>NC_088377.1:27845000-28470000 GCF_037993035.2 Macaca fascicularis | reverse complement strand
AATGTGTAAAGATGGATCCCTCCAGTCATTATTTAATCAAATGATGAATTCTGATTATTTAGGTGTAAGAGAATTAAAGAATGGAGGATGCTTTCAGAGATATAACCGATGTCACACATCATTGTTTCAAATGATTATTGAGATGTTTATGAATAGTAAACTGTAGCTGTGTAGAGAATTCAACTTCATTTATCTCACAATTTGGCAATAGAGATGATCCTGTGCTCAAGAAATATTGAAATGTTACACTTCTTTGGCCCAGAGAATCTGAGAAAATCCTTTATTAGGTACATAAAAAAAATGTAAGTAAAGCTTCAACACATATTAGCAACAGTGCATCAAAATGAAACTTTCTTAAAGTTTATTAACTGTTATGTAGCATGCAATTATACAATATTTTCTATGTCACTGGCTCTGCTCCCACTGAATTGATTAAATATATTTAACATATATAAAAATATGTATATTTTACATACATATAGATATATAGTAGATGCTTGAAGAACACAGGTTTAAATTGCACAGGTATCACTGTATGTGATTTTTTTTCCTCTGCCACCCCTGAATCACCAAGATAAATCCTTCCTTTTCCTCTTCCTCTTCAGACTAATCACAGTGAGGATGAATACCTTTAGCGTGATTCACCTTCATTTAGTGAACAGTAAGCACATTTTCTCTTGCTTATGATTATCTTAACATTTTCTTTTCTCTAGTTTACTTTATTATAAGAATACAGTATAAAATACACATAACATAAAAAATATGTGTTAATATGCTGTTTATAGTATAGGTTAGACTTCTGGTCAATGATAGGCTATTAGTAGTGAAGTTTGGGAGGACTTAAAAGTTATATGCATATTTCTGATGGTGTAGAGGTCAGCATGTTCAGCCATGTTGTTCAAGGGTCAACTATAACCCTGATAGCCCTTTGTGGATACTTGCTTCTACTAAGCTCATTGTATCGTGTCCTTGCGGTGACTGTGGTCATTCATTATGAGAATTTCTTCAGCTTGAAGACCATCTGTTCTCTGCATCTTCCTTGAGCATTAGAAATATTAGCAAGGGAGGGAACTTAGATGGTTCTGTCCCTGATCTAACTTTCATTACTAAGTTCTGGATCAGAGAGTTCCTCTCTGGAGGATTACGCGTCATTTAACAGACCATTGCTTCTGCAATCACAGACTCACCAAGGACAGTCATTATACTTCCTTCTGGAGTAATATCCCTTCTCCATTAAGATTCAACTTCTGCCCTGGAGACTGGGGAACTAGTAATCCTGTCTCAAGATTGGGCAATTAACTTCAAATTGCTTTTCGACACTAGGTTGAAATAGTCTTCCCTGAGAACTTTCTCTTTATTTGCTCAGAGGTTGATAAGACATTCTAGCTGTTCCCTAATATATTTTCATAAAGCAAGGATAAGTGATACCAAATCATTATCTCAGGGTCACATACTGGTTAATGTCCTCCACATCTTGTTAATTTAAGGTGAAAGTGAATTTTATGTCTGGAAACTGTTGTATGTCTTTGGTATGTGTCTGAATTGGAAGGTCAGAACTTAAGTCATTGAACTTGTTATATAAGGCCACCAAAGAATAGTAATTTAAAAAAAACTAGCAGTTATCTTATTTGTAGAAGAGGACAGCTTGGTCAATGACATTTTTGTACCATTGACGTCTAGAGTTTGAATATATGTGTTAAATTTGCTGCTACAGCAGCGCTTGACCCTATTCACTAGGTGATGTCAATTTTCTGATTCTAATGCTATTTCTGAGTTGAGGGGGAAGGTTGACTATTTCCATATAATTTGACCGGTGATGATTTTAAATTGGAAACAGTGACTAAGACTAAAATCATGGGGGAATGTTTCTTTTCTAATATTCTCTAGTAGTTATATGTACATATAATAGTTCTAATGATTTAGTCAAAACCTAATTAATGTCAGTAATGGAGAATAAACATAACTAATAATGCAATCTTATAGACAGTATTATTCTAAGCTTCATTGTACACATAGATTTCCCTTTATGTGCCTATAGTCATATGTTTAAAAGCTTTATGTTTATACAAAAAGTGATGACTTAATGTCAAATTAAAAAATGTTCGAGCAATAGTTGACTATTCCCATCTCATCAAACATGTACTTTTTCCTCTGTCTCTCCATGCCCATTATGACTCTCTTGACTTTTTTTTTCCTTTGCCAACTTCATTGTTATTATACTAACTATTATTATGACATAGCTTCCTTGATATGTTCTTGTCTATTATCTCTCATCTAATTTGATCTCTGTATTTACCAAATTAATGCTTGGTACTTCTTAGTGTTATAACCTTTATCAAACCTCTTCACCACTCAGCATACATACATATGTACATATAAAAACACACATGCAGTGGCTTTTCATTTCTTGTTAATTTCAAATTCTTCATACTCTTACTGTCTGACATAAACATTTCCTTCACATTCCTTATGTGATAAACGCACACCCACTGTGATAAATGAGCAGAGTTTAAAGACCTCTTATCTTTCTTTTTCTGGTACACAAACCTCTGTTTTAATTTATTACCTTGTCCTGGAATGCTTTTCCCTGAATTTTGAAGTGCAAATTCAATAAAAGTATCACCTTGGGAAAGACCCCAAGAGCTACTGTTCCTTTTTGAGACATTCATAGAACTCTTAGTGATACTTTAATGCCATTTATATTCTATTTTATAATTTAATTACTATTTTGTGGATTAAAATAATCTTTTTACTTGATTACCATTGTAGAAGTTTTTATTTTATTATAATTTCGTATTACTGTGCAGTCTTCTATAATAAATAAGAATTATTTGTTAAAAGTCCCTTGAACAATGAATGAATTCTCTTTAGTTAAAAGGCAGACTATGCTGCTTTATTTTGTAAGAAAATGGGACCCTCTTACAAAGAGAATGTCTAAAGAAGGCTACTGATTTTTATTTCTTTGAAATATTATTTTACCAAAAATTTCAGTATAGTTTTGCCAACAGTGACTCTAAAAGCATCTTCTAATGTTGGTCTCTTTGTTATCTCTAGTTCCAAAATGGTATCATTCTTTGATAAACACAAATTTTGAGAAACAAAACATGTGAATGTGGAGCTGGAGGAGTCTTCAAGGAATGTGTATTAATCCATTCTCACATCGCTAATAAAGACATACCCAAGACTGGGTGATTTATAAAGAAAAGAGGTTTAATTGACTCACAGTTCTGCATGGCTGTGGAGACCTCAGGAAACTTACAATCATGGTGGAAGGGGAAGTAAACATGTCCTTAATCAGAAGGCAGCAGGAGACAGAAGTGCCAACCAAAGGGTGGAAAGCCCCTTATAAAACCATCAGATCTCATGAGAACTCACTCTCATGAAAACCACATTGGGGTAACTGCCCCATGATTTAACTACTGCCAATGGGGACCCTCCCATGACATGTGGGGACTATGGGAACCACAATTGGAGATGAGAATTTGTTTGGGGACACAGCCAAACCATATCACAATGTTGCTTGGCTCAGTGAATAAGAAACCAAATTTATTTATTGTGATTTAGGATGTAGAGTTATATCCTAGGAAAAGAATACATAAACAATGTTTAATGTTTTATCTGGTTGTCATTGTTGATATGAAAAAAACACTTATCTTCTTTAAGTATTAAGGAGAGCAAGAAACTAAAAATATTTTGCAGCTAGTAGCTCTGATAATCTGTGGAGACCTCAAAAATGGCAAAATAGCCTCTTGAAAAAACATTTTATTATTAAGACAATCTGTATATTAGGTTGGTGCAAAAGTAATTGTGGTTTTTGCTAAACATCTGTTGTCACAGATCTCAAATAGCTTGCTAGAAGTTATAAATAACATGAAATTATGCTATTTGTTTATTATGCCAGGCTTCTCCAGAACATGCTAAGTAAAATTGATTTAACTTTGATAGTTTTAAGCTGGAATTTCTCAAATCTACTTAAGATTGCAATGATTCCTAAAACCATGTATTTTTTTTTCAAGAACAGTGCAGACAACTTCCGAGTTTATTAGATACAGATTCAGAATCAGCCTTCTTAAAGGCTGAATTGCCACATGCTACTGAATTAATTAAGACACTGACTTCAATTCAAGAGTGTTGGGTTCATTGGAAGCACAAATGGCCCTGCGGCAGCTTTTCCCTGTGGCTATCATACTTCTCCACTACGTTTCTATCTTTTGCATCGTTTCAATATTCCCATCCCTCTCAGAAGTGGATTAAAACTATCTCTTTGCAATAATGAAATAAAATCACCTAAGAAGTTTGCATCATTTTTACTGGGAAGTGAAGGAGAAGCATTTGTTAGCACTAATCTGAAAGTTTCTAGTGATTTATTAACATTTTGTTTCTTTGAAAGTACTACTGAAAACTGAATGATAAATGATTTCTCAAGATTGGAAATTCAGGCACAAGGCTTTTTCAGGGCTATTCCCAACAATACAAGGTAAAAAAAAAAAAAATCAAATTTCTAAACATTTTTAAACTAATATCACAGTTTCCAACATGATGCTATCTTCTATTTTTTAAGACATCTTCCTACTACAGGGCATAACTATAATTGGAATAAATCTGCAAACATTCCAAGACTGCTGTATCAAGTCTGCAAGAATTCACCTCAAATTAGATAAAATACATGCAATTTGTGATGCCTCTGTTGCAAAAGCAAAAAGAAATATTCCAGTCTCCCTAAGGTTGTCGATTGCTACTGAATTTCATTTATACTAATATAACCATAACAGAACCACTTTGTCACCTAGTGGAAAATGGCTTTCCATGGTGTGAAATTCACTTAAATTTGGATACTTTTGTAACATCTAGCAATTGTTGACTTTTCCAATTTTTGCCAGTGCATTTCTTTAAACACACGTGGTCTTTTCTACCTTTCCTTGACAGAATGGGAAAGGTGTTCAGCTTCAAATTATCTGATTATACTTTTTAAATATTTATTTTTTAATTGAAAAAGGAAATTTAATATATATTGTGTGTATATATATATATACACACACACACACCCCATATGTATGTTTTGATACATGTTTATATTATGGATGGTGAAATCAAGCTAGTTAGCATATTTAGTACCTGACATAACTATCATTTTATTTTTTGTAATGAGAACATTTGAGATCTTCTATGAGCAATCTTTAAATATACATTGCTATTAACTATAGTTATCATGTTGCTCAATAGATCTAGTGAACTTACTCCTCTCTAATTTATATTTTGGGTCCTTTGGCCAGGCACGGTGGCTCATGCCTACAATCCCAGCACTTTGGAAGGCCAAGGCAGGATCACATGAGGCCAGGAATTCAAGATCAGCCTGGACAACATAGCAAAACCCTCTCTCTACTAAAAATACAAAAATTAGCTGGGCATGGTGGTGCACACCTGTAATCCCTGCTACTCGGGAGGCTGTGGCATGAGAATTGCTTGAACCTGAGAGGCAGAGGCTTCAGTGAGCCACGATCATGCCCACAGCACTCCAGCCTGTGTGACAGAGTGAGATTTTGTATCAAAATAAACAAATGAATAAAATTTGTGGATCCTTTGACCAAAATCTTCTGAATTCCTCACTCTCTCTCCACGCTCCCAGTCCCTGATAACCACTTTTCTACTCTCCGTTTCTGTGAGTTCTACTTTCACATATAAATGAGATTATGATGCACTATTTGTCTGATGATACTTTTATACTACATTTATCTACTGAACAATTTCATCAATAAACTGAAATGAAAAAGAAATTTAAAGCTGTGGCTGATAGTTCAGGAGTCATGACATTCCTATATTTATCACTGAATTTATCACTTTTACTCATTAAAATTCTCATAGACAAAGAAATAGATAGACAGACAGATAGATAGATAGATAGATAGATAGATAGATAGATAGATATGCAAATCAAAGGAACTAAGTATGAAGAGCAAGGAAAAAACACTGCAGCCTGGTTGGCTAGGCTTGAATTCTGGTAGCAGTCACATGCCCTTGGAAGACTTTGTAATTTCATTATGTCTTAGATGCCTCATGTGTCAACTGGAGAAGATAATAGTACTTATCTAGTAGGGATGTGTAGAGAATTAAACATGTTAATGGTTGTAAAGAGATTAGAATAGTTTATGGCACACAATAAGGCATAATATGTGCTACCCGTTTCAATTTATATCACAGGGAACGCAACTCTAGAATATTTGGGTCTGCTCTCATTGACAGCACATTAGTCTAAATATCTGCAAGACCAGTAACATGCTAATTATTTTAACAATGTGTTTCTGTGAATCACAGAGTATGCCGCATCTATCTGGCTGTAAGTTGTAATTCTCCTATCCTATCAAATTGTATACTTCACTGAGTGAACTCCTGTATGGGACCATGTATTAAATTGAGTGGGATAGGGTTAGGGGAAATATGTTCAACTTTCTTAACAAGTAAGTCAGAAACCTGAAATCAACCCTCACTTTATATTCTCTTTCCCCATATTAAAATTTTTACTAGCTCTTATTGATTTTGCCTTCAAAATTTATTTTAAAATGTGTGTATTTCCATCTGTTTTTTGAAGACCACATTATTTCTTGCTGGTAACAGATGTAAATATTTTCTCCATCTTAAGAGTCTTCCTAAATACAAACCCGATATCCATATTGCTGACAGAGTCATCTCTTTAATATCATAATCGAATCATATTCTCTCCTTACATAAATGTATTCAGGAATTTCACATTGCTTTCCAAATAAACGTGAAAGCCTGTAACATTTCAAACAAAACCTTTATATTTTGGTCCTATAATTTTAGGCTTATCATCTGTCATATTCCCAAATGTTTTCCCCTCTCTCTTAATGACCCATTCCTGGTTACTTTTTCTTCTACCTTCTTGTCCTTTGTAGATACTCTCAGCAGTAGTGGTAATAATTTTCATGTTCTTACCTGTGGACACCATTATACTTGTACTTCGAGGCTCGTAGTTTTATTTTTAACCCTCTAGCTCAGAATGAGTTAGAGCTTTGATTTATATTTTTAAATCACTCTACATATTAGTTCTTATTTGTTCTATTAGTTTTTATATTGTGAAGGAGGGAAATTATTTACCAAAAAAAAAAAAAAAGTCATTCTTTTGAGGGCAGTGTTTGAATTTTATCGTCATTAGAATCCCTAAATTTAACATAATCCATTGCAGTAGAAGCCAATCACTAAATAATGGTTGATTAAGGGACTCATTCAATTTTACATTATTAATACTTGATATCAAATTTGACCCCATGTCTTATAGCTATCTGGCTTTTTCCTGAGTCAAGTGCCCAGGGTTCAAGAATATTAATTTTTCTACAGTCTTAACTTGCTAAGATTTTATGCTTTAAAACACTTTCCCTAGATCAGTTTTCTATCTTAAGGTTTTATAAATTGAATGTTCAGCTTTGAGCTGCTGTTCAGTTTCCCTCCTTCACTGATCTTGACCATCTTTTTTTTTTTTTTCTGCACTGAAATGTTTCTTCAGTCCTTAGGTTATAGCCATGAATGATTTCTTCGAGTAAGTACCCTCTAGATACATCTAAGTGGTATTAATAAGAATTCAATATCCTAAATCTGTGGGCATAAAAGTCATTGTTTAAAGCCTTTGAGAGGCTTTAATATTGAAAACATTGTAAAGCACGGATGAACACACTGGACAAATAAACATAACTATTACAACTACATGGTTTTCTATGGGAAAAGAGTGGCAACTTTGAATTTCTTATTTGTTACACACTCCTTAGAATGACTTTAATTTTTTTTTGAATTGCTTACTGATTTTACTTTTGAATTGAAAATAGTTACTTTCTCTGTTAAATTGCCTCAACAATTGAATATTTATGCTGAATATTAAATTACAAGATGCTTTTCTTTTCTATTTGGAATACAATGTGCCTCAAATATATCTCAAATGTATCTAAAATACCATTTAATATATATTATATTAATTAATATTTGATGATTTGGGGGCTAGAGTTTGGAAATGAAAATTACAATCTAAAATGTCCATTTTTACTTTCCTCCAATGCCAGTGGTCTTAACTAAGATATAGGCAACTGACTGCTGGACTTTAATCAGATCATAAGTCCTTAGTAGTATCAGAGATGCATTGGGTACTTTAAAATTGGGGAATACTTTTATTTTTGCATTATTTGAGTAATTAGTAATTATTGAGTAATTTTATCAATATTTGAGTATTTACTAACTCAATTACTCCAATATTTTTCACACAGAATGTTAAATCCTTTTGAAATCTTATCAAAAATAAGCCTCATCTCTTGAACCAGAAATTGATTTTCTCTATTAACAAATGGAACTCGAACTTCGATATGCGTGAGTTCAATTTTAAACTTCAAATCTATGATATTTGAGTAAGGGCTACATTTGCCAAATTGTGTTCTTCCATCCCTAAAGCTATTAGTTCCAAGTCCTGCCAATTGGAAGATCAAAGAAATACAAAGAAAAAAAAATCAATATATGATTGAGCTTCTTCACCCTGTCTTCATTAAGAGAATACAGAGTATAATTTAATACTGCAGCATATATTTGAAAATGGAAAACCGAAAGTGCTGCTAAAATTGAGCATTATCGGATTCTAACTCTTTTGGAAAGTGGTCATTTTAACTTGGCCAAGTCTATAATAATGGTAAACACACCACACACACACACACACACGGAGCTATATAAAACCTAGTGTTGTTAATAATAATAAAATGAACACCAAGGGATTCCTCATCCAAATTAAGAGATCCCTTATCTTGATGTCAGTCCCTTTTTCCTTTAATCATTCTGAATTTTTCAGTTTTTTACTCATGCATTTTTTTCTGAGGCACTCATTGTTAAGTATGGCACGGCTTTAAATGTTGTGCAAGTTCAATCATACTTTATGTATTCTGTTATCTTCACCTTGTTGCTCTGTACAGTTGTAAATAATTCATTTTCAGTTCCTAATACTACTATACTGTATCAATATGGCAAAAATGTCTTTTCATTCTAGTCTTGATGGATATTGGGATGTCCTCAGTATCTTACTAATTATTGTGCTTTCAACAGAATACACATGTATAAATTTATCTCAACCAAATACTTTTAAGTGGAATTGCTCCATTTTACTAAAAGTTGTTAAAGTATTATTCCAAGAACATTTCCTAGCCTACTCTTTACATAACTGTGTACAAAAGTTTTCCTTGCTGTGCTTACTTGTGAATATTAGGTTGGTGCAAAAGTAACTGTGGTTTTTGCTGTTACCTTCAACGGTAAAAACTGCATTACTTTTGCACCAACCTAAAAGTTAATATTGTAGATTGATATGGTTTGGCTGTGTCCCCAACCTAATCTCATCTTGAATTATAGTTCCCATAATCTGCAAATGTAGTGGGAGGGACACAGTGTGAGGTAACTGAATCACGAGGACTGTTACTCCCATGCTGCTGTTCTGGTAATAGTGAGTTCTCAGGAGATCTGATGGTTTTACAACAGGTTTTTCCCCCTTGTGCTCTGCATTTCTCTTTGCTGCTGCCATGTGAAGGACACGTTTGCTTCCCTTTCCACCATGATTGTTAGTTTCCTGAGGCCTCCGGCTCAGGAAACTAACTGTGAAACTAACTGAACTGTGAGTCAATTAAACCTTTTCTCTATGTAAATTACAGTCTCAAGTATGTCCTTATTAGCAGCATGAGAACAATTACCTAAATCTTTAAAACGTGCTGAATAACATAATAAAATTGTATCTCAGAATTTTAAACTCTCAATTTAAATGAATAGAAATTCATTTTTGTCACGTCATTTTATCATTTAATACATGTACTACACTTTCAATAATTTTATTTGTTAAAGCTGAGTTTTCTTTCTTATTAATCGTAGCACTTTACATATTCTTGGTGTAAGTAAATTGTAATTTAGATCAAAAATATATTCTCTTAATATTTTTAAAGTATTCCATTGTAATGCATTTTTTTGTTTTTGAGATGGAGTCTCGCTGTGTCACCCAGGCTGGAGTGCAGGGCGCCGTCTCGGCTCACTGCAAGCTCTGCCTCCTGGGTTCACGCCATTCTCCTGCCTCAGCTTCCCAAGTAGCTGGGATTACAGACGCCCACCACCATGCCTGGCTAATTTTTTCTTTTTTTGTATTTTTAGTAGAAACAGGGTTTCACTGTGTTAGCCAGGATGGTCTTGGATCTCCTGACCTTGTGATTTGCCCATCTTGGCCTCCCAAAGCGCTGGGATTACAGGTGCGAAACACGGCGCCCGGCCTGTAACGCATTTTATGTAAAAAAAAAATTGTAAGTTTATGTCCAAATCTATTTTACTTTAAATTTTAATGGTACTATTGATGCATTTGCCTAGGAAACATTTGTACAATATGTAGATTTCTTTAATTATTTTTTCACTTTTCCTTTATAATTTGCATTTTCAGAGTCACATTTAAGATATTGTTTCCTACACTAAAGATTTGAAAATTTTTTTTGTTTTTAAAAATGTTCTTAATGTGATATTTTGCATTAATGTATTGAATATCCCTTGAATTGATTTTTGACTAGGGTATAAAGTATGACTCCAAATTGATTTATTTCCATATTAGCCCATTTTCCCAGGACTATTTAAGAAAAATCTGCCCTTCCACTGCAAATATAAAATATTCCTGTGTTATCGATCAAGTACACCTATGTTTCTGGATTTCTTACTGTGTTCCATTAGTCTATTTGTACTTATATACAGTATAATACTTTGTAGTATACTATATAGTATACTATTTGTGTAGTATAAATACCATCTATACTATTTATAGCTGCATATAGCTTTATGATGAGTTTTGATAACTGACATTGAATAACTTCCAAAGACTTAGTCTTCTTTTTCTTTTCGAAGTATGTTTCAGAAATAGCTTGTCAAAGGCACTTCCATATCAATTTTAGAATTATCTTATTAAGAAACTTTCTTTCTCTCTCTCTCTCTCTCACACACACACACACACATGCTGTCAGTATTAAGTTGAAAATTCAGTTGAAATCTCACTGAATCTACATCAGTTTGGAGAAAATTTTCATATAGTACTACAATACATGAAGATATACATCCTTCTATTTGATTAAATCTTCTAAAGTAGAAAAGCTTTATATGATTTTGTAACTGTTTTTTAAATATTTTGTGATAAATTAATACCTGTCCTGTGCTGCATAACTGCATATATGATGGTGATGGTGGTTCTGTAAGATAATAATGAAGCTGAACGATTCTCATTGTCTAGTGATGCCGTAGCTCTCATAGTATCTTAGCACAACGCATTGTGTTTGTGGTAATCCTGGTGGATACAAACCTACTGCACTGCCATTTATATAAAAGTTTAGCACATATAATTATGTTCAGTACATAATACTTGAAAACCAACAACTATGTTACTGGTTTATGTATTTACCATGAGATACTTTTTATTGTTCATTTTAGAGTGTTCTCTTACTTATTAAAAAAAAAAGTTGACTGTAAAACAACATCAGGTAGATCCTTCAAGAGGTATTCCAGAAGAAGGCAATATCACAGGAGATGACAGTTTCATGCCTGTTATTACCCGTTAAGACCTTCCAGTGGGATAAGATGTGGAGGTAGAAGACAGTAATATTGATGATTCTCACCCTCTCACTCTGTGTAGGCCTAACTTACTGTATTTGTGTTTGTCTTCTTTCTTAACAAGAAAGTAAAAAAAAATTAAAAATATAAAAAATAGAGTTTACATATAAAGAAATAAAATATTTTTGAACAGCTGTACAATGGGTTCATTATTTTTCTTTTGAGATGCAGTCTTGCTGTCACCAGGCTGGAGTGCACTGGCCTGATCTTGGCTCACTGCAACCTCCGCCTCCTGAGTTCAAATGATTCTCCTGCCTCAGTGTCCCAAGTAGCTGGGATTACAGGCGCGTCACCATGCCCAGCTAATTTCTGTATTCTTAGTAGAAATGGGGTTTCACTACGTTGGCCAGGCTGGTCTCGATCTCTTGACCTCATGATCCTCCTGCCTTGGCCTCCCAAAGTGCTGGGATTACAGGCGTGAGCCACCATGCCCGACCATGTTTTTGTTTTAAGCTGTTATCACAATAGAGTCAAAAAGTTAAAAAAAAAATTAAAAGGTTTGTAAAGTAAAACAGTTACAGTAAGATAAGGTTAATTTATTATTGAAGAAAGAAGTTTTTAAAATAAATTTTGGGTAGCCCAAGTGTACAGTGTTTACAGAGTCTACCACAGGGTACCGTAATGTCCTACGACTTCACAGTCACTCACCACTTACTCATTGACTTATCCAGGTCAACTTCCAATTTTGCAAGCTACATTTATGGAAGTGCCTTACACATGTGTACTGTTTTTTATTTTATATACCATATTTTTAGTGTACCTTTTTCATTTAACTATATTTAGATACACAAATTCTTACCATTGTGTTACAATTGCCTTCAATATTCAGTACAATAACATGCTGTACAAGTTTGTAGTCTAGGTGCAATAGGCTATGCCATGTAGCCTAGGTATATAGTACACGAAACCATTTAGGTTTGCTTGTGTACATTCCACGATGTTTGCACAACAGCAATGCATTTCTCAGGACATATCCCCATTGTTAGGTAATGCTTGACTATAATTACATTTTTCTACTCTAATAATAGTTGTATTTTTCATCTGTGACAGGTACATATAAATGCAACAAATTTGCTTGTTAGATCTTATTACTCAGACGCCTTTCAAATTCCTAATTGTTTCTAATTATTTACTTATAGATCATTTTTAATTTTTATATAAATTATAACATCTGTGAAATATGTATATAAGGTATTCCTTTTCACTCATTTCATAACTTTTTCATGTCTTGTGTTTGCAGTGGTATCCCAGAAAATGTTCAATAGATGTGAAAATGTCAAACACATTTACATATACAGACAATATCAACAGAATTCCTGCACTATTTTACCATTAAATGTAATGTTTGTCATTATTGCTTTTGTTATTTTTTTTGTAGCCACAACTTATGATATTGACTGAATTCCTTTCTAATTATAGTTTCTAAAAATCTTACCATAATTAAGATATTTTATTTTTACATGACTTTTCAGCATCTATTGAGGTAATCATTAGATTTTTCTCCACTCACTTATAAATATTATGAATCATACTTTTTTTTTAATGTACAAACCTTGCATTTCTGGAACAATCCCACTTGGTCATAATATTATCTTTTGAAATACATTTTTAGATTTTATTTAGCTAATATATTCAGAGGGCTGTGGCATTAATTTTGATGAGTGTGTACAAATTGCTTTTAATTTTTTTCTCAGCTCTGTTATTCTTGTATGGAGTTAAAAGTTATACTAACATAAAATGAGTTGGAGAATTCTATTTCTTTTTGTTTTTTGTGCTAATTTTGTGAATGCAGAACTGCTTACATCTTTAATGCTCAATAGAACTTCATGGTAAGATTATCTGGCTATGGAATTGTTCCTTATGGGTGTTTTGTGATTTCTGATACAAGGTATTTAATCTTATAAGATAATTAAGAGTTTTATATCCTCTTTTATTGTTGAGAAAAAGTTGTAATTTTCAGATATATAAACAACAGTCAAATCTACAGACATAAATGTGTTTATCATTTTTTATTCACCTTTTAAATGTCTACATTTATAAATATGACATATATAAGCTCTCAATATTTATTCCTAATGTTGTTTGTTTGCATTGTCTTTTTAGTGTGATTTAAATAATTTTTAAAAGTGTTTGTTCCTTTCTTTCTTTTTTGCTTTTCCAAGATCCAACTTTTATTTTTTGATCTATTCTATTGTATTTTTAATAACTTTTGTTTTGATTCTAGAGTATAACTTTAATATTTACATATTTATATTTATTCCAAAGATCATTTTATTGTTATTTGTCTAGTAGAGTAGATCCTTTGATCATTAATTTTTAGCTTTTAACTTTCCTTTCTTCCTACCATAAGTAATTAGGATTAAAAATTTATGTTATTGTATTACTGCCCTTTACAAGTTTAGATATGTAGTATTGTCTTAATGATTACATATTAAATTACATTCTAATGTTAATTTTTATACCTACAACTTATGAGTTATTTGAAAATCTTTAATATCCAAATATGAAATTTTATAATCATCTGATTATAATGAACCTTATCTTGATTAATCTGTGGCTGGCAGATACAGTCTACATTTTACAATTTGATTCATATTAAACAGAATATAGGCAAAACAAAACAAAAACATAACTTATATAAATAGTTGCAGAAAAAAATAAAAAATTCAACACCATCTCATAAGAAAATATAAACTACAAACAGAAAGGAAATTCCTCAAACTGATAAAGACATCTATAAAAACCTGTTGTCAATAGTATCTCTAATGCTAAGCATTAATTGATATTGCTCTCTGAGTGAGGAAAAGAAAAAACTTAGCTATTCTCATCACTTTAATTCTACATTGTTCTGGAGTTTTAGTAAATGCAATAAGATAAGTAAAGAGAAATAGCATACAGATTGGAAAGAAAGAAATATAACTGGCTTCATTCACACACAAACATGCTATTAGAACAAATAGCAAATTTAGCCAATTCATGAGATAAAACATCAGAATGCAAAAGTTAATTACTTAATTTTATTTGTATATGCTAGAGACAGTGGGAAAGAGAATTTTTAAGAAATTACCATTTACAACAGCATTAAAAATATGAAGTATTTAGTTTTTCTTTCAAAATATGTTCAAAACATGTTGACTAAAAACTGAAAATATTGCTGAGAGAAATTAAAAGTCTAAATCATTAGAGAGATTGACTCTGTCCATTGATTGGGTCACCGAACATTAAGACATCATTTTTCAATAATTTCCTCTCTAAATTCAATAGGATTCAGTCAAAATCTCAGTAACATTTTTAAAGATGTGTAAAGGGAATTTTGAAGTTCAAACAAAAATGTAAAGCATCTAAATTAGTCAAAACTAGTTTGAAAATATAAAAAAACACATCTGGTAGACACACAGTACATGATTCCAAGATTTATTCTGAAGATGTACTCATTAAGACAGCATGTTATTGGCAGAAGTACAGACACATTGACAAAACAAGGAGAACAGAGTGCAGAAATAGACACACCGACACACAGAGATTCACACACATGCACACATACACACACATACATAGATATATTTCCTCAAGTGTGTTAAGATAATTCGTCAAGTAGAGAACAACCCTTTTAAACAAACTGTGGTGTAATAACTACTTATCTATGTGTTATTTTAATGAACCTTAATCTTTTCTTCACTTTATATGTAAAACTGACGTGGAAATCATCATTGACCTATATACATAAAATCTAAAACTTTAATATTATTAGAAAAAATGCAATGAAACTATCTTTGTGAACTTGTAATAGTCAATCATTTTGTAAACAGGAGGCAAAACATAACAATCACAAAATTTTTACTAATATGGAACTGGGCTTTAACAAAATTTGAATCTGCTCTTAGAATAATTATACTAAAGGCCTGACTCAGTGGCTCACGCCTGTAATCCTCACATCTTGGGACGCTGAGGAGGATGGATTGCCCGAGCTCAGGAGTTCAAGACCAGCCTGGGCAGCATGGCAAGACCCTGTCAAAACAAAAAATTAGCCATGCATGGTGGTGCGCGCCTGTGATCCCAGCTGCTCGAGAAGCTGAGGTGGGAGATAGTTTGAGCCCAAGAGGCAGTGGCTGCAGTGAGCTGACATTGTGCCGCTGCACTCTAACTTGGGAGACAGAGTGCAACCCCATCTCCAAAAGAAAAAATTTAAGAACACGAAAGCATTCCAGGAGTGGTGGGTCATAACTGTCACCCTGCACTTTGGGAGAGGAAAGTGGGAGGATTGCCAGAAGCCAGGAAGGATTGCTATGTTGCCAGCCTGGGCAACATAGTGAGACCTTGTCTCTATTAACAAGAAACTACTTAAAAAATGTAAAAACAAAAAATAGAAAGAACTCAAAAGAAGCATGAACGTATACTAAAAGAATATATTTGCAACAAATATATCTGACCAAGAACTTGTGTCTATAATATGTAAATATACCCAACAACCAAACAATAAGAAAAACGTCAGCATCCAACATATTTGAACTATACAAGGTAAGATATGCAAATAAACAATAAGAACATTTTTTCATCTTCTTTAGTTATACGAATAATGCAAACAACAAAACCAAACGTAACTTAAACACAACATCAAGAGTTTGCAAGAATATGAAGCAATTTGAAGTCTCCTACATTACTGGTGGAAATATAAAATGGTATAACCACTGTGATAATTTTTTATAATGTTAAACATACAACTATCATATAACTCATAAATTTCACTTCTTGTTATTTACCCAAAAGAAATGGAAATATGTGAGTTCACAAAGACTTCTACATGAATGTTTGTAGTGGCTTTACTCGTAACAGCCAAAAACCTAGACAAAATGTTCATCCAGAGACCAAATAAGAAATATGTTAAAGTATATCCACGTGATGGTAAGCTAGTGAGACATCAACATGAATGAAACTCAAAAATACACTAACTGAATGAATTCAGACCAAAAAAAATACACATTGTACTATTCAATTTATATGAAACTCTAAATGAGGCAAGTCTTACAGACAGCGATAGAGAGCAGACCAGTGTTTATCTAGGGCCAGATCTTGAGGAGAAGTGAGTATGAAGTGGAATATATAAATTTTTTGGTGAAGGAAACTGTTCATTTGTGGTAATGTTAACATGCTTGTATACATTTGCAAAAGCTAACCGAACTGAGCAATTATAATGGGTATATTCTATTTGCATAAGTTATACCTAAAATTATTTTTTGAAATGAATAGTATAATATTCTATGTCTGATGGCTGATTTTTATTTTTGCTTTTTGTTATTTTTTTGAGATGATGTCTCACTCTGCTGCTCAGTCTGGAGTGCAGTGGCACAATCTCAGCTCACTGGAACCTCCATCTCTCAGGTTCAAGTGTTCCTCCTGCCTCAGCCCTCCTAGTAGCTGGGATTACAGGCATGCACCACCACGCCTGGCTAATTTTTGTATTTTTAGTAGAGATGGGGTTTGGCCATGTTGGTCAGGCTGGTCTCAAACTCCTGACCTCAGGTGATCCACTCTCCTCGGCCTCCCAAAATGCTGGGATTACAGGCGTGAGCCACTGCACCTGGCCAGCTGATTGCTGTTCACTGTATCTTCTTTGTGCATGTCTGTGCATGCATATTTTGATTTTAAGAAACTCATTTTCATTGAAGCAATTGATGTGAGAATATTTTTGGCTCAGAGAAGTCACTAAGAATTTCCTAGGGAGCAGGTTTTAGATTTTAAATCGGTAAGAATGTTCATCAGATTTTGATGATGCCACATTAAAAATATTCCCCATGCTGGGTGTGGTGGTGTGTGCCTATAGTCTCAGCTTATCGGGAGGCTGAGGGAACAGGGTCACTTTAGTACAGAAGTTCTGGGCTTTAGTGCGCTATGCTGATCGGGTGTGCTCACTACGTTCAGCATCAATATGGTGACCTGTGGGTAGTGGGGAACCACAAGGCTGCGTAAGGAGGGGTGAACCAGTCCAGGTCAGAAATAGAGTGCGTCAGACCTCCCGTACAGATAAGTAGTGGGCTTGTGCCTACGAATAGTTACCGCACTTGAGCCTGGGTAACATAGTGAGACTCCATTTATTAAATTAAATAAACAAATAAATAAATATTTCCCCAAGTTAGTAACTTACAACAAAAGTCATTTATTTTTTCTTCACTATCTTAGGATTCTGCTCTGCTCAGCTCCCGGCTATGGGTCAGGTTTAGGTCCACATCACATGTCTTACTTTTCTCATACCTAGCTTGAAGGTGCATTCTCGCTCTGTACTCTGTAGTTAGGGTACAGATAAAAAGCTTGACAGACGTCACTCCTCTGCTCATTTTCCAGTGGCCAACTTGAGCCCCAGCATAATGCTGAAGTCAATGGCCATCCCCATGTCTTCTTTGTAGAGGGTAAGATTTGAAAATAGTATCTGATGATCAATGATATATTACAAAGGTAATGTATATCATAAGCAATTTCCAGGAAACTAAGTTCCCATCTGTTTGGCTTAAGGTACAATATGAGCAATTTTCCTAGTAGTACATGACAATGGGGTGAGGTAGCGAGGTTTATGCGTGTTAATCATCTTTTTAATGAAATAGAGTTCTTCGGGATGCTAGTTTTACGATCGGTGTCTTCTTAAAATCTTTCCCTTGTCATGGATCAGTAAATAACCTTAAATGAATGTGAATGTCAGCTGCAGTTAGTCTCTCGTCTCTTGATCATTGCCCTCACTTATTTTCTGACCTATATATGATTTATTTGTTTGTTATGTTGGCTTACAATAGAACTTAGAAAAAAATCAGCATTTTAAACCTTTTTGGAGCGTTGGTGAAAATATTAAGTGTGCCACTTTATTGGAAATGAATAGCTAAATCCCTAAGCAGGGGAAATTGATGCTGCAGTGAGCTGAGATGGTGCCACTGCACTCCAGCCTGGGAGACAGAGCAAGACTCTATCTCAAATATGTATATATATATATACACACACACACACACACATATATATGCTCTAAACCTCATAAAATGTGAATACAGATCTTATATTATTTACATATTTTCTGACCACTCTGTTTTAGAATTATTCTCCCATATCATCATCTTTGTCTAATTTTAACATGCACTTGCTCTGGTGGCTGTTTCAAAATAAGGTCAGTTCTTTGAAATTAGTTCCAAAGATCTTCATAGGTAATAGCAATTTACACTCTCCCAATGCTCCTGCCACAGTGGTGTCCCTATAACAGTGAAGTAAATTTGAGAGAATTTTTTTCCTCCAGGAATGTTAGGAGAGTAGTTCCTACAGCTTTGTAACCAAAAAAAAATACACAAACACTAACATAACAAGTAGAAGGGGCCAAACTCCTCAGTTTTGAGTTTCAACAAAATGCAGAGGTCTGCTTTGTATGATAACTGCTGTAACACTCAGGTGCTACTAATCTTTTTGCCCACTTTTGAGTTGTATTATCAGGCCAGATGCTCCATTCTGTAATGAATCGGTATCTCAAAAGGAAATGATATTCAAAGGGGAAACATTTACAGAACAAGGAGACAGTTGTTGGAAGCCCTTTACGTGGTAGATATATTCGCAGCCTATCAATTAGGAATATTCTACAAAAACAAACATTGCTAAATTCTATTCCAAGAAATGAGTTTTCTCTAAGGTTATATTTCATTTCTCTAAAAAGAACTATGGACTTCTGTAGCTTGCTACGCTATAACCTCTTCCCCACAAGATTCTTCACAGTTTCTCTAAATAAAATTCTGCCTCTTGGTTACATTAAAGAACAATCTATTTATACTCTTTGGATCATTTCCAGTTCATCATGATATTTTATGTGCTGTTACATAAGCTTTTATTTTGAATCCTTTTTCTTTTTCAACTTATTGAATCAGATTTTAATTGACATTTGTAAGTGGCTGAAGAACAAACCATAATCCTTAGCTCTCTGCTCCCTTATATCCTCAGACACAAATTTGCAATTATTTGTTGACCCTCTTCATAGCACCACACAAATATGTCCTAACTGCCTTCTGCAATTTACTTACAAAGATTTCTTCTCTCTCTCTGTCTTTTCTTCTTGGCCAGAAAAACAAATTTTATTTTAATATTATACATTAACTTTAACAACTGGGATTTCCTCATTTCTCATTCTTGAGCAAAGACATGGAATCAACCGAAATGCCTATCAATCATAGATTGAACACAGAAAATTTGATACATATACAACATGGAATACTATGCAGCTTTTTTCTTCTTTATAATTCACGATGTTGACTAATGCTTTTTTCATTCTTTCAGTCCTGTGGGCTTGAAATCTCAGATAATTGTGAACCTTTCTTCTACATCTTGAAAAATCTATCATCAAACTATTTTATATTAAAAGAGACTTTCATATCTGACCTCTTATTTTCACTTTCACTATATTTGTTTATACATTTCTTTCATTTCTCCTCAAAAATATATTATTGCTCTATTCATATTTAATTTTTCTCAAACTTTAAGTTTGCAGCCACTTTCTCTACCATTACCAGCTTAAACTAAATATCATTATCTCTTGCTTAGATTACTTCAGTACTTTACCAATAATTCTTCCTAATTCTAGTCCACCATCACTCCTTTTTTTCCATAGTAAATTTCTCGCCTAAAAACCAGAGTGATCTTTTGAAAATAAATAAAACAATGCTACTTTCCTTGCTCAAAACCTATTATGACTTTGAATATCTGTTTTGCCAAAGTCCATATGTTGAAATCTGATCCCTAAATGTGATGATATTTGAAGGTGAGATATTTGAAAGGTAATTAGGTCTTGAGGGTGGAGCCTGCAGGGTGGGAACAGTGCTCTTATAAGAGGCCAGAAAACTAGCTCAATCTCTTCGCAACATCTGTGAATACAGCAAGATGTCAACAGTCAGCAACCCCAAAGAGGGCCCTCATTAGAACCTGATCATGCTGGCACCCGGCACCCTGATCTCAGGTTTGCAATTCCAGAATTGTGAGAAATAAATTTCTGTTGTGTATAAATCACCCAATCTGTGATACTTTGCTATAGTAGCTCAAACACACTATGACAAAAATCTCAAAGTCCTACCATCCCAGGTAGAATGAATCCAATTGTTTTTTCCATATTGACAAGAGCCTATGGCCTCTGGCTTTCTAATCAACCTCCTCTCCCTCCATATAGCTCCCATGTATATACTTGTGCAGCCACATTGAGTTCATTGTTCCCTTTGACACATACACTCACACTCTGTTTTTAGAGTAATGGCTTTGCTGTGCCAATTGCCAAGAAGAATCTCACTCCAGAGTCATGGCCCAGTATCTCATATCATTCATGCGACCCTCAAATGTTCTTCTTTCATAGGACACTGCTCTACCTATTGTAGCTGTCAGGCATCTCCACTCTCTGATTTTAACCTAGTTTTATTTGTTTTTCTTCCTAAGGCTTGTATACCTAGTATTATCATTTCTTATAGCAGTTATTACAATTGCTTTATATTAGTTTATATTTTATTGTTTTATATTGCATTATATTAAGCTATTATCTTCATATATTTAGATGCTATATTCTTTATATCTATTTTACATTTTCACCAAAACGTTAATTCTAAGTTGTTAGAACTTTTGTGAATCTATTTGTTGCTTGAGTTTTATGTAAACAAGTATTGAATAAGTGACTGAAAAAATACACACATTTTGCTAACTTTTTTAACCCTCTTGCAGTAACTTCCCAAAATATAGTAAGATCACATAACTTTGCTGCACAAGAACTTTTATCACTTACTTCCTTCCAAAAGTTGAGGGTTAGAATGGCATTGATTTTCTACCACCTCTTACCAGTCAATCCTTTAAGACGCAGCTCTACAATATGACCCCAATATACAAATTTTAGTCATTCAGTACCTGGCAGTTTTTATGTTTCTCACTAGGTTTTGCTATATCCTCTGCATACAATTGTCTCCTTAACTCCGGTTTTTGTTACCCTACACATTGCTAAGTATCAACTCAAGTTCCATATTTCATAGGAAACCTTGCCTTATTCTCTAATGAGAGTTGAGCTAACACTGTAGTATTCTCACTGCATTTTGCTTCTACCTCCACCATGTCATGTACGTATGTGTATACATATATGTATGCATATTACAAGCACATCCCTTGTAGTATAGTTATTTGCGAGAAATACTGATTTTGTACTAAATAGCAAGCTTCTTGGGAGAGAAATCCATGCTCTATTTATTTTACACCTCCCATAGTGTCCCTTTGTGGCATGACAACCACAGATAGGCATTAAATAAATGTTTACTAAATAGAATAGAATGAAATTTTAAAAATAGAGGGGGATCCGGAAAGATGGCTGAATAGGAACAGCTCCAGTCTGCAGCTCCCAGCAAGACCAACGCAGAAGGTGGGTGCTTTCTGCATTTCCAACTGAGGTACCTGGTTCATCTCACTGGGACTGGTTAGACAGTGGGTACAGCCCAAGGAAGGAGAGCAGAAGCAGGACGGGGCATTGTGTCACCCGGGAAGCACAAGGGTCTGGGGAACTCCCTCCTCTAGCCAAGGGAAGCGATGAGGGACTGTATTATCTGGCCCAGAAACTATGTTTTTCCCATGGTTTTTGCAACCCACAGACCAGGAGATTCCCTTAGAAGCCTACATCACCAGGGCCATGGGTTTCAAGCACAAAATTGGACAGCTGTTTGGGCAGACGCTGAGCTAACTTTAAGAGTTATTTTTGTACCCCAGTGGCACCTAGAACCCAGTGAGACAGAACCAGTCACTTGCCTAGAAAGTGGGCTGAAGCCAGGGAGCCAAGTGGTTTCGTTCAGTGGGTCCCACTCCCACACAGCCCAGCAAGCTAAGAACCACTGGCTTGAAATTCTTGCTGCCAGCACAGCAGTCTGAAGTCAGCATGGGATGATTCAGCTTGGTGAGGGGAGGTGTGTCTGCCATTACTGAGACTTGAATAGGCAGTTTTCCCCTCACAGTGTTAAGAAAGCCACTGGGAAGTTCGGAGTGTGCAGAACTCACAGCAGTGTGCAAGGTGCCTGGGGCCAGATTGCCTCTCTAGCTTCCTCCTCTCTGGGCAGGGCATCTCTGGAAGAAAGGCAGCAGCTCCAGCCAGCACCTTATAGATAAAACTCCCATCTCCCTGGGACAGAACACCTGGGGGAAGGGTCAGCTGTGGGTGAAGCTTCAGCAGACTTAAACTTTCCTGCCAGCCAGCTCTGAACACAGCAGCAGATCTCTCAGCATAGTGCTCAATCTCTGCTAAGGGACAGACTGCCTCCTCAAGTGGGTCCCTGACCCTCTTGCCTCCTGACTGGGAGAAGCTTCCCAGCAGGGGTCGACAGACACCTCATACAGGAGAACTCTGGCTGTCATCAGGCGGGTGACCCTCTGAGATGAAGCTTCCAGAGGAAGGAGCAGGCGGCAATCTTTGCTGTTCTGCAACCTCCGCTGGTGATACTCAGGCAAACAGGTTCTGGAGTGGACTTCCAGCAAACTCCAGCAGAACTGCAGAAGAGGGGTTTGACTGCAAGAAGGAGAACTAACAAGCAGAAAGCAATAGCAACAACATTAACAAAAAGGACATCCATACAAAAACCCCATCCAAAGGCCATCAGCACCAAAGATCAAAGGTAGATAAATCCATGAAGATGAGGAAAAGCCAGCACAAAATTGCTAAAAATTCCAAAAACGAGAATGCCTCTTCTCCTCAAATGATCGCAACTTCTCTCTAGCAAGGGCACAAAACTGGATGGAGTTTGAAAAATTGACAGAAGTAGGCTTCAGAAGGTGGGTAATAACAAACACCTCCGAGCTAAAGAAGTATGTTCTAGCCCAATGCAAGGGGGCTAAGAACCTTGATAAAAGGTTACAGTAACTGCCAACTAGAATAACCAGTTTAGAGAAGAACATAAATGACCTGATGGAGCTGCAAAACACAGCACAAGAACTCCGTGAAGCATACACAAGTATCAATCGATCAAGTGGAAGAAAGGGTATCCAGAGATTGAATATCAACTTAATGAAATGAAGCATGAAGACAAGATTAGAGAAAAAAAGAATAAAAAGGAAACAACAAAGCCTTCAAGAAATATGGGACTATGTGAAAAGACCAAAACTATGACTGATTGGTGTACTCAAAAGTAACAGGGAGAATGGAATCAAGTTGGAAAACACACTTCAGAATATTATCCAGGAGAACTTCCCCAACCTAGCCAGACAGGCCAGCATTCAAATTCAGGAAACATAGAGAATATCATGAAGATACTCCTTGAGAAGAGCAACCCCAAGACACATAATCGTCAGATTCTCCAAGTTTGAAATTAAGGAAAAAATGTTAAGGGCAGCCAGAGAGAAAGGTCAGGTTACCTACAAAGGGAAACTCATCAGACTAACAGTGGATATTTCTGCATAAACCCTACAAGTCAGAAGAGAGTAGGGGCCACTATTCAAAAGTCTTAAAGAAAAAATTTTCAACCCGGAATTTCATATCCAGCCAAACTAAGCTTCATAAGATAAGCAAAGGAGAAATATAATCCTTTACAGACAAGTAAATGCTGAGGAATTTTGTTACCACCAAGTCTGCCTTATAAGAGCTCTTGAAGGAATCATTAAATATGGAAAAGAAAAACTGGTACCAGCCACAGCAAAAACATATGGAAATATAAAGACTGATGACACTATGAAGAAACTGCATCAACGAATGTGCAAAATAATCAGCTAATATAATGATGAGAGGATCAAATGCACACATAATATTATTAATCTTAAATGTAAATAGGCTAAATGCCCCAATTAAAAAACACAGACTGGGCCGGGCATGGTGGCTCAAGCCTGTAATCCCAGCACTTTGGGAGGCCGAGACAGGCGGATCACGAGGTCAGGAGATCGAGACCATCCTGGCTAACACGGTGAAACCCCGTCTCTATTAAAAAAAAGAAAAAAATTCAAAAAAACTAGCCAGGCGAGGCGGCGGGCACCTGTAGTCCCAGCTACTCAGGAGGCTGAGGCAGGAGAATGGCGTAAACCCGGGAGGCGGAGCTTGCAGTGAGCTGAGATCCGGCCACTGCGTTCCAGCCTGGGTGACAGAGCAAGACTCTGTCTCAAAATAAATAAATAAATAAATAAATATAAATAAATAAATAAATAAAAAACACAGACTGACAAATTGAATAAATTCGTGCCGTATTCAGGAGACCCATCTCACATGCAAAGACACACACAGGCTCAAAATAAAGGGATGGAGGTATACTTATCAAGCAAATGGGAAGCAAAAAAAAAAAAATCAGGAGTTGTAATTCTAGTCTCTGATAAAATAGACTTCAAACCAACAAAGATCAAAAAAGACAAAGAAGGACATCACATAATGGTAAAGGGATCAATGCAACGAGAAGAGCTAAATATAGTAAATATATATGCACCCAATACAGAAGCACACAGATTCATAAAGCTAGTTCTTAGAGACCTAGAAAGAGACTTAAGACTCCCACACAATAATTGTGGGAGACTTTAACACCCCACTGTCAGCATTAGACAGATCAACAAGACAGAAAATTAACAAGGAAAATCAGGACTTGAACGGAGCTCTGGACCAAGCAGACCTAATAGATATCTATAGAATTCTCCACCCCAAATCAACAGAATATACATTCTTCTCAGCACCACATAGCACTTATTCTAAAATCACCCACATAATTGGAAGTAAAACAACCCTCAGCAAATGCAAAAGAATGGAAATCACAACAAACCGTCTCTCAGACCACAGTACAATCAAATTTGAACTCAGGAATAAGAAACTCACTTAAAATCACACAATTACATGAAAACTGAACAACCTGCTCCTGAATGACTACTGAGTAAATAATGAAATTAAGGCAGAAATAAAAAAGTTATTTGAAAACAATGAGAACAAAGATACAACGTACCAGAATCTCTGGAGCACACTAAAGTGGTGTTAAGAGGGAAATTTCTAGCAATAAATGCCCACATGAGAAAGTGAGAAAGATCTAAAATCAACACCCTAACGTCACAATTAAAAGAACTAGAGAAACAAGAGCAAATTCAAAAACTAGCAGAAGACACAAAATAACTAAGATCAGAGCAGAACTGAAGGAGATAGAGACAAGAAAAATTCTTCAGAAAATCAATGAATCCAGGAGCTGGTTTTTTGAAAAGATTAACAAGATAGACTGTTAGCCAGAATAATAAAGAACAAAAGAGAGAAGAATTAAATAGACACAATAAAAAATGATAAAGGTGATATCACCACTGATCCCACAGAAATACAAACTACCATCAGAGAATACGACAAACACCGCTATGCAAAGAAACTAGAAAATCTAGAAGAAATGGATAAATTGCTGGACACAAACACCCTCCCAGGACCAAACCAGGAAGACGTCAAATTCCTGAACAGACCAATAACAAGCTCTGAAATTGAGGCAATAATTAACAGCCTACCAACCAAAAAATGCCCAGGACCAGAAGGATTCACAGCTGAATGCTACCAGAGGTACAAATAGAAGATGGTACCATTTCTTCTGAAACTATTCCAAACAATAGAAAAAGAGAGACTCCTTCCTAACTCATTTTATGAAGCCATCATCATTCTGATACCAAAACCCGGCAGAGACACAACAAAAATTTCAGGCCAATATACCTGATGAACATCAGTGTGAAAATTCTCAATAAAATACTAATAAACTGAATCCAGCAGCACATCAAAAAGCTTATTCACCACGATCAAGTTGGCTTTATCCCTGGGATGCAAGGCTCGTTCAACATACTCAAATCAATAAACATAATCAATCGCATAAACCGAACAAGTGTCAAAATCCACGATTATCTCAATAGATGCAGAAAAGGCCTTTGAAAAATTCAACACCCCTTCATGCTAAAAACACTCAATAAACTAGGATCATATCTCAAAATAATAAGAGCTATTTATGACAAACCCACAGCCAATATCATACCGAATGGGCAAAAGCTGAAAGCATTCCCTTTGAAAACTGGCACAAGACAAGAATGCTGTCTCTCACCACTCCTATTCAACATAGTATTGGAAGTGCTGGCCAGGGCAGTTACGCAAGAGAAAGAAATAAAGGGTATTCAAACAGGAAGAGAGGAAGTAAAATTGTCTCTGGTTGCAGATGACATGATTGTCTATTTAGAAAACCCCATCGTCTCAGCCCCAAAACTCCTCAGGCTGATAAGCAACTTTAACAATGTCTCAGCATGGTACTGGTACCAAAACAAATATGTAGACCAATGGAACAGAACAAAGGCTTCAGACATAACACCACACATCTTCAACCATCTGATCTTCAATAGGCATAACAAAAATAAGCAAAGCGGAAAGGATTCCCTATTTAATGAATAGTGCTGGGAAAACTGGCTAGTCATATGCAAAAAGCTGAAACTGGTCCCCTTCCTTACACATTATGCAAAAATTAACTCAGGATGGATTAAAGACTTAAATGTAAAACCTAAAAGCATAAAAACTCTAGAAGAAAACCTAGGCAATACCATTCAGGACATAGGCAAGGGCAAAGACTTCATGACTAAAACACCAAAAGCAACTGCAACAAAAGTCAAAATTGACAAATGGGATCAAATTAAACTAAAGAACTTCTGCACAGCAAACGAAACTATCATCAGATTGAACAGACAACCTACAGAATGGGAGAAAATTTTTGCCATCTATGCATCTGACAAATGTCTAATATCCAGAATCTACAAGGAACTTAAACAAACTTACAAGAAAAAAATGAACAACGTCATCAAAAAAATGGGCAAAGGATGTGAACAGACACTTCTCAAAAAGAAGGCCTTTATGTGGCCACTAAGCATATAAAAAAAGTTCATCATCACTGGTGATTAGAGAAATGCAAATCAAAACCACAATGAGATATTGTCTCATCCCAGTTAGAATGGCGATCATTAAAAAGTTAGGAAACAACATGCTGGAGAGTATGTGAAGAAATAGGAATGCTTCACACTGTTGGTGGGAGCGTAAATTAGTTCGACCATTGTGGAAGACAGTGTGAAGATTCCTCAAGTATTTCTAGAACCAGAAATACCATTTGACCCAGCAATCCCATTATTGAGTATACATCCAATGGATTATAAATCATTCTACTATAAAGACAAATGCAACATATGTTTATTGCAGCACTACTCACAATAGCAAAGACTTGAAACTAACAGAAATGCCCATCAATGATAAACTGGATAAAGAAAATGTGGCACATATATACCATGCAATATTATGCAGCCATAAAAAATGAATGAATACATGTCCTTTGCAGGGATATGGATGAAGCTGGAAACCATCATTCTCAGCAAACTAACACAGGAACAGAAAACCATACACTGCATTTTCTCACTCATAACGGGGAGTTGAACAATGAGAACACACGGACACAGGGAGGAGGACATCACACACCACGGCTTGTTGGGGATCAGGGCTAAGGGGGGCGAGAGCATTAGGACAAATACCTAATGCATGTGGGGCTTGAAACCTAGATGATGGGCTGATGGGTGTGGCAAACCACCATGGCACCTGTATACCTATATAACGAATCTGCACATTCCGCACATGTATGTCCAAACTTGAAGTACAATAAAAAAAAAAAAAGAAGTTTAGAAAATAGAATGGAATTTCCCGAAAAAATTCAGCCTCTAACGACCTTGTTTCTGAATTGTTACCGTGCTTTTCATTTTTACCAGCTATTGCATCTGTTTCTTTAATCAATTGTAAATTTCAAATAAGCAGAGCTTCCTCTCCTTCATCTAAGTAACTAGTTAACACAGCACTTAGCACTAAGTAGATATCTAACACATAGTAATTTGGAAAAAAAATACAATTTTATTTTGTAGAATTTCAGACATGAAAATTAAAGAGTAAAATTTATTCTGTCTCTCAAATTAACAGATACATGGGTTGACTCAGGAAAAGCATGCTTCTTTCCTCATATTATATAGTATTTAATGACAATACTAGTGACAGAAATAATTTTAAGCTATTGCTTTTAAAACGATAAAAGTAGAATTCTTATAATTTAATTTTTTTATTCCTTTGGATTTCTTCATATACTAATAAGCATTTACTAGATAAAATTTCAGGCGATCTTTATTAATCACTAAATTTCTATATTATGAAAATTTATTTGCAAAAATTTCCATATTTATGACTTTCTTGGAAACTATTTACATAATAAAAATCAATCAGTGTGTATCTATGTACATATGGTTTTAAAACATAAATCTCAAAGATGAAATTAAATTTTTTTAATCCTGTAGTAGTTATTCTCCCATTGATCTCAATTATCTGGCTCCACAGCATGCAATGTTGCAGACCTTGAGCAATTAGAGTTTTGGCTTTCTAATATCCAGATTTTCTAGTATATGGTATATTATTACATGTATAATGACATAAGCAATTATATGTGATACTTTTAAAAATTAAATTAGAAGGATCAGTGGAAAAAACAGAAAAGCCAGTAAGTGACTGGATATCAACAAAGTTCTCACTCAGAATTCAGAATTTAAACAGAAACCTAAAAAATGTGTGTGTGGACAAGGTATAGAACAAGTTATAGGCAGACAAAGCTTGAAGCAAGTTCAATTGGGTTTTTTAAATTTAGCTGAAAGCTGCTTCCTTATGTATAAGTTTGGCCTAAAGCTTTCTCCATACATAATGAACTGTAACTCAACTGAATGTATAGAAAGACTGTAAGCTACTGTTGTGCCAATCACCGAGTTTCAGGCAATCAGAGGTGGCCAACTGTTCTAACTGCCAAGCTGTAACCAATCCGGCTGTTTCTGTACCTCACTTCCATTTTCTCTATGTCACTTTCCTTTTTCTGTCCATAAATCTACCCTGAGGCAGGGTAGGAGCCGCTCTGAACCTATTCTGGTTCAGGGGCTGCCCAATTTGTAAATCGTACTTTTTTCAATTAAACTCTGCTAAATTAGTTTGTCTATGGTTTTTCTTTTAACAGGGTGTAGGAACAAGATAGCAGAGGCTAGATAATAAAGCGTTTTGTGGTCATTAAAAATTCATAATTTACCCAAGATGGTGAAAAGTCAGGAAAGGGTTCATCAGAAAAATTATATGAGCAGATCTGTGTTTTTGAAAGATCATTATGGTTTAATATTGAGAGAAGAATGAAGGATCTAAACTGGAAGTAAAACATTCAATATTTCCGAAGATAGTAACTGAGAATATTGAGCAGGGTCTGGAATGTGGAAAAAACTACATGTTTGAGATTCTAAAAAAAAAGAAAAAAGGGCCAGGAGCAGTGGCTCATGCCTGTAATCCCAGCACTTTGAGATGCTAAGTCAGGTGGATCATCTAAGGTCAGGAGTTCGAGACCAGCCTGACCAATATAGTGAAACTCTATCTCTACTAAAAATACAAAACTTCGCTGGGCGTGGTGGTGGGCACCTGTAGTCCCAGCTACTTGAGAGGCTGAGACAGGAGAACTGCTTGAACCCGGGAGGTAGAGGTTGCAGTGAGCTGAGATTACACCACTGTACTATACCCTGGATGAAAAAGCACACGCGCGTGCACGCGCACACACACACGTCTCAACAAATTAAAAAAATGGATTATAATTCAGTGATTGGCTGGAAGTTGGTCTGAGAATGAGAAAAGAAAATTGCTAACTCCCATAATTCTGACTGGACAACTATTTGTACTGTGAGGCCATGCACTGAAGGCATAGAAACACAGGAAAAATGTGAAAAACTTTGTGGTGAAAAGATGGTGCATCCTGTGTAGGAATATGCTTGAGTTTTAGGTTACTGTAAATTATAGAAATGTAATAAGCATTTGGCAATGTTGGCAGAGAGGTAGGAAAGTAACCAGTGGCTATACATTCAGATTCTAAAGTCATGAAAATGGAAATCTTCAGAATAAGAAGAGATTCGCAATAAGCTCTGAGGGACATCAATGAAGGTAAGACCTGAAGAAGAGAGTTTGCGGAGTGCAATGAAATAGAGTTACTCAATACAAGATAAAGACCAGGACAGTGTGATGCCATGAGAACAAACGTAATGATATGGTTTGGCTCTGTGTCCGCACACAAATCTCATCTTGTAGCTCCCATAATTCCTATGTGTTGTGGGAGGGACTGAGTGGGAGATGACTGAATCATGGAGAGGGGTCTTTCCCATTCTGTTCTCATGATAGTGAATGGATCTTATGAGATCTTATGGTTTTAAAAATGTAGTCTCCCTGCATAAGCTCTCTTTTAGCCTGCCACAATCCATGTAAGAAGTGACTTGCTCCTCCCCTTCCCTTCTGTCATGACTGTGAGGCTTCCACAGTCATGTGGAGCTGGGAGTTCCCCATTAAACCCCTTTCCTTTGTAAATTTCCCCATCTTGAGTATGTCTTTATCAGCAGTATGAAAATGAACTAAAATACAGTAAATTGGTACCAGCAGAATGGGGCACTACTGAAAAGATACCTGAAAATGTGGAAGTGACTTTGGAACTGGGTAACACGCAGAGGCTGGCACAGTTTGGAGGGCTCAGAAGAAGACAGAAAAACATGGGAAAGTTTGTAACTTCTAGAGACTTGTTGAATGGCTTTGACCAAAATGCTGATAGTCATACAGACAATAAAGTCCAGGCTGAGGTGGTCTCAAATGAAGATGAGAAACTTGTTGGGAACTGGAGTTAAGGTGATCTTGTTATGTTGTAGCAAAGAGACTGGCAGCATTTTACCCCAGGCCTAAAGATTTGTGGAACTTTGAACTTGAGAGAGATGATTTAGGAAATCCGGGGCAAGAAATTTCTAAGCAGCAAAGCATTCAAGAGGTGACTTGGGTGCTGCCAAAGACATTCAGTTTCATAAGGGAAGCACAACATAAACTTCGGAAAATTTGCAACCTGATAATGCAATAGAAAAGAAAATTGTATTTTCTGAGGAGAAATCCAAGCTGGCTGTAGAGAAGCCAAATGTTAATCTCCAAGATAATGGGAAAAACGTCTCCACGGCAAGTCCGAGGTCTTCACGGCACCCCCTCCTATCAAAGGCCTGGAGGCCTAGGAGGAAAAGGTAATTTCAGAGGCCAGGCCTGGGTCCCCTTGCTGTGTTCAGCCTAGGGACTTGGTGTTCTCCATCCCAGCTGCTCCAGCTGTGGCTGAAAGGTCCAACCTAGAACCCAGGCCATGGCTTCAGAGGGTGGAGGCCCCAAGCCTTAGCAGCTTCCATGTGGTGTTGAGCCTGCCAGTACACAAAAGTCAGTAATTGGGTTTGGGAATCTCTGGGAACCTCTGTCTAGATTTCAGATGCATAGAAACGTCTAGATACTCAAGCAGAAGTCTGCTGCAGGGACAAGGCCCTCAAGGAGAACCTCTTGTATGGCAGTGAGAAAGGGAAATGTGGGGTTGGAGCCCCCCCACAGAGTCTCTAATGGGGCACCACCTAGTGGATCTGTGAGAAGAGGGACACCCTCCTCCAGACCACAGGATGATAGATCCACCGACAGTTTGCACTGTGTGTGACTGCCTGAAAAAGCTGCAGACATTCAATGCCAGCCCATGAAAGCAGCTTGAAGGGAGGCTGCACCATGCAAAGCTACAGGGGTAGAGCTGCCCAAGACTATGGAAACCCACCTTTTGCATCAGCGTGACCTGAATGTGAGACACGGAGTCAAAGAAGAGCTAAGATTTGACTGCCTCACTGGATTTCAGACTTGCATGGGGACTGTAGCCCCTTTGTTTTACACAATTTCTCCCATTTGGAACGGCTGTATTTATCCAATGCCTGTACCCCCATTGTATGTAGGAAGTAACTAACTTGCTTTTGATTTTACAGGCTAAGAGGAGGAAGGGACTTGTCTCAGATGAGACTTTGCGCTTTTGAGTTAATGCTGAAATGAGTTGAGACTTTTGGGGACTGTTGGGAAGGCACAATTGGTTTTTAAATGTGAAGATACGAGATTTGGAAAGGGTTAGGGGTGGAATGATACGGTTTGGCTCTGTATCCCCAACCAAATCTCATCTTGTAGCTACCATAATTCCCACGTGCTGTGAGAAGGACCCAGTGGGAGATAATTGAATCATGGGGCAGATCTTTCCTGTGCTGTTCTCATCACAGTGAATGGGTCTCACAGATCTGATGGTTTTAACAAAAAAGGGTTTTCTCTGCACAGGCTTCCTCTTTTTGCCTGTCGTTATCCAAGTCAGATGCAACTTGCTCCTCCTTCCTTTCTGCCAAGATTATGAGGCTTCCCCAGTCGTGTGGAACCATGAGTTCTCCATTAAACCTGTTTCCTTTTTAAATTGCCCAGTCTCAGGTATGTCTTTATCAGCAGTGTGAAAACAGACTAAGACAGGCATCTGTGTTTTCAGAAAGATAAAGTGGCAAATGGTATTAACTACTGCAATAATTTGAATATGAAAGATAAAATGTTTATAAAACACAGTGACATTAACATTCTATTTGAATAATTTGAAAGTACTTTCAGTGGAATAAGTAAGAATCTTCATGGGAATTGGATAAGAAGTGAATAGAACTAAGAAAATGGAAATAACTACTATGCCCAACATTTTCAAAAACCTAGGCTTTGAGGAAAATGAGAGACCCACGGCAACGGATGGAAGAGAGTATGGTGGTAAGAGAGTGCAGTTTCAGAGAGATTTGAGTATTTTTGAATTCTCACAGAAATAAGTTTGAGGAATGGGAAATACTGAAGACACTGAAAGGGAGAAAAAATAATGAATTGAGTCACTTTTCAGATGGCAGTGATCAGATATAGAAACTGAGTGGAGAAAAAAGCCTTGTACATGATGTAAGTTCATTCATCAGGTAGGTTTTTGGTTTTGTTTATGCGAAGAGAAGAGCATTTCTTCCCAATGATTTAAGCCTTTTTCAGTGAAGGCAAAGTCATCTCCCAATAGTATTAAAGAAGTTTGAGAATTTTGAATTATAAGGTGAGTGTAGAATAAAGAGTTATTGAGAACTAGAGTGTACTGATTGAAAAAAATATGGTAGGATTGATGAGAAATACTGAGGGTCTGCTTGAAGTTAGTGACAATGAATTTAATCTAAATGACTTAGTTTGTCTCTAGCACCACTCAACATCTTAAGTGTGTCCACAAAGAAGAAAATAATTGGATTAATCCAGTACAAGAAAAATTATTCTATTTGGAAGGACATACTACCTATATTTAGAAAAATAAATATGGGAATTGCCAATGATAGGGATACACAGGAAGAACGTATGTGTTGGGGGTTGAGGCAACCTCTGCCTCCCAGATCCGAAGTCCAGGAAAACCTGGACTTTGAGTACAATTAACCACATAAACTATAAGAAATGATGTTAAGGTCAGTCAGTTGGTTTTTATAATTTGTCATTTAAAAAATGGACCTGTTAAAGACAGGAAGCTCCATGTTGAGCTAAAGGTGTATAAATATAAAAGAAAATAGAAAATGTTGCCATTGCAAACACGAAATCAAAGCATTGAAATTTAGTAAATCAGAACCATTTCTAAGTACATTAATATTAAATTCAACGAAGGTTTTAAGACCAGCTTTGAATACTGAGTAATCTGGTTAGGCAAGTACCATAGTCTTCAATACATATGCGGGGATGCCAAAAAGATGAGTAGCCAGAAACAGAGAAGTTATCAAGACTAGTACACCAAATACAGTTTACTTTTAAAAAATGGAGTGTGACACAAAACGGTGAGATTTGGAAGCAGCTGTTCAGAGTGAGGCAGATGACTTTGAGGTTGATGAGATACGGAAAAATGAACAACCTTCATTGTGACACTGTGGTAGGATTAGAAAGAACTGACGAAAAAGAATACACATTTTAAAGAAATTCATAGTTATAACTGTTAAATATTTTACTGATATTAGGGAATGTATTAGTTACGATGTAAGAATTCCACAGGAAACACAAATAGATTTAGTAATGATAGGAAGAGTAAATGTGTTCAGGATAGATCAACACACAGCAAAGTTGAGATGTGAGTATGAGAGATGTATGAGGTACTGAGATGTTAAAGAAGACCAAAGCAAGAGGTTCCAGGCAGAGGAAGATGGGAGATCCTGAGGTTATTCAGATAAGCATACTTGGTATTACTACTTCCCCGCTGTTAAATAGTTAAGGTAAGTAGCTTAATAGGACTGTTAGTGCCAGCCCCTAGGTAGCACAGGGGTAACCTTGGAATAGAAAGGGTTGTTGTAGTTAAGGTTTGGTTATATGGTGGCTGAATAATTGTGGCTGGAATTGGTGGGTTCTTGGTCTCACTGACTTCAAGAATGAAGCCAGAGACCCTTGAGGTGTTACCTTTCCTAAAGATGGCGTGTCTGGAGTTTTTTCCTTCAGACGTTCAGATGTACCTAGAACTTCTTCCTTCTGGTGGGTTCGGGATCTTACTGTCAGGAGCGAACCTGCAAACCTTCGCGGTGACTGTTACAGCTCTCAAAGGCAGCGTAAACCCAGTAAGCAGCAATATGACTCACTGTAAAGAATAAAAACCCCTTATCACAGCAAGCTGCCGCTCCTGGCGCCAGCAGCCTGCTTTTATTCCCTTATCGGACCCCTCCCACATCCTGCTGATTGGTCCATTTTACAGAGAGCTGATTGGTCTATTTTACAGAGAGCTGATTGGTCCATTTTGACAGAGTGCTGATTGGTGAGTTTAGAATCCTTTAGCTAGAGGCAGAGTGCTGGACAGAAAAGTTCTCCAAGTCTCCACTAGGTGAGCTAGATACAGAGTACTGATTGGTGTATTTACAAACCTTGAGCTAGACACAGAGTATTGATTGGTGCATTTACAATCCTTTAGCTAGACACAGACGGCTAGACAGACAAGCTCTCTAGTATCCCCACTAGGTTAACTAGATACAGAGTACCCATTGGTGTATTTACAAACCTTGAGCTAGACACAGAGTGCTGATTGGTGCCTTTACAATCCCTTAGGAAGACATAAAGGTTCTCCAAGTCTCCACTAGACTCAGGAGCGCAGCTGGTTTCACCCGGTGTATCCAGCACAGGGGCTGCAGGTCAAGCTGCCCAGCAGTCCCACACCGTGCCCAGCACTCCTCAGCCCTCGGGCGGTTGATGGGATCCGGTGCCTCAGAGCAGGGGACGACGCTGGTAGGGGAGGCTCCCACGTGCAGGAGCCCACCGAGGCGGGGATGGCGGTGGGGGCGGTCTCGGACATGGCAGGCTGCAGGTCCAGAGGCCTGTCCGGCGGGGAGGCGACTGAGGCCTGGGGAGAATTCGAGAGCCGTGCATGCGGGCCAGCAGTGCTGGGGGACCCGGCGCAACCTCCGCAGCTGCTGGCCCGGGTGCTAAGCTCCTCACTGCTCTGAGCCCGCAGAGCTAGCCGGCCGCTCCCAGTGCCGGCCTGCAGAGGCCGCGCCGCCGTGCCCGCCGGAACTCGCGCTGGTCTGTTAGTGCCGCGCGGCCGGGTTCCCACCCTCGCCTCTCCCTCCACACCTCCCCAGCAAGCAGAGGGAGCCGGCTCCTGCCTCGGCCAGCCCATAGAGGGGCTCCCACAGTGCAGTGGCGGGCTGAAGGGCTCCTCAAGGGCCGCCAGAGTGGATACCGAGGAAGAGGAGACGCTGAGAGTGAGGGCTGCTAGCACATTGTCACCTCTCATAATTAATTCCATGTTTAGCATACTTTTTTTTTTTTTTTTTTTTCCGAGACAGAGTCTTGCGTTGTCACCCAGGCTGGAGTGCAGTGGCACAATCTCAGCTCACTGCAACCTCTGCCTCCCAGGTTCAAGCAATTCTCTTGTCTCAGCCTCCCGAGTAGCTGAGGTTACAGGCACTTGTCACCATGCTCGGCTAATATTTTGTATTTTTTTAGTAGAGACGGGGTTTTACCATGTTGGCCAGGTTGGTCTCGAACTCCTGAACTTAAGTACTCTGCCTGCCTCAGTCTCCCAAAGTGCTGGGATTACAGGTGCTGGCCACCATGCCTGGCCTAGCATACTTTCAAATAAAGGAAAAAATATTAAAAGTGAACCATTATATATTTTTCGTGCTACTTAAAATTTTTTATTTTCTAACAGTGTGTTCTGTGATTAGACCTTAAAATTCCTGATTGGTTTTTCACTGATAACCGGTTACTAAAATGTTGGTTTCGTTCTATGATTGGTTTGATGGTCTGACTCTTACCAGGGAGCAATGATTTTGTTGAACACTCTTTGACAGGTAGCTACAATTGAAATAAATGCTTTTTGGGCGTGAAGAGAATTTCAAAAGGCGAAGACGTAATTTGAATACATGTGTTAGATGATTAAGCATGATTTTCATTGATGTAGTTGGTGGCATGAGCAGGATAAATAAATAGCGGATATAATATTATAAAGCCAAGACTTTTATAGGGAGGAGGCAGTCTCCAAGAATAAGAAGGTGAGGACCAACTTCTGACAGCATATGACTTTAGCTTGTCGTTGAAATATTTGAGAAATGGATAGACAGAGTCCCAAAAGGCAGATCTTTCATAAAGGACATAATATAAGGAAAAACATTTTAATATCAGATAAATATGTAATCACAAATCAAATATTTCTTTAAATTGCAAAATATTCATCATTCTCTTTTACTTGTCATTATAGTAAGGATTTTAACTTTGAATTACCCTTACTCATCCAAATATTCCTATATACACAGGTAAATTTATTTTCTTCTATTTCAATATGCCTAAAAGTAAATATTCAAACAAATGAGCGAAGAAAGAAAAAAAAAAAAACTTTAATAATGATAGTTGAGTATTTTTCAATATAGGATATTGTGTGGTATCTGGGGAAGAAAATAAATTGTTTAAGTTTATAACATGTATTCTTAGCTAGTGGGAAAAATAAAATATGTTAATATGTAATTTGCCGCTGTTTCTACAATATATTTTTGTGTCAAAAGGTTGCTTTTTCAAATTATAATTATTGTTTTACAGATGTCCAAAATTGCCCACAGAGTAAGATACGTTTATTTACAAAGCCAGCTTCTACATGAGAAATTGGTATTTGTTTGAGCAACCTAGTGCATTAAGTGGAAAAAGTGTGCTTAAAGCCAGAGACTCTTATATGTTATTTAATGGGACAAACAGAAAAATTATCATCATAGCAATTTACTTCCTTCAGGGCTTAGTATTTTTAAAGAAGATAAATGCATTTAGTATTTGGAAAGGGGCTTAGAGAATAATGAAAAAAGATGATTAAAAGGTTAAGGAGCAACAATGTTAGAAAGATTATAATGATGAAACTCATGAAAGAGTGAACAAACATACATATGTATTATATAAAAATAAAACATTTTTGTAAACTGAAGAATATCAAGGTTCATAAATTTTAAAAGGAGAGTTTTATTTCTCATAAATGGCTGCAGCCTGCAGGGTGGCCATTCAGACAGGCTGGAAAGCACAGCCTTGACTGGAAGCCAGAAACAGACACTTTGAGGGAGGGACAAAGGGAATAATAATTTATACTGAGCAGGGTTGCCAAATATACTTATTCAATAAGCTACAGGAGGAGTTGTGACTATCTGTGAAAAGAGACCTGTGCGCATGTACAGTTGAGCTTCATGCTCCTTCATGGTTCCCACGTACAAAAAATGGTGGCATTAGCATGATCTGTGGGTAGAGGTGTTGGCTCTTTTGATATCAAAAGGTGAATCAGAGGACACAAAATCCCTTACTGTGCATTCTCTGTAGACTGGCTAGAACCACTCTGTGGTTGGTAGTCTCTTATTAGACAAAAATAGAGGAGTGTCAGGTGGTTGGTTGACTTTAGTGGTGGAGTCTTTTGAAATGTCTGGTTTTTGTCAAGCACATAGGGAGAAAAACCTAATCATGGTTAGCAAGGGAAGGGGTTTAATGAAGTGTGACTGACACCCATCCTATTGTAGCCAAGAATTCAGTTTTCAGGATTACTCTGGGTTCCTCTTTGCAAAGAGAAAATCTGTTCAGTCATTTGGAAGGCTTGGAATTTTATTTTTAGTTTACATTCTGCAGTCAAATATGTGGACCCTTAGATTTTCAAGGTATGTCCTCATTTGAATGATGCACATTAATAGAACTGTAGGATATGATGAGATTTCTCTTCAAATAACCCAATAAATCTTTTATTCTTTAATTCATAGTGCCTGCCCTTTTTCCCTTTTTCTTCTTTTTTTCCTTTTTGCCTTTGTTAGATGCCCAGGCACACCACAGTACCGGGCGTTATCAGTACCAGCTCACATTCCTTTCCTTATTTAGAAAGAAGACTAACTTTGTAGCTCATCACAGACACCCCTTCCCCTTTCCTCTCCACTTTTTTTTACGTACCCACCTTATCTAAAAAAAATTCAAATGTTTAGCCAATCAGAATTAGTTTAGATTGTATGATCAGCCAATGGGGAAAGGGTACGGGGCAGGATTTGCATCAGGAATAAAGGCTTTCGTGTCCCTTTGTTCAGGTGTGCTCTCATGGCGACTGGCCAAGGAGGCACCCTTCTGCGCAGAAATAAAATTTCTTTGCTAAGAATCCTTTGTTCAAGTGTTCAATTTCCTTAAGATTTTGAGCGTTATTCCTAACCGAATCATCAAAACTACTGTGGGGGACTGAGGACATTTATGTGGGGAACTGAGGACATTGATTTGGGAAAAGAACGAGAAGATAGGGAGGAGAACAGTCACATCGTAGGAAAAAAAATATGATTCTAGGGAAATGCTGAACTTGGCATGGTGATGGTCATACTGTTTCTGGCTCGCTAGAGCTTTTCTTAGAGACTACTTTCTTGGTCCCATGTTTGATTTGATATAGTTTCAGCTCAATGCAAGCTCCAAGAAAGAAATCAAAAGCAAATATTTGAGGAAAATAGCTATTTTTAATAAAATTTGAAGATAGCTATACCAGTGTCAATTGTATGTTCTCACTTATACATGGGGGCTAAGCTATGAGTGCAGAAAGGCATACAGAGTGATATAATGGACTTTTAGAGTCTCAGAATGGGGAGGGTGGGAGAGGTGCTAGGAATAAAAAACCACACAGTATGTACAAGGTACACTACTTGGGCGATGGGTGTACTAAAACCTCAGAATTCAATACTATGTAATTTATCTGTATAACCAAAAACCACTTGTACCCCAAAAGCTATTGAAATTTTTTTTAAAGGCAGTACGTATGAAAGAATTGATTTCTGAAAAATTGTATTGAGATGCTTGAGGATGCGTGGTAAAATATTTATTTACAAAGATAAAGACAATCAAACAGATGAAAAACATGGGTCTACTTATCAATGGTAGGAATAAAAGTTGTATGAAGAAATAATAAAATGACCTGGCCAAGACAATGACCAAAGTTTTGTACTTATGAAAATGACACATTGTGTCAGATAAGCAATTCTCATGATGTATAACCACTTCATCCATCTGTTTAGTTTATCTATAATAATTTCTATAAATTTGTTCTTTGGGAGAAGTTCTTCCCCTGACTTCAAAGTGAAAAGTTAAATAAGCCCAGAATTGTTCAGGTCATGCTAAAAAAAAATAATATTTATTAATATAATTCCAAAATTCTTCCCCCACCTTGATTCTCTTGATTTCTGTGCAATCTACTTGTGAGTTTTAGATCATTCTAGCAACTTCTGACACACCACACCAACTTTTATATTTTTGATTATTTTTTGTCAGTTCACTGTAACATTTCCATGTTAATATTATGCTGGTTTCTTAATAAGTATTTCCAACTTAACATCATGCTACAAATATAAATGCAGGTTTTTAATTAAATAAAAGTTGTGACTGTGATATTACTACATTTAAGAGAGTCCCTGCCCCACTGTTGCCTTCTTTTTTGGGCGAATAAAACAGTTATCTATGGCATGACTGATGGTTCTTCTACTCTTGTTATTCTCTCTTGCCTATACCCACCTTACTTTGACCTGGAAATTGCCTTATCTTTCCATACAACATTTTTTCTCCTACATACAAGTGTCCCCACTCACACTCCCCAAACATAGAGATATGTGGCAATACCCTTCATCTTAAAACAATACAAATAAAAGAAATTTTCCTCAAACTACATTCTTCTCCAGTTACTGTCTTATTTCTTCTTTTCACTGAAAACTTCATAAAAATCGATGGTCTCCACTCCTCTCATTCTATCTTCTCACTGGTAACACACTAGAGTAAAACCTTTATCTCCATCACTCATGAGAAATGGTCTTATCAATGCTTCAAATGTCTTTCACATTGCCAGATTAATTCTTTGTGTCTTCACTGATCTATAAGTAGCTTATGACATAGTTCATCTCTCCCTTCTTGCCTTGATCTTTCCGATATTACTGTTACTCAGATTTTCTGCTAATACAATGGTCATTCTGTTCACTCTTTTACTGGACTATTATCATCTATCATAACTCAGTTTTTAGAATGGCTCAGAGAATGGCTCAGAGATTAGCTCTGAGCCCTTCCTCTCTTTATTTCACTTGTTAGGTGGTGATATCTAACAGTACACACATACACACACACACACACACACACACACACACACACACACACACACACAAAATCTCTTGTAACTTCCCTCTTCTGAATATTGAACCTAAAAAAGCCAACTGCCTACTTGAATGTCTATGATTATATGAAAATTAACAAGTCTAAAATAAAATTACCCTTCCCCCAGTAGCTCTTCCCATTTATCTCAATTTCAGTATGTGAAGTTCATTTACTCCAAGTGTTAAGGGGATCTTTTTATGTTCTCTTCTTAAACATTTTCCAAATATGGCATAGTGACCCTGTCCTTCACTAATGCCACCCTGGGCCAACCTGCCAGCATCTCTCAACTAAAAAAAATTAGTAACTTCTTAACTGGTCTTCTGCCATCCCCTTTAAGACAAAATAAATAGTAAATATATTAAATAAGTACATTACATGCTTGGTTACAACTCACCTGTTGCTACAGAGAAAGAAAAAGAAAAAACCTGAAAAGAGAAAGTAACAAGGATTGTGAATGCCATATCGTGTTTGTATTTGAGTTGTACAAATACAAATACAAATATGGTTGTATTTGAGTACAGTGGCAGTAGAAAGTAGTAAAGATAGGCATTCACAAGAGAAAGAAGAGTCTTCCAGGTGGAAGCTAGTCCAACTGGAATAGAGTAAATGAGGAGGAAATTTCTAGAGGAGAATGTCCATGGTAAAAGAGGACTCCATTATTTACTGAATCTACCTGTGTATTAGGCTGTTCTTGCATTGCTATAAAGAATTACCTGAGACTGGGTAATTTATAAAGAAGAGAGGTTTAATTGGCTTATGGTTCTGCAAGTTCAACAGAGAGCATGGTGCTTCCATCTGCTCACCTTCTAGGAAGACTTCAGGAAACTTACAATCATGGCAGAAGGCAAAGAAAGAGCAGGTACGTCACATGGAGAAAGCAGGAACAAGAGAGTGGGGGTGTAGGTGCTACACCCTTTTAAACCACCACATTTCATGAGAACTCATTCACTATCACAAAAACAGCACCAAGGTGATAATGCTAAGCCATTCATGAGAAATCTGACCCCATAATCCAAACACCTCCCACCAGGCCACACTTCCATCATTGGGGATTATAATTACCCCTAGTGACCCACTAGCAAACTTTTTGCTTTCTGTTCCTATGACATTACGTTCTGCTGGTCCAGAGGTCTTAGTTCCAGAGGGAAGAATGCTGCCACCAGGAGACACAACAGCAATTCCATTAAACTGGAAGTTAAGATTGCCACCTGGACACTTTGGGTTCCTTTTACTTTTAAGTCAACAGGCTAGGAAGGGAGTAACAGTGTTGGCTGGGGTGAATGACCTGGACTATCAAGATAAAATCAATCTACTACTCCACAATGGAGGTAAGGAAGAGAATGCATGGAATACAGGAGATCCATTAGAGTGTCACTTAGTATTACCATGCCCTGTGATTAAGGTCAATAGGAAACTACAACAGCCCAATCCAGGAAGGACTGCAAATGGCCCAGACCCTTCAAAAATGAAGGTTTGGGTCATTCCGCCAGGAAAAACTGATGACCTGCCAAGGTGCTTGCTGAAGGCAATGGAAATACAGAATGAGTAGTAGAAGAAAGTAGTCATAAATATGAGCCATGACCATATGACCAGCTGCAGAAACAAGGACTGTAATTGTCATGAGTATTTCCTCCTTTTTTTATTAAAAATGTGTTTGTGCATGTGTACACTTGTACTAAGAAAATATCTTTATTTTGTTCATTTATCATGTGACATAATATTTATTAACTTCATATCAGCATTTACATATTCTTAACTTTACGTAATAGCATTTGGGTTGGGGATTGATGCATTTCCGGTTGTACAAAAGATACTTCTATTATGTTAAGTTTAATTATGACCTTATTATTATCTTTATTTGAAGATTATGTATAATCTGAGGAGATGTCTAAAGGTTCAAGTTGACAATGGGTGGACTTGTAGTGTTTAATACTGAGTGTCAACTTGATTCGATTTAATAATACAAATATTCATCCTGGGTGTGTTTGTGAGGGTGTTGTCAAAGGAAATTAACATTTGAGTCAGTGGGCTGGGAAAGGCAGACCCACCGTTAGTCTGGGTGGGCATGATCTAATCAGCTGTCAGCATGACCAGAATATAAAGCAGGCAGAAAAATGTGAAAAGACTAGACTGGCTTAGCCTCCCAGTCTACATCTTTCTCCCATGCTGGATACTTCCTGACCTCAAACGTCAGACTCCATGTTTTTCAGCTTTGGGACTCGGACTGGCTTCCTTGCTCCTCAGTTTACAGATAGCCTATTGTAGGACCTTGTGATTGTGAGTGCTAATACTACTTAATAAACTCCCATATGTATGTGTGTATATATATCTTATTAGTTCTGTCTCTCTAGAGAACCCTGACTGATACACCTGCTTTAATAGGCTGTTGAATGCCCATGACTTTTCCAGGTGCAGGGCATAAGCTGCCATTGAATATACTATTATTGGGTCTACAGGGTGATGGCGCACTTCTCACAGCTCCACTAGGCAGTGTTCCAGTGAAGGCTCTGTGTGGGGATTTGAACCCCTCATTTTCCCTTGACACTACCCTAGTATAAGTTATCTGTGGGGGTTCTGTTCCTGAAGCAGGCTTCTGCCTGGAAACTCAGGCTTTTCGTAAATCTTTTGAAATCTATGCAGAAGGTACCAAGACTTATTCATTCTTACACTGTGCAGGCTTAACAGCACATAGAAGCCACCAAGGCTTATGGCAGTTTGTACTTTCCAGAGCAGCAACATGAAGAGTGTCTGGGAGGTTTTGAGCCAGGGCTGGAGCTGGAGTGGCCTAGACGTGGAGAACGGTGTCTCAAGACTACACAGGGCAGCAAAGCCCTGGGCCTGGCCATGGAAACCATTCTTTCCTACTAGGCCTCAGGACTTGTCATGGAAGGGGCTGCCACGAAGTTCTCTGAAATGCTTTCCAAGCATCCTCCCCATTGTCTTGGCTATCAGCACTTGGCTCCCTTTTATTTATGCATATTTCTCTAGCACGTTGTTTCTTCACAGCCTGCCTGAATTTCTCTACCCAAAAAGGTTTTTTCTTCCTCTGCCACGTGACCGGGCTGCAAACTTTGAAAACTTTTGTTATCTGCTTCCCTTTTGAATGTAGGTTCTAACTTTTAAGTCATTCCCTTGCTCCTACATCTGAGCATAGGTTGTTAGAAGCTGCCAGGCCACATTTTGAATTAATTAATAAGCATTAATTCAAAAGGAAAGAGAAAGTGGACCAAACAATTGAAGAATACTGAGAAAGAATTGACAAAAATAAATGGGCAGGAATTGGAGAAGTGACAGAGAAATCAACAGTGAAGGTTAAGAAGTGACCAGTGATCTTCGGAGAAAATCAAGACATTGTGTTACTCTACAAGCCTAGTGGGGAAAAAATAAGTAACAAAGAGAAGACAGCAATGAAATGTGTTACTTAATCTTCACGTATCAGGTAACATATCTACTAAATGGAGTGGTTCAAAGACAGGTTATGAACAGAAGAATTGGAAGCCCAATGCAAAAATAGATTGATATGCTTTAATCTCACCTTGAACTGTAATTCCCGTGTGTCAAGGGAGGGATTTGTAATGTCCACATGTCAAGGGAAGGAGGTGATTGCATCATGGGGGCGGTTCCCCCATGCTATTCTTGTGATGGTGAGTGAGTTCTCCTGAGATATAATGGTTTTGTGTTTGACAGTTCATTTTTCACACTCTCTCTCTCCTGTTGCCTTATGAAGAAGGTGCCTGCTTCCCTTTCCACCATGATTGTAAGTTTCCTGAGGTCTTCCAGCCATGCAGAACTGTCAGTCAATTAAACCTCTTTCCTTCATAAATTACCCAGTCTTGGCAATTTCCTTTCTTTTCTTTTTTCTTTCTTTTTTTTTTTTTTTTTCTAAGGCAGTTTCTCTCTGTCATCCAGGCTGGAGTGGAGTCTGTATCCCTGTCTCCCAAAATCAGGTGATTCTCTTGCCTCAGTCTCCCAAGTAGCTGGGATTACAGGCATCCACCACCTGGCCTGGCTAATTTTTGTATTTTTGTAGAGACAAGATTTCACCATTTTGGCCAGGCTGGTCTCAAACTCCTGACCTCAAGTGATCCACCCACCTTTGCCTCCCAAAGTGCTGGAATTACAGACATGAGCCACTGCATTGGGCCTCAAGTATTTCTTTCTTTTTTTTTTTTTTTTTTTTGAGACGGAGTCTTGCGCTGTCGCCCCGGCTGGAGAGCAGTGGCCGGATCTCAGCTCACTGCAAGCTCCGCCTCCTGGGTTCCCGCCATTCTCCTGCCTCAGCCTCCCGAGTAGCTGGGACTACAGGCGCCCGCCACCTCGCCCGGCTAGTTTTTTGTATTTTTTTTTTTTTTTTAGTAGAGACGGGGTTTCCCGGTGTTAGCCAGGATGGTCTCTATCTCCTGACCTCATGATCCGCCCGTCTCGGCCTCCCAAAGTGCTGGGATTACAGGCGTGAGCCACCGCGCCCGGCCGAGGTATTTCTTTATAGTAGTGTGAAAATGTGCTAATACACAGATATTCCAAAGAGTTTTACTACAAACAAAGCAAGGACTGGGGCAGTAGCTAAAAGAAGAAATAGAAGCAGCAGAAGTGTTATTATTATACTTGGTATTGTATTCATTTTTAAAATTGAAGAAATAACAGCTTATTTGGATGTTTATGGGAATAATTCAATAGACAGCAAAATTTTTGATGTATGACAGAAAGAGAAGAGTTGCCAGGGAAGTGCCCTGAACAAGTAAGAAGTAATAAATTAGTACTTTAGTGGAAGGATGTACTTTATGTAAGAGCAAGGAAATTTCATCTGCTATAGCAGCAAGTGGGAAGAAAGAGTATGTGAAGGAAACTGCTGATTGATTTCAATTTTCTATTGAAGTGGGAAGCAAGTAGGAAGCAAGGTCATATGGTATGACTGTTAGAGGAAGGGCTGGGAGTCACTGGGAGGATAAATAGACCGTGTACTTGCCTGGCAGTACTGAGAGCCCTCCAAAGCCCAAAGTGATCTGGTCCCTAGTATCTCTCTAACATTGTGCTCTATGACTTGCCCTCTCATTGTGTAGGCCTGGCTCCCTTGGTTCCTTAGCCATTTTTAGTAAATGCCAAGCACACTTCTGCCTCAAAACAATGTCAAACTTTTGCTCCTTCTGCCTACTATACTTTCTTCTGATCCCCACATAGACTCTTCCTCACTTCATAAAGCCTCTGTTCAAATGCGAGGTTTTGCCTAAACCACCACCTTGTTATTCTCTATTCTGTTACCCTACTTTATTTTTATTTTAGCACATATCAATACTTGACTCATTAAGTTGATGATTTATTGCCTGCCTTTTCCTGATAGAATTGTATTTCCATGACACTAATCTTAGGTCCTGGAAAATGACTGGTAGGTGCCCAATAATGAACTCCTTTAAATAAATGAGTAAATATATGAATGAGTGAATGAATAAATGGTTACCAGGGAAAGAGAACAGAGAAAAGTGGGCTGTAAGTGAACAATAGGTAATATCTGAGTCACTTATTTAAGAGACATGGTCTTTAAACAACTGAGGTTAAATTACAGTAGGAACAGATAAAGTATCAAAAATATTTGCCTTTGGGAGGTGTTGACATAAGAAAGAGCACATACTTATTTTTGGTTATAGCCTTTTAGCATTGTTTGATTTTTTCAAACTTTGAGTTTATAACATTGATAAACACTAAAAGCATATTATTGTAAAAGGCCAGTTTGAGTGCAATGATGCATTTTACAGCCATTTCTGTCATCTAAAGCTGTACAATCTAAGCTTTTTGCTGCCACCACAGAAGCAACCATCTGAACAAACACCACAGAAGCAACCATCTGAACAAACTGAAGCTTGAATGCCCCATAGTTCAACAGAATTGATGGTAGATTCCTTTCAACTTTGCTGTCTTTTTTCATATTACATCACCTCACTAGCAGGTTGCAAATAGTCATACAATAATATCTATTTTATTTCATTTCTAAAAGCTATGTTTAATGCATTTGTTGTACTTTTGAATATGAACTCCCAATTCATTCTTCCACAGACAGGAGATGTGAAGACAGATTGTCTGAATATCAAGATGCTGTCCTAAATTACATGAGGTACAGCTGCATGGTGGCATGCAAATTATTTTTTATCTCTGTACCTTCGTTTTTTCTTCATTGTTAAAATAAGAATACCTATCCTTTAGGCCTCTGTGGGTGAAAGTAATTGAATATGTACAATATTTACAATATTACCTAGTACATGGTACACAATAAATGCTAAACACATCATAGTAATTATTATTATAAATACTATTTCAAGCTGTCTCTGAATGGCTAGATAGGCTTGCATTCTGTTCTTCAGATATATAATCAGTAAGACAATGATGAAAGTGGATGCAAGAACACCATGTATTCAGCAGGCAGATTAGAATTTAATCAAGAGTGTTTCTTAAGTTCATCATGTAAGACCAAATGAAAATCTGTGGATTCTACTGAAAATGAAAACTGCGTATTAAAATTATCTCTAGACTGAGTTTGAAATGCTAACTTTGAAAATGGTGACCTGAAAACGCTACAAGAAATCATCATTAAAAACTAAGGGCTTAATTCTTTGTTTCATTTCTTTGAATTCTTTCTACCTGCATTTGTGAGTGTGTGTATGTGTGCACACGTGTGTGTATGTGTATGTTGTGCATATCTGTATATATATGTGTGCATATGTGCAGTTGGAACCAAGACAGGCAGATGTATATAAGAATTCCTGCCTTTCAAATTATCTGAATATTCATGCTTTTCCGTGGACTATTAACATACATCAGAAAATAATTCCTCTAAATAAAATATCCCTAGCCTAAATACTTGGCCAGTGCACAGCTGTAGAAGGGGCCTGACATATCAGAGGTAGAGGATGTCTATAGCACCTTCAGCTCCAGCCCTATACTCTCTGTTTTACACAGACAAGTAAGAGATCTGGAGGAGGGGCAGAACCTACTCAGATCCTGATCTCTAAACCCATGGTTCAGAACTATTTTAACTGTGCCATACAGTTTCAAATAATCCAAAAGGAAAAATGTAACAGAGAAGAGATCAATGAAATGTGCTACCTGATCTTAACATTTCAGGTAAAATATCTACTAAATGGAGTAACATAAAGATAAGTTACAAAGAGAGGACTTGGAAACAGGATGCGAAAATAGATTGAATGGTTTGGCTCTGTGTCCCCACCCAAATCTCATCTCAAATTGTAATCTCCATGTGTCATTTATCCTTATGGTCAGTTATTGATTGAACTTTATCCCCGTGATCTTATTATGAACTATTTTGCTCTCTCTGGATGGCAGTAGTCTTAAATAGAGATATATTTTATGGAAAAAAATGTTATTTTTTAATCTACTCCTTCATAAAGAAGTGGAGAAAATTCCACTATTTATAGGAAGATAAAGTAAGTGGACGTTTTATGAAGGCATACTTTTAAATTAGATGAACACATAAATCTGTTGCTGAAATTACCTGCAAATATACAGAAAATACTCCAGCTCAAGACAATACAACACAAATCAGGTAGAAAATTATTTGCCTATAAATCTTAATCTACTGCGATTTTATTTTCCCTCATCTATTTGCTATGTGGCACTCCTGAATTTTAGGTGCTAGGTCTATTACTTGGAAATAGGCTTGCCCTAATAAAACTGACATTTCTAAAGGGCTGTTTTCATAGAATCATGCTCCTGTTTCTGAGATCCCTAATTCAACACCGTTGACAGAGTCTCAATTCTTTGCAGGGTACAATACCAGGAACAAAGGGGAAAATAAAAATAAAAACAAAGAAGAAATGGGAGCAGGGATAAGCTCTTAAAGTTGTTTTAGTCCTCATAATTCAAAAAGTTATAAAGTTCTCTTACACCGAAACTAAATGTCTCAATTTTTACTCCACCTTTAGTTTTCTACCCCTGACAGGCAAACTCAGGCAGTCTTTTTTTATTTTTTTATTTTTATTTTTTTAAGCAAAGCACATTTTATTACACATAAAATTAATATATCAATATACAATAAGTTACACTATTTTATCTTACTGCACATTTATTCAAGAGGCTGTTTTTACTTTATCTTTAATCCCACTTCTTAACCCCAGAAAAACTTTATCAGGCAGTCTTTTAAATTATTTTTGGATAAGTTCTCTTTACCTAAAATTTGATTAATTTTTTTTTCAACCCCAGATTTTATCTCCAATAATTGATTGATTGTATGTTACAAGCACTCAGTTTTTATGGAAGAAGTGAAAACCCACCAGTTTTTTTTTTAAGTTAAAGTTTTCATCAAAGAGCTTAACATCGAATACCAATGAGCAATCTGAAAGCACGATGGGATTTCTTATTCAACTCTTATGAAATTCACACTAGCCAATGAATTCTGTTCCATTTAATCACATCATTTCAATATTTCCTGTGGAACGCAGCATTTCAGTTGAGCTGAATCAGAAGCCTTCATCTTCATGACATACTTCATCTTTGAAAGAGGCTGCTTGTATGTTATGATTTTTCAAGCTTTTAGGCATCTTTAAACATTATACTTCAAGATTCCCAGGAATATGTGTTATTAAAATAATTTTGTATATTAATATTTGAAACCAGTCAGGACAAATAACTTTGATTTTTCTTTATTTAATCATAGATGCCACAAACTAACATTTGCTTTCATTATTGTAGGAGAAATGTGAATTGCTCTTTCGAAAATGTCAATCATTTGCAAAATATGGTACATCAGGCTTTATAAATAAATATTTCATAAACTGGTTTATGTAATGTCAGGAATATTTAAAAACAAGATTTTGTTTCAAATAAAATTGCATATCACTGGGTTAAGCACAAGTAGTTTTCTTTAGTATAGGACTTACTTTATTTAAAACACAGAGAAGATCCTTAAGTATTTAGTAAGAAATATATTACGTGGTGTAGCCCAAACTTATTTGACTATGGGACCTATATTTCTTGGAGCATCTTTCCAGAAGTGATTTCCAAGAAAAAAGATTTTAAAGCATAGTATGAATAAAACCAGTAATAGCATACTTCATTAACTTTAATGCTTGTAGATGTTTTATTTCCCATCTTTCCTTCTCAAATAGGAGTACATCTTTTAGAAAAAAATGGGTAATTTAAAATACATCTTTGTACATTATCACAAAACATAATACTTGAAGATGGTAATTGTTAGTAATAAAGCCTTTGGTTTTTTTTTTCTGTTTTTTTTTTTTTTTTTTTTTTTTTACTTTAGCAGTGATATACTGAACTGATAGTAATATTCAACTACACACTAGTCATTTGCTTATAAATCCAAGATAGCTTTAAAATACTTACCAAAATATTTTCTGTTAACTGCTTGGTCAAAATTTTATCCTTGCAACTAATTTTTCTCCCACCTTCATATTTGATAAAAATATTGCAATGTACTAGCAAGACTGGGTCAGTTAGAAAAATTCATATATCTCTATTACATGGTTAAATTTTTTTTTAAACTCAGGATACTTCATAATTTTCATCTCATAGATATTTCTCTACCAGCCTATCAATGTCATAAGAAAACAGTTATATTCAAACAATGAAATTGTCAAGTGAGGAATTTTCACAAAAGTATTTATTAAAATGTGAGAAAGTATTCGAAGCTGTAAATAAGTATACCTTCAGGATGATTATCATTGCAGGTCAAAATAAAATGGCAGTGGTGGATTCCTTAGAAAAGAAACAAATGCTGATGAGTTTAGCAAGCCAGGGACAGACTAAAACCTACATTTTTTTTTTTTTTTTAAATTAGCTACTTTAAAGTTTTAAACAACTCACATGAAACAAATTCTATTAACCCATTTATATATAATTTTGGAGTACTTTATCATAAGTTCTCACTGATTTTACCACTGACACTAAGTAGTAAGCCTTTTTGTTGTTGTACCTCCATTTTGGAATATCTCTATCCCAAGAGTCTTTAAACCATTTAAATTTACAAAGGAAGTAAATGTTTGTTGTTGTTGAGGTGAAATTGTGTCATCAATATACATAGGTTCCTCTTTAATTTTTAAGAATGTTCATATATATGTAAGACAACGTTATTTCAGTTGGCTTAGGAAAATAATTTTTTCTGGTGAATTTATATTTTTGTTATTTTTGATTCTAAGTTTAAAAAAGGTACTCAGATGACCAACAGATGCACTCAAATTGAAGATTTTAAAAAATTGTTTTTCTTGTTTATTTGCCCATTTGTTTATGTTCTTTTAGAGGGGCAGAAAAAATGTTGTTATTAACACTTTTTCAAGATAATTAAAGGAGACAAAAATATGTGGAATATTCATTTCAGCTGTAGAACTAATACTGTTTTGGTGTTAGATGACCACTCACTGGGTCCTGTCCTCCATACTTTAAAAATACCCTTGTGGTGTCCAACATTATAGAGGTTGTAAACAGATGTATTGATTTATTTTTTATAGTATTAAATCACTGAAAACTGATGATAGAAAAATCAGAAGATTTTTGTGATTGAAGAAACCAGGCTGCTGATATGTGGACCTGCTTCAAGCGAGCTTAGTAATTAATACTGCATCCTGTTCAACTTTTTCAAGTTTCAGAATCAGAGGAGAACCAAATAACTTTCAACTGTTTTTATTGTTGCTGTGGTTTTGTTTAATTTAGTTTTGGTTCTGTTGGAATATAAATCGTTAACCCTACTTAGCAGTCTTTGGACTGGCTCAAATATTTTTCTCTCTTCTTTGGTTATACATCCTCACTCTGACTCCTTTGGTTATAGTTTTCATATGCTAGTTACATGTTCCTCTCCCCACTTGGGGCTACCAGAAATAATACAAATGAAGATCCTCTCATCTCTTCAAAAATAGGAGATAGAAAATCCCATCAATTATCATATCTGTGTCTTCATATTAACCTCTTTGGTGGGTATAGAACATGGGTTTGTTTGGTTTGTTATTTACACTAAATTCAAATGTAATGCACAACCTCATTCAAAAGAGTAGAAAGATGAAATAGTACATAAATACCTGACTAATAAGTATCAATAAATGAATGAATATATAGATGAACATTACAGTAAGAAGCTTCCCAGAATATCTGATGGACTTTAAGCACAGTCTTCCCTTCTGCTTCACGTGTTACAAATGATTTGTGTTCCATCAGGGTACAAACAATTTCCCAGGGAGCTTCTTAAATATGCAGAGTCAAGGTCACACTATTTCTCTTCTACCCTAACTCCCCGCCTCCTCCGCTCCTGACACACACACACAAAGATTTGAGAGGGTCTAGGAATTAGAACTTAATGCAGGTTGTTCATGAATTTTATACCAAACACTGTAATCACTAGAGTCAGAATAGTCAAAGAAAAAGATATATATTTGAATGTGGTTTGTGGCTTGTTTGAAATCAATATCATGAATGGAACAAAAAAAATAAAAAAAGTGTTTACTTTTAAACACAAGCCATGGTTTTGAGTTAAATAAATCTATTTGTCTCCCAAGAGCACAAAGAACCATCTTATCTCTATTTGGCTAATTGACGACCATGGATTTGAAGTCTGCTAATTACTTCTCAACTCTTATTCTGCAAATTGTGTTTCCTGAAAATAGACTGGAATTATGTATTCAAATGAAGGTAGTTTCATGGGGCATGCTCCTGGGATTGATTCCTTTGGAATGAAAGGGAAGGAAACTGGATTGGGAAAGAGAAAAGGTGGCCTGTGATGAAAACTTAGCAAAGCCTTCAGCCAGCCCCTTGAGTACAGTGAAGCTTGCACATTGTGGCCAAGGGGCTGGGCCTTCACACTCCCACTATATCCACTCATCATTAAATATGGGCTGCCCCCAACAAGCGAATCTGACTGTAGGCCAGGCAACACTTCCCAGAGCTTTCTGACAGTGGAGGCTGTCAGCTGCTAGCATCTGTAATAGCCAAAGGCAAGTCTTTCAGTCCTGAGGCGGACCTGGGCAGTGCATCATAGCATCAACCATATCTTACTTGTTTTTAAATTTTATATTTTCTTTAAATATGTCCCCCTATATCCCTTTCATTCTTTTTTTTAAAATTAATATTATGTTTTTGTTCTACTTTAAGCTCTGGGATACATGTACAGAAAGTGCAGGTTTGTTACATAGGTATACCTGTGCCATGGGGTTTGCTGCACCCATCAACCCATCATCTAACTTTTAAGCCCCACATTCATTAAGTATTTGTCCTAATGCTCTCCCTCCCCTTGTCCCCCATCCCTCAACATGTCCCAGTGTGGGATGTTCCCCTCCCTGTGTCCATGTGTTCTCATTGTTCAGCTCCCACTTATGAGTGAGAGCATGTGGTATTTGGTTTTCTGTTCCCGTGTTAGTTTGCTGAGAATGATGGTTTCCAGCTTCATCCATGTCCCTGCAAAGGACATAAACTCATCTTTTCTTATGGCTGCATAGTATTCCATGGTATATATGTGCCACGTTTTCTTTATCCAGTCTATCATTGATGGGCATTTGGGTTGGTTCCAAGTCTTTGCTATTGTGAGTAGTGCTGCAATAAACATACGTGTGCATATGTCTTTATAGTAGAATGATTTATATTCTTTTGGGTATATACCCTGTAACGGAATTGCTGGGTCAAATGGTATTTCTGGTCCTAGATCCTTGAGGAATAAACTTACTGTCTTCCACAATGATTGAACTAATTTACACTCCCAACAGTGTAAAAGCATTCCTATTTCTCCACATTCTCTCCAATATCTGTTGTTTCCTGACTTTTTAATGGTTGCTGTTCTAACTGGCATGAGATTGTGTCTCATTGTGGTTTTGATTTGCATTTCTCAAATGACCAGTTATGATGAGCTTTTTTTTTTTTTCATACATTTGTTGGTTGCATAAATGTCTTCTTTTGAGAACTGTCTGTTCATATTCTTCACCCACTTTTTGATGGGGTTTTTTGTTTTTTTCTTCTACATTTGTTTAAATTCCTTGTAGATTCTGGATATTAGCCCTTCGTCAGATGGATAGATTGCCAAAATTTTCTCCTATTCTGAGGTTGCCTGTTCACTCTGATGATAGTTTATTTTTCTGTGCAGAAGCTCTTCACTTTAATTAGATCCTGTTTTTCAATTTTGGCTTTTGTTTTAATTGCTTTTGGCATTTTCATCAGGAAGTCTTTGCCCATGCCTATGTCCTGAATGGTATTGCCTAGGTTTTCTTCTACTGTTTTCATGGTCTTAGGTTGTACTTTTAAATCTTTAATCCATATTGAGTTAATTTTTGTATAAGGTGTAAGGAAGGGGTCCAGTTTCAGTTTTCTACATATGGCTAGCCAGATTTCCCAGCACCATTTACTAAATAGGGAATCCTCTTCCCATTGTTTATTTTTGTGAGGTTTCTTGAAGATCAGATGTTTGTAGACATGTGGTGTTATTTCTGAGGCCTCTGTTCTGTTCTATTGGTGTATATATCTGTTTTGGTACCAGTGCCATGCTATTTTGGTTACTGTAGGCTTGTGTTATAGCTTGAAGTTGGGTAGCATGATATCTCCAGCTTTTTCTTTTTGCTTAGGATTGTTGTGGCTATACAGGCTCTTTTTTGGTTCCATATGAAGTTTAAAGTAGTTTTTTCTAGTTTTGTGAAGAAAATCATTAGTAGCTTGATGGGAGTAGCATTGAATCTACATATTTCTTTGGGCAGTATGGCCATTTTCACAATATTGATTCCTCCTATCCATGAGTATGGAATGTTTTTCCAGTTGTTTGTGTCCTCTGTTATTTACCAATTGCTACAAAGAAAATAAAATACCTAGGAATACAACTTACAAGGGACGTGAAGGACCTCTTAGAGAACTATATCCCTTTCATTCTTTATATGTACTTTCTGGTCTATATATACTCATTTGAGGCCTTCTAATGACTTTCTCATATAGTGACTTAAACATATATGTAGATAGAGAAATGTAGAATACTGTGTGCATAAATATACACATATCAGTTCTCCACAGAGAAACCACTTGCCCTTGAGACAAGAATAGTAACAAATAGTAATTTGAAAATGCAGTTAGCACTAAATTTATGTTTATTAGGGATTATTGTATTTATTTTTCATATATAGGGATCATAAAAATTGTTAAGTGCATTTTGGTTTATTTCTTAAATGTTAAATATTTCTTAAATGTATGTGATGCAACAAAACAGTAAGATATTGGTAATTGTGATTGCTACCCAGCCTTTTGGCTAATATCAAGTGAAGATACTGGTAATTGTTGAAACAGGGTGTTGAATATGTGAAATCACTGTAATATTTTATGTATTTTGCATATGTTTGAAGATAATAAAATGCTTAAAATATTTTGACTAAAAGAAAATACACGTAAAATGACACAGTTGGCAATTTTTTTTACTGTCATGATATAACAAAAGAGATGACGGCAGAAGACAATTCGGTTCACATTGATTTAAAATTTTTGCAACATGCAAGTGAGAAAAAACTGGTAAACTTTTGAGAGAAATAAGACACTGGAGTATTTATACTGAAGACTGAATGAACAATTAAAATATTCTAAAGTAGATTTATGAAGAAAGTTAAATATATAGAGACCATGAAAATATTAAAAATTAATGTGCAGTAGTTGCGAAGCAACAAGATACTGTCAAATTAAATTATAGGAATCCTTTCTAATCCACTAAGAGATAAATATTTGAAAATATTCACATGTATCTACAGTCACATAACCAAGTTTCAATTAGCTTGCTGCTTCTGCTTTCTCATTTTGGCCCACTGGTCCATGGTTGTTACACACCAGCAGCATTAATTTTGCAAGTAAAATCTCTTAAATTTTCTTTTCTACTTTACTTTCCATTTCCAGGCCTGTACCCACACAGACGTATGACACAACACTCCCAGTGCTATAGGAACAATGAATACTAAATAGTTGCTATAAATGCAGGCATCATAACATCAAATTTAGCGCCACGTGATTTAAATTGGTTTTCATATTCTTATGCCACTCACCTCTCTATACATGGCTTCTAGTTTTTAATAAATCCATTACTACATTTTATGTTTGCAAAGGGTTATTACAGGTTACGTAACACAGTAGACTGGACTGGAAGGTTAATGACAGATTTGCTTTGCAAAATGTCACACAAATTGATGCAGTCAGACCGGCCATGGTCCAAAGGTAATTCATTTATAGAGGTACTAATACGCTAATCAATTCTAATCCAAAAATATCTGAAAATGACATTTGTCCGGTAATCTTGTGAACATTATGAAGAGTGGAAAAGCCAGCATGGAATGAACAGATAATTTGTTTAGCAAACACTCTAATCACTGAAGTCAGAATAGTCAAAGAAAAAGATACATATTTGAATGTGGTTTGCCACTTATTTAAATCAATCTCATGAATGGAACAAAAAGAAACACAGTTTATCATGAATTTCTTCTCTTAGATATAGGGTTAGCTCTTCCAAAAGAGGCTGATTATTTGTGAGATGTTTACATTTCCTATGAAGAAGAGATAGATTATCCAATAATTTTATTCTCAGCAGTTGGGGAATCTGAGGAAAATCCACCAACAATACATCTTATAGCTTCACTGATATTCAAAATTTGTTTTCACTGGGTTTCTCTGTCTCTGCAAGGAATTAAGAAAACCTTCTGTAATTTCATTAGACATAAAGGGTGGATATAATTGGGTTCATGGTAACTTGCAGATCAAAATGATTTCAGTGATTATGGTTCACAAACCAATCCCTCTTTTTTGTTAGTCAGTATTTCCTCAAGCTAGACATATTTTGTTCGCTGGATCAGGAAAACACAGGTGTCATAGTACCCAGAGTGAGATACATAAAGGTACAAAGGTTGTTCACCAGATATTCTTACATGGGAATGAAAGGAACACTTCCCAAGGAAATGCATGTGGAAGTCATCTGAAGTACCTGCTCTAAAACTGTTCTAGAACACCTGGGGTAGGTAGCACATGCTCCATGAAAAGGTAACCACCAGCCTGAGGGAGTTGGGAAATTTCTAATAGTGGCTCAAGGGTGAAGCTTTGGGGAGAATAAATAATGTCTAGGTTATATTTAGGGGAAGAATTGCTTGTGATGTGCAAAGTGAAACTCCTGATCATAGATTCTTAATACCATAAAAATCCACACCACTCTTTTTATTTGTGATTCCTTGCTGATGCAAAGGCTGGTGACTGCTGTGCTGCCCTACCCAGAATTTAAAAGACTGTATTTAAAGAGAGAACTTACTCTAGTGAGATGTTGCTTTTTCCTCTAAGCCTATAATGAGACAAAAACATTATAAAACAGTCATCTAAGGAAAAAAGGACTTGGTGACATTGTTTGTGCATTATAGACAAAAGTCATCATATATTCTTGAGTCTTATTTCTAAGAATAACTACTGCAGTATGTAGTGCCTGGATTCTTAGTTAGATGCAACAGGAATCAACTGTATGTTATTCACAAAGGAAAAAGTGTGCTGAAATAACCTGAGTATGTCACCTATAGCTAGATGGGCTAGAGAGCTGGACATGAAGAAAATCCAGTGGAGAATTATGACAAAAGTTTACTACAGTAGATACAGGATAGATCTGCTACTAACATTGAATGTTAGACACTCTAGCTTCCTCCCCAGTAGAACTGGTCCTGGCCACTACTCATCAGGGAATATAGTTTGCTACAGAGACCATTGATGCAAGTGAGAAATCTTTATTTTCCAGTTTCTTTAAATCACTGAGTACTGTTATTTAATCTATCAATACATCTGATTAGTGAAATCTAGAATCTGTGCAGGCTCCTTAGCTATAAGAAAACCTGGCAAGGCAAACTTCTAATATTTTTTTTTTCCTAAAGTGGCAAATTTGCTTACTTCCCTCTCCCCAAGTCTCATAAGTTGGAAATTACCCAAATAAAAGATAAGATGTCAGAAGCTTCAGTGACAAATATAATAAATGTGTTGAAGTCCATCTGTTTGACTATCCAATATTACATAAATGCTTCTACACATACATATATGGAACTCTTATTTGAATAACAAGAAATGTTTTTAACTCAAACATAGAACAACTGAAATTCTCATCCATCTGTTTAGGGATTATCCCAGGTTACAGAATATCTGAGTGACATCAATTCTCATTGCAATATTCTCTAACGCATGGGTTGTATTAAAAAAAAAAAAAAAAAACTCTACCAAGGCAAATATCTACCTAGATGAAACAGTGAACCAAAAACATGGCAAAAGAGGAAATTGAATTTAAAAATGTATGCACAGTAAAGTAGTTCTTGGGGCAATATACAGAAATATATGAAGAAGGTAAAGATATTTTTCTGCACTTGGCTGAAAGGCAGACTTTAACCACATTTTTTACTTCTCTGTTTCACTGCTAGGATGGCTATACACTCTGGGCATCTCAGAACAATTATTGCTTACACCTGTCAACCTGGCTGCCTTCTGACACATTTATTTCTGATTTAAAAAATAGTATTGTTATTAAATGTTTTATAACCTGACAAAATAGCTTGATAGCAATAAGCTTAAATGTACTTATTTAATGAAACATTCAGAACATTAGTAGGTTATTGAGGTTCCATTGTATCCAACATCTGTTATGGTTTTGACCAGCCAGTGTGAAACACTTTACTAACAGGATGATAAACTTGAAATATCTCCAGTAATAACTTCCCAGATGCAAAGTAACTAACACCAACCTTTCAAGAATAGCATGAAGGGCATAATTGATAAATTATGCTTATAGTTAAAAACAAACAAACAAAAAACAAAACAAAAATGGAAAATGAGACCTTTTTGGTACTTGAGTGGTCTGGGAGGTTTATTTGATATTGCTGCCCCTGTCAGCCACGTGGTGCTCCAGCCTGCTGTATCATGGCTTAGTTACAAGCCACAAGTCTGTCCATAAGCAGGATAAGCAGGACATATGGGAAATCTCCAATGTATGTATCAGCAGAGAAGAGTGTCTGCGCAGTGTTGCGGAAAAAGTTACAGAAAGTAATGTGAGTGGTCTTTCTACAACGGATTTATTTTTTGTTGCAGAGTAGAAATCTGCAGGTATTTATTTTATTATTATATATACATTTTTATTTTGCAATGAAATAACTTGATAGCAAGATGCTTAATGTCATATTTAAGAAAACATTAAGTACTGATTTTTCTGCTTCTCAGGACATCAAGAGTAAACATAGGCCTTACATACAATATTCACCAGTAGGCTACAGTCTTGTCATTTAAGCAAATGACAGCAGGGAGACATAAATCTGCAGAAAAAGCATCAGCATCTACTTGAAAATCTGTAGTTAAGCATTAAAATCTGTGACCTCCCCAGCACCTAATATGCTATTTGTCATACAGCACACATGTGCTGAAACTTGTAAAATATAAGAAATATTCAGTACAAGGAGCTAGAAAATAAGCAAATAAATTCTAAATTTAAAAAATGAAACCATTCTCACAACTAAATATAAAAACGTATAAATTATAAAATTTAATAATAAATGTTATCCAGACCTTTTCTGAATAACATGAGAAATATAGATTATATTTTGGAAAACCTGTTAAAGAGAGAGAAATAGAATGAGAGACAGAGAATGAGAAAAAGAGAGCAAGAAAGGAATGGACAAGGAGGAAGGAAAGAAGGAAGAAGAACTGGTACAATGACAGTGTCATTAATGAGAAAAGGGAATTAACTACAGATTAGGAAATTTAAAAAATTATATTTCAACATATTTGAAGTTACATAGTTGAGAATACTTACACGTCTAGGAAGAATGAATTATTTTTAAGGGAAGACAATTTATCAAATGCTAACTTACATATTTATATTTGCTTATATCTTACACACGTCATAATCTAACAAATTTAGTTCAAGATTCCATTAAAAACCTGAATAGTCCAAGAAACAACAAAAAAGAAGAACAAAATAGAAAAGAAGGAAAAAGAAAGGAAATAAAATTTATATCCAAAAAGATAATTTGAAACAAATAGTTGCTAAAAATGCTTTTACATATTGTATTAGAAGAATAAGTTTTACCTAGAAAGACAGTTTTCTAATTTTCAATTATTTTTGATGCAAAGTTGTTTTAAAATTATATTTTATTTATTTATTTATTTTTCAATTTTTATTTATTTATTTATTTATTTGAGAGGCAGTCTCACTCTATCCCCCAGGCTAGGGTGCAGTGGTGTGATCTTGACTTACTGCAACCTCTGCCTCCGGGTTCAAGCGATACTCCTGCCTCAGCCTCGTGAGTAGCTGGGATTACAGGCATGTGCCACCATATCCAGCTAATTTTTTTTTTCTTTCTGTTTTTTTTTTTTTTTTTTTTTTTTTTTTTTTTTTTAGTAGAGACAGGGTTTCACCTTTTTGGCCAGGCTGGTCTCGAACTCCTGGCCTCAAGTGATTCGCCTGCCTCGGCCTCCCAAAGAGCAGGGATTACAGGCATGGGCCACCCCTCCCAGCCTGCAAAGTTTTTCTTAAGCATATATAAACATTAATAAATATTGGTTAATGTGTTGGCTTCATTACATTCAAAAGAAGCATTTACAAATAGTTAAATGATATTATGTTTTAACCAGTGTCATCAGATGCTTAAAATAGGAAATCAGTTGTGTTAGTTACAATAAAAGAGCCAATTCATGGAATCACAGTATATTTAGAAGGTTCATAAAGCAACAGTACAACCTTTAATATTTTGTAAATTATACTGTAAGTCTAATACAATACTAAAAATTGAATTGAATTGTTCCTGGATTTATAGTACAAAAACAAAATTTAGTGTTTGTAAAGATGAGATCATCTATACTGGATTAAGAATCAAATAATTCAAATAATATACTTAATTATTTGAAACTGATTTTCTACAAACATCAGTCATTCATGGGTATGAATACATATGCTTACATACATGATGAAACTAAACAAATTACAGTATTTTTGTGATAAAGTTGATAATACAAAAAAGCCTTTAACATTGCAATATAAACTCTTAGATTGAGAATATGAAAGATACTCTACATATAATGATAATAATAATAAATTATATTATTGAACTTACTTATAGGTAGATTCATTCTTATTTGTCATTATTTTTAAACATTATTTGGAAGTCTGTAAATGAATTAGAAAATTCAATAGACTACCTCAAACATTGAGCTTTTGAAACTTTTAGCAAATAAATACCAATTATTGAAAACAAAGATTGCAAACAGAGAGGATAGAAAAATTTCCCCTTATAAAAGCATGGGAGAACTTGGATAAATTATACAAAGGGAGCTCAAACTGTATAAAAGATTTATTCTGAAGTCCTATAATTGGCTTTGTAATATATTTTCTTGTAAGAGAGGTTTTTTGAAAGAGCCCTTATTTTTAATGGGACAAATTTATATTCTGTAACAGACTGAAGTGAAATTGTGAAAGCCCTGTAAGTTTGCAGCATCTAAATTAGGCAATACGTTCATATTTGCTAAAGAAAGTTTATCTGAACAAAGGCAAAAAATAGCAACTATGAAAAATATTTAGGTTGGTATATCCATCCATTTCAATGCAAAAAGAAAGAAAGAATTGAAAATATATTCTATTTAATAAACTTTGCCCTGCATACACCATATCTCAGCACCTGTAGAGTGAATATTTCTTGATCAAAAATAATAGGGTATGTAAATAATTTGTCAACCATATAATGCAACTTTCCAGAATAAGTCATTGGTTATTTTATAAAAACATTAAAGTAAAAACATTGAAAAACCTTATTGAAGTAAAACCAGTAACATATTATGAAAAAATATATATTTATATAGATAAATTAAAGCACATAATAGAAATCATGAGAAGGTACCAATATTGCCTTTTTTAATGTTTACATACTAGATGGAAATAAGCATCTAATGTTATTTTACTGAGGGTGCTTATGTGTGGATATACATGCATGTATTGTTTATAGATAGAATTTTATACCTAGGATAATTTTTGAACATTTTTGTATAGGTCCACTATAGAAGGAAAATTTGAACTAACAAATAGATACTCAGAAATGAAATCATTTGAAGTATTTGGGGATGTCTTCAATACTCTTGAAAGTGTTTCAGTTTGAAGCATAAATTGTCTCATTTCCCTTTCCATGTTTCTGTCACCTGCACTGAGCTCCTCCTTTTGAGGGTGTTTTTACTCCAGTGGTGGAGTAAACAATAATACTGTGGGAGCCAAGCTGTGAGAGGCTTTGGAAGAGTATTCACAAGGGTCACACAAACTCTTACATTCTGGTTGCTCTTTGAAAAAAAAAGAAAAAAGAAAAAAAAAACCTCAATCTGTACTTGTGAAATTACTACGGATTGTTAAAGAAAACGAGGGACAGCCTTCTTAGACTAAGAGACTAGACTACTTCATCTGGCAAGAGTTGCTCACTGCAGATGCTGGGTTCTATGATCTGTGCATCTTTTTGTTATTTTTAGACACACATATTCCATTATTCTCTATTTCCCGAATCAATAGCCTAGATTTTACAAGAGATTTGAGAAAGCTGTGAATTCAGCTGATGTTAAAATCTGACATTCTAAAAGATGGATTTGGTTTTCAGCCCATCTAAGCCTAAGGAGAGTGAAAATAACATGAGCACATTTATGGAGTGCTTTGTTTTCAACTTGGAGCACAGCTCCAAGCTACTTATAATATTAGGAGCAAATATCTCACACCAGGGAACTTGAATTTCTTAACCTGTTTGTCTTTCTCAAGATTCCCTGAAAAACAGATCCTGAAGCAAAGCTTATGTGTTGAAACTTTATTAGGGAGCATAATCCTAGGAAGAAAACAATGCAGGAAAGTAAGGGGGGAAAATATGGCTGGGAGTGTTACTGTGCCCACTGAAGATTGATAGCAAGCATAGCAAGCATAACTGCTTGCTCTGAGTGGGATGAGTCTTAATAGGGGCATCTGAATGACTGTATTTCAGAACAATCAATCTGAAGGGAATAAAGAAGAAGAATTCACCCTTGGGTTCCCTCCAGCCCCACACGGAGTGTTCTCGCCTCACCACAAGTCCAGATCACCTCATTTAGCCTATCCAGAGTAACTGCAATCCAGAAGAGCTGGGCCAGAGGCATGCAGGCTTGTCACCAGTCAGTGCCATCTGCAGGGATCTGTGATATGTGGCTGTAGGGATAGTAGAAATTAATAACTTGGTTCTATTGTCTCAGGTATGAGGCAACCTTGGCTACAATTGCTTTGTTTGGAAAGCAAAGCAAAGGAACAGATGCGTAGTGCAAAAACTGAGGTTGATATACTTTTCATAGGTTTTCATGGTAGTAGCCACTTAGCCTCTCAAAGTATTGTCCTTCTTGACGATTGCATTTTATGTGGCCACAGGTGATACTTTGATAAATGGTACTATCACTAATTTTTGAGATTAATGATTTCTTTTAACCCAAGCAAGTCAGATAACCAACCCAAACTTCCTCCCAGTTCCCCAAGTCATTGTTGCTTGCAATCACTCTGGTAAAGAAACAAAGTTTCTGAAATTTTCAAAAATCTAATTTTAAAGAATTACATAATCTTGATGTAGTATCATCTTACATTTCACTAGTAGATATTGTTAAAATAATTTCAGGTGCCTTACAAAATACGAATTTCAGAATGAGTTCATTGAAAATGCTTATTGTGGCTTGTATTTATTTATTTATTTGCACTAAATATACACATCGGAATAAGAAGAAATGTATGGCCAAACAGAAAAGGGTTTTTGAAAAAGGTTGCATTACAGATATGTATTTTATTGCCTAATTCAAATACTTTTTAGCTCAATTTAAAATAAACCATGTGGATTTGAAAGTAAATGACAATTCTTCCTTATTAGTCTTCTCTTTCATGGCATTTTTTGTGCTTTGAATTTACTGCCTATTCATATTCTTTGATGAGAAATGCAGACTACAGCAATGTGTCTAATGTGTTGACTAAAAATAACCCTCAACTATATTCTAGACAGCTTTAAAGGCTAGACTGTATTATCTTTTGAAAGATCAGAACAAAGACCCTTTCAGTTCATGAAGAATGGATGAAAAATTGCTCTAATTAGTTTATTTTAATCTCTAGAGAGGAATATAAGTTGTCTACACATTATAAATGGCTAATTTTTAGTGATTAGTTTTTATTTCTAGGCATTATACCCAACCACCTGGCTTGCCCTGGTCAAATTTACTCTCTTCATCTTTCCCTTGAATTAGATCATACAAAAAATGAATTACTGTGATTTAAATATAAATGACACAGAACCCATAATGTGTCATAAAACCTTTTTCTCTTAGTTATTTTTATGAGAACAACTTTCTCTTCAGTTACTCAACACAGAGTATCAAATTCTTCACAATTTCTCACCTCCCTTATATAAATATTCACCACGTGTTTCTATTCAGTCTGGTAAATATCTCTTTCCTTTGCTCCTCCATCAACCCTAATTCAGTTTCTTGTTGCTTTTTCCTTGAATTAAAGCAATGCTTTTAACTGTCATCCAACTTCCTTCTGGCCTCTGGCCTTCATTGTTACTACCAACAAGACTTTTCTAAAATGCAAATCTTAACACATGCTTGTTTGCAAAAACCAACCAATTACTCTCAAAATAAAGTACGAATAAATATATTAACATACTTTACCAGTGTGATGGTTAATTTGATGTATCAGCTAGTCCAGGCCATGGTCCCCAGATATGTAATCAAATATTTGTCTTGGTGTTTCTGTGAAGGTTTTCGGATGGGATAAACATTTAAACTTGGCTTTGAGTAAAGCAGATTGCCCTTCATGATGTGGCAAGGCCTCATCCAATCAGCTAAAGACCTATAATAAATAGAACATAAGACTGACTTCTCCTGAACAAGGGAATTCTGCAGCAGACTGCCTTTTGACTTGAACTGTAACATTGGCTCTTCTCTGGGTCTCTAGCCTGCTGGCACACCCTGCATATTTTGGATTTTCCAGTCTTCATAATCACATGAGTCATTTTCTTAAAATAAATCTCTTATCTATACATACGTTTTCTACTGGTACTGCTTCTCTGGACAATCCCAAGTAATACAACTGGGTACTTGTATCCTTCCCTACCTCCAGCCTTCACTCCATGTACAACATTCCTTCCGACCACATGACATTGAAGTTCCATATATAAAAACCAGCATCTTCTTGAAGACACAGTCTCTTCACATGTTAGCTGTTCGGATATCTTTTAGTTATTGTTTGGTCCAGTAATTAAACATCAAAAAATGTTCCTTTCCAAAGCTTTTTAGTTGTTTCTCTTACATTGTTAAGATTTCTGTTGGTTTTTCTTTCAAAACCAATAGAAATTAGAATATAATACATTAAGAAAAAAAGCAAGAGGAAATAAAAGTTGAGTTGAAATACTCCTCAGGGGAAAAAGAAAGCACAAATTTGTGCAAGTTAATTAGGTTCAAATGTGATTTCTAATTCCTAATTGTCAACAACTTCCCTCACTTAGCAGGAGTTCCATTTATACACCAAATGTTTACGGAGCATTTACTGTATTTGGATAATGTATTGGCACTGAAAATCTTTTTTTTTTTTTTAATTTCAACTTTTATTTCAGATACAGATGGCACATGTGCTGGTTTCTTTTATTTATTTATTTATTCTATTTTTTATTTTACAGGATACATATGCAGAATGTGCAGGCTTGTTACATAGGTATAGGTGTGCCATGGTGGTTTGCTGCATCTATTGACCCATCCTCTAAGTTCCCTCCCTTCAGTCCCCAACCCCAAAAAGGCCCTGGTGTGTGTTGTTTCCCCCCATGTGTCCATGTATTCTCATTGTTCAACTCCCACTTATGAGTGAGAACATGCAGTGTTGGTTTTCTGCTGCTTGCTAGTTTGCTGAGGATGATGGCTTCCAGCTTCATCTATGTCCTTGCAAAGGACATGATCTCATTCCTTTTTATGGCTGCATAGTGTTCCATGGTATATATGTATCACATTTTCCTTATCCAGTCTATCACTGATGGGCATTTGGGTTGGTTCCATATCTTTGCTATTGTAAATAGTGCTGCAACAAACATACATGTGCATGTAACTTTATAGTAGAATAATTTATATTCCTTTGAGTATATACTCTGTAATGGGATTCCTGGGTCAAATGATACTGCTGGGGAATAGCCAGTATCCTTGGGGAATAGCCACACTGTCTTCTACATGGTAGAAATAATTTACATTCCCATCAACAGTGTAAAAGCGTTCCTATTTCTCCACAGCCTCACCAGCATCTGTTGTTTCTTGACTTTTTAATAATCACCATTCTGACTGGCATGAGGTGGTATCTCACTGTGATTTTGATTTGGATTTCTCTAATGATTAGTGATGTTGAGCTTTTTTTCATGTATTTCTGTTGGCCATGTAAATGTCTTATTTTGAGAAGTGTCGGTTCATATGTTTTGCCCACTTTTTGATGGGGTTGTTTTTTTCTTGTAAATTTGTTTCTTGTAGATTTTGGATATTAGAGCAAAGCTGGAGGCATCATACTACCTGACTTTAAAGTATACTACAAGTCTACAGTAACCAAAACAGCATGGTACTGGTACCAAAATAGATGTATAGACCAATGGAACAGAAGAGAGACCTCAGAAATAACACCACACATTTACAACCATCTGATCTTCAACAAACCTAACAAAAACAAACAATGGGGAAAGGATTTCCTATTCAATAAATGGTGCTGGGAAAACTGGCTAGCCATGTGCAGAAAACTGAAACTGGACCCCTTCCTTACACCTTATACAAAAATTAACTCAAGATGGATTAAAGACTTAAATGTAAAACCACAAACCATAAAAACCCTAGAAGAAAACCTAGGCAATACCATTTAGGGCATAGGCATGGGCAAAGACTTCCTGATGAAAATGCTAAAGGCAATGGCAACAAAAGTCAAAATTGACAAATGGGATCCAATTAAATTACAGAGCTTCTACACAGCAAAATAAACTATCATCAGAGTGAATAGGCAACCTACAGAATGGGAGAAAAATTTTGCAATCTACCTATCTGACAGGTTTCTTACAAGAGCATATTATGTGATGCTGAGGTTTAAGGTAAAAATCCCATCACCCAGCTAGTAAGCACAGTACCCAATAGTAGTTTTCAACCCATGTCGCTCTCCCTTTCCTCTCTAGTAGTCTTCAGTGTCTATTGTCCCCATGTTTATGGGGTGCTAGATGGTATCTCACTGTTGCTTTGATTTGCATTTCTCTGATAATTAGTGATGATGACCACTTTTTCACATGTTTGTTGGCGATCTGTCTTATTCGGAGAAATTTCTGTTCAAAAGTCCTTTGCTCATTCTTAAGGGGGTTATTTTTTGCTTATTGCTTTTTAAAGTTTTTAGAGATTCTGGGTATTAGACTTTTGTTGAATATATAGTTGGTGAATATGTTCTCCCATTCTGTAGGTCGTCTGTTTGTTCTGTTTATAGTTTCTTTTGCTGTGAAGAAGTTCTTTGGTTTAATAGGCCCCACTTGTCAACTTTTGTTTTCGTGGCAATTGCTTTTGGGTACTTAGCCAAAAATTATAGCCAAAGTTGATGTTGAGAAGGGTATTTACTAGGATTTCTTCTAAGATTTTCATAGTATAAGGTCTTAAATTTAAATCTTTAACTCATCTCAAGTTAATTTTTGTGTATGGTGAAAGTAGAGGTCTAGTTTCATTTTCTGAATATTGCTAGCCAGTTATTCCAGCACCATTTATTAAATACAGAGTCCATTCCCCATTGCTTTTATTTGTCATTCATGTTGAGGATTATATGGCTGTGTGTGTGTATCTTTATATCTGAGTTTTCTGTTTTGTTCTACTGGTTTATTTGTTTATTTTTGTACCAGTACCATGCTGCTTTGGTTACTGTAGCATAATAACATAGTTTGAATTCAGGTAATGTGATCCCTCTGGCTTTGTTTTTAAAGATTTCTTTGGCTTCCTTTTTGGTTCTATATGGATTTTGGTAGTTTTGCCTAATTCTGTGAAGAAGGATTGTGGTAGTTTGATAGGAATAGCATTGAATCTGTACATTGTTTTGAGCAGGATGGCCATTTTTACAATATTGATGTTTCCAATCCACGAGCATGGAATGTTTTGGCATTTATTTGCATTGTCTCTGATTTCTTTCAGCAGTGTTTTGTATAGTCCTCCCAGTAGAGGTCTTTCACCTCCTTGGTTAGCTTTATTCCTAGGTATTTCATTTTCTTTGTGGCTAGTGCAAATGGGTTCATACTGTTGATTTGACTTTGAGCCTGGACATTATTGGTGGCTAGAAATGCTGTGGATTTTTGTACACTGATTTTGTATCCTGAAACTTTGCTAAAGTCGTTTGTCAGTTTTAGGAGTCTTTTGGTGGAGTCCTCAGTGTTTTGAGATATATATCATCAGCAAAGAAAGTTTGATTTCTTCTTTTCATATTCAGATGCCTTTTATTTTTTATCTTGCTTGATTTCTCTGACTAGGACATTTAGTACTATGTTAAATAGTAGTGAGAATGGTCATTCTTGTCTTGTTCCAGTTCTTAGGGGTAATGATTCCAGCCTTTGCTTGTTCAGTATAATGTTGACTGTGGATTTGTTATAACGGCTCTTATTATTTTGAGATATGTTCCTTTGATGTTTAATGTGTTGAGAGTTTTTATTATAAAGGGGTGCTGGATTTTATCAAAGGCTTTTTCTTTGTCTATGAAACAATTCTATGTTTTTTGCTTTTAATCCTGTTTATGTGGTTAATCACATGTATTGATTTGTGTGTGTTGAGCCAATCTTGAATTTCAGGAATAGCATCTACTTGGTCATGGTGAGTTAACTTTTTGATGTGCTTCTGGCTATAGTTTGCTACTATTTTGTTAAGGATTTTCATATCTATGTTCATCATGGATATTGCCCTGAAATTTTCTTTTTTCATTGCACCTCTGCAGATTTTAGTATCAGGCTAACACTGGCTTCATAAAATGCATTAAGGAGGAGCCTCTCCTTGATTTTTTTGGGATAGTTTCAGTAGGATTAGTACGGGTTCTTTTTGATACATCTGGTAGAATTTGGCTGTGAATCCATTTCATTCAGGGTTTCTTTTGGTTGGCAGGTATTATGTTACTTATTCATTTTCAGAACTTGATATTGGTCTATTTAGGCTTTCAATCACCTTCTGATACAATCACGAGAGACTGTGTGTTTCCTGGAATTTGGCCATGTTTTCTAGATTTTCTAATTCATGTGCATAGAGTTGTTCATAGTGGTCTCTGAGGACCTTTTGCATATCTGTTGAATCAGTTGTAATGTTATCTTTGTCATTTCTGATTGTACTCATTTGGATCTTCTTTTTCTGTTAATCTAGTGAGTAGTCCATCTATCTTATTTGGTCTTTTGAAAAACCAACTCGGTTTCATTGGTCCTTTATATGGATTTTTGCATCTCAATTTCATTTGATTCTTCGTTCGTTTAAGTTATTCCTTTTCTTTTGCTTGCTTTGTGGTTGTCTATTCTTTTTTTTTTTTCTCTAGTTTCTTGAGATGCAGGTTAGATTGTTACTCTGAGATCTTTCTAACTTCTTGATGATGGCATTTAGTCTTTTAAACTTTCCTCCTCACATTGCTTTAGCTGCATCCCAGCGATTTTGGTAAGTTGTCTTGTGTTTGTTAGTATTTTCATTAATTTCATAAAGTTTTTTTTTAATTTCTGCTTTAATTTTTATGTACACTCAGAAGTTGTTCAGTAACAAGTTGTTTAATTTCCATATGTAGTTTTGAAAGATCTTTTTAATATTGATTTCTGTTTTTATTGCACTGTGGTCCAAGAGTTTGTTTGGTATGATTACAAATTTTGAATTTATTGACACTTGCTTTATGATTGGGCATGTGGTCAATCTTAGAATTTGTTCCATATGCAAATGAAAAGAATTTATACTCTGTAGTTGTTGGGTGGAATGTTCTGTAGATGTGTATTAGAAAGTGCCAAGTTTAAGTCCAGAGCTGCTTTATTACTTTTCTGCCTCAATGATACGTCTAATGCTGTTAGTGGGGTGTTGAAGTTTCTCACTATTATTGTTGGCTGTCTAAGCCTTTTAATACATCAAAAGATCGCTTTATGTATCTGAGTGTATCTGAGTGCTCCAGCATTTGGTGTGTATAGATTTAGGATAGTTAAGTCCTCTTGTTAATTATACACTTTATCACTTTGTAATACCCTTTATTTTCCTTTAAAGTGTTACTCATTTTTAGTCTGTTTACCTTATATAAAAATAGCAACTCCTGCTTTTTTCTGATTTTCATTTGCATAATAGATCTTTTTTCATCCCCTCTATTTTGGGCCTGTGAGTTTCAATACCTGTGAGATAGGTCTCTTGAAGACAGCAGATGGTGAGGTCTTGTCTTTCTATTCAGCTTGTTATTCTGTCTTTGAAGGGGGGCATTTAGCCCATTTGCCTTCAGGATTTGTATTGATATGTGAGATTTTGATTCTGTCATATTGTTAACTGGTGGTTATGTAGGCCTGATCATGTAGTTGCTTTGTTTGTGTGCTATGTGCTTAAGTATGCTCTTGTGATAGCAGGTGTCCTTCTTTCAATTCTATATTTAAGACTTAAAAACTTCTTGTAAGGATAGTCTAGTTGAAATAAATTCCCTCAGAATTTGCTTGTATTAAAATAATTTTATTTATCCTTCACTTCTGAAGTTTAGTTTGGCAGGATATGACATTCTTAATTGGAATTTCTTTTCTTCAAGGACAACTGAAAATAGGCCTCCTATCTCTTCTGGCTTATAAGGTTTCTGCTGAGAGGCCTTCCACTAGCCTAATGGAGCTCCCTCTGTAAGTCACCTGGTCCTTCTTTCTATCTGTCTTACTTTTTTTTTTCCACTGTCCTTGGTGAATCTGATGACTACGTGCCTTTGATATAGTAATCTTGTATAGCATGTAGTTGTGGTTCTCTGTATTTCTTGAATTTGCATGACATTCTCTCTAGAGAAATTAGAGAAGTTTTACAGACTATTTCCTCAAATATATTTTCCAAATTGCTTATTCTCTTTACTTCTCTGTCAATAATGTCAATGAGTCATAGACTTTTCTCTTTACATAATTTCATATTTTTCAGAGGTTTTGTTCATTTTAAAAAATTCTTTTTTCTTTATTTTGTCAGAATGAGTGGATTCAAGGAACTAGTCTTCAAGCTCTTGGGATTCTTTCCTCAGCTTGTCTTTTCTGCCATTAAAACTTCTGACTGAATTATAAAATGACTCTAGTGAGTTTTTCAGCTCTATAAGCTCAGTTTGCTTCGTTCTTGAAATGGCTGTTTCAGCTCTTGAATCATTTTACTGAATTTCTTGATTTCTTTGGATTTGGTTTCAACTTTCTCCTGAATCTCCATGAAATTATTTTCCATCCAGATTCTGTATTCTGTCTGCCATTTTAGACTGGTTAAGGACCATTGATGCTGTTCTGGTCGACTTGGATTAAGGGGACACTCTGCCCTTTTAAACTGCTTAAGTTCTTGTGCTAATTCTTTCTCATCTTGGAGGGTTATTCTTCCTTTAATTGTGGTGTAATTTAATTAGAGTCAGTTGGCTTTGTTTATGGATGTTTCCAGAGGGCTAAAGCTCTGTATGTGGTATTTATAGGCTGAATTCTAACTCTTGATTTCACAGGAGAGTATATTAGCAAAACATTTTTGTTGTTGTGGTTTGGGCTACTATCCAGCAGATAGCTTTCTAGAGTAACTGCCAGAAGATAAGTTCTTACTCAACCATGTGGCTCCTTTGTATTTCCTAGGTTTGCAGCTGTGCTCTGCAGTGAGGTTGGGGAGAGAGGTTACACTCTCACCAGGTCTGCTCCTGGCCATTGGGGAAGTCCCCTCGGATCACTGGCACTGTGCTTGGGAATTTATTTTGCTCCAGAAGAAAATATTCTGGGGTTTCCTTGAGCAAAGGCTGCGGAAGGAAGATAGGCCACACCATTTCTGGACAGGTTCTCTTCTCCAGGAGCCATTCAGGGCTGGGAACTAGCCTTAGCATTTGGTTACCCTGCACAGTGTTCCCAGCTTCCTCCCTCTTCAGACTCTGTGTCTGTGTCATGATTCCATTTACTCTTGGTGTTTTCTCTCTGAAGAGCCATCCAAATTATGCTGGTTTACACTTTGGTCTCTCTTGGTAGGAGCAGCATTTCCTGGCTGCATCTAGTTGGCCATCTTGCCCCTCTAGCACTGGGAATTTGATTGTGAGCTAGATTTAGTCCCTCACAACAAGCTGCATGGAGTCTAGAGGGGAAAATAAACTGAATGCCAAGAGTTATGATAAAACATGAGTTCAAGCAAAGGGGTTTCATTATTGTGTCTAAGGCAGGATTCCTAATTATTTTTGCATGGGTTTTGGATAAGAATCTACCAAGGAAACAACTCCAAGCTGTGATGACGTCAGGATCAGGCAGCCTTTTTATTGTAAGTGATCAACAATATCAAGATGAGGACACAAAGCAGAGCATGGAATACTGAAATACGTATTTTCTAGCAACTTAAGGGACACTCCACATCATACATCATATTTATGTATCATTATTAAAGGGATATTTTATTACTATTTGAAGCAATAATATTTTCACGTATATTAAGTCAGTACTCCTTGAATGAGCTTATTGAATGTACCTTATTCTTCCCCACTACTTTCCCTCATAGTGGAGGAGACAGCTAAGGATGGAATCATGAGTAAGAAGTGTTTGGAAAAACATAATTCTACTTTTTGTTCCTGGATACCGCACAGTCTTTTGTTATCAAGTTTATCAAAAGTTTTGAAACACAGTTCTAGATTTCTCTCATTCAACAATAGACTTAATTATCTTAATTTTATTTATTCAAAGTTTGAGAGTTAATTTAGAAACATAATGAATTATTAATAAGTTTGTATCTATCAAAAAGCACTCAAACACATAAACTTCAGTTTCTTAGTATAATACTTATCTTTTAATATCAACAAGATAAATTTGCTGCCTATAAAAAGTTCAATTGGTTAATAAAATATTACTTTGTATTACTCATTCTTATTTAAATCTTGGTCTAGACAATTAAATATCAAACCCTACAAATTTATTGGGAATATTGACTAATTAATGACCAACACAAAACTGTTAGTGTAAATAGTACTTGTCTTTCATCACCTCACCTAGATGAATAGTTATTAACTGGTGACAAAATCAGGAATACATACATTAGCATGCATGGTGTCATAACCAATGCAATATATACATTCTGCTTCCTCTCTCTCTTTCCACTCCTGGTATTTCTTCATATAGACTGCCTCATATCCAACCTAGAAGACATGAGACAAAAAAAACCAACCTCAACTGATGAGAAAAATTTCAAATAGGATCATTATTTGTCTTATATAGAAAGATCTAAAATGAATGTGAAGTAGAATATTTGATTTTATTAGAACATTACATTTTGTCATCATTTGCTCTAATTTCAATATGGTAAAATGAAGCCCCTGGATTCTCATTCTGAAGTAAACTGGAGATCACTATTTCAGTACCATTTTAGCACAAATATTTCACTTTTCCCTTGATATTAAAAAATAATGAAATGTATTTTCTTGCAATTGTTTTCTTAAGAGTGTTTCATGGGTAGCTAATTTTCCAAAGAAAAATAAAGCCTAGTGTGATCAGCACATTCCAATATTCAGGCAATTTTTGGCATGATATTTATCTTATTATATTATTTTATATAACTAGATAACAGTATGATAATTGAGCATTTTTTCCAGATATATCAAGGAGTAATTAAATGATGAAAAAGATTTGATAGAGCCATAGATGAATATTTTAAGGTCTAGATTTCAAACCTTCTAATTTTAAAATTTAGACTTTGTATAGCATTTTGATAGTATTGTTTGCTTGATATCAAATGTTTAGAGCTTGTGGATTATTCTTTTAATTTCAATATGCAGAATACTCAATCATTATTCTTACAATATATTGATTCAAATTTTCAATTTTTAAAATAAAATTACATTGGGTAAATTCAACTGTCATTGAAGTAAACTACACTACAGTGAAGAGTAGAAGGGGACAGAAAAAAACATGTCTTCTCCTAGTGTAGAACATTTATAATAAAAAGTAAATATTTTATGGGTCAGAAACCAGCACTTCTACTTTTATTTAAAATCATTGTATCTAGTAAATATGCATTTATTATTTGATTTTATTTAAAACAGAGTGACATCTAGGTGGCCATCAGTAGTACCCGAGTCAAAATTTTAAAACTGACATGAAATTAATCATAATATAAAAGGTTGCTAATGTAAATTATAGTGAGACTAAAAATAAGAATAAATTTTTGAAGTGTGTTGATAGAGAGATATAAAATGAAAGTTGCTCTAAAACGTAGTGTCCCTCTTTGAGTCAGCTGTTGTCACAAAAATACTGCATGATAATAATATAATAACAACCATAATAAAAACCACGAGATCTCAGTGGAATGTACTAACAAGCATTTATTTAGCTCATAAGTCTACAGAATGACTGGCAGAGAGACTGACCTAGACAGAGTTCTCCTGAGTATGGTTCTGTTCCGGTTGTCTTTCATCTATTTCTTGGGACAGCAGGCTAGCCCAGGCGTGTTCTCATTGTGTTGGCAAAGACAAAAAAAAGTTCAAGTGTAAAACTCACAACGTATTTCAATAATATATTATATAATATCTGCTAAAATACCACTGGTTGAAATAAATTATATGGCTGAGCCCAGCTTTAAAGGGCAGAAAGAATGTACCTCCCAATCTGATCTTAAAGCAAGTTCGTGATCAAGCTCAGCTACAAAGAAGTCAAAACCTATATTCCTTCACTTGAAAGTGGAGAGTGGTGAGTATTTCTGACAAAATAATTTACCCAATAACTATATTAGTAAGACTATGTGTTATAATCTATAATTGGCTATAGTATAATGAAAGTAATTTTATAATTTGCACAAATGGCTACTAAAATGTTTCACTTAAAAGTACTTTTGTAAAACCATTTAAAAGGTATCATTTAAGTAAAGAAGATAATAAAATTAATCTCAAAATATATATTCAGTGGGACTTGGGTAGGAGGTCTTTAACTCTTTTTTGTTTATTAGTAGAAGAATTGCTACTGAAAACATACAAGTTTTGTAACAACTTCTGTGTGTCAAAGTGGATATATTGAGTAAAAAAGGAACCAATCTTTGCATGGCAGGATATCATTTGACATTAGACATGGATATGTTTCTTTTTTATCCCCTGGGGTAGAAAAGAATCCTGGATGATTCTTATCCTGAAAGAGAGGGGGCCTTTCTTTGGCTAGTCGTAATGCAGTATTACTTTTTAAAATCTATGACAAATAGGTTTTAGAAAGTTTCAGTGGGAAAGCTTAAATGTTTCTTTTCATAAATGATCATTTATGTATGTTATAAAAATAAAGGAAAGGAACACAAGACTTTTCTTTAATACTTTACATCTTGTACTGTGTTATGAGAATATGTGCATGTTTCATAATATTTCTGACAAAGATGAATTTTCACCCTTAATTCCTCTCAATTATAAAGTAAAATATTTAATGAACATATTTTTTGAAGATATCTTGTGTGTAAACAACACATGTAAGACACCCAAAATGAGAAGCACATTATGCACTAGGAACTTGCCCACAGATGAATATCTTCTTGTTTGTCCTTAAAAGTGAGGTAGAAGGAGACAACAGGAAAAATTTTGCATCAAATGACAGAAATCATAACGTTTCATGTGAAGAACCAATCACCACAATATTTAGTGACAACAACAAAAGTCATTAGGAAATGACATCCTTCAATTCATTGACGTGAGAGTACAAGTTCTCATTATCCTCCCCTCAGTTGGCATAAGAAACGAAAGCTTTTTTCAGCTTCAGAGTAAATTCAGCTGAGGCCTCCTTTGTGACTGTGTCATGGCTCAACTTCTTTCTGCTCAATTTCTGTCCCTTCCCTCACTGATGTTGATCCCAAGAGCAATTCCTAATGAACCCATTACACACTAATCTTCACCTCAAAGTCAGTTTCCTGGAATATCCAAGGACTACCTGGAGTCTTCTAATAAACATTCATGGGCTAGCTCATCCACGAGATTGTAGGCTTGTCAAATAGTTTTATCCTAGATGAATGTTATAGAGGTACTTTAAATAGAAAAGTGAAGTGATCATCTGATTAAAATTGGTTTGATGGCAGAGTGTCAACAGGTAAGACTATGAGGCTATTGTACTCATCAGGGCAAGAAAGAATAGTGCTAATAGCTCATAGCTAATACACATATAATACTCTTCTAAATAAATTAATATAATATGTTATTAATATTCATAAAAATGCTATGATGTAGGTAATATATGTATCTATATTACCTCATATTATGTGATAAAAATGGATCACAGAAAGTTTTAGTACATTGCCTAAGGTCATGTGACTTGTAGGTGGTGAAGCCAGGACTTGAGCCAGTGGTGTGTGTTCAGAGGTCTTCCTCTTTCTCTCTATAGCCATGATGTACAGTTGACCCTTGAACAATTTGGGGGTCAGAGGCATTGATGCTCTGCCAGTCAAAATCCACATATCATTTTTGACTCAGCCAAATTTAACTACTAATAACTTACTGCTGACCGGAAGATTTACCGATAATATAAACAGTCATGTAACGCATAGTTTGTATATGTGCTTTATTTCTCTAGCTTTACTTTATAATAAAGTAAGCTAGAGAAAAAAATTATTAAGAAAATCATACAGAAGAGAAAATGTATTTACTATTCATTAAGTACAAGTGGATCATCATAAAGGCCTTCATCCTTGTCTTCTTTGCATTATGTAGGCTGATGAGGAGGAGGAAAAGGAGGGGTAGGTCTTGCCATCTCAGGGTGGCAGAGGCAGAAGAAAATCGATACATACATAGATTCACACAGTTCAAACCTGTGTTGTTCAAGGGTCTACTGTACATCTGGTGATTGCTAAGACAGTAGGAACAGCAAGACAGTTATGTGAGCAGAATAGTATTATATTAATGAGGGAATGTGAATAGGCATTTTTAATGTATTTATTGCATTTGGACAAAAGTTTGATGTGCCTATGGAATCCAAGAGGAAGTCTCTTGTAGCTAGCTGAAAGTGCAGGTCTGAGCCTATGAGAAATCTATGAAGGCGCTAAAGAGCTGGAAGCCAGAAGGACATTAATGATAGCTGGAGCCATAGCTAGTAGAAGTAAAGAAAATGATAAGGTCAAGAATAGAATCTGGGTTGTCATAATGGTGTTATGTGCCTGTAGTGCCAGCTACTAGGGAGGCTGAAGAAGAAGGATTACTTGAGCCCAGATGTTTAGGACCAACCTGGGCAACATAGCAAGACCCCATCTCTTAAAAAAACTAACTAATTAATTAATTTTATTAAAGGTAAAATAAAAAGAATAGAAACTGGGTAGGGTACCTGCACTTAAGAATTCTCTCTGCCAAAGATAATGACACAGAAACAAATGAAAATATCCACAGATTTTAGTAGTAATAGAAATAACTAAGATTCATATGTTTATTTTATATACACATAAGATTAACAGATCTAAAAAATGTGCATTGTATCTTGAAGCATCAAGTAATTTTTTCAATTGATAGTAATAAACCTATAAATACTCATGCTTATTTCAATCAGTGACTCCTATAAACCCATATTTCAAAAGAATTTTCTGAAGTGTTAGTAAACTTCTAAATGGCTTCAATTTCATGGCTTGTTAACTTTTAGAGACATCAATATTTTTGAATAAGTAAAATGTTAGAATGATTAATTACATGGTTTAGCTAAAATTCAAATAAAATATGTACGCTTTCTCTCACTACCTCAAATTTGTTTCAAAAGAATTGTGAATTTTGAAGGAAAAACACTGAAGAGTCAGAGTTTTGTGATAATGAACAAAAATTAAGATTCAAAAAATACATAAGAAATAATTTTATTTAAAAATTCCCCTGTATTTGTATTAATGATAACATAAAATTATATAAAATAAAATGTTTTCCATAAATAGTGTCACAAAATTGTCTTTTATTATGCCATTTTTCACAAATATTTGTATCTTGTAATAAACTCCAGTTAGGTGTTTCAAAGAAAAAGTATTTCTAATTTCTTTTGTCTATACTACTCCTAAAAAGAAATCAATATGGCATCAGTATTCAGAAACCAAAATTCAAATTTTCTGTAAGAACTGTCTACCTTCAATGCACTGTTCAAATAATGATGACTTTTTTCTCCTTGCTATTTCCGTATTCATTATTGTTAATATAAATGATGAATGTGGTACAACCATAATTGAATTACCCCAGTTTATCACCCCATTTGTCTTAAAAACTATTTCCCTTATATGTTTCAGTTTACAAGGTGTTTGGTCATTTATTTAAAAAATTATCTAGCATTTATCTGTGGAAAATAAACACCCAGTGGCCTAAGTTGATATAAAATTAATCTATAGCTATGCTCTGATTTATTGGTTATTGTTTTTATTTCTGTGAAGAAATAAGTTTAAAAGTACATCAGTTTTATATATTCAATATATAATTCAGAATAATTAATACTAGAAAAAAGTAATAATATGTCTTGGACTCAAATATTCTTAACATTATGTGAAATACACTGTTATGTAAATCATAATTGCTCTTTTATCATTTTAAAAATATTCTAAGAAGTAAATAAGTAAAAAATGCCCTAACTACAAGAACTTTGTCATTTCTCCGAAAAGATAGAAAGCTTTTACCTTAATTCTATATCCTGAGGGACTTGAAATGCCTTAATGATTAAGAATATGACGATAATCCAAACATTTCTTTTTATAAAAAACAATAACTATTATCACATACTGCTTATAGACTTGAAAGGTTAAAAATGTTCAAAGTTTGTTTCCCCTTAAGATATATGGATGTAACCACTTCTTTCTAGCTGTCCAAAATCATTGATATCTGGGTTATGAACATAGAATGTCGGGATATAGATTATCATTTTAAACTACTCTTTCTTTTTCTTTTAGAGCTTTTTATTCAATCCAGAAATGGAATTTATCTCGGGCTCCTTTCCATTTGTTTCACAATATTATCTGAGTGACAATTATTTCATATAATTGCATCATACCTTATAATTCTTTTTGGCCAGATGTAGTGGCTAACGCCTGTAATTCCAGTACTTGGGGAGGCCAAGGTTGGCGGATCATGAGGTCAGGAGATTGAGATCATCCTGGTCAACATGGTGAAACACCATCTCTACTAAAATACAAAAAAATTAGCTGAGCATGGTGGACACATCTGTAGTCCCAGCTCCTCAGGAGGCTGAGACAGGGGAATCGCTTGAGGTTGCCGTGAGCTGAGATCACGCCACTGCACTCCAGCCTGGTGACAGAGCAAAACTCCATCTAAAAAAAAAAAAAATTCATTTTACATGACATTAATGCATACATTGCATTTGATAACTAATTGAAGTCAGTGCCATTTTAATAGTATGATATATTAAACTATTCATACTCTCCAGGAGAAATGTTTGATATGATATCATGAAAGACAAATCTGCTTCATTGTCTTTCTTACAATTGTCATCAAAAATGTTAACTAAAAGTGATTGCACTATCCATTTCAAAGACAAATTTTATTACATCATGAAATTAAAATAAAAAATTCATTGGGATTGTGCCTTATGAAAATGAAATTGAAGTATTTTTCCCTATTTCTACTTCTAAGACCAACTAAAAATCCTGGCTATTACATGTCAAAGAAACAGAATCCTGTAAAAGATTTAAAAAAAAAAACAGAAAAAGTAAAAAAATACAAATAATGACCCAGAAGTAAGATCTCTGGATTCAGATATATCTCATAATTGGTATGGGTAAACTGGACTGGTAACCCACCCAGCATGGCCAAGGAGTTCAGAACAAAAACAGAGAGCTTCAAGAAAAATTGATCTGTTTAGCCAAAAGGCCAAGAAAGTGACATCCTAGCAAGTCAGAACATTTTCATACAATAATCACTCTACCTACCCACTCACCACAATGTTTGAGGGAGGAAATTAGTCCCTATTCCCAATGCACCAGTGAATACCTAGTGGGTAACTAAACCTTACACCCTTACCAGGCTGAAATTAGGCACCCCAACCTGTACTTTTGGGATGGTGACATAACAGGCTGAATAGGAAGTCACAACTTAGCAGTGTCAGAAGAACCTATGTGGTAAGCCTGGACTTCTACCCCTTCCTGGCAGTAAAAGGCAGTGATATGGTTTGCCAGATCACTGAGATAATAGGGAAAATAGACATTTTAATCTCAGTGATTAACATTCACTCAATGCCAAAATTTCATCTTCCATTGAAATCCCTGTAATAGCCAGGTGTCAAGGGTGGGACCAGGTGGAGGTAATTGGATCATGGGGGTGGTTTCCCCTGGTGCTGTATTTGTGATAATGAGTCATTCTTATGAGATCTGATGGTTTTATAAGCATCTGGCATTTCCCCTGCAAGCAATCACTCTGTTCTGCTTCCCTGTGAAGAAGCCTGTTTCTCCTTTGCCTTCTGCCTTGATTGTAAGATTCCTAAGGCTTCCCCAGCAATGTGGAACTGTGAGTCATTTTTCTTTCCTTTATAAAGTACCTAGTCTTAGGGATTTCTTTACAGCAGTGTGAAAACAGACTAATACAGTAAATTGGCACCACATGCTTTATAGTGGCACCAGAGAGTGGGATGCCACTCTAAAGATACCCAAAAATGTGGAAGTGACTTTGGAACTGGGTAACAGGCAGGGGTTGGAACAGTTTGGAGGGCTCAGAAGAAGACAGGAAAATGTAGAAAAGTTTGGAACTTCCTACATGTTTGTTGAACTGTTTTGGATAAAATGCTGTATGAACAATGTAGCCCAAGCTGAAGTTGTCTCAGATGGAGATGAAGAACTTATTGAGAACTGGAGCAAAGGTCACTCTTGCATGCTTTAGCGAAGAGACTTATGGCATTTTGCCCCTGCCCTCAAGATCTATGGAACTTTGAACTTGAGAGAAATGATTTAGGGTATCTGGGAGAAGAAATTTCTAAGCAGCAAAGCCTTCAAGAAATGACCTGAGTGCTCTCAAAAGCATTCAGTTCCATGAATTCTCAAAGAGATGGTTTGGAATTGGAACTTAGGTTTAAAAGAGAAGCAGAGCATAAAAGTTTGGAAAATTTGCAGGCTGATAATGCAATAGAAAAGAAAAATCCATTTTCTGGGGATAAATTCAAGCCAGCTGAATACATTTGCGTAAATAAGGAGGCAAATGTTAATCACTGAGATAGTAGGAAAAATGTCTCCAGGGCATGACAGAGACCTTTGTAGCAGCACCTCCCATTACAGGCTTGAAAGTCCAGGAGAAAAATTTGGTTTTGTGGACTAAACCCAGGTCCTCGATGCTTTGTGTAATCTTGGAACTTGGTGCTCTGCATCCCAGCCATGGCTAAAAGGGGTCAGCTTACAGTTCAGGCAGTTGTTTCAAAGGGTGCAAATCCCAAGCCTTGAAAGCTCACACAAGCTATTGAGCCTGTGGGTGCACAGAAGTCAAGAACTAAGGTTTGGGAACATCTGCCTACATTTCAGAGAATGTATGGAAATGCCTAGATGTCCAGGAAGAAGTTTACTGAGGGTTGGGGCCCTCAGGGAGAACCTCTGCTAGGGCAGAGAGGAAGGGAAATGTGGGATTGGAGCCCCAGCACAGAGTCCCCACTGGGGCACTGCCTAGTGGAGCTGTGAGAAGAGGGCCACTCTCCTCCAGACCACAGGATGGTACATCCACCAACAGCTTGCATCGTGCACTTTGAAAAGCCACAGACACTCAATGCCAGTCCACAAAAGCAGCTGGGAGGGGGGCCATACTCTGCAAAGCCACAGGGGCAGAGCTGCCCAAGACCATAGGAACACACCTATTGCATCAGCATGACCTGGATTTGAGACACTGGAGATCATTTTGGAACTTTAGTGTTTAATGGTTGCCCTATTGGATTTTGGACTTCCATGAGGACTGCACCTCCTTTGTTTTGGCCAGTATTTCCCATTTGGAACAGGCATATTTACCCAGTGCCTGCACCCCCATTGTATCTAGAAAGTAACTAACTTGCTTTTGATTTTACAGGCTCATAAGTGGAAGGGACTTGCCTTATCTCAGATGAAACTTTGGACTTGGATTTTTGGGTTAATGCTGGAATGAGTTAAGACATTGTTAGACTGGAAGGCATGATTGTGTTTTGAAATGTGAGGACATGAGATTTTGGAGGGGTCAGGGTGGATTGATATGGTTTGGCAGTGTATTCACCCAAAATCTCATCTTGATTTGTAATTTCCATAATCCCCACATGTCAAGGGTGAGACAAGGTGGTGGCAATTGCATCATGGGAATGGTTTCCTCCATGCTTTTTTCATGATAGTGAGTCTCAGGAGATCTGAAGATTTTATGAGTGTCTGGCATTTCCCCTGTTTACACTCCCTTTGTCCCGCTACACTGTGAAGAAGATTCCTACTTCTTCTTTGCCTTCCACCATAATTGTATGTTTCCTGAGGCATCATCAGCCATGTGTAACTGTGAGTCAATTAAAACTCTTTCTTTTATAAATTACTCAATCTTAGTTATTCCTTCATAGCAGTGTGAGAACAGACTAATATAGGCAGCATACACTGTTGCTGTGCCAAAGTGGTATCAGAGAAGGCCAGCTAAAATAGTATATTTAGATAAGGTCCACAGTACTTAAAATTTCCAGATTTTATTCAAAAAGTCATTAATCATACCAGAACCAGGAATATCTTAAGTGAGAAAAAAACCAAAATGACAAAGGTATGTTGACAAAAAGAGTCTAATTATGTAAAATATTTAAAGAGATTTATTCTGAGCCAAATAGGAGTGACCATGGCCCATGACACAGACCTTAGGAGGTCCTGATAACATATGCCCAAGGTGGTCAGGGCACAGCTTGGTTTTATAAATTTTAGGGAGGCTTGAGACATTGATCAAATACATTTAAGAAATACATTAGTTTGGTCCATAAAGGCAAGACAAGTCAAAGAGGGGGCTTCCAGACTGCAGATAAATTTAAACATTTTCTGGTTGACAGTCAGTTGAGTTTGGCCATAGACCTGTGGTCATAGAAAGGAAATGTTCAGGTTAAGATAAAGGATTGTGGAGACGAAAGTTTTTTTGAAGTCTTATAGTGCTTCCCTTAGTGACAATAGATGACAAATGTTTCCTACTCAGATTCTTAGAAGTTACTAGGCTTTTATTTAATCTCTTTAAGATTAGGAGGGCCTGGAAGAAAAATATCTAGCTATGTTATAAAGGAAAGAGGTTTAATGGACTCACAGTTTCACATTACTGGAGAGGCCTCATGATCATGGTGGAAGGTGAAGGAGGAGCAAAGTCACATCTTACATGGCAGCAGGCAAGAGAGCATTGTAGGGAAACTGTCCTTTATAAAACCATCAGATCTCCTAAGACTTATTCACTATCATTAGATCAGCATGAGAAAAACTCACCCCCATGATTCAGATTCAGTTATTTCCTACCAGGTCCCTTCCATGAAAAGGGGGGATTATGGGAGCTACAATTAAAGATGAGATTTGGGTGGGGACACAGCAAAATCATATCAAAGACCAATTATATACATAATTGAAACAAATGAAAACATACAAAGTCTCAGCAAAGAAATAGAAGATATAATAGGCTGGGTATGGTGGCTTATGCCTGTAATCCCACCACTTTGAGAGGCCAAGGCAGGAGGATCACACATGGTCAGGAGTTTGAGACCAGCCTGGCCAACAGGGTAAAACGCTGTCACTACTAAAAATACAAAAATTATCCAGGTGTGGTTGTGGGCACCTGTAATCCAAGCTACTTGGGAAGCTGAGGCAGGAGAATCACTTGAACCGGGGAGGCAGAGGTTGTAGTGAGCCAAGATCTCACCGTTGCATTCCAGCCTGGGTGACAGAGCAAGACTCCATCTCAAAATTAAATAAATAAATAAACATAAGAAATAGAAAATATAATAGAAGAAACAATACATATGAAGCCAAAACTGAGTCAACTACAAAGTAAAATAGACAAATCCACAACTGCAGGTGGAGATTTCAATACCCCTTTCTCAACATTTGAGTAAAGTGAGACAAAAAATTAGGAAGGCCCTAGAAAAACTCAATAGTATCATTAAGAAACAAGATCTGATAGATATTTATCAAACCTTCAACACAAAACAACAAAATGCATATTCTTTCCAAATGCCTGTAAACATATACCAACATAGATCATATTCTGAGCAACTAAACCATTCTATGCTCAAACAAAAAGAACCAACAAAATTGTTAATTAAATTTAAAAGAAAAACCATGTGAAAGAATTATAGAGTGTTATTGAGTAAAATTATAGAGTGTTACGTGACCACTGGAATCAAAATAGAAACCAATCATAGAAAGAAAACAGGAAAATACCTTACCCTTGGAAATTAAATATATATATATACTTCTAAATAATCCATGAGTCAGAGAGAAATGCCTTAAGGGAAATTTTTAAAAAATTGAACTGAATTAAAAAATAAAGGTACAACATAGGAAATTTACATGATGCCACTAAAGCAGTACTAAGATGGACATGTATAGAACTAAATATTATGTTAGAAGTGTCATCAGCCCACGTCAGGAGTGCTTTTAGGGATAACTAGCCAGCTTCCTGGAAACAAAATCTTCACTATTAGCTTTTTTATAAGTTTACTTTGTTGTTATACTTTTTCTTTTTCACAGTATGAAATTGCTTTCTTTTCTTACATTTCCATTCACATTATTTTTAAATTTTTTTTTTGTTAACTGAAACTTTAAAAAACTTATCTGGTACAAATTCCAATATAAACTTTTTGTGGATGGATATTTAGGATAGTAAAACAGAGCCGGGTGGTGAACAGAAATCCCTCCAGGCCAGCGTAATGCAGGATGGCTGGCACACCTACACCCTCCTGTGACTATGTTGATGGCCTCTACTGATCCATGACACTGTTTGGGTACTAAGTGACTACACGCTAAACATGCACCCAACTGGGAGGTCTGCCCTGATTAATGTCCTTCACACAAAAGGTGCAGATGGCATGACACTTCTTGCCTTAATTAATTTATTAGGGATGCCATATGGGAAAAACAGCTTTCCTTTCAACTGGAATTACTTGGGGAAATGAAAAGACAACCCATTGCCATGGGACTACATCAAGTTACCAAACTAGCTGAAGATGAAAGAAATCAATGAATTGCTTGGACAGAAGCAGTGTGCACTGGCATCTTTCCATTACTCCTATTTTTGAAAACCAGATAGAATGCAATTTGTCAGGTCATGCAACCTTTTATGTGTGGAACTGTTTGTTAGAGTTGACATCAAGTAAAATATTCAAGACTGAGTTAATAAGACTGTTCGGCTGACCATTAGGATGCCATTGTTTAAAACTTTGTGTAATAACAATGTGTTGGAATGATACTGGGGCAAAAGCATGGATACACAAATAAGTTTTAAATCTGTGTATTTATTAATGTTTTGCTCTAAATGTTACATTCGTGCAATGGGAGACATATACAATCTGTGCAATTGCTTAGGGAGCAAATAATCAACATTTCTTATATAGGTATAGGTAACTGTGGGTATTAGATTTTTCCTCAAACCTGTGTTTTTCAATCTCAAGTAATTATATAAGAAAGATGCAACCCAAATGTCCATCAGTGACAGATTGGATTAAGAAAATGTGGCACATATACACCATGGAATACTATGCAGCCATAAAAAAGGATGAGTTTGTGTCCTTTGTAGGGACATGGATGCAGCTGGAAACCATCATTCTTAGCAAACTATCGCAAGAACAGAAAACCAAACACCGCATGTTCTCACTCATAGGTGGGAACTGAACAATGAGATCACTTGGACTCGGGAAGGGGAACATCACACACGGGGGCCTATCATGGGGAGGGGGGAGGAGGGAGGGATTGCATTGGGAGTTATACCTGATGTAAATGACAAGTTGATGGGTGCAGCACACCAACATGGCACAAGTATACATATGTAACAAACCTGCACGTTATGCACATGTACCCTACAACTTAAAGTATAATAATAAATAAATAAATAAAGATGCTCAATGAGTATTTGAAGAATTAATCTTCCAATTAGTTTCAAAATTTGGTGGCAAATTTTCATTCCCATTTCATAGTTCGCTAAAATATCATGGGATTCCTTTTGATGTACTCTACAAGATATCATCTGACTACTGCTCTAAGAGTTAGCAGTTTAACTTGCATGTTAATATTCATAGCAACAAGTCCTTTACACTATTTTTGTTTTATAATGAATTAAAACATCAGAAAATCTATGCCATTTCCTGAATAAGGTATACAGGCACAAAGATATATATTTGCTGGAAAGCGTTTGTATTTATTTTTCTTTTTTCTTATACAAACTTATGAGGTACAAGAGCATTATATATAGAGGTGCAGAATACACAGTAAATATCTTAATATTTAAAATTGCATTATCTAACTTTCTACACTAATATTAAAATGCTAAAATCTGTTGTTTGGGTATTTTTTTAGGAAGATAAATCTATGAGGATGTCTATGCAAAGCCAACAAATCATATTTCACTGCATAACTGAACATATGGAGATTAGGAACCTCATAAATTGAATTTTAAATGAACTGACCTTATTGGATCGTTGACAAAGGGGAAAAAGAATGTACCAACAAGAATGGAAATACATTAATGCACTAGATTTATCACATAAGTTTCAAATAAAATATACTCTCTGTTAGATAAAAAGTATGATTATATACAGTAATTCATATTCTACTAGTTAATTTACCATTGACCTCTTCCCTCTCATACTTCCCATTATAAAAATAGTGTGCAGTTATTCAAGAGGTGTTGTTCAGTGTCAGGCATTGTGTTAGGTACTGGATATAGTATGCTGAAGGAAAAAGACAAAGGTGCTGCTCTAAAGGCACTTGCTGTAAAATGGAACTGCCAGCAAATAAAAAATTAAAATCAGGTGCAACCAGCAGAGTGCTAGCCAATATATAGAAACTATGGGAACAAAGGAATAACATTTAACTTCTGCTGCCGAAGAGAAACTGTATTTAGGCAGAGACTTGATGGAAGCGTAATCACATGAAGAAAAGGCAGGGTTCAATGTAGAAAAAAAAGCATAAACAAAAGCCTGAAGGTAAAATAGAGCTGTGGATACTTCTGGAACTGCAAGTAGATTTACATGATAGGGAAATCCCCAGGGTAAGGATGATAAGATGAGTCAGAAATAATCTGCAGGTGGATGAGACAATAAAAGGCTATTTGAACCATATATAGTTGTAGTGTGTGTGTGTGTGTGTGTGAGAGAGAGAGAGAGAGAGAGAGAGATTTACTTTAGAGCTGCACTCATTGCATTTAGTATTTTGCCTAGTGGGGATATTCACTATTACTTATTAAAAGATGGATTAAAACTGAATAATGTTGGCAACACATTAGGCAAATATTGTAAAATTGGACCACTTTGGCTAACCATGTGTGAAACGGGGCACAAACATTCATAATACAAAGTTCCAGATTTTCTAAAGGTTATAATAAATAATCAAAGAGGCACTTGGGGTGTCCATTTGCAAATATTAAGAACAAAATAGTTTTATAAGCAAACATGGACAATGAAGAATGAATTCCAAAGCTAGAAATCAGAAGTTTCACCATTTGCTAGTCCGTAACTACTGGTCAGTTCTGGAACTGTTGAGTCTGCAACTGACCTTGGCAAATATTTAAGCTTTCTTCACCTGACTCCATTTCTAATGTTGAGAAGCAGATAATTGGAGGCGTAAAGTTATCATGCGCAGGAAGACTTGTAAATATCTTCTGCTATTTCAAGGAACACTAGGTAAGACCTTATAGTGATTTTAAATTGTTTCCTTTATAAATAAGAATGAAGGTAAAAGGGTTGTCTGAGGGTCACAGAGTTGGTAATTTCATTGCATGAACTTTTTTCTGCATCTAAAGAATCTCTTAGAAAAGTATTGGGAAGAAAGAATTTGAAGAGAATACTGTTCATTTTTTTCCCATAACAAATTAATCTCCATTAGATGGTGAAGTCAGTTAGGAAGTTATTCAATAGTCCAGGCAAGACGTGATGCATGAGGGTGGTGACAGTGAGGATTTAGACAGACATAATTAACAGGCAGAATCAATCAGGTGTAGCAGCCAAATGGATTTAAGGATAAGAAAAAAGAAAGACTTCAGGTTGACACTGGGATATTAACTCTGGTAACTGGTGATGCCTTGATTGGAGTTAGAGAACATAAGAGATAGATGAATGAATTTTGCAGGAAAGTTACTTAATTTATTCAATCCAGTACAGCTGGCTTTTAGGTGTCTGCAGAATAGATCACTGAATATGTCCAATAGGGAGCTGGGAAGCTGACTATAGAGAAATAAGATGGAGGGGAGAAAGTGAAGGAAATAATTGTAAATTTTTTTCAACTAGTTTGAAGATACAACTGGGCAAACAATAATATGGCCATGGCCATATTATTCAAGGTAGGTTATACTTGTAAGTATATGAGAACCATACACATATTTCAATATAAATAGAAAGAAAACAGTATGAAGTGGGCAATTCAGGAAAAGTAATCAAATTGTATTATGAGGTCTTTGCAAAGGTAAAAGGCAATGCTGTCCAGGAGGCACCTGTGGAACTTGGCTTGTGATAGAAGGAGAGAATTTTTCTCATTGTTACCAGAAAAAAAGAGCAGTATCAGGAGGGTGTACATTAGATCCAGTTTAGATCTGCATAAAGAAACAAGGCATTTTTATTTGATGGCAGTAATTTTCTCTGTGACTAGAAGGTAAGACTGAAGGTGTGCTGGTAGGATGGCGTCTTCCGAATGAATTACTTTGAAAATGTTGCTGAAAAGAGAGCATACCAAGTAGACTAAGAGAAGGACTTGTTGGGCAATTTTAAGAACCCATAATTAATGAGATTTGAGTGTCCAACAAATTGTGTTTGATTTTCTTCATCAGAAGGCTGTAGCCCACATAAAGATTTTTTGAACAAAAGGAATATAATTCACCAATAAGGTTTTGATTTAACCTCAGAATTCTCTGTGATTTCCCCCCATGAATTACTATTGTGAATTTTGTTTTAAAGTAATAGGAATTATCACATATGAAGCTGACTTTAATATTATTCTGGTAAAATCTAATTTCTAGGATTACCTTCATATCACATATGTGATGGTTAATTTTACATGTCAGCTTGGCTGGATCATGGTGTGTAGATATGTGATCAGATATTTTTCTGAATATTTTGTGAGGATGTTTTTGATGAGATTAGCATTTAAGTTGGCAGACTTTGACTAAAGAAGATTGCCCTCCATAATGCGTGTGGGGCCTCATCCAATCCGTTGAAGGTCTGCATAGAAAACAAGGCTAACGCCCCTTGAGCAAGAAGCAGTTCAGTCAGGAGACAGCTTTCACGTGTGAATGGTAAAATGGGCTCTTCCCAGAGTCTCCAGTCTGTTAGCCTATCCTGCAGATTTTAGGCTCGCCAACCTCCACAACTGCTTGAGCCATTTCCTTAAGACATGTTTCTACATATATACACATCCCATTGATTCTGTTTCTCCGGAGAACTCCAGGTAACATAAAATATTTACAATTTGCTTACACATCTGTTTCATTTTTGGATTTATTTTGCTTTCTTCACTTTGCTAAGTTTTCTTTTGTGTGTGGAAGAATATAAATTTCCTTGAGAGGCTGAGGTGGAAGAATTGTTTGAACCCAGGAGTTTGAGGTTACATTGAGTTATGATCGTGCTACTGCACTCCAGCCTGGGCAAGAGAGCCAGAGCCTGTCTCAAACAAAAGTGAATTTCCATTTAGAAACATGTTATTAATTAGTGAAATAAATGTTAATTGTCTATTATTCTCCTTAATATTATCCTTAAGCAGACGACCTCCACCAAATTGCTGTAACGTTTTTAAAGTGTTGCTTTCATTCAAGAAGGAAAATCTTTCCAGATTTCTGTTTTTTATTTATGGTATTTAAAAATGCTCAGTTTTATAATTTATTTCAAATTGTATTTGACAAAATTTGGCTCCTACTTTTAAAGACCAAATTGGTCAACAGTTTTGATTTTACAGTATTCTTTGAATGAATTACTAAAATATTTAGCATATGCCAAAGACATCTGGCAAAGAAGCTGTATAAAAACAAATGTTCAGAGTTGGAAATCAATGTTATAAAACTTGGCCATTCACTGGGCATGTATAAGCACAAGCACATTTTCATATATTTTCTGTTTCAATAATTTTATGAAAGTAATTCCTCCAGTAACAACTAATAATGAGCAATGGTACAGTGACCACGAATTATTGATAAGCAAAATAATTTATGAGAATGCATTTCCTAGTTTGTCTACTTAGTTTTGCGTTGAAAATTCTCAATCTTATAGAAGCATAAAAAATTTAGTAGAAAAACTAAGTAATTTATTTCAGTCACAAAATTTCTCAAAATTAATTTAAAAAATAAATGTGTCTGAGTTAATTTTCATCAGCATTAAACCTGATAAACAACATTGCGTGTTTAATTTATGATTTGATTTTTTATATAGCATGATGTTTTTAGACCAAATAATCTGTTAATTATTGTAAATTATATAGCACTTTGAATATTGCTGTCTTTTGTGTAAAATCATTTGCAAGCTATTTTTTTGAAGTATTCAACGTTTTTTCCATTAGATACCTACCAAAAACTTACAGCCATTTTTATATGGCCTCTTAATTTTTCCCATTATTCATTATTTAATAAGCTTCTTCTTTTCACTTAGAATCTATTCATTAATGTATGATTCATAAGTTTGAATGCAGAAATATTGTTCCACTTATCTTTTTTCTTGGTTTCTAATGATTGAAAATTTGTCTGTATTCATAGTAGTCATAGTCTTACAACAACTTAAGGCCTACGTTATTATTACCTTAATTTAAAGATACACCTTTATTGTTTAAATCACAAAACATTCTTACAAATGCATGTGGGGTATATTTTCCCCAGTTTTTCTCAAGAAGAAGATAATACTTTGTTAGCAACATTGGTATACGAATATTGACATCCACTAACTTTCCAAGAGAACTTGAACCTCTACTTAGAAAAGATTATTTCCAAACAATTTGATAATATTTCTCTAATTCTTTCTTCTACTTCTGCCTTCTTCACGAGGACATTAGCATTATCGTTCCCTCGGCTATTAAAAAAAAGTAAATTTTAAGTTAATAATCAAAAGAAATATGCCATTTGTGGGGAAAACTATTTATATTCTTGTCACATAACACTTCACAAAACACAATGGTTTCAAATGTAATGCTATACAGTTACACCATTTAAACAACAATGGCCACCTGGTATCTCTTGCATGTAGCTCAGTCACTTGCATCTAATAAGAACCAAATGGCGTGGTGGCACGCGTCTGTAGTCCCAGCTACTCCGGAGGCCGAGGCAGGAGAATTGCTTGAACCCGGGAGGTAGAGGTTGCAGTGAGGAGAGATGGCACCACTGCACTTCAGCCTGGGCAACAGAGCAAGGTTCCGTCCCAAAAAAACCAAAAAACAAAAAACAAACCAAAAAAAGAATACTTTTCACACAAGCTAAGTTTATACAATTTTAGAGAAAATATGTGTAAACAACTTTGCTTTTTTTCCATAGAGGTAGTCAATCATATACAAAGTGCATTAAAGATATTCATTACTAGAGAGTAAAAATGTAAAACATTGAAATCCATTTTAAGGAAATATCAAGGGCTTTTATCTACAAAAAACTTGTATTATTTTATTTGAAATACATTAAAATTAGTAGGACTTTTTCTTAGCTTTTATTTACTTAAAAGTTAGTGGGCACTTTTAAATTCAAACCACAATTTAAAACCAGCATCTAAAACAGATGAGGAGTTTGGGGAAAGTATATTAATGTATCCTTCATCCCAATGAAAAGTATGTTTCCACAATTTATTTTACCTATTCTTTTCTTTTGTTAGTAGGCTCAAACATGTCAATAGAGATAATTAAAGTTTATATCACAGTAATAGCACTGTTACAGAGTCTTTGTATAGGAGAGTCAAAAGAGACACTTTGATGAGGATATGAAAGGGTTGAAAATGCTCTAAATAGCTTTGTTTACAAAGGAACAAACTAAATAAAAAGGAGACATTAGCTTGTGAAGAACATGGTTGGAACAATTTGAAGTACATTATTTAAGAGAAAAGAATAGTCTTTTAAAATTTATTTTTAATCCAGATTAAGAGTCTTAAAAAAGAAAACAAAATAACTTTATCTGCTAAATAGTTGAAAATTGCCTGTAATATTATTTTTGGCATTCTAGGCATTTTTTCCACTTTCGACTGTATCACAACTTATTTTACTTTACAATGATCAATTCCAATGGTATGCTATGTAAGGACGATTATTTTTCCTTCTTAAAAAAGTCTTTTCTCTTACCTTGCTTTCCTCACCATGCATTCCTTATTTGCTCCCCTTAGCAGCAAAACTTCTTGTAAAATATGCATTCTCTCGTAAAATATGCATTATTTTGTTCTCTCTTGCATCTGCTCAACTTGCTCTCACCTCTACCAGTACATGGTAACTGCTACACTTTCATTTTACTAAATTAGCTCTTCCTTTTCCTTCTCAGTTCTACATCAATATACACTCAGCAACACTCACTCCATCCTGCTTGAATGAATTTCCTTCACTTGGCTTGCAAGACTTTAATATGCTCTCTCAGCTTCCCTGCTGCCTTGCTGTTGCTCCTTTAGCTCTCTCTTACTGGTTCAACCCCTTCCTCCAATCTCTAAACATTCAGTAGTTAGAGGTAGGGCTAGCATTTAGGTTAGGGTTAGGATTCAGGCTTTGTACTTTCTCTCGTCTAGGTAGCCTCATACACTTAATGATTCCATCCAGTCTTACAGTTTTACATACGGTCTCTGCCAGCAATTCCCAAATATATACGTCCAGTATATCTCTCTTCTGAATTTCAGCCCCATGTGTGCCAGTTCAATATCCATGCTTTGATGATTAGCAGGCATCTCAAAGTAAACCAATTAACCCATGAGAAAAACTAAAACCATGATATTCTTCCATTCCCCTAAATCTACTTTCCCCTTGGTGATTTCATTACTCAAGGCAGAAGCTCAGTCTTCTTTTCCTGCCATATGCCACATCACATTCTCCAGGAATTAAACCTTGGCTCTTCTTTCAGAATACATTCCAAACTGGACCAATTTTTACTCTATTCAGGTAGCATTTCTTAACTGGGAGACTGCAATAACCTTCAAAAACGTCTTCATTTGTTTCCCTTAACCTCTTTCAGTCTATTCTTAACAATATGGAAAAATGAACCTTAAAAAATAAGATAAGTAAGATCAACTGACTTGAAACCATAGTGTCAAGATTAAATTCCAAGACAACAGAATAGATATGAGCTCACCCAGATCCTATGACTTTGAGATGATCTCTGGATAAGGTCTCCACACACTGAAGGCCATAACCATTTGTTGGATTCTGTAGTCAGATGCCAAAAGTCTTAGCATCAGCTTATATTGTTCAAAAAGCAGAAACATAAAAATTAGAGCGTTAATTTATATTAGATGCAAAGGTAAACAATGCAAATTAAGTTTATTATTTTTGTTTTAATTGGTCACTTGAAAAATTGACCTGATTGAGCTAAAAGCATGTCTTTGGCCAGTTTCTCATTAAGTTTGAGTCTGTATGACATTCTGATCTTCCTTTTTCTTGACAAAGTTAGAATTCAAAGAAAATACTAGAAATTCTGCTTTCTGATTCATCCGTGAAAAAATGTGTCTCAATTATTGTGCCAAACATCAGCACATAAACTCAAACAAATCTTTGACACATAGAATGTAACCTACCTTAAGACATCAGTATTGTGTTAAGAAATGAATCCAGTTATAAGAAAGTATTATATCATTATTATAGTGCTAACTAAACTTTAATAGACAAAAGTTAATATAAATTTAAAAACAAGATTCAATGTCTTGTTGACATTACATGAGAGAAGCAGTAAGCTTTAGAGTGAGGATAAGTTTGTAGACAGAAGATCTGGAATTGTATACTAGTTTTCTAACTCTAGGAGAAATAAAATATAATATGACATAGCTTTTGTTATCTGTTTTACATAACTTAGGATTGGGAGGAGCAATTTACCATTAATTTTGGAAAATAATACAGTTATAGCAGTTTGTTATATAAGTGAATATTGTATTTAAGCTTTTTTTTAACGTTTGTTTTAGGCTTAGGGTACATGTGCAATTTTGGAATATAGGTAGATTTATATTATGAGGGTTTATTGTACAGATTATTTAGTTGCCTAGGTACTAAGCCTAATACTTAATAGTAATTTTTATGATCCTTTCCCTCTTCCCACCCTACACCCTCAAGTAGGCCCCAGTTTTTCCCTTCTTTGTGTTTATGTGTTCTCATCATTAAGTTCCCACTTATAAGTGATAACATGCAGAGTTTGATTTTCTGTTCCTGTGTTGGTTTGCTAAGGATAATGGCCTCCAGCTTTATCCTTGTTACTATAAAGGACATGATCTCAGTCTTTTTTATGTCTGCATAGTATTCCATGGGTGTATATGTACACCATTTTCTTTATGCAATCTGCCATTGATGGATATTTCATTTGATTCCATGTCTTTGCTATTGTAAGTAGTGCTGCAATGAATATATGTGCATATGTCTTCATAACAGAACAATTTATATTCCTGTGGGTGTATACCCAGTAATGAGATTCCTGGGTCAAATGGTAATTCTGTTTTTAGCTCTTCGAGGAATCATCAAACTGCTTCTCACAGTGGCTGAACTAATATACACTCCCACCAACAGTGTATGAAAATTCCCTTTCTCCACAACCTGTCCCACATCTGCTTTTTTTAAAAAAAACTTTTTAATAATAGCCATTCTGACTGGTATGAAATAGTATTTCACTGTAGTTTTGATTTGCATTTCTCTAATGATCAGTGATGTTGAACTGTTTTTCATATGATTGTTGGCCACATGTATGTCTTTTTTTGAAAAATTGTCTGCTCATGTCTTTCCACACTTTTTAATGTTGTTTTTTTTTTTTTTGTAAATTTGTGTAAGTTCCTTATAGATGCTGAATATTAGACCTATGTCAGATGCATGGCTTGCAAATATTTTCTCCCATTCTGTAGGTTGTCTCTTTACTCTGTTAATAGTTTTACTGTGTAGAGGCTCTTTAGTTTAATTAGATCCTATTTGTCAATTTTTGCTTTTGTTGCAATTGCTTTTGGAGTCTTCACCATAAAATCTTTGTTCCTATGTCCAAAATGATATAGCCTAGATAGTCTTCCAGGGTTTTTATAGTTTTGAGTTTTACATTTACACCTTTAATCAATTTTTAGCTGATTTATGCATATGGTGTAAGAAAGGAGTACAGTTTCAGTTCTTTGCGTATGATTAGCCAGTTTTACCAGCACCATTTATTGAATAGAAAGTCTTTTCCCCATTGCCTGTTTTTGTCAGCTTTATCAAAGCTGATTGTTACAGGTGTGCAGCCTTATTTCTGGCCTCTCTAGTCTGTTCCATTGGTCTATATGTTTGTTTTAGTTCCAGTACTCACATGGCTTGGCTATGCCCTGCCCAAAATCTCATCTTGAATTGTCATCTCCATAATCCCCAGGTGTCAAGGGTGGGACCAGTTGGAGGTAATTGGATCATGGGGGTGGTTTCCCCCATGCTCTTCTGGTGATAGTGAGGGAGTCTCATGAAATCTGATGGTTTTTTAAGTGTCTGGCATTTCCCCTGCTTGCACTCACTCTGTCCAGCTGCACTGTGAAGAAAGTGCCTGATTCTCCTTTGCCTTCCTCCATAATTGTAAGTTTCCTGAGGCCTCCCAAGCAATGTGAAACTGTGAGTCAATTGAAACTCTTTTCTTTACAAGTTACCCAGTCTTGGGTATTTTCTTCATAGCAGTGTGAGAATGGACTAATACAAGTAGCATGCTGTTTTGGCTACTGTTGCCTGTAGCATACTTTGAAGTCAGGTACTATGATGCATCCAGCTTTGTTCTTTTTACTTAGAATTGCCTTAGCTATTTGGGATCTTTCATGGTTGCATATCAATTTTAAAATATTTTTTCTAGTACTGTGAAGAATGTCATTGGTAGTTTGATAGGAATAGCGCTGAATCTGTAAATTGCTTTGAGCAGAATTGTTTAATGATACTGATTTTTCCTATCCATGAGCATGGAACATTTGGCCATTTTTGGTGTGTCTCTGATTTCTTTGAGCAGTGTTTGTAATTCTCATTGTAGAGATGTTTCACCTCCCTGGTTAGCTATATTCCTAGGTATATTATTCTTTATGTGGAAATTGTGAATGGGATTGCATTCCTGATTTCATTCTTGGCTTGGCTGTTGTTGGTATATAGGAATGCTAGTGTCTTTTTTATTTATTGATTTATTTTTTTGACAGAGTTTTGCTCTGTCACCCAGGCTGGAGTGCAGTGGCATGATCTTGGCTCACTGTGACCTCTGCCTCCCAGGTTCAAGTGACTTTCCTGCCTCAGCCTCCCGAGTAGCTAGGATTACAGGCATGTGCTGCTACAACCACACCCAGATATACATATATATTAGTATTTTTACTAGAGATGGAGTTTCACCATGTTGGCCAGGCTAATCTCGAACTCCTGGCTTCAAGTGATCCACCCACCTCGGCCTCCCAAATTGGGGGGATTACAGGCATGAGACACAGTGCCCAGCCTAATGCTAGTGATTTTTGTACTTTGATTTTGTATCCTGAAACTGCTGAAGTTATTTATCAGCTGAAGGGGCTTTGGGGTTGAGACTATGTGGTTTTCTAGATATAGAATCATGTCATCTGCAAGTAGGGTTAGTTTGACTTGATCTTTTCTTATTTGGTTGTTCCTTATTTCTTACTCTTGCCTGACAGTTCTGGCTATGAATTCCAATACCATGTTGAATATGAGTGGTGAGAGACAGTACCCTTGTCTTTCGTCAGTTGTTAAGGGGAATGCTTCCAGCTTTTGGTCATTCAGTATGATGTTGGCTGTGGATCTGTCATAGATGACTCTTAATATTTTGAGTTATGTTCCTTCAATACCTAGTTTATTGAGAGTTTTTAATATCAATGAATATTGAATTTTATCAAAGCCTTTTCTGCATCTATTGAGATACTCATATGATTGTCTTTAGTTTTATTTATGTGATGAATCACATTTATTGATTTTGATATGCTGAACCAAGCTTGCCTCTTGGGGATGAAGCCTGCTTGATTATGGTGGACTAGCTTTTCAATGTGCTGCTGGATTTGGTTTACAAGTATTTTGTTGAGGATTTTTGCATGGATGCTCATCAAGGATGTTGGCCTGAAGTTTTCTTTTTTTCCTGTGTCTCTGCCGGATTTCAATATTACGATGATGCTGGCCTCATAGAATGAGTTGAGGAGGGTTCCTCCTCCTCAGTATTTTAGAATAGTTTCAATAGAAATGGCATCAACTCTTCTTAGTACATCTAGAAGAATTTGGCTGTGAATCTATCTGGTCTTGGGCTTTTTTTTTTTTTTTTTTTTTTTTGGATGTTGGGCTGTTTATTACTGGTTCAATGTCAGAGTTCATGATTGTTCTGTTCAGAGAATCAAGTGCTTTGTTGTTCAGCCTTGGGATAATGTGTGTCCAGGAATTTATTTATTCATCTATCTTCTAGGTTTTCTAGTTTGTTTTCATAGAGGTATTCCTCTGTGGTCAGTGGTAACATCCCCTTTGTCATTTCTAATTATATTTATTTGGATCTTCTCTCATTTCATCTTTATTAGTCTAGCTAGTGGCCTATTTTAATTTTTTCAAAAAAAATCAATTCCTGGATTCATGGAGCTTTGGAATGGTTTTTGTGTCTTAATCTTTTAGTTTAGCTCTTTTTTTTTTCTTGTCTTCTTCTAGGTTTGGGATTGGTTTGCTCTTGATTCTCTACTTCTTCTAGTTGTGACGTTAGGTTGTTATGTAGATATTTCTACATTTTTTATGTGGGGAGTTAGTGCTATAAATTTCCCTCTTAACACTCACTGCCTTAGCTGTGTCCTTGATATTCTGGTGTGTTGTATCTTTGTTGTCATGTACTTCCTGATTTCTTCATTTCATCCTTTACCAAAAGTCATTCAGAAGCAGGTTGTTTAATTTCCATATAATTTCATGGTTTTGAGTGAGTTTTTTGGTCTTGATTTCTATTTTTATCGCGCTGTGGTCCAAGAATGTGTTTGGTCTCATTTGGTTTTCTGTTATTTGCTGAAGATTGTTTTAAGTCCAGTTGTGTGGTCACTTTTAGAGTAGGTGTCACGTGGTGATAAGAATAATATATATTCCATTGCTTTGGGGTGGAGAGTTCCGTACAGTTCTATCAAATCCATTTGAGTTCAGATCTTGAATATCTATATTAATTTTCTTCCTCAATGATATGTTTAATACTGTCAGTAGAGTGTTAACGTTGGTTCACTATTATTGTGAGTGAGTCTAAGTTTCTTTGTAGATCCCTAAAACCTTGCTTTATGAATCTGAGTGCTCCTGTGTTGGATGCATTTATATTTAGAATAGTTAAGTCTTGTAGAATTTCTGCAACCCTTTACAATTATGTAATTCCCTTCTTTGTCCTTTTTTAACCTTTGTTGATTTAAAGGCTATTTTGTCTGAAATTAGCATTGCAACCCCTGCTTTCTTCTGATTTTCATTTACTTGTAGATTTTCCTGTAATCCTTTATTTTGAGCCCATGAATGTCATTACATGTGAGATGGGTTTCTTGAAGACAGCTTACTATTGGGTCTTGTTATTTTATCCAGCTTGCCACTCTGTCTTTTAAATGGGGACATTTAGCCCATTTACATTCATGATTAGTATTGACATGTGTAATTCTGATCTTGTCATTGTGTTGTTAGCTGGGTATTGTGCCGGCTTGTTTGTATGGTTGCTTTATGGTGACACTGGTCTTTGTACTTCAGTGTGTTTTTGTATTGGCTGATAATGGTCTTTCTTTCCATATTGAAAACATTTTAATATCTCCTCTAAGATGCATCTGGTGGTAATGACCTCACTCAGCATTAATTTAACTAAAAATGATCTTATTTCTCCTTCACTGAATAAGTGTAGTTTGCCTGGATATGAAATTCTTGCTTGAGAATACATATTTTCTTTAAGAATGTTGAATATAGGCTCCCATTTTTTTTCTAGCTTGTAAAGTTTCTGCTGAGAGGTCTGCCTTTAGCCTAATGAGGTTCCCTTTGTAGGGGACCTGCCCTTTCTCTCTAGCTGCCTTTAACATTTTTTTTGTTTGTTTTTAATTTCGGCTTTTAAAAATAAGTTGATTATGTGTTCTGGGAATGATCTTCTCATGTAGGATATTTCAGGGGTTTCCTGAGGCCATATGTGGTGGCTTACACCTGTAATCCCTGAACTTTGGGAGGCCAAGGTGGGCAGACCACTTGAAGTCAGGAGTTTGAGACCAGCCTGGTCAACATGGCAAAACCTTGTCTATAATAAAAATACAAAAAAATTAACTGGGCATGTTGGTGCACACCTGTAATCCCAGCTACTTGGGAGGCTGAGGCATGAGAATCACTTGAACCCAGGAGGTGATGGTTGTAGTGAGCAGAGATTGTGCCACTACACTCCAGCCTGGGTGACAGAGCGAGACTCTGTTTCTAAATAGTCATAACCATAATCATAATCATAATCAATCATAAATGAGAATATTGCAGGGGTTATCTGTATTTCCTGAATTTGACTGTTGAACTCTTTAGGGAAACTGGGGATATTTTCAGTGAAAATATCTTGAAATGTGTTTTCCAAGTTGCCAAGGCGGGCAGATCACTTGAGGTTAGGAGTTTGAGACCAGCCTGGCCAACATGACGAAGCCCGTCTCTACTAAAACTACAAAAATTAGCTGGTGGTGGTAGTGTGTGCCTGTAATCCCAGCTATTCGGGAGGTGGGGGCAGGAGATTTGCTTGAACCCAGGGGGCAGAGGTTGCAGCGAGCTGAGATCATGCCATTGCATTCCAGCCTGGGCGACAGGGTGAGACTGCGTCTCAAAAATAAATAAATAAAATGAAATAAAAATAAACACATTTTTGTGTCGGACAGCTTTACATATGATGAAGAGAATATTTTTGCCTAAAGAAATTATATATGGCAGTCATAAGAGGCACATATAAAGGTTTAGCCTGGGGATTATTTGAAGAGGATCTGGGACAAAAATCTTAAAATCAGGGAAGCAAATAAAAAGTTAATAAATTACTCTTGGAGAAAAAATTATGTATTTTTTAAGTCTGAGCCTAAAGTTCTACTTTCCTAAAAAACTGGGAATTAAAATCATCCACTGAACAGACTCAGTCTTCCTGTTTAGGAATGAAAGTGAGTGATATAACCTGAATGGCACTTTGTTTGACAATCTTAAATTAAGTTATTACCTGTCCTGGGATTTTAAAAGTCCAATTAAGTTGTTTCTTTCCAGCATGCAACCAAGCTTTAAGCTAAAGACTAGTATTTTCTCAGTAGGGTTAATGTAGAACCTCTTAAATAAAACAAGCTCCTCAATAATCCCTGCTGGCTTTTAATGCTTCATCTCGATGGTAAATTAGTTCCAGTAGCATAATTCTTTTAGCTCTTGGACCTTTGGCTCACATCAAGCCTCTTGCCATAAACTCTTGAAAACGTAGGATTTTATTTAAACAATTCTTCAAATTTTCTGAGTTGATACTGGCTTAATTTGAAACCCATAGCCCATTAGACTAATATATGAATGACAGTGTTGTTATAAATTCATATACCCCCTATTTTGCGAGCCACAGTATGAGATAAATTTCTAAATATTAAAAAAAGAAGCCTTATAGTCTAAATTGTCAGGTTATATTTAATATGTAAATATTAGGAATTGTTTCTGTACAACAGTGGGTTTCCAATTTTAGTGTATATCAGCATTATCTGGTGGGTTTGTTAAACACAGGTTGCTAAGCCTCAAACACAAAGCTTGTGATTTAGTGAGTTTGGAATAGAGTTCCAAAAGTTACATCACTAGAAAGTTCTCAGGCAAAACTAATGCTAGTGATGTGGAGAATACACTTTGAGAACCACTACTTTAAAATCTTTTGACTCTATATTAGTGTTGGGATGTTAAGACAGACGCTTGATATCTCTGAGACTCAGTTTCCACTTATTGAGGTATTAAAAGTATAATTGTCTCTAAACATTGCTTTGATAAGTATGAGACAATAGGTAAATGATTCAGCAGGGATTCTGCACATAGTTGATAATTTGTAAATATTAACTGCCACTCCTTCCCTCTCTAAAGTTCACAGTTACATAGTGCCTAGCCAAACTTGTAAGATCAACAGAAGCAATGCATTTTAAATAGTCTTAAATGTTCCTTCTGGAGGAATGGGAAGAAAGACGTCTTCAGTCAATGCAGACGTAGAGATTGGCCTAAGAAGGAAACAGATAAAGCTTAGTACTTCCTAACTGTAGGGATCATCAACCCATGTCAGTGTCGTCTTGTTCATCATCAGTCTTGATAATAAGACATGTCCGAAACCAAAAACAATCAAAAAAAAAAAAAGAAAAAAAAAGAAACACTGGGATGAAGAAGAGTCTATGTCAGTTACTACTGTCTATTGCAAATTCCAGAAAGCCCAACAAAAATCCAGCTTAAACAGATTAAGATTTTTACTCTTTATACATAACATGGCCAGGCATATACTATTTTCTCTAGTTCTCTCACTTGGCATTCCGTATAGCAGTGGTCTCCAACCTTTATGGCACTAGGAACTGATTTTGTAGAATGCAATTTTTCCTCAGACTGCAATGGGGTGGGGTTGGATGGTTTCAGGACGATTCAAGCACATAAGATTTATTGTCTACTTTATTTCTATTATTATTACATTGTAATATACAAAGAAAGAATAATACAACTCGCCATAATGTAGAGTCAGTGGAAGCCCAGAGCTTGTTTTCCTGCAACGAGATGGCTCCATTTGGGGATGATCAGAGACAGTGACACTCGAAGTGTGTCACTTATGTCCAGTCTACTTTGTAATCTCCGTTTGGTTGCTGTCACTAAAGAAAACCGTGATTCATGCAGATAGGTTGTTGGAAATGGAAGCAGACTTTTCAGTGATTTTGTGGCAGTCTCAGGATATTCTACATTGACTTTAATCCAGAATGTATGGAGATTTGAAGTTGTCTCAAACAGACTTTTCAGGCCACTGTTATTTGTGATTTCAAACAATTGCTCCTCTCCTACAATAAACAAAGATAATTGACATGGCTTATTTAAAAATGGGTAGCAGATCAATTCCTTCCCAGTTCAGAGGTCTTTTGTGCTGGGAAGTAATGCTCAAACTCCTGAAGGCTGAGAGTGGTGATCCTGTACCAACTGAGAGAAAGAGCCCCTGGCTCAGTCTCTTTCAAAATCGCTGTTGTTTGAAACATGTCAAAAATCCCAATGTCCTCCCATATCCCCATAATTCCAATTTGGTTTTGAATGCAACTATTTTATCTGCCTTGAACACAGTTGTTCGACTTGAACACAGTTGTTCGACTTGAACACAGTTGTAGTTCTGCCCTGAAGTGACATATTGAGTTCATTGAGCAGGTCACACAAGTAAGCAAGTTTTACAACCCATTCTGTGTCACTGAAATGTTTTGCCAATTGTAACTGTTTTTCTAAAAGAAATCTCTAGAGCACCTCTCGTGACTCAAAAACTCTGGCCAGTGATCCATGTTTAGAAAGGCATCTCACTTCTATGTATAAGAGAAGATGTGTGTGCTCTGTGTCCATCTCACAGAGCTGTGAAAACCGACATGAGTTAAGGACATGTACGTTAATGTGGTTGACAGCTTCAATCACATTCTGAAACATGTTGTTAAGTTCAGGTGAATTTTTTTGGCTAGCCAGCATTTCTCTATGGATGACACAGTGCGTAGACTCACATTCAGAAGTGACCTCTTTGACCCAAGTATTGAAATCAGAAAGCTGTCCAGTCATGGCAGCCGTTCCGTGTGTGTGCACATACTGACACAAAATGAACAGTTCAGTTTTTCTGAGATGTAATCATTCAAAGACTTGAATAGTTTTGCAGCAGCAGTGTTGGTTGGCAACAAAAGTGGGTGTACCATATCCTCACACACATCCTCCTGAAAAATATGTCCCAAGAAACAAGCACTGTTGCTTTGTAGTTGACATTAGTAGACTCATCAACCTGAATTGCATACGATGGTAACACATTAATCCTAACAATTGTGCCCAATATCCTCTGCTATTTCATCAATTTGTCTTGTTATGGTGCTAGCTGAAAGAGGAACATGTGCTGCCTTTTGAACTGCAGACTCTTCTAAAAGTTCATGACAAATGTCCTTAGCATCAGGCAGGGTCAACTCTACACCCTACAAAAGAGCTTCTTAGCTTTAGCAATGTGGTTAGCCACTTACAATAAGTTCTCAGTGCAGACACATTCAATGAAGTGATAGCCTTCAATAATTGGTTGTGTTAATGTTCACATTTTTTTTCTTTTGAAAAACTTCAAAGGCTTGCATTTTAATGCAGGATGATTGGTCTCCATGTAGTGAAGCAGTTTTGAAGATTTCATGACTTCATTAGATAACAGGTCGCCACAGATGATACAAAGCAGGCTTGGAGAATATGAATCACCTGTTACAATGAACCCATACTTTAAGATTCTTGGTATTTTCTTTTAAATGAAGCTTTCTTTTTGTTTTCAGTCTTAAGAGTCTTCTGCTTTCTCATCACTGGGTCTTTTCCATTTTTCATAAAAGTTCTCAAGTGAAATTGTTTTTTACTCATTTTGGCTAGGGTTAGCTTCTGGGATTAACCAAAACTGTGACTGAGACCTGTGTGCAGGGTAGGAAAGAGTCAAGAATGGAAGTAGTAAATAAAATAATAGGTAGGCCACATGTGGACTAAAATAAGTGTCAGATTCTGACTTAAAGCCTGCCATCAGATGCAGCTATGCAACTGAAGTACATCAACTGACTTGTTGCTATAAAGCCTGCCATCAGATGCAGCTATACGACTGAAGTACATCAACTCACTTGCTACTATAAAGCCTGCCACCAGATGCAGCTTAACTGTCACTTGCCTCTCAATAGGATTTTGATGAGACTGCAGGTAACTGATTTATTGTGGTCTATGTGCAGTCAAACCTCTCTGCCAATGTTAATCTGTATTTGCAGCCATGCTCCAGTGCTAGCATCACCATCTCAGATCATCAGGCATTAGATTTTCATAAGGAGCATGCAACCTGGATCCCTTGCATGTGCAGTTCACAATACAGTTCGTGCTTCTGTGAGAATCTAATGTTGCCACTGATCTAACAGGAGGCAGAGCTCAGGTGGTAATGCAAGCAATGGGGAGCAGCTGTAAATACACATGAGACTTCACTTGCTCCTGTGCTGCTCGCCTCCTGCTCTGTGACCAGTTCCCACTCACCTCCTGTCAGGTGGCCGAGTCCTTGGCCTGCGGTTAGGGACTCCTACTGTATAGTTCTCTCCTTCTGGTTTCACAATAACTGCCGCATCTCCGGTGGCATGTCCATGTATCATGCAGAAAGAAGGCAGGAGAGAAAGAGTGAGCAATTTTCTCTTAATTTATCTATACTTTTTGTTTTTTATTTCAATGGGCTTTTGGGGAACAGGTAATGCTTGGTTACATGAGTAAGTTCTTTAGTGATGATTTCTGAGATTCTGGTGCACACATCACCTGAGCAGTGTACACTGTACCAAATATGTAGTCTTATTCTTATTATTTTTTTCATTTTTGTGGAGAACAGGGTCTCGCTATATTGCCCAGGCAGGTCTCGAACTCCTGGGCTCAAGTTATCCTCCCGCCTCTGCCTCTCTCAGAGCTGGGATTACAGGCATGAGCCACTGCACCTGGCCCCAAATGTTAGTCTTTTACCCCTGTCCTCTATCCTTCCCCCTAAGTCCCCGAAGTCCATTGTATCATTCTTATGCCTTTGCATCCTCGTAGCTTAGCTCCCACTTACAAGTGAGAACATACAAGATTTCATTTACCATTCCCGAGTTACTTCACTTAGAATAATGGTCTTCAGCTCCATCCAGGTTGCTGTGAATGCCATTTCATTCCTTTTTATGGCTGAGTAGTATTCCATGGGGTGTGTGTGTGTGTGTGTGTGTGTGTGTGTGTGTGTGTGTGTGTGTATGTATATTCTTTCTTCTCTCATTGATGGGTGGGCATTTGGGCTGATTCCATATTTTTGCAGTTGCAAATTGTACTGCTATGAAAATGCATGTGCAAGTGTCTTTTTCATACAAGGACTTCTTTTCCTCTGGGTAGATACCCAGTAATGGGATTGCTGGATCAAATAGCAGATCTACTTTAGTTCTTTAAGGAGTCTGAATACTGTTTTCCATAGTAGTTGTACTAGTTTATATTCTCACTAGCAGTGTAAAAGTGTTCCCATTTTGCCACATCCACAGCAACATCCATTTTTTTTTTGGTTTGTTAATTATGGCTATTCTTGCTTTTGAATTTAGGAAGGAAAGGATGGTTATGTAGGGTTCTTGCATAGCTAATTCACAGTGCATAGCACAGGAATTTTCAAGGACAAAAACAATTTTCTGGGAAAACTTCAGAAAATATTTTTTTTCTTTTAAGCACTGGATGCTGACAGAGAATGACTGAGTTAAGTGTTGGGTGTCAATATCTAATTAGATGTGATGTTTAATAGTAAAAGAGAACAGGAAAAAGACTGTCAACTTCTATCTCATTAAAAACAACCAAATAATGGGTGCTTTTAAAGAGAAAATATCCAATGGAAATCAGATGTAAAATGACTTTAAAATCGGAAAGCCAAAGTCACTTGACTTTCAAAGGCAGTCATAACATTAAAAAAATGCCTAAAATACAGGCCAAGCATGTGTGTGTGTGTGTATGTGTGTGTGTATGTTTATCATATATATATGCTAAATTGAAACAAAGATAAATAACAATAAATTATTACATTAATAAATGAGATTTTTAAAAAGAAGATTTAGAGATATTCCTTTAAATGTTACATTACACCATACATTTTTAGACTTAAATGACTTGTACAGGAAAATGTTTCTAGTCAGCCTGATATTCAAAAGTAATAATAAATTTCTATATTTTTATAAATGAAATATATATTTTAGGATATTCTATTGGAAAAAGAATTTTATTAATTTCCTTTCCTATGATACTGCCATATCTTCTTATTTTAGTGTCCATTAATATTAAGAATTAACTCCTTATTTTGTGACACCCAGAAAATTACTGCAATGAAAAATAAAATATAGCTTGCGTTGCAGCAGATGAGTATCTCATTATGTCCATTGGTAGACCAGTTAATAACAACTTTAAATGAATAATGTTATTATCTAATCATGAGTTTTATTACAGAATTCTTTTAGAATAGATACATGTCCTCTGGGCTTGGTTGTGTGAAGATAGAAGTATGCACATTTACTATTGTCACAAGTCTTTTAAAATCACGTTTTTGGGATATTAGTTATACCAAACAGTTATACAGAGGATATCACAATGACACTAAGTTTAAACTAACTTATTTTAAAATAAATATTATTCACAATAGCTCTAATAATTAACTATCAGCCCCTTATAAGCAGTTATAAGTTTTCTTTTCTATTTAAGGTTTTATTTATCTTACATAAATAAGATTTACTTATCTTATATGTCTATTTCAAAGTTAGAATATCAAAGTGAGTTTCCTCGAAGTCTTATCATATGAACAGTTGCATAATCTCTAAATGTTATGAATATCCATCTACAAATACTGTAGGCTATATAGATCATGATTTTCTCTAAGTATTTTTACTGTAAAATAGAAAAGAAAAGGAATTCTTTGTCAAAATAAACATAAAAGCAGTTAATTAAGGAGTAGGTGATAATGATTCACCTTATAATTATATTTTAGATTTCTTTATGTGATTAATTTTCTTCTTTATATGTAAGTCTTTCTTTATATTCTAGAAGCTATAAAGCCATGTTAATGTAAATATAATTACAATTTTATTTACATAGTTCAATGCAGGCTTCAGAAATAATTTTGTAATGTGAAGGAAATTAATGATAAGTTAATAATTGCCTAAATCTGTTTTTCACTAGAGCTCTTGAGCTATTTTTTTCACTACTTCTCACCTCTGACCTCTAGACAACTAAGGCCAAATTCCTAGCAACAACAGAAACTCCATCAGCTTGGATGAAGAACTCAGTTATCCAGTGCTTTTAATTATCAGTGTTGATGTTTGCTACAGAGATTATGTGCTTTGGTCACATCTTGAGAACATTCTCCTTGTCATGATATTTGTCTTTCTGTTCTGGTCTCCTATTTTAGTCCTGTAGACAGCTAAGACTTGCAGACTCCAGACTCTTACCTTCACACTTAACACTTATTTTCTGAGTGTTTCTTGCTTTATTTTTCTTTCATTTGTTTTTGTTCTTAAATCATAATTACTACTTGCATGACAAACATAGACTTTTCTTCTCACTTATCCAGGGTTTACATTGAATTCAATGCCATTAATTTACTTGCCAACCTAAAGAACATCTTTCACAAACTTTTCTATTAAAAAAATAATTATTGCGTCTCTTCCTGTAAGATCACTGCTGTTCTATACGTTCCCATTACTTAAATCTTAGCAGCAATTTGCCTTTAAAATTTTTTTAAATTAAGCTTACCTCTAAATCTAGCACTTCAGATATCTTCTTTACTGGGAAGAGTGCTAACTCAGAGCATGAGTGCTAATTGCTCAGCTGTCAATATAGCCCATTCATGGGAACCAGCTATATTCCTGCTTTCATCATGTCCTGTGTATGTTTCAACACAATCTATTCATTTATTCATTTTATAATGTGCATATGTGTGCATGTGTGTGCATACACATGCCAACTGTATGTCAGAAACTGTTCTGGGGACCAGCAGCACCATGATAAAGTGGGAAAAATCTCTTCTTTTGTGGACTGTACAGCACAGTGTTGGTGAAAAACTCATAAATAGGTAACAAATCAGGTTCAATAATGAGGTAGCTCAAGTCTGAAAAGGGGACATTTACTTAATAGAGTGGTAAAAGAAGACCCCCTTGGAAAGGTGCATTTGAGCAGCTAACTGAGATCAGAGAATGAACATTGTTGATATCTAGAGCAAGAACATTCTGAGTAAATAAAGAACAACTTGGCCTGCCATGGTAGCTCATGCATGTAATCCTAGCATTTAGGGAGGCCAAGGTGGGCAGATTACTTGAGCTCAGGAGTTTGAGACCAGCCTAAGCAACATGGTAGAAACCTCACATCTATGAAAAAACCAACAAATAAACAAACAACAACAACAACAAAACACCACCACCAAGAAAAAACAAATACAAAATCAAAAATTAGCTGAGCATGGTGGTGCACACCAATAGTCCCAGCTACTGGGCAGGCTGAGGTGATAGCTCTGTAGGTTGCTTGAGCTCTGTAGGTTGAGGCTACAGTGAGCTACAATCATGCCACTGCACTCCAGACCTAGTGATAGAGCAAGACCCTATCACTAAAGATAAATTAATAAATACAATTTAAACATGAAGTATTTCTATGGGAGGCTCAGTTTTCCTATCAATTAGAAAACCCAGGATACCAATGGTTCGAAACAAAACTCTGAAACTCTCAGTAGCTCAAAGCAGTGCAGTGTATTTTTTGCTCACATCACATTGCCCATTGTGGATTAGCACAGGGTGTTACTCATAGATATGGCTTTGTATCTCAGGCTACCAAAACTTTATCCAAACACTGGCTTCCACCATCACAGAAGCTGAGAGAAAAGTAAATGGGAATTCCTACACTGATCGATAAAGCATCTTTTGATCACTTGTGGTGACATTTCATTGCTTCTTCCACAGAACAGTTTTGAGTGCAGGATTTGGACACAATATAGGTTATAGAGGTGAATAATAATAGTTTTACACTTATGTGTTCAGAAGTTAAACAAGTCATTACAGCTTGTCACATATTTGTGCTAACCTAACAAAGTCCTAATGTAATTTACAAATGAGAGGGATGTAAAGAAACTCATAAAGTCATAAACTCATAAAGCCAAGGTGGAAGGCACAATTTTGAGTTTTATTCACCAGGAAAGAAAATGCAATATTACAAATTGTAACTTACATCAATAGATCAACATAACAAACTTTTCAATCAGGTAATTTATATTTTACCTTTGTCAGTCACTTATTTGTTTATATAAAATTAGCTATAATATTAAGGCATTTTTCAATTTTCTCATAATTGCAACTTTCTGGCAAAGTTGTGTTTACATCAGCAACTCTGGAATTGCTATATGTTAAAGAGAACTAAGTGTTTTTCAGCAAGCTATTGGATTTGTGTATGGGAGCTTGGATTTTATTTTAAAAGATGATGTGGTCTTTTTTTCTAGTTTGCCATAGAATTTCATTAAGCTACTTTTATTGTTGTCTCTTTTTGCTTCTATATAATCCCCTTCAGTCTCGATAAGCCTTATCTATGAATGTGCTTGAGAGAGCAGGTGGTGTTTCAAGAGAGACTGGGGCTGGGTTTGCTAATCATGAGGAAAGAGATGGATTTAGATATTTCATTTTTCTTCTCTGATGCAATCCATTTTAATAGAAAGACATGCTTTCATAAAGCTGAGTTTGGGTTGTATTTATATAAACACACCTGTCACAATTAGCCACATGCATAATTTCCCTGTTTAGTATTATTCAGAAAAATACTACATGTAGTTAATTCTTCTTTAATTTTTTTAAAAAAGAAAAAAATACTATTGTTGTCCTGCTAAGAAATGAACTGAAAGTAGATACATAGTGTATTTGACAGTCTCTGCTCTAGAAAAATCAGTTTGAATGCAAAAAAGCATGATCTCCCTCTGACATTTGGGAAAAAAAGTGGTTATTCAATCTGGTTACTAATAAAATGTGTGTTTCTTTCATTTGTACTAGGATTATCAGTATAAATAAAATAAAAGATTCATGGTTAAATTCGATTTCAAATTGTGATAACTGAGACTATATATACATATATTCGTGTTTGTGTGAACATATATGTTCACAGTATATATGTGAACATACACATATATTCATACACATATTCACATATTCCTCTCAAACTCACATGGAACATTCACAAAGACAGACCAGATAATGAGTCACAAAATACAACTTAACAAATTTAATAGAAGAGAAATTATATAAAGTATACTTTTAGGCAACAATATAATTTGAAAAGAAATTACTTATGGAAAGAGACCTAGATAATTCCAAACCATTTGAAGATTAAACATACACTTGGAAATAACGTGTAGATCAAAGAAGAGGTCTCAAAATAAATTTCAAAAACTTTGAACTAAATACAAATAAGAATACAATTTATCAAAATGTATGAGATTCAGTGAAAACAGTGCAGACACAGAAACTGATAGCCTTGAATGCATATATTAGAAAGGAAGAAAGTTATAAAATTAATATTCTAAGTTTCTACCTCAGAAAATGAGAGGAAAAAAAAGCAATGAAAGACTAAAAAAAAAAACCCGAAATATTAAGAATTAGAGGAGAAAATATTAAAATTATAAATGGAAAATCAATAGAAAAAAAACCTTAAAAAGCTGGCTCTTGGAAAAGATCAGTAAAATGATAAGCATCTTGCCATATTAACCAAGAACAAAAGAGAAAATATAAAAATTGCTAATATATCACATAAAAAGGTTCATTACCAGTAGACGCAGACTACCAAAACTCACACAAATAGATAAATAAAATCTAAATCTAAATCTATGTCCTATAGAATTTGAACCAATAATTAATAACATTCCAAATAGAAAATAACAGATTCAGACTGTTTTGCTGGTAAATTCTACCAAATATTAAGGAAGAATTGATAACAATTCTATACCACAGTTTTCAGAAAATACAATAAGATGGAACACATCTTAACTGTTTGTCAGTTAGCTTGAGCTGTTACAACCAAATACCCGAGACTGGGCAACTCAAACAACAGACATTTATTTCCTACAGTTCCAGAAGCTGGGTAGTCTGAGATTAGGGTGTCAGCACCCTAATCTAAGGTTCTGGTGAAGACCTGATTATTGTTGTGAAGATGGCTGCCTTCTTACTTTATCCTGACATAATAAAGAGTGGTAGCTCTGGTGTCTGTTTCCCTTCTTATAACGGCACTAATTTCACCATGGTGGCTTCTCCCTCATAACCTCATCTAAACCTAATTACTTCCCAAAGCTCTACCTCATAATTTCATCACAATGCAAGTTAAGGCTTCAATATATGAATTTTGAAGGAAACGAACATTCAGCGTAACACTCTTTCTGTAAAGCCACCATTACCCTACTACCAAACCAGGTAATGTCATTGTAATAAAGGAAAACTACAGCCCAGTATCTTTCATAAGCATATGTATGAAAATCATCAACAAAACATTAGCATACCAAATTCAGCAGTATATAGAAAAGAACTATACACCAAGACCTAGTGGGATTTGTTTCATGTAATTGGTTCAACATTTAAAACTTGATTACTGTTATCCATTATATCCAGCAGGATACAGAATACAAATTATATGATCATATACAGATGTAGAAAAAGCATTTGACTACATTTGACATCCAAATTCAAAACAGAGGGAAACTTCATCAACATGGTAGAGAATATCTACAAAAAAATATACAACGAAACAACAAAACAAAAAGTAAGAAAGAAGAGACAAAAAGCTTTTGCCCCAAGAAAGGGAATAAAAGAAGGATGTCCCCTCTCACATCTCATATTCAACAAAGTGCTGGAAGCTGTAGCTAATGAAACAAGACAATAATAAAATAAAAAAAAATAAAAGTATACAGAATAGATGGGAAAAAATAAATAAATGAATATTAAAAAATTTTTTTTTTATCCTGAGGAAGACAGGATTATTTATGTAGAAAATCTCAAAAAAAAGTCAAAACATTTTATTGGAACAAAAAAGCTTTTTTCATAAATTCCAGAAACAGAAGCAACCAAGATGTCCTTCAATAGGTGAATGGACAAACAAAAAATTTTGTATCTATACAATGGAGTATAGCATTATTCATCAATAATAAGAAATGAACTATGAAGCCATTGAAAGACATGGAGAAATCTTACTAAGTGAAAAAAACCAGTCTGAAATTATTGTATTATTCCAACTACATGCCATTCTGGAAAAGGTAAAAAATAGAGTTGGTAGAAAGATTAATCCATTCTAGGGAATTGAGGGGGAATAGGGGAGGGAATTAATATATGATTGACAGGGGATTTTTAGATTGACAGACTATTCTGTAAGATACTGAAATGGTGAATATATGACATTACACATTGATCAAAACCTATAGAATGTACAACACAAAGAGGGAACCTTATATAAACTATGGACTTTAGTTAATATTCTATCAATATTACTTCACTAATTATAACAAATGTAATGCAAGGTGTCAGTGATAAGGCAAGACAGATTCAGGGAAGGGATATGTATGGGAACTCTCTGTAATTTCCATTCACCTATTTACTCAATTTTGTGTGTGTGTAAATCTGAAACAGTTCTAAAAAATAAAGTCTAACAAATACTCTAGGTCAGTATTTTACTAAAAAGAAAAAAAAAAGAATAGTCTGAGTTCTATTTTCTTCTCTTTTCTCCATTTATGTATTGATTGCTTTAAGAGTTCTATGAAAAATATGTTCTTACATTATTATCAGAAGAAGGCCATTGGATATTTAAAGGAGGAGGGAGAAACACATCTGTGAGTTGATGGTAGATTTTCAAAAATATATATTGATTTATAATTTGTATTATAATACCCTAAGGATAGAGACTGAAATGCTAAGTAGTTCCACAAAGCTCATAAAGAAAAAGTGTTCTCCTGACCCATGACTTCACACTTTCTTTTTTTTTTTTTTTTTTTTTTTTGAGACGGAGTCTCACTCTGTCGCCCAGGCTGGAGTGCAATGGCCGGATCTCAGCTCACTGCAAGCTCCGCCTCCCGGGTTCACGCCATTCTCCTGCCTCAGCCTCCCGAGTAGCTGGGACTACAGGCGCCCGCCACCTCGCCCGGCTAGTTTTTTGTATTTTTTTAAGTAGAGACGAGTTTTCACCGGGTTAGCCAGGATGGTCTCGATCTCCTGACCTCGTGATCCACCCGTCTCGGCCTCCCAAAGTGCTGGGATTACAGGCTTGAGCCACCGCACCCGGCCGACTTCACACTTTCGATTGTTACTCCTCATTGACCACATATTTCATCTTGTTCACCAGCCTATTTAATTATCTGTACTAGATTTCCGTATTGAGATTTCTCAGTTGAAGATTTAGCTCTATTATACCATAACTTACCTTTCAATGATCACTCTTTCTTGCCCATCCTCCCAGTATAATTATTTCACTTTTTGGTTATATCAATATTCAGAGCTTCTCTTATGTCAATAATTTCCAAAATTAAAGTCTCTAGTGCAATATGAGCAATTTTTAAATTTTATGTAGTAGTTAATAACTACTTTCTGTTTTTTAATTTATTATTCTATGTTTTTATCACAAATTTGTCTCAGTGCTCCACAGAAATCTGAATCACCTCACAATTTGTATTGTTATGTTTTTAAAAAACAGCACAAATTAACCATGTCATTTTCTTTCTGGAGGAATACTTCCCATAACCCTCCATCCAGTCTAGATTGATTGTTTGTAGTCAGGACATAGAATGGTCATCCTGAGATTTCTTTTTTGTCTTTGCCATTATTAGAAAGACTTTCTCTGCCTTCTTTTTGGTTAGACACCTTGTTTCCTGGGGTCCATGTGTTCTTCTGGTTTATTTATCTATTTATTTTTCATTCTCATTTTGATTAAAGCCTACCCTCTTTTCCAGTAGCTTCTTTAGAACACTTTTTTCTTTATATAATTTAAATGTCTGAATATGTTCTTGCAACTTTGCATTTATTTGAGTTTGGCTAGATTTAAATTGATGCTCTGGCAACTGTTTCATTCAGCTTTTGAAGACTGTGCTCCCTTGCGTCTACCTTTTGGTCTTGCTATTAAGTCTGATCCTATTGTCATTTTTAATTCTTTGTTTTTAACCAATTTTTTGTTTGTTTTTGTTTGAAAACTTTTACAGTCTTGGTCATCTCTTTATCTTGGATGTTAATAATGTTTACAAAAATATACTTTTATATTTTATAGTTCTAAGCACTATATGGGTTCTTTAAAGGTGGAGACATTAGTCTTTCCTGCTAATTTGTATTATCCTTTCTGGTTTTTGGATTCTTTGTACCTGTTTTAATCTGTTGTACCACCTTGATTTATTCATAATTATTAAGCCAAAAATATTTTCTAGCAAATTTTCCACATTTTTGTTATTTTATTCTATTTCCTGGGCTATTCCCTCTATTTTTATCTTCCAATCCTTTGTTATCATATTTTAAATTCCCAAGGCTCTTTTCTTGTTCTCTGAATGTTTCCTGCGCTCACATCATGATGCAATAGCTTTACATTCTTCAAAGTTTATTTATCATGAAGCATAATATTTGAGGTTTCATTTTGTTGGCTACTCGTAGAGAATAACAAGAGAGAGGAATTCTTTTTTTTTTCCTTTGAAGCATGTTGATAAATTTTCAAAGAAAATTAACTATTTTCATAGATAGGTGCCTATTTCCTTATTCTACTAGATACAGAAGTATTAATGGCACAAAATCATTTCCACAGGTAGAACTAAGACTGTGGGAGTGGGTGTCTGGTGAAAATTCAAACAAATAGCATTGATACATTTTTCTTTCAAGTATTGTTGAAGGAAGACATTTAAGGTCCTGCCTCACAGTTCTGTCAATCTCTGGCCATACCTAAGTCCTCTAGGGATTTTAACAATATTTTGAAAGTAAACTCCCTGAAAAAACTATTATTACTACTAGTCCATGTGAAGGGAGGTGTCCCCAAAAACAATTGGAATTGGAGGTATATATTTATTCATGCATTCAGTCTCTTATCAATAATTGATTATCTACTATGTGTGAGAAACAATGCTATGCATTTAGGATACAATGATTTAATTCAAAATGTCATTCATCTCTGTGTTTTTAAGGCTTTGTTTTCCTTGATTGAATTTTTAAGTGGCTAGCTCTTTCAATTGAGAATTGGAGAAAACATTTTTTAAATAATAAGATCTTAAGACTCTTACATTGTTCAATACTATAATAATTCTTAGAAAATAAATTGCATTCAACCTGGAAAGATCACCTGTATGGTAAATAAAGTTGTTTCTGGTATTATTGTTTTAGACTTGAATATTTTCTGGAACTAGCAGAGAAAATTTTTAAGAAATCTGAAGTCAGGAACTGATTTACTGGTATTAGAGCCATAGACAGGATAACACGACTCACATTATGCCCACAAGGAAATGTGAGTTAAGTAACAAACAAAAGTCAAAAGGACAATTACAGTAATAAGTATATAATTATCACCTGTGAAACTTGCAGAGAAAACTTCCATTGTCATATATACATCAGATGATGTAATCTGAGACAGAGATAGTTTAGGCAGAGAAATGTTTGAGTAAAAATTGAATAATGAGTAAGAGATAACTAGGCAAAGAGTGAGTGAGAAAGAAAAAGCTGCTCTACTTCTAGAAAACAGTCTGTCAAAGAGCAAAGAAGAGAGAATATTAAGAAACTACAAGAAGATAAATGTAAGTTTTAAATGTAGAGAGCAACAAGAGTGAGGATAAACTAAAAAAGAAGACTGGAAGGATCTTGTAGAACACAGTAACATTTTCAAATTTTATTTGCAACAAAATGAGTAATTGATTTTATATGCATTATTAAGACATGTGCACATTAACTAACCAATATTTACGTTTTTACTGGATGATTAAGGAAATATTAGAACTTACAATGTCAAATAGACCTGAGCCAAAATGTGATGTTGCTATTTTCTAATTATAAGACATTAGCAATTTACATGGCTTTTCTGAGTGTGTTTCTCTGTGTGTGAAATAGGAATAATATTATCTACATTCAGACTGTATGGAATTGAAGATCAAATGAGAAAAGTATGTGACACATATTAACAACAAATTAAATTTTTGGTATTATTATTTTAAGACTATTCTACATTAGAAACTGACATAGTTAGGTAAATATGGATGGAGATGAATTCCCAGAATAGTCAATTCAATTAAATATTGAAAGATAGAGGTTTAAAATTATCTATTATATATCTTTAAGAAATGCCCTAGACACTTATCACTGTAAAACATCGTATAATTTCAAATTTGATGTCTGAATATTGAAAAAGCTTAAATCCAATGGTATATTTATAATCTGTCTCTTTGTTGAAAACCTAACAATGGACGGCTTATATTTTTTAAAACTCTACGTGTGTAGATTTTTCTTTTATAGCTGCTTTCTGAAATGTGCCTACAGATAAATCACTTTGATTTTGTACATAAAAATATAAGAAAGTTACCAGGTGACCACTGTACATATTGATGTCTTTATATTAAGCTTCTGAGAAAACGGACATTTGGTGACACAATTTTTTGAACAAAAATAGATGAAGATTCAGTGTTTCTTGACTTTTCTGTTTAGATACACTGCTCCTAAAGATTCAGTGTTTTAAAACAGTGAAAAGCCTGCCAATAATGTGACTGAAATGGAACACTCAGATCCACAGGGTGAAAGGAAATTTTTAATATTCCTTCACTGTACACCAAGAAAGAGAACCAGACAGATCAAATTATGGAATTTATAATTCAGTAACTAGCTTCTCCTCTCGAACCCAATAATCTCATCAGTTCTGACTTTCCTTAGAAAATACACAGATATTCCTGCTTGTATCATATCACATGTTGTTTTAAATGAAACAAAAGATACCGTTAAACGTAAGGCACTGCCTTACAACAAATATTGAGAGAAATTTGAAATTAAGTATTTGATGACAACATAATTTATCTTACACTAAGGCTGATATTCACTATTACAATGATTTTATTCATGATTATTTTCAAGACCTTTGCAGGGAGTAATGCATGACTACTAGAACAGTGGAAATAAAAAGGGTCCTATTATGCAGGCAGATGATGCGGCTTCTTTGAGTTTTGATTTCATGATTACTGTGAAAGCATCTTGACCCCCAAGTGCTGTAAGATAGATGCCACTTCACTAGCAAATATTAAAGCATCTAATTAAAAGTATCTTTGGAAGATGGGAAACGTGGAAATAATTTTCATGTTAAACTGTAAATTCATATTCAACCTTTTATTCTATAGAGAAAGAAATACAAGAACAACAAAAAAGTAGAGAAGTACATCTCACTATGAACAGCATAAAAAGAGACAAAATGGTACAGAAAGCTAAGTTAGACAGTTTGGAAAACAAATTTCTCTATTTATATGCTGTGTTATTAACAAAGGCAGTCATGGAAAGTTATTGATTTTAATTAAGGACATATATATTGAGGCAGTTTATTCATTTTTCCTGGAAAATTAATAATAAAATAATGACTAACACAAAGTTATTTTTATCTGATTTTTTAGAGGCAAAGAGTAAAAGTGAGTTGCAATTAAAAGGGGGAAAGTTTCAAAGTTCATGCAAACTTAAGAAGATAGCTGAGAAATATTCTGCTTGGGTGGAGGACGTAGGTATGGGTACTTGATGGGGTGGGGAGAAATTTCTATAAAACTAACGAAGGGGGTAAGTTTATCCTAGAACTCACAGAAGCAAGCTCTTTTGGGCATAGTTAGGAAGCCTTGAGTTGAGATGGACATGAGGAGTATAAGTTTCACTTATTTAAAAATACAATAGTATAGCCTTAATATAGCTCTAGTTTGAGAGTTGAGATTCTTGTATTTAGTTCAGACTCAATTTACAACTCCATGGCCACTGAAAAAATGCTCTTTTTCTCCTGGGGCAATAAGGTCCACCTCTATAAATATAACAGAAATTTTGTAAAGAAAAATATACAAAAATGCTGACTTTTTTGATTAGTGACTGATTAAATTCAAAATATCATTCATCTCTGTGTTTTTAAGGCTTCGTTTTCCTTGATTGAATTTTTAACTGGCTAGCTCTTTTAATTGAAAATTGGAGAAAATATTTTTTTAAAGTAATAAGATCTTAAAACTCTTACATTGTTCAATACTATAATAATTCTTAGAAAGTAAACTGCATTCAACCTGGAAAGGTCACCTGTATGGTAAATAAAGTTGTTGCTGGTGTTATTATTTTAGACTTGAACATTTTCTGGAACTAGTGGAGAAAATTTTTAAGAAATCTGAAGTCAGGAACTGATTTACTGGTATTAGAGCCATAGAAAGGATAATATGGCCACTTTGCCCAAGGTATGCCTGCCTTACTTTTTATTTATGAGTCACTGGCACTGCTAGAAAACAAACAGCTGCATCAGTATTTTCCTGGATATTAAAGTCACTTTTATTGATGCCTTTGAACTTGATGTATCATCTCATAGGGACACTGCAAACAAAGCCCTAGTAAACATACAATTTATTACCAGGGAACCTATTTAATGAAAATCTTTGCTGTGTGTAAGGAAAGCTACAATAGTCTGTTTGGAAAACATTCAAATTCTATTTCCAATTATGTGTTAGTGTGAGGTTTCCTGGGTTTTGCTCTTTATGTTTCTCTTTTAAAATCTCAATGTGATGATTATTGATCTCTCTTCTACAAAGAGGCAGCTATAAATGTGAAAAAGCAGTATGTATTTGGAATTATGAATGTGTATCAAAACGCACCTCCAAGACACATACAGTCTCTGTAAAATAAGGTTTATTTATTTTGTGAGTTAGGCGAACTAAATAAAATGTCATATTTAGGTTACTGACTCAAAATTAGGAGTTATTTTGACCCTTAGTATGTTATCAGAAAAATCTTAGTACACTAAATGAAAAAAAAATTATGTCATTATTAAACATCCAAAAACTATTTTCTCATGTAATGTGGACAGTTTAAGCTCTCACTGGCGCTCACCACAAATTGGAAGAAAACACACCAGAGGATTTAATTCATTCATAAATGTTTTCCTGCTTTTTTCCTATAATTTGGCCAATGTATATCTCTGAAAATAACATGCCCAATTAAGTCCAATATTCTATTTCAAAATATGACATAAATCTTTCTCTATAAAACAAACAGGTAGCTTTCTATGGAGGTGGTCCAGATTTTAAGAAGACTAAAATGACGTATTTTTTAAAAAGGAAGTTAGCATAGTATTCTAATTTCATTTCAAGAGGGAAACAAAATTTATACATATGACTATAAAATAATATTGCACTCCAGTATAAAAGTGAGTTATGAGTTACTCTTTTCCTCTTTCTTAAAATAATAGCAAGAACAAAAATATAAGAAAACAAATTAAAAAAAGGACAACATTTCTAGTAAAACTGGGAGAAAGGTAAAATTTACACACTCCAAACTGCATGTACATCTTTTCAAAGCTGAGTTTGATCATGAGCTATGTGGGAGGGCATGAAAAGGGTCAGGAGAAATCTGCCTCAAAAATCCCCAACAAAAATTCATGTGCTACAGATGAGAGTCTTATTTGATGTAGAAACCAAATAACTTGTTCTTTACCCTGCTCCAGTTGGATTCAGAGAAATCTTGCCAACATGACTGTGTAAAGAATCATCCAGGCCTGGCACAGTGGCTAATGCCTATAAAGCACTTTGGGAGGCCAAGGCAGGTGGATCACTTGATGTCAGGAGTTTGAGACGAGTCTCACCAACATGATGAAACCCTGTCTCCGCTTAAAAAAAAAAAAAAAAAGCCGGGTGTTGGAGGTGCGCGACTGTAGTCCCAGCTACTCAGGAGACTGAGGCAGGAGAATCACTTGAACCCTGGATGGGGGAGGCTGCAGTGAGCCAAGATCCGGCCACTGCACTACAACCTGGGTGACAGAGCGATACCTCTTCTCAAAATAAACAAATAAACAAATAAACAAAAAAGAATCTTCCATATGGCCTCTGAGACCACATACAAAGGGGAAGAAAGTCAGCTTCCCAACTCACCCCAGGAAACCTGCAAATTGTCAAACCAGGAAACTGCAATTTATTATGGTTAGTAGTACAGAGAAACTAAAAACCATTGATAAAATGCTATTTTGAATATAGACTATAAACAAACAGAATTAGAACTTAGTGAAAGATGATTAACACTGATAGAAAATATAGAAATATTGATACAGAAAAAAAATTATGACGAAATATTTTGCAATGGATTATTTTTTTAATGGAGCTTTTACCCAGTAAAATATTAATGGGAGAGAGAGAGTAGGAAAGAGAGAGAGAGAGGGAACGAGAATAAGGAGATGACACATATGAGCCACCAGTTCTTAGAAAGGAGTGGAAGTAGGATGATCACACTTAACGACAAAATGAATTAGTGCAGAGAAAAAAAAATGATGCAAAAAAAAAAAAAAAAAAGGAAACAGAATAGATACTGGAAAATAAAATAAAATGGCAGCCTAGAGGTAAAAATAAATGCAGGTATGCAGAATATACCTCAATGAAGATGTTACAAAGGAAGAGAAGGAAGGAAGACTACAAAGAGACAGAGCCCATTGATTTCAGTCTGGGTAGCCACTGCACCTGAAGCCGCACTGCTGATCATCAACAACGAAAAACCCAGTAGAAATAATTGTATTTTGGCAAAGGCACTTGAGAGTGTTTTATGGCCGCAAAATAGAAGGTGTGTCAGCGTACTGACTCTATGTTTTTCTATTTTTTTCAGTTTTTTAGATCAGATGATTTATATTGACTTATCATTTAGTTTAGTGAATTCTTCCTCTGTCTTCTCCACGCTGCTTTATTTCAGATGCTGCATTTTTAAAAATCATATATTTCCTTTGCTTCCTTTGTAAGTATGTATTAATATTTCTCTCTGGTGAAGTATCTTATCTTTTCATTAAATGTGAGTGTATTTTCCTTTATTGAGAATATGATATTAGGCCGGGCGCGGTGGCTCAAGCCTGTAATCCCAGCACTTTAGGAGGTCGAGACGGGCGGATCACGAGGTCAGGAGATCAAGACCACCCTGGCTAACACGGTGAAACCCCGTCTCTACTAAAAAATACAAAAAACTAGCCGGGCGAGGTGGCGGGCGCCTGTAGTCCCAGCTACTCGGGAGGCTGAGGCAGGAGAATGGCGTAAACCAGGGAGGCAGAGCTTGCAGTGAGCTGAGATCCGGCCACTGCACTCCAGCCTGGGTGACAGAGCGAGACTCCGTCTCAAAAAAAAAAAAAAAAAAAGAGAATATGATATTAGCTGCCTTAATATCTATGCTTACTAATATTAATAATGGGATCATTTTTCTGTGTTGTTCTTGCTTGATTTTGTTTCCTCTAAAGTCTAGATTACACTTTACTGATTTTTTATATTCAAGTATTGATTAATTCTAAATTTTAACGTGAATATAGAGAACTTGCATTATGCTATATTCCTTTGAAGAATTCCATTTCTTTGTTTTAGTGGGCACTTGGTTGGACAAAAACCAGCAAACTCAGTGTCTTGGAAACATGTCTCAATTCAATTATTTTATCTTCAACTGGGTTGAACTCAATCTGCCTCACACATGCTTGAGTCAGTATTAGTATATCAGACAGGTTTTTGGAGACATTTTAAGAAGAGATTTAGAAGCTTCTCAACTCACAAGGTCTCCTTTCTGTGAATCCCCTTATTTCCAGCTGTTGTAGTTGCTTCAAACTGTCCTCTAGCTCTTAAATCTGGCAAGAACGCAGGTTTTCTATCAGTTTTAGCCTCTAGGTACAGGAAATGACTGTGGCTCTCAGGTGAATAGTTGTAGAAACGTAAGAAAAAAAAAAAAACTTTTCTAGTTAGTTCGTTCTTTAAAGTATTGACTGCCCTCCAAATTTTACTTACATTTGCTCATGATCCAGGGTCTTCAGGTGTTAAGTAAAAATTGCCTAGAGTTTCTGGCTATTGTCTGAAGGAGGAATAATCTTTAGTAGGAAATTACTGACCTCTATGGTAAGCAAAATGTCAAGACAAACAGGCATAAACGTAGAAAAACTGAGAATATTTCATTGCCATGATTCTTTTTTAAGTAAGTATCATAAGGACAAGATATAGTTTGGATATGACTGGGAAAACTATGACACAATGATTCTTATAAATACTGACAATATTTAGCTGCAAAGTTTATTTAACTGTACATCAAATTGAATAAAATGTTGTGTGCCTTAACTTTAGTAACTTTACTTACAGTTTGATGAGGTAAGGGAAGGAATGGAAGAGGATATAGATTTAAGTTTGCTGAATGTCCAATCCCTGAGAACAGAGTTAGAGTAATAAAAATACAGGTATATTTCACATTATAAAGGTAAACATGCGAGGTCTAGTATTAGTAACTAAAATTGTCAGCAGAAGAGTGCAAAGGGGGTTATAGAAAACATGTTACTGTTTTATTGCTTATAGTGATTGATACATATAATGTAAATAAATAAATGTCAAACTGAGGAAATACACTAGCGGTGACACATACCTAAATAATAAACTAATTATATGTCTATATATACTTATTCATCAACATCTATCTATGTATTGATAGAGTTTTGTGTGGTATGTTCATATGTATTATAATATACAAAAAAGTCGAAGTAGCATGGAAAATATTTTCTCATTACAGTGCATGTAATTAGAATTTTATAACAAAATACAGATTTAAAGCACCTTTTGTCAACAGAAATTTCAAAATATTTTCTAAGCAGTTCTGTGGTCTGAAAGGCAATATTAATTGAGATTTCAGACTTTTAGAACATATCAAAAATAAACACAGTACATAGAGGACACATTTAAGTTAACAAAATTTAATACTACTATTGATAAATAACAATAAAAACAAATAATAGCCTATTTAAAAGTTAGAAAAATAACATCAAGATAATAAAAAAATAAGCAGAAGAGAAAACAATCAAACACACAAACCAAAGTGCTAAAAAAAAGTACCCAACAAAACAGGATTGAAACAAACAAAAAAACCTAGGAAAGATTTGCAATTTGAACCAGAAAGATCTGATAGCTATTAAATACAGAAATCATACAGAAATTGATTAGTAAAACATTACCCAATAAATATGGGTAAAGGTGATAAATGTACAGATCACAGAAAGGGGCACATAAATGGGGTTTAAGCCTATAAAAATATTTAGTTTACTCATAAGATAAAGAAAAATTAAGGTTCCATTAAGATACTATTTTTGTCTATGATACTAGCTCCAGTTATCAATGGAGAACATTGGAATTTAGGGGACTATTTTTAGGGGGCTTCAGATATTTAGAAGATAGGGAACTCTGATATACAGTCCCTGTAGTAAATGGCATAGATTCACAAAAGGAAAAAAAAAAAAATAAGCTGGTGTCCCACAGAATTTCCAAATGTCTTGCCAGGCATTCATGTATTAAATAGAGTTTACAATTTTATGAGCCTAGAACCTCTATTAGGTTTGTATATTTCCACAAAATGCACAGAGAATGGGATTCAAATTATATTCAGCATCTTAGTACCATAACTTTACCTTACGAATAAATAGAGTGTTGAGAAGTGTTGAATTTTTTCTGCAACGTTATCAAGACCTGTCCACAATTTGCAATGTCACATCAACCCCACAACTCCACAGGAGGTATCTGAGTAACCAACACAACTTGTCTTTGCAGGACACAAATTCTACTTTGTATACACATCTGATGACATAATTACAATTTCTTATATAGGCACATTTGTGTACTTACATATCAAAACACAAAGATTGTTAAAAGTTTATTTTATTTTCCTTTTTTATTCGAGTTATAACATTGTATTAATTTTTTTTTTTTTTGAGACAAGTTCTTGCTCCATTTCCCAGGCTGTTGTACAATGGCATGATCACGACTCACTGAAGTCTCTCTCTCCCATGATCAAGCAATCCTCCCACCTCAGCCTCCCTAGTAGTTGGGACTACAGGTGTGCTACCACACCCAGCTGATTTTTTTTTTTTTAATGTTTAGTAGAGACAAGGTTTCTCTGTGTTGCCCAGGCTTGTCTTGAACTCCTGAGCTCAAGCAATCCTACCTGCCTTGGCCTCCTGGGATTACAGGCATGAGCCGCCGTGTCCAGCTGAACACTGAATTAATTTATTTTTGAAATTACATAGCTATACAAAGACAAAGTGAATTTCACTGCAGCATAGTACAGAGAAGCATGACAATTATAATCTATATCTATATGAGTATATGTACATATGAAGCATTGTACTTAATATGATAGAGAATAACTGATACATCCAAATGACCACAAAGAAAATGTTTAATAATACACTTATTTTGCAAGCATCTAGGGAAACAAGCACTTTAATATATTAAAGGTGGGTGTGCAACTTGGTACAATTCTTAGGACTGAAAATATCTGTAGATGTTTGGAAATATCTGTAACATTTTCTCATGTATGTACCGTTTCTTATCTGAGAACTCACTTGAAAGATATAATTGCATGCATGAAATGACATTAGTACGAAATTATTCACTGTAACATTGCTTGCATTAACAAAAGATTGGGAGCAACTATGTTGTCAATGCTTGGGTTCTGGTTATATAAATAAATTCAAATTTACACAAAAAGATACTGTAAAACACAATAAAATGCAATAAGGAAGCCATTTCTGCTTTGATATAGAGAGGTCTCAAACATTTTATTGAGTGATAGAAGCAGAATAATGTACAGAGTTGTGTATTTTACGGAGGAAAGGAGGACGAGTGAGTATGTATGCTTGTATTTTATTACATATACCTTTAAAGAAATCTGGAAGAAAACAGAAATCCTAAGACACAGTGTTCTCTTGGGTGTGTTATGATGGGAGAGTTGTCAGTGTTGACAAAATGCGCTGTTGTGCACAGAAATGAGTGGCTGACTTTTCAGTGCATGCTTTTTAATTTTAATTATTTAAGTAGTTGGATGTATGAATAGTAAAATTAAATTAAAATTGAGGTAAAATATAATTAAGATCTCCTGCATATAATTTATATCTTGAAACCTTTGATTATAAAGTGTTTCCTAGACCCTTTCACAGAAAAATCTCCATGTAGCTATTAATAAGAGGAAAATCCATTAGCACACGAATAACGGATTGTGAATAAAAAGCTGAATACTCATCTCCAGTGCTGAATTCATACTGTGCAGTGTTGCATACCTTAATTCTTGTCACTTTATTAAAATGACAAAAAAAGTTGCACACAAACAGTGAAATAAAATGGCAAGATATTTTCTCCCTGGAAGGAGAAATCATGCAAAGATTTTCTATTTGTGTTCTTTAACAAAACATCACCAGGACAGAAAAAGAAAGGAATCCAAGCTTTCTCAGTAGGATGAAGTTTGAGGAATCTGGCTTAAAACGTCTATTGTCTCCTGCTATTATCTCAACAACAAAAAATACCCATTCTACACTTAAGTTAATTTTTTTCTTGTTTGCTTTCAGCAAAAATAGAGTCACTTTTAATAAAAGGTTTTTATTTTAGTTTTAGCTAATTATTAATGATGCCTTCTTCATACACTGTATCCTATTCCAGCAAAAAATCTACTTGGATTTATAGCTGAAAAAATTGTGATACACACATTACCTTTAATCATTATTTTTCACAATGAGAGTCAGCACTAAAATTCCTACATTATAGTAGCTTGGAGGAACAATTAGGTCAGCAAAGGGATGAGTGTGTAGGAGATGATTTTGAATCAGTAGTTACTTAGAAAAAACTACTTTTACTTAGATTGTTCCTTCGAGATGGCTAGAAAGAGGCACATAAAATACATGATGTTTACAAAGTATAGTAGTAACTCAATGAAAGTCTTTGAATGCATTAATAAGGATGAAAATATTGTAAATAAGAGTAACATGAAATTTGACAACTATCAAATGTCCATTTGAGGCAGTGACTCCTGTATAGTTGTATAATATCAACTTCCTTTACCGCATATAGCTGAAAATAAGTAGTATGAAAAATAAATTTTGTTTTTTTATTTTTAATGGTTTATTTCTTCTTGAATATAAGGATATGTGAGCTCCATCAACAAAAATGCAGTGACTAACAGAAGACGAAGGTAGAAAAATGAAATAGATTTGACTTGTCATTTGTTTTCATAGATTCAAATGTGCTGTGTATTCCCTTTATTTAAAAAGGTTTAGTAGTGTTGTCACACTTTCCTTAGGTTTTAAAAATTAATTTGAAATTTAAATACACATAAGTCTAATGCTTTGAAGCAATAGAAATGATTATTTGGTTTCTAATTAATGCACTGTTGTTTACCATTACTTTTTATAATATTTAATATAAGGAATATGATGCTTATTAAACATGAACTATGTATCAGAGTTAGCATGTATATTATTTATTTAATCTTGAAACACAAATATACATTCACCCACACAGAATGAATAGGGGAAATTGCAAAAAGTATTGTATGATTTGCCCATACTCTATGATTCAAGACTCGTTCACATTCTTAAACTTAGTATCTATGGAACCTAGTGGCCTATTGTGCAAATGATGTCACCCTTTCTTTTGTTGTTTTATAATTTAATGTCTTATTTATTTTTATGAGATTTTTCACATGACTGGAAGAGTGTCTTAAATATATTTTTCAATTATTTTCTTTAAAATAATGACTTTAATAAAGCTGTCATACTTTTAATGGTTTGTCAAAGCAATCAGTTACAATCTGTCCAAAAGCATCCTGCTTGTCTATCCCAATTATTATGAGTGTGTCCAGTGAGTAGGTGAAATGTATAATCTGAGAAACTTAAATGAAGAAAGCAGGAAATGGTTCTATTTTATTCTCAAATAAGCAAATCCAAATTACTCTTTTTGTATGTTTTTCAACTATTCAGTTTGGAGTATGCAATTATATTTGTTTTACTGGCAAAGAGACAATAGCCATGTAACTCATCTCAAGTAGGATATCTGATGAATTGATTGGTAAAACAAAACATTATTTCATAAGTGTATTTAGAGGGTCAAGTTATTTCCAAAAGTCTAAACAATCAAAAGGTAACCAGAGTACTCTTTTACAATTGCTTTCCAATGCTTTTCCAAATTAGAATTATATTTATTTAGAGTTCAATCTAATACTAAAAAAAATTAAGAAAAAAGTTATAATAGTCTAGTTTTTGGTTAAATCATTATTTTTTAACATAATTAAACATTCAAAACTAATAAAGCATTATTTAAATATTAGCAACCTGAATCACCTCACTGACTATTCTAAATAACTAGGTAATGTGTTTGGTTTTGTGAAATGTTTATATAAATGAATTATTTATAAAAGGTAAAATTAATATAAATAGTAACACAGTATACACTCAAATATTCACTATCTGTCTTAAGTGGTATATTACTAGTATCTCAGAAACTCCTTGTAGAACACTTTTCATTTGTAGCTACTATTCTCATTCCATGAATGAAAGCCTGTTTATATTAGAAATTTTTGTTTAGAAATAATATTTATAGTTTAGTAGTTTTGAACTTTATATTTAAATACAGTCATGTTATATGCAATGTTTTGTGATTTGGTTGTTTTTTCCAACATTGGTTTTGTGACATTTCTTCAGGTTGATTTCTGTAACTGCAGTTTTTCCTATTTTTTCTGCATTTTATGTTCAGTCTACTCTTGACACTCATTTAGGGGAGTGAAGGGATTTTTGTTTGGTTGGTTGGTTTGTCGCCTCTTTTGTTTTTAACCCTAGCTATTTCTAAGTAAAGCTCCTTTGTACATAACTCCCAGATTATATACACAGGAGTTTGTTTAGAATTGGAGTTGCTGGGCTGCATATGTTTAACTTTAGTAGATGAACTGGGCTAAAATAGATACCTCCCCAGATTTACTGATGTCAGAATCTTGGCTACTTGTTCAGTGGAGAACCTCAGTCATCGTCTCATCTCCAAAAACTTCCATTGTGTTCAACTTGGTAGCTGTCACTTTAGCTAGAGGTTTTGGGACTAATCCAACCAGATCGCACAATGCCTGCAAGGCCTGTCTACTGCTCTGAAGTGCTCCAGATTTAGTACAGACTGAGAAGCCTTTCGACCAAGAAACAATAGGAGACAGGGCTTAAAAGAACACATTTCCCACACACTGTCTCTCTTAATAGTCTTTTCTTCAGTGTAATGGGTTCATAAAACTTCTCCAGAGAAAATTTACTTCGTCAAGCAAACAGCAGTATTTCCGGGGAGGTTTCAGTGCTACTCTACATTGCTTTCCTCTTTTCCTTCCTCACTTCCCTATTTCCTTCCCTCTTTATTGAGCTAAGACTTTAGGTACGCCAAACTCCCTCTAAAGTAAAATGCTCCACTTTCACATGAACCAGCAGTGAGCAACAGATCGATTTCTCCGTTAACCTCTTTCACACTCTCCATAATCTAACTTCTAGTTTTCTACCAACATCAAGGACTTAGAAATGGCACTGAATTTTAATTTTAGATTGCGTTTTTCTGGGTATTACTAGTGTCAAAAGTTTATAGACTATTCCTGTCTCTTCCATGGGATTTCAATTCATGATGCTTGCCTTTCTTCCTCTCTGTTTTTTTCTTTTATTTTAATTTGTATGTTTTTTTCATATTTATATAATGTAGATATTAATGTTTCATCAGTTATTTGATTAATATCACTCATCCTGATTTACAATTTGTACAGTCAGCCCTTTATATCCCTGGGTTCTGCATCCACGAATTCAATCAATTGCAGATCCAATGTATTCAAATAAAATTTTGCAAAATTTCGGAAAGTAAAACTTGAAATTGTCAGACACTAAGTACTGTGTTGAGCTCATGTAAATGAAATGATATGTAGGTGTTGTATTATTTATTACAAGTTAAGCTAGGGATGACTTAAACTATACGGCAGAATGTATAGTAGGCTATATGTAAGTACTATCGCCATTTCAAATAAGGGACTTGAGCATTCACGGATTGTGGTATCTGCAGGGGGAGATGGAGAGCGGCTCCTGGAAAAATCTCCCATGGATATCGAGGGGGGACAATAGTATTTTTACTTTTTATGACATATGCTAAAACAGAAATTTATAATTTTAATGTTGATAGATTTATCAATGTATTTCTTTATATTTTATATGCTTGTTTCTTTTGAGAAATCACCTGCTGTTTCAAAATCGTGAGGATATTTCTTATTGTCCTCTAAAGTTTTATAATTTACCTTTCACATTTAAGTATTTAGTCCAACTGAAGTTGATTTTCTGCCTGTGGCTTAAGGTGGAGCTAGAAGTCTTGCATCCTTTATTATAAAGTCTACATTATACCCACCTATTATCAATGTCCACTCTGATATAAATCAAGTTAAGATTATGTTACTTTATTCTATATTCCATACAACAGCCTAATGTTCTAATTTTGTTCCCAAACTCCACTGTCTTATTTAATAATGCTATATATAATGAAGTATAATATTTTTTAAGTAAAGTCCTACCACATAATTTCTCTTTCTCTATGTTACTGCCTGGAGGTTCAGAAGCCTTCTTGAAATCATCAACATAGCTGAAGAGAGTATGACCCTAATGTCAGTGAGCTGCCGAGTGACTGTCACCATATGCTTATCTCGAGATTTCTCGGTAAACCATGAGAGAAAGAATTCTCCTGTTTTAAAGCCAGTGTTATTTGAAACGTCTGTTATGTGTTGCCAAATGTATCCTTAATTGACAAAACCATTCTGGGAGAATAATTTCTAGATTCTAAAAGGTGCTTTTCACTCAGGGCTAATGCCCAGCCACAACACACATTTCAACCAGTGACTTAAACCTAGTGGACATTAAAAGTTTCAGAGTCAGCGTCCCCTGTGGTTTGTTGAACTTTTTCATTGTCACTCACATTTTCTCTGTCACACAGTTTTCTACAGAATCACTCAAGATCTAGATGCTCCATATTCTCCCTAAGTACTTTTTCCATATCAAGCCTCTCCTGAGAGAATCTCAGAGAATAAATCTATGAAATGGCAGTTTGCCATGTTAATTTCAAAAACAAAAAATGTCTCCAAAGATTTTGCGATAGTTTAAGCAAAAAAATCACAGATTTGAGATTTAAAAATATGTAAACAAGAAATATGCCTTATAGAGAATATTGAACAGATCTTACCCTTATAAAAGATGGATTTGGGTAGTTAGGACATATCAAAGTGTGTCCAGAACAATGATGAGTACCTATATAATCTCACTTAAATTAGTCACATAATTTCCTGGGAGTCCAGCATACCTTCTTCCTAAATGAGAGAGTTTTACTCAGGTCCTAGTGGTTCTTATTTCTTTCATTGTCCAGTTGATACTGTTACGTTCTTTGAAAAGGAATGTCACAGATTGTTTGTTTCGGCACAAATGCTGACCTACCACTTTCCTGCACCTTGTATTGTACCACTCTGTAGAAAACATTTGGCCACTGTTACTGAAAGCCAGCTCCAGAAAGATGGACAGCCTTGCACAGTGCTCCTGCAGAGAAATGCATGTGTCAAGTTCTCCCATTGAAACCACGGATGAAACTACTGAATTACCTAAATGAGTGGGTCTGAACCCCAAGGGAGGATGAGAATCACTTGGGAAACTTTAAAACATACTGACAGTTGAACACCATTCCTAGAAATTATTGTCAATTGTTACAAATTGTGCCCATAGATGATTTTGCTTCTTTATTTTACTTCATCTGTTATGTTTTATTTTAACGTCTTCTGGAGTCTAATGTACCACTGGTGCTTAGAAATTCCAGTCTGATTTTCTAACACTGAGAGAGAAAGAAAGAATAATGCTGTCAAACCCTTTAGAGTCTGTTGAAAGTTTTGAAATTTAGGAATGGATGTCTATGTTGATAGCAACATTATTCACAATGGCTAAAACATGGATGCAACTCAAGTGACCACTGATAAATGACTGGACAAGCAAAATGAGGTTTATGCATACAATGTAATATTATTCCACATTAAAAGGAAAGGAAATCCTTACCTATGCTACAACATGGATTATCCTTAGGAACATTGTACTAAACGAAATCAGACAATCACAAAAAAGCAGATGTATAGTGTATTATTTCATGTACAGGAGGTACATGAAGTACTCAAACTTACAGAGCCAGGAAGTAGAATAGTGGTTGCCAGAGGCTGAATTGGGGGCAGTGGGAATGGAGGAGTATTATTCAGTTAGTGTAGAATTTCAGTTTTACAACATAAAAAGAGTTCTGGAGATGGATGATGGTTGTACAACTTTATAAATTTGTTTAATGCCATCAACTGTACACTGAAAATGATGAAGATGGTAAATTTTATGTTATGTGTATTTTACTGCAATAAAAAAGGGATAATAAGGGTTAACCGTTCTTTCTCAGTGTTCCCAAGCCTTTCCTCAGACAATTCCAGTCTTAAAGGCTTCATACCGGCCGCGCGCAGTGGCTCACGCCTGTAATCCCAGCACTTTGGGAGGCCGAGGTGGGCAGATCACGTCAAGAAATCCAGACCAGTCTGGCCAACATGGTGAAACCTCGTCTCTACTAAAAATACAAAACTTAGCTATGTGTAGTGGTGCACAAATGTAGTCCCAGCTACTCGGTAGGCTGAGGCAGAAGAAAAGCTTGAACCCAGGAGGCGGAAGTTGGGGTGAGCCAAGATCGAGCCACTCACTGCACTGCACCCTGGGTGAGAGAGTGAGACTCCATCTTGAAAAAAATAAAAAAGAAAAGAAAAAAAAGAAAGACTTGGTACCTTGAGTGCAAGCCCACTGCATATAGGAGCTAACTTGAAATGTCAAGTTCAAAAGTAAGTTATAAAACACTTAGAGAGACTAGTGATCGTTCCCTTAAAGTAGCAAGCTGGGACACAGGCCAGCACAAACTCTTTTGTCTGTTTTTTTTTTTTTTTTTTTTTTTAGGAATATGAAGCACATTTTTTATTTAAAATGACTTTATATGAAGTACTGTATATTGGTTTCTTATAACAGCCAAAATAGCTCCGATTTCTTAAGAATCTATTAACTGTCAGAAAAATATTGTATATTATACACATCTCATTGTTTTATTAATAACTTTTTACTTTTTTATTGAGCTAATACATATAATCAGAATCTTCCTGAAGTGCACATATCTTAAATGTAGAGCTGGAGTTTTAGTAACAGTTTTATTGAAGTATAATTTACATGCCATAAAATTAACTCATTTTAAGGATTCAATTAAACAACTTATTTTTATATGTGTATACACCTATAAAATGGCTACCTGGATCAGGATATTGAAAGTTTCTTTTTGTCTCTTTTTAGCCATACCCACTCCATTCCACGGAAGTAACCATTATTTGATCTTCTATTTCTTTTTTTTTATTATTTTATTTTATTTTTATTTATTTATTTTTTATTATTATTATACTTTAAGTTCTAGGGTACATGTTCATAACATGCAGGTTTGTTACATATGTATACTTGTGCCATGTTGGTGTGCTGCACCCATCAACTCATCAGCACCCATCAACTCGTCATTTACATCAGGTATAACTCCCAATGCAATCCTTCCCCGCTCTCCCCTCCCCGTGTTAGGCCCCGGTGTATGATGTTCCCCTTCCTGAGTCCAAGTGATCTCATTGTTCAGTTCCCACCTATGAGTGAGAACATGCGGTGTTTGGTTTTCTGTTCTTGCGATAGTTTGCTGAGAATGATGGTTTCCAGCTGCATCCATGGCCCTACAAAGGACACAAACTCATCCTTTTTTATGGCTGCATAGTATTCCATGGTGTATATGTGCCACATTTTCTTAATCCAGTCTGTCACTGATGGACATTTGGGTTGATTCCAAGTCTTTGCTATTGTGAATAGTGCCGCAAAAAACATCCATGTGCATGTGTCTTTATAGCAGCATGATTTATAATCCTTTGGGTATATACCCAGTAATGGGATGGCTGGGTCATATGGTACTTCTAGTTCTAGATCCTTGAGGAATCGCCATACTGTTTTCCATAATGGTTGAACTAGTTTACAATCCCACCAACAGTGTAAAAGTGTTCCTATTTCTCCACATCCTCTCCAGCACCTGTTGTTACCTGACTTTTTAATGATCGCCATTCTAACTGGTGTGAGATGGTATCTCATTGTGGTTTTGATTTGCATTTCTCTGATGGCCAGTGATGATGAGCATTTTTTCATGTGTCTGTTGGCTGTATGAATGTCTTCTTTTGAGAACTGTCTGTTCATATCCTTTGCCCACTTTTTGATGGGGTTGTTTGTTTTTTTCTTGTAAATTTGTTTGAGGTCTTTGTAGGTTCTGGATATTAGCCCTTTGTCAGATGAGTAGATTGCAAAAATTTTGTCTTTTAACAGCCTCCACTAGAAAAAAACTAAACACTCATGTTCTTCAAAATAGTTAATTCTCTAAAAATATCAGCCTGGAAACATCTAGAGTATGCACAGTGGCTTCTCCTATGCATGCTTTAGATTGCAATTTTCCCTCTAACCCAGGTTTCTCATTTATTCCATTACTAATTCCTCCTATATTTTCTAAGAAATTCTGCAAAGTGTCTGGTTTGCTAATGACTCCTTTTCTAGAAATCAACACTGTGGTAGATCTATTTCTGTGTATATCATTGCTATCATTTTAATGAAAGATTATGAGAAAAGATTGACATTTCAAAAAAAAAAAACCAAAAAGGTATAGAAACATTAATGTGCAGTTTAAAACACTGGGATTGTAAACAATGACCATTAACTTATTTGTCTTTGTAAAAATAAAAGAAAAAAGAGTGCTAGAATTGTAAACACAGTAGTGGGGAAGTAAAATGTGTTTGGAAAGAAAGAGGAAAAACTCAGTGTCTTATTGAAATAGAGAAAATTGTGTATTTATTTGGAGAGTGCTCTCTCTCTCTCTCTCTCACTCATATAATAGATAGGAATAAAAGAAATAGTTAAGGTTACTTATAAATAGTTAAGGTTACTTATATATTGAGGAAAATATTATGAGAGTTAATGAGCTATTTAATGACAGATTATCACAATCTTTTCTCAATAAACTAGGAAATGACCTCAGCTTAATGAGGGTGAAGATTGTGGCATGAGAAGAGATGAGAGTTTAAGCAGGACAATGAGAGACTAATCAAAATATCCATAACCCACAACAAAAATCAAATTTAAATTAGAGATAATGAATCTGTAATTTATAAAGTTTTTCTGTCTCTTCCTATTTTTCCAATGTTTTGTTCCTCTGGAGAGAGAGGCGATGAGAAGAGAGAGAATGCAGCTAGTGAGATATAAGTTAATTAATTCATTCAACATTTTATTTCATTCAACAATTATTTAGTACTTACGATGGGCTAGGCATGTGTAAACCAAAGCAAACGAGACATTCTCGGTCAGCAATGAATTTTTAGGCTATCAGGCAATGGTTATTTAAAGAGGGTGATAGTGTATTTTGTCAAATATTTTTAAATAGTTTTTTAAGTGCAGGATTAAATCACTGATTAATTTGTAGAGAAAATATATTTTTGTTTTTAAAAATGTGTATCAAGCTCTGATATGGTTTGGCTCTGTGTCCCCACCCAAATCTCATCTCGAATTGTAATCTCCATGTGTCAAGGGAAGGATCTGGTGGGAGGTTATTGAATCATGAGGGCGGGTTTCCCCCCTTGCTGTTCTCATGATAGTGATTGCTCACAAAATCTGGTTGTTTGGTAGTGTCTGGCACTTTCCCATGCTCGCTGTCTCACCTGCCGCCATGTGAGACCTGAATTGCTTCCCATTCACTTTCCACCATGATTGTATAACTGAGTCAATTAAATCCCCTTTCTTTATAAATTACCAAGTCTCAGGTAGTGTCATTATAGCAGTGTAAAAGCAAACTAATACAGGTTCTAATGAAATAGTTTGGGCATTTTCAATTGTCAATGGTAATGTTATTTCATTGCAGTTTTCACAAATCAGTAGGAAAAATAAACTGCCCAAGAAACATGTATTGAGTATCATGTTCGTAATTTCCATGCAATTGACACATTCCAGTCTCTGTGCAGGTCTCTGAGAATTATGTTTTTATACAGAAATGTTCTATAGAAAATATATATGCTATAATGTTTAAAAATAATCTCTAAAAGATCACTCTCTAGATGAAAATAAGTTGAAATATATAAATTACATCAGTTCAATGGTTTTATTGCCTTTCATCTGATGAGGAGATGTAACACATTAAGAAAAAAATCATTTATGGTTTTTGTCCCAGGTTCCTGACACAGAGCTGCTAAAACTCTTCAGGTTTCCTGAGTCATGAGGGTAACAGAAGCACCTTACACAGAGCTCCTAAATCCCCTTCATGTGGTTTGGATCTGTGTCCCCACCAGAATCTCATGTTGAATTGTAATCTTCAACATTGGAGGTGGAATCTGGGGAAGGTGATTGGATCATAGAGGCAAATTTCTCATCAATGGCTTACTACCGTTTCCTTGGTAGTGTCCTCACAATAGAGAGTGGGTTTTCACAAGATCTGGTCATTGAAAAGTGTGTGGCATCTCCCCCGTTTCTCTTGCTCCTGTTTTCACCATGTGATGTGCCTGCTCCCCTTCACCTTCTGCCATGATTGGAAGCTTCCTGAGGCCTCCCCAGAAGCTGAACAAATGCCAACATCAAGCTTCCTTCACAGCCTACAGGACCATGAACCAATTAAACCTGTTTTCTTAATAAATTATCTGGCCAGGCACAGTGGCTCATCCCTGTAATCCCAGCACTTTGGAAGGCCGAGGCAGCAGGATCATGAGGTCAGGAGATCAAGACCATCCTGGCTAACACGGTGAAACTTCCTCTCTACTAAAAATACAAAAAATTAGCTGGGTGTGGTGGTGGTTGCCTATAGTCCCAGCTACTCAGGAGGCTGAGACAAGATAATGGCGTGAACCCGGGAGGCGGAGCTTGCAGTGAGCTGAGATCCACCACTGCACTCCAGCCTGGGCAACAGAACTAGATTCTGTCTCAAAAAATAAATAAATAAATAAATAAATAAATAAATAAATAATCCGATCTCAGGCATTTATTTATGGCTGTGGGAGAGCAGACTAATACACCCCTGGAGTTTCCTGGGTGATAAGAGCATCAGTTATCCTAATCTGGTGATTCCTGGTGAACCCCTAGATAGCTTCAGGATGAGAGATGTTCATCAGAAAAACTAAATTATTATTAGAGAGGCTTAGAACTTTCAGTCTAACCCCTATCTATCAGGGAGGCAAGAGAGGCTGGAGATGGAGTTAATAAATGATCACGCCTATGCCTATAATAAACGAACTTGCTACCTGTGATTTTTATGGAAGCCTCCATAAAGATCTATAAACTATAGGGTTTGTAGAGCTTCTAGGTTGGTGAGTGCATCCACATACCAAGACTGTAGAATACCACAACTGCATGGGGATAGAAGCCCTTGAGCTCCAGACCCTCTGGAGCTCACCCTATGTACCTCTTCATTTCTCTGTTCACCTGTACTCTTTATAATAAATTGGTAAATGTAAGTAAATGTTTCCCTGAGTTTTGTGAACTGCTTTAACAAATTATTAAAACTGAGGGGAGAGATGTGGGAACCTCTGACTTTGTAGCCAAGTTGGAAAGAAGTGTAGGTACCCTGGAGGCCCATTATTTGTGACTGGCATCTGACATGAGGACAGTCTTATGGGGACTGAGTCTTTAAACTTGTGGAGTCTGACACTAACTACCTGGACAGTGATTCTGGGTAGATAGTGTCAGATTTGAACTAAATTATAGGACACCTATTTGGTATCTGGGGAATTAGAAAATTGGCTAGTGTGAGGAAGAAAAAAAATGATAAAGAAAAAAACACACATATGGTATAAGAAATACAAAATTTCTGATCTCTATTTTGTGAATAGAGATACAATTTTTCCTTTAAGAGACAATTATTTTCAGAAAAGTCTGTTTTTTTTAATAATCAATGGTATTTAGAACAGATATGAAGATTTTAAAGACTTTGCCTGATTTTGCTTTCTTAATAAAATGTGTGTGTATGTGTGTGTGTATATATATATATAGTAGATCAGTTACTTATTTGAGCATGAAAGTACAAATACTTTTATTTTTATTTTCCTTAATCATTGCTTATAAATCTAATCTTCTGATAGTGATAAAAATATAGGTGAAAAGTGAAAGAACAATTTAAAAACCTAAAGCAACTTGATAAAATACCATTAAAACATACTGATTTTCTACATCTTACAGAATTTTTCCATAAAGAAGTGTGACTTTGGAAAATATTATCATTGATTGAATATCCCATATTAATTAAAATGAGTAAACCTGCCCTATTTTAAGATACTGAAGATCCCTGCACTAATATGTATACGTTTTATCTGTGTGTGCCTGTTTGTGGGAGTAGCATTTTCATTCAATGTAGTTGTAATGCACTTCTTTAGATGTATCAGGGCAGAGGGGACGTATTTGAGTAATCAGAAGTTAGGACAGGTAACTTTTGAAGGGAGTGAGAAATTATGAAATCTTTAACTCATGAAAGCTACTCGAGAAACTGAGAGTACATTTGTAAAATGGAAATTAATATGAAAACATCTTGAAAACTTTTTATTTTTCATTTTTGTGAGTACATGGTAGATGCATATATTTATAGAGTACATGAGGTATTTTGACGCAGGCATACAATGCACAATAATTGCATCACAGTAAATGAGGTATCTATTATCTCAAGCACTTATTCTTTCTTTGTACTAAAATTCAATTATACTCCTTTAGTTATTTTGCAATGTACAATAAATTATTTTTGACTGTAATAGCCCTGTTGAACTATCAAATACTAGATCTTATTAATTCTATCTATTTTTTAATCCATTCACCATCTCTTCTTCCCTCACATCCCCTCACAAACCTTCTCAGCCTCTGGTAACTATCCTTCCACTCTCTGTCTCCGTGAGTTCAATTGTTTCAATTTTCAGGCCTCAGAAATAAGTGAGAACCTGCAAAGTTTGCCATTCCGTGCCTTGTTTATTTCACTTAACATAATGATCTCCAGTTCTGTCTATATTGTTGCAAATGTCAAGATCTCATTCTTTGCATGGCTGAATGGTACTCCATTTTGTACAGGCACCACATTTTCTTTATTTATTTATCTGTTGGTGGACAATTAGGTTGCTTTCAAATCTCAGCTATTATGAACAGTGCTGTAATAAACATGTGAGTGGAGGTATCTCTTCGATATATTGATTGACTTTCGAGTATATACTCAGCAGTGGGATTGCTGGATTATACAGTAGTTTCACTTTTATTTTTTCGAGGAATCTCCAAACCGTTCTCCATTGTGGTTTTATTAATTTAAATTCCAACCAACAGTATATGAGGGTGGTCTTTCTCCATATCCTGGCCAGCATTTGTTATTGCCTGTCTTTTGGATAAAAGCTACTTTAACTGGGGTGACATCTCATTCTAGTTTTGATTTGCCATTCTCTGATGATCAATGATGTTGAGCATTTTTTCACATACCTATTTTCTACTTTGTCTTCTTTTGATAAATGTTTATTCAGATCTTTTGCTCATTTTTAATTGGATTATTATGATTTTTCCTATTGAGTTGTTTGAGCTTCTTATATATTCTGGTTATCAATTCTTTGTCAGACAGGTAGTTTGCAAATATTTTCTCTCATTCTGTGTATTGTCTTTTCACTCTGTTGATTGGTTCTTTAGCTGTACAGAAGGTTCTTAACTTCCTGTAGTCCTATTTGCCCATTTTTGTGTTGGTTGCCTGTGCTTGTGGAATGTTACTCAAAACATATTTGCCCAGACCAATGCCCTGGAGTTTCCCCAGTGTTTTCTTTTGGTATTTTCATAATGTGAGGTCTTAGATTTAAGTCTTTAATCCATTTTGATTTGATTTTTGTATATGTTGAGAGATGGAGGTCTAGTTTCATTCTTCTGCATGTGGATATTCAGTTTTCCCAGAACCATTTATTGAAAAGATGGCCCTTTTCTGAATGTATGTCTTGGTACTTTTGTCAAAAATGAGTGCACTGTACATGTATGGATTTATTTCTCAGTTCTGTATTCTTCTCAATTGGTCTATGTATCTCTTTGTCTGCTAGTGACATACTGTTTTGGTTACTATAGATTTGTAGTATTATAATTGGAAGTCAGGTGATGTGATTCCTCCAGTTTTGTTCTTTTCCTTAAAGATAGCCTTGACTATTCTGGGTCTTCTCTGGTTTCATATAAATTTTAGGACTATTTTTTTCTATTTCTGTGAAGAATGCCATTGGCGTTTTGCTAGTCGTTGCACTGAATATGTCGATTGCTTTGGGTAATATGGACAATTTAACGTAATGATTCTTCTAATCCATGTACATGGAATAACTTTCCATTTATTTTGTGTCCTCTTCAATTTATTTCATCAACCTTTTATACTTCTTCTTATAGAGACCTTTCACTTCTTTGGTTAATTCCTAGCTATTTTATTTTATTTGCAACTACTGTAAATGGGATTAGTTTTTTTGTTTCTTTTTCAGATAGTTCCCTGATGGCATATAAAAATGCCACTGATTTTTGTGTGTTGGTTCTGTATCCTGCAACTTTACTGAATTTATTTATTAGCTCTAATATTTTTCTTTTGGAGTCTTTAGATGTTTCTAAATAAAAGCTCATATCATCTGCAAATAAAGATAATTTGACTTCTTCCTTTCCAGTTTGTATAACCTTTATTTATTTACCTTGTGTGATTGCTCTAGCTAGTATTTCCAGGTCTATGTTGAATAACAGCAGTGGAAGTGGGCATCCTCATCTTGTCCCAGATCTTAGAGGAAAGGCTTTTAGATTTTCCCCATTTAGTATAAAACTAGCTGTGGGTCTGTCACATATGGCTTTTATTATGTTGTTATATTCTTTCTATAGCAAGTTTTTTGGAGTTATTTTTAAGTCACGAATGGATGTTGAATTTCGTCAAATGCTTTTTCAACATCACTTGCAATGATCATATGGTTTTGTGCTTCATTCTGTTGATATGATTTATCATGTTAATTTATTTGCATATGTTGAACTATCCTTGCATCCCTGGGATAAATCCCACTTGGTTATGAAGAATGGTCATTTTAGTCTGTCATTGAATTTCGTTTGCTAGGGTTTTGTTGAAAAATTTTGCATCAGTGTTCATCAAGAATACTGTCCTGTAGTTTTCTTTTTATGACGTGTCTTTTTCTGTTTTCGGTATCTTATAGAATTAATTTGGAAGTATTCCCTCTTTCTCTATTTTTCGGAATAGTGTCAGTAGGACTGGTATTAATTCTTTAAATGTTTAAATTCAGCACTGATGTCATCATGTCCCCAGCTTTTCTTTGCTGGGAGGCTTTTTATTATGACTTCTATCTCAATAATTATTATTGGTCTGTTCAGGTTTTGGATTTCTTTATAGTTCAGATTTGGTATGTGTATGCGTCTAGGAATTTATCCATTTCTTCCAGGTTTTTTGATTTGTAGACATATAGTTGTTCATGTTATCTTCTAATGATTCATCAAATTTCTGCAGTATCAATTTTAATGTCTCATTTTCTTTATCTGATTTTGTTTATTTGCGTCTTCTTTCTTATTTTCTTAGGCTGGCTAAAAGTTTCTCAATTATGTTTTTCTTTTCAAAAGCAACATTTTTATTTTGTTTATTTTTTGTATTTTCTCTTCATTTCAGTTTCATTTATTTCTGCTCTTTTTGTTATTTATTTTCTTCTACAATTTTACATTTGCTTTGCTCTTGCTTTTTGATTCTTCAAGATGCATTATTAGGTTATTTATTTGAAATCTTTTCTATTTTTTGGTTTAGCACTTATTGCTACAAACTTTTCTCTTAGAGCTGTTTTCGTTGTATTCCATAGGTTTTGGTACATTGTGTTTCCATTTTCATTTGTTTTAAGAAATGTCTTAATTTCCTTCTTAATTTCTTCATTGGCCTTCTGGTCATTCAGGAGCATATAGTTTAATTTCCATGTTTTTGGGTAGTTTCCAAAAGTTCCTATTGTTACGTATTTCTAGTTTATTTCATTCTGATCACCAAAGGTACCTGCTATAATTTCAACTTTTACAAAATTAGTAAGACTTGCTTTTTGGCCTACAATATGGTCTATCTTTGAGAATGATCCGTGTGCTGAGGAAAGGAATGTGTATTCTGCAGCTGTTGGATAAAATGTTCTGTAAATATCTGTTAGGTCTATAATGCGGATTAAGTTCAATATGGCTTTTCTTGATTTTCTATCTGAATGATCTGTCCAATGCTGGGCGGGTGGCGGGGAGGCGGGGGGTGGTGTTGAAGTTTCCAGTTATTATTGTATTGGATTCTAACTCATTCTTACGGTTAATAATATTTGTTTTAATATAGTGGATGCTCCAATGTTGAGTGCATATATTTATAAATATATTTATAACTGTTATATCCTGCTACTGAATTGACCTCTTTATTACTCTTTAATTACCTTCTTTGTACTTTTATTATTTTATTATTTAATTACCTTATTTGTTCTCCTCTCTGTCGCCCAGGCTGGAGTGCAGTGGCGGGATCTCGGCTCCCTGCAAGCTCCGCCTCCTGGGTTCACGCCATTCTCCTGCCTCAGCCTCCCGAGTAGCTGAGACTATAGGCACCCGACCCCACGCCTGGCTAATTTTTTGTATTTTTAGTAGAGAAGGGGTTTCACCGGGTTAGCCAGGATGGTCTTAATCTCCTAACCTCGTGATCCTCCAGCCTTACCCTCCCAAAGTGCTGGGATTACAGGCGTGAGCCACGACTGACTCCTCCTTTGTACTTTTCATACTTTTTGTCTTGAAAAATATTTTGTCTGTTATAAGTATAGCTACTCCTGGTCTTCTTTGGTTTCCATTGATATGGAATGTCTTTTTTCATCTCTTCATTTGCAGTCTATTTGTGTCTTAATAGGTGATGTGTGTTTCTTGTAGGGAACAAAACATTGGGTCCTTTAAAAAAAAATCCATTCAGTAACTCTGTTTTGATCTTATAATTTAGTCCATTTACATTCAATGCTATTATCGATAAGTAAGGACTTACTCAGGCCATTTTTTATATTTGTTTTCTTGTCTTCTTTTTCTTTCTTTCTGTATTCCTTTTAATGAAGATGATTTCTCTGGTGGTGTATTTTAATTTCGTGGTTTTTATTTTTTGTGTATCTGTTGCATGTTTTTGGATTTGAGGATACCATGAAGCTTGCAAATACCTGACAATGTTGATAACACTGTTTGCATAAACAAACTAACAAGCAAAGAGAAAACATTAAAAACTCTACATTTTATAACTTTTGATGTTTCTACTTGCATCTTATTGTACTATATTTTGAAAAGTTGCTGTAATTATTGTTTTTCATCAGTTCATCTTTTAGTGTTTCTACTCAATATATGAGTTTACATACTACAATTACTATTTTATAACATTCTGTGTTTTTCTTTGTTCTCACTGTTACTTGCGAGTTTTCTACCTTCAAATGATTTCTCATTGCTTGTTAACATCTTTATTCTTTCAGATTGAAGGACTTCCTTTAGATTTCTTGTAGTGCACGTCTAGTGTTGATGAAATCCCTCAGCTTTTGTTTGTCCAGAAAAGTTTTTATTTCCCCTTAATGTTTGAAGGATATTTTCACTGGATATAACATTCTAGAATTAAAGGGTTTTTTTTTTTCTGTTGTTTTTTTTTTTTGGTCAGCACTTCAAATATGTCTGCCACTGTCTTCTTGGCTGTCAGCTTTCCACTGAGAATTCTGCGGCCAGAAATATTGGAGTTCCTCTGTATGTTATTTGTTTCTTTTCTCCTGCTACTTAGAATCCTTTCTTTATCCTTGACCTTTGGGAGTTTGATTATTAAATGTCTTGAGGTAATCTTATTTGGGTTAAATATGCTTGGCATTCTATAAATGTCTTTTACTGAAATGTTGATATCTTTCTCTAGGTTTAAGAAGTTCTCTGTTCTTATCCCATTTCTACTTTCTACCCTGATCACTCTGTCTACCTCTTCTTTAAGGCTAATAACTCTCAGATTTGCCCTTTTGAGGCTGTTTTCTAGATCTTGAAGGTGTGCATTATTCTTTTCTCTTTCGTTTCCACTGTGTATGTTCAAACAGCCTGTCTTCAAGCTCACTAACTATTTCTTCTGCTTGATCAATTCTGCTGTTAGGAAACTCTGATGCATTGTTTAGTATGTCTATTGCATTTTCAGCTCCTGAATTTTTGGTTTTTTTGAAATTTCAATCTCTTTGTGAAATGTATCTGATGGAATTCTGAATTTCTTCCCAGTGTTGTCTTGAATTTCTTTGAGCTTCCTCAAAACATCTGTTTTGAATTATCTGTATGATAGGGCATCTATTTCTTTTTCTCTTGGATTGGTTACTGGTGCCTTATTTAGTTCGTTTGGTGAGATCACATTGTTATGGATGACCTTGATGCTTGCGAATGTTTGTTGGCATCGAAGAGTTAGATATTTGTGGGCCTTGAAGAGTTAGGTATTTATTATAATTTTTGCAGTCTGGGTTTATTTTGCCTGTCCTTTTAAGAAAGGCTTTCTACATATTCAAAGGGGCTTGATTATTGTGGTCTACATCTTTGGTCACTGCAGCCATATCTGCATTAGGTGGCAGCCCAAATCCAGTAATGTTGTGGTTCTTACAGACTCAAAGATATCCTGCCTTGTGTAGCTCTTACGTGAGATCCAGGAGAATTCCTTGATTATCAGGCAGAAACTCTTGTTCTCTTCCCTTATTTCTCCCCAAACAGAATCTCCTTCTCTGCGATGAGCTGCCTGGAGCTGTGCGCGGTGACACAAACACACCTGTGGCTACCACCACTGGAACTGTGCTGGGTCAGACACAAAGCCAGCACAACACTGGGTCTTGCCTAAGGCCCACAATGACCACTGCCTGGCTACTGCCAATGTTTACTCAAAGTCCAAGGTCTCTACAATCAGCCGGTGGTGAATCTATCCAGGCTTGTTTCCTTCCTGTCAGGGCAATGAAATCCCTCCTGGTTAAAGATGGGTCCATAGATGCCAACTGGGAGTCAAGGTTTAAAGTCAGGAATCTTAGGAATCCCAGTGCTCTATTCTACTGTAGGTGAGCTGGTCCCCAAGACACGAGAAAAGGTCCTTCGCACTTTTCCCTCATCTTTCCTTAAGCAGAGGAGTCTCACCCCGTGGCGACCACTGCCCTGGGCCTGTAGTGAGTACTGCCTGGCTACTGCCAATGTTCCCTTAAGGCCCCAAAACTCTTGAGTTAGCTTGTAGTAGATGCTGCTAGTCCTGAGTCTGTCTGTTCGGGGGAGTGGACTTTCCTGTGGCCCAGGGAAGATCCAGAAATGTCATCCAGGAGTCAGGGCTTAGAATCGAGGACCCTAGGAGTCGGCTTGGTGCTCTACCACACTGTGGTCAAGCTGGTACCCAAGCTGCAATACAAAATTCTCTTTACTCTTCTTTTTCCTTTCTGAATGCAGAAGGAGTCTCGTGCTCTGTTCTTCTGTGGCCGAGCTGGTATCTAAAGTGTAAGAAAAAGTCCTCCTTATTGTCACCTCCCCTCTCCTCATACAGAGGGAAGGAGTCTTCCACAGCTGCCAGCTGCGCTGTGTGGGACTGGGAGGGATGATACAAGTGCTTCCTTAGCCATCCTGGCTGTTGTCTCGCTATGTCACATACACCACAAGTCCACTAGCTCTGAGTCCAGCACGGCACCAAAACTTGCCCAGAAAGTGTAGTCCCTGTAGCATAGACAGCCTTTCAAGTTCATTTAGGATCCCAGAGCTCATTAACCAGTGGTGGCAGGGCTTGCTGGAACTCAGATTCCAACCACTGGGATGGCTGATTTGCCTCTGGCTAGGGCTGGGCTACAGGCTCCCTCCGCTGGCACTTGCCGAGTTCTGTTTCATGCTGCTTTCCACTGTGACTGGGAGCACTGAGTTCCAATGCAAAGTTCCACAATCACTGCTCCTTTTCCCTCCCCTAAGTGCTCAGATTGTCTTTCTATACGATACAGCTATTGCCAGAAACCTGGTGAGGGGTGGTGTAAGCAGTTCAAGACTGTCTTTCCTATCATCTCTGCCTCTTTCCTTAACATGATGTTAAAACCAGGTATTGTGATCACTCACCTGATTTTTGGATCTTATAAAGGTGCTTATAAAGGTTTTTTTGTGTGTATGTGGATAGTTGTTCAATTTGGCATTCTTACAATATGGACAGTTGTTGGAGGCTATTTGCCCATCCTGCTGTGCTTTCTCCTAACATAAAAACATTTTAACCTACCAAATTAGTTAACGGTATTAAAGGAAAAACCCAAGACAAGTTAAATTTAACAGAGTTTATTTGGGCAGAAAAAAAATGATTCAGGAACAGTTTAGCACTCAGGATGAAAAGCAGTTCAGAGAGCTCTGTTCCTCAAGGAGTTCATACACATGTACAGAAAGAGAAATGGAAATGACCCACAGAAATAGCCTGATTGTGTTCAGTTTAGTTTTTGCCTTATTTGGACATGTTGTGGTAGCTGTCAGTCTATGATTGGCTGAAGGTTTGGCTATTAAGAGTGACTGAGACTAGGCTACTTGCTACAAGAGTATATACTCTCAGGTTAGGTTGCAGTTTGTTTACACATCAAGTTAGATAATAATTCACTATGTATGGAGGTAGCTTTCGGCCAAACAATAGTTAGTAGTAACAACAGTAATAAGGAGCAATACTTAATATTGCCTTGTCTATTTCATGATTTGCTTAGAACCTGCTCTCAATCAAATGAAAGACATTTTTCTATGATTTGCATATTAAAACATTCTAAAAAATAAATGTTGGCATTTGGAAGCTATTTGCAAGAAAAAATTAGAATTTCAAATTTATATCTTTCTTACATTTCAAAGATGCATAATAAAAGTTAGTTGTGAGCAATTCCAATTTAGGTCTCTATTCTTTCTGTTCTCTCATTTTTTTTTTTTTATAATTGACTATATTCCTCCATTTTTTCCCCTCCATAAACTGAGAACAATTTTAAGTTTATTTTCTGCACCATACATTTCATTTTTCCTACAAATGTGAATGTGGTAAATCTTAATTATGTTGTCTTCCTGAGTTCCTTACAATCTGTCCTAATCACATCCACCTCTATTTTTTATCTGTAGAGTTATCTTGTTTTTCTCAGAAAGCTTAAGATTTTTTAAAAATTAAACTAAGGGAAAAATAGCTAATACTTTAAACCCTTCTTTCAAACATTTATGTGATTGTCTTTCATTATATTTGCTATTTTTTCCCCTAGAGTCTGAGTTTGTTTTGCTTGTTTCCACTGGATGAAAGATGCAAGCTGGGTTTGTGGACTGTGCAACCCCATTCCTGTGCCCCCTGCTTGCTGGGCTTCCTGACTCTGTATTGTAAAATTAAATGGTCAGTTCAGAAATTCTCCCTGAGAGAAATGATAAGGAATAAAATATGGAGATTTCCACAAGGGAGGTAGGGAGGTTAACCTATATGCTGGTATTTTCTGTGGGCCTCATTATTTCTTTTCTTCTCTCTCTCCTTGTATATATACATTATTTATATGTTATATATAAATATAAATATATATGTTTATATATATTTAATATAATATATAAATATATATTATACTTTGATTGCATTATATATTATATATAAATATATTGTGTTATTTATGATAAAATACATATTATATTAAATATAAATATATATTTATGTTACATATATTGTCCAATATATTCGTTGTGTATGTGTGTATATATATGTTCACTGTTCAATCCAGCTTAGTGCTCTTACTTGAAAGATACATATAATTTATAAAACATTATCTTACCTTTACAAATCAGTATATCATTAATTTAGTAGCATAGTAACAACTGGAGAGATCTGATTCCTGCCACTACAAGCTCCCTGGCTTCACTTAGGGCAAAGGCTACCTCAGACATGGATGTACTGTGTGTCTAAGTGTACTCTGAGATATGCAAGCAGCTCAGCACAGAGTTTGGGGTGCTCCAATTAAATGTAAGGGAGATTTTACTGTAGATAAAAGTTCTTGTTCTTCTTTACCTTATACCCACCCTATACTTCTTTACCTTTTACTCACATAAAGGAAAAGAGAAGACTGGTTTCTTGTTCAACTACTATGGCAGTATTAGTTGGATGGAGTAATGTTGCTTGCACAAGCTGTGTAGAATATGTAGCACAATAAACATGCTACAAGCTACAAGCCTTCTTAATGTATGTGTGACAAATGTTCATTCAGACTGTTTCTGGATGAACTGGTTATTGTCGCAGACTCATCCTTTCTCAGTCACAGTGCATTTGGTGATGGTCTGAAAGGTTTCTTTAAACATTTTCCACATCTACATTAACAAGCCTTGTAGCATGTTTATTGTGCTACATATTTTTCTATACAGCTTCTACAAGCAACATTACTCCATCCAACTTCTACTGCCATAGTAGTTGAACAGGAAACCAGTCCTCTCTTTTCCCTTATGTGAGTAAAAATAATATTTCTCAAACGCAAAGACCTGCTAAATATACAAACACTAAATAGTAAAATTATAATATTTTTGCATTTCAGTTTTCAGCATCTGTATTTATATGTACAATGACACCACAGTTGTGGTTTTTTTCTTCCTGCAGGAAAAATGAGATTATTTTATATTTTTTTTCTGTTAGCCAAGATTCCATTTTGAAAGTATTTCCAACATAAGGGAATCTGTCATGAAGATAAATGGTTGAAAGTGAAAATCCAAATGACTCACAACTTTTAAAGAAAAGTTCTGCTAAAAAAAATAAAATGTCATATCTCAGCCTCTACCTGTGTCCAGAATTGGTGGGTTCTTGGTCTCACTGACTTCAAGAATGAAGCTGTGGACCCTCGTGGTGCGTGTCACAGTTCTTAAAGATGGTGTGTCCGGAGTTTGTTCCTTCAGAGGTTCAGATGTGTCTGGACTTCTTCCTTCTGGTGGGTTCGTGGTTTCGCTGACAGGAGTGAAGCTGCAGACTTTCGCTGTGAGTGTTACAGCTCTTAAAGGCAGCGTCTGGAGTTGCTGGTTCTTTCTGGTGGGTTCCTGGTCTCGCTGGCTTCAGGAGTGAAGCTGCAGACCTTCACAGTGAGTGTCACAGTGAGTGTGACAGCGTGTACCCAGTGAGCAGCAGCAAGAGTTACTGCAAAGAGCTAAAGAACAAACTTTCCATACTATGGAAGGGGATCAGAGTTGGTTGCTCTGGCTTGCTCGGGCAGCCTGCTTTTACTCCCTTATCTGACCCCACCCACATCCTGCTGATTGGTCCATTTTACAGAGAGCTGATTTGGTCTATTTTACAGAGCGCTGATTGGTCCGTTTTGACAGAGTGCTGATTGGTGCGTTTACAATCCTTTGGCTAGACACACAGTGCTAGACAGAAAAGTTCTCCAAGTCCTCACTAGGTGAGCTAGATACAGTGTACCCAATGGTGTATTTACAAACCCTGAGCTAGACCAGTGCTGATTGGTGCCTTTACGATCCCTTAGCTAGACATAAAAGTTCTCCAAGTCCCCACTAGACCCAGGAGCCCAGCTGGCTTCACCTAGTGGATCCCACACCCCGGCTGCAGGCGGAGCTGCCCACTAGTCCCTAGCAGCGCCTGCACCCCTCAGCCCTTGGGCGGTAGATGGGACCCGGGTGCCACGGAGCAGGGGGTGGCGCCCCGTCGGGGAGGCTCAGGCCAAGCCCACCTCAGAGAGGAGGGCTGGGATATGGAGGCCTACAGGTCCCCGAGCCCTGCCCCGCGGGGAGGTGGCTGAGGCCCAGGGAGAATTCCAGCGTGGTGCATGTGGGCCGGCAGTGCTGGGGGACGCAGCGCAACCGCCGGAGCTGCTGGCCCGGGTGCCAAGCCCCTCCCTGCCCTGGGCTGGCAGGGTCAGCTAGCCGCTTGGAGTGTGGCCCACAGCGCCGGCGCCCGCCAGAAATCGCGCTGGACTGTGAGTGCCGCGTGCAGCCCGGGTTCCACCTGCGCCTCTGCCCTCCACACCTCCCTGCAAGCAAAGGGAGCTGGCTCCGCCCTCAGCCAGCCCGGAGAGGGGCTCCTACAGTGCAGTGGCGGGCTGAAGGGTTCCTCAAGCGCCACCAGAGTGGACGCCAAGGTGGAGGAGGCTCTGAGAGTGAGGGCTGCTAGCACATTGTCACCTCTCACCTGCATGCCCATCATATCTGTATATCTGTCTGTCTTCTGGCTTCAGTGACACGTGTTTCTCAGGCAAAGAGGTGGTGGCTGTGGAGATGGGGGCAGCATTCTGTCTTGTCTTGGCTGTCTAGCCTGACTTCTCTTGTGGACGCATTATGGCTTTGCATTGCCACTGGGCTTCTGCCTACTGCATCAAGGAGGAGCCTCTACTGGTTATAATTGTAAGGCAAATCAGAGAGCTGCTATGTTGGAATTCCACTGGTATAGTCATAAATTGCATTTTAAATAAAAGCTTTTCAGTGCCTACAGGGCCCAGGCTCCAAATTGAGGGCTTTGGGGTGATGGGGATCTTCTTCTGCTTGTTTCTTTTTTACCTAAACCGCATTGGAAGGTAAGAGTTTTCAGGAGGAAAAACATCGCCTTATTCCATTTTGCCTATCTGCTCTGTACTTTCACGGAACTTCCTAACCATGGTGTGTGGAAGGTACTATCTGTGATTTGGGGCTAGACTTGGTTTGCTGATGTTCTTTATAGGTCTAGAGATTTCAGTGTGACCCAGATGTTAGGGCAAGAATGGGGAAGTACTTTGTCTGGAATAATTTCATGAGTGGCAGCAGAAAAGAGCCTATAAAGGAGTGCTCCAAACCATCCCAAGATCGGGCTGTTTGAGATTCCAAAGAAGCACAAAACACCTGGTTGACTAGCCCAAAGCATTTATTACAGAGTGCTGCAGCAATCCTTCTAGAAGACAGAGAGAAATGCACGTTCTACCTAAATATGGCTCTAGTGAGGGAGGTCCAGTTACGGCATTTTTAGGAAGGTTTAAGAAATTTGGTTCAGGTCCAAGGCCAGTTTCTTTCAGTGCTTTGGGCAAAAACCTACATAACTTTATCAGTGCCTGGGAATGTTTGAGATCTCGGTTTTGTTTGAAGCTTACTGGGAAAAAATCTAAAGTTGGCTGGGTCACAGAGCTGTCAAGGCACTCTGTGATTTTCCATCAGGAGAAAGAAAAAAGGCGAAACTGGGAGAACCTGCAAAGAAACTAGACACACGTGTTCACATTGCTTGCAGGCAGTCTTCTAGATTGGAATGAATCTTTTTTGATACTAACTAAAAAGCCGGTAATCATTCACTTTCAATTAGAGTAAAGAAAGTTGATTGGGGTAATACTGCAATGGTTCCAAGTTAAGGTGAACATATTATTATAACATCTTGTGCAATTGACTTGGTGCTTAATCACTTAGTTTCCTCACCTGTAAAAGGCATAGGATAATAATAGTATAAATCTCAATGGGCTCTTGCAAAAATGGAAAACAAAACAAAATGTATAGATAATATAAAAAATACAAACAGGTCTGGCATACATTAAATTTATATATTATTTTTCTTCCTCTGCCCTACTTTTTCATTATTCATTACAGTTATAAACAAAATAAAACCCTAAGTCTTGCAACTGAATAAACAGACCCCATCTTGGCCAAGGAGATCCCAAGGAAACCTTAAAAATTAATTCCTAGTCATGATGGGATGGAAGGTGAGACAGGTCTCATCCTCATTATACCCACTCCCTTTTCCAGACGTTGGCCGGCATTCATGTTAAAATAGAGATCATTAGACTGACAGAGTGGACTCTTTGTGTCAATAAGATGCCAAATTATAAATAAGACCTAAGACCATGCCAGGCAAGGGTAAAGTCACACACCTGTACACTTAAAGAATAAACTATGTACTAACTCCCATTGGTTTTTGTTTTGTTTTGTAGCTAGACAAGCACTGGCCTAAGATAAACAATGTTAAAACAATTTTCAGCCCAGTCACCACCAGACGTAGACCCTCAGCCCATGTTCTGCAAGCCGTAACTACAGCTTTGATTGGACAAGAGACTGGTATCAGTCACTTTCTCGTGATAAGACCATTAACTATGGACTGATTCCGGCCAGTATACAGAGGGTGCATACTGTCCTGAAAAGACCCTTTGTATGGATAGGGGCTAATTGTATACCTTTAAATCATAAGTCTCGACCTCAGGGTGAACACGGATCTCATGTAACCTGCCTGTGTATTCAATAAACATGTTAGGACCACCTTCATGAATATTCATAGCTGTTCGTATAACCTGTTGAATATATATGTTGAACTACCTCCCCAATATCCCCTCCTTCAAAGTGTCTGTTGACAGCTGAAGGCCACACTTACCAACCTGTCAGGAAGGTCACCTTTTAGGTGGTAAACCTTTATATAAAATTAAGTCTTCCTTTCTTAGATGAGTGCGGCCACTCAAACTGAATTCAGAATTCAAACTACTTCACTATTCTAATGTCGTATTTATAGCAGTTATATAATTCCAGATTAAACAGAGGAAAAGTGTTGATACCATCTATATTTTAGTCTTTTTGTTGTACTTAGTCCACTGTGTATCAGTCTTTTTAAATTAATTCACTCCAATCTTCCCAGCCTTCTCTAAAGAAAAGACAAAGTGGACAAATGGTAAGATTGAGGCTTAGCAGGGGGTCAGCAGCGGGTGCTTCTACTGGCTCAGATCTTACTCCTGGATTTGAACCCAACTCTACTACTTATTTTCTATATAAGTTTGGGCAAATAACTAAAAATCTATATGGCTCAATCCTCTTCTGTAAGTCAGAGGATAATAGCCCATACCTCAATGAGTTACAGGAAAATTTAATAAGGTAATCATCAATCACTGAACATAGAGCCTGGCACATGAATTTAGTTTAACAAATGGCTGTTATTCTTTCATTAGGAGTATTATTAGTGATTAAATTTTTGAATAAATCAGGACTTTAAGCTTATGCTGCCACTTAACAATCCTTTTAAATTTTCTCATAATTTCTCTGCTCTCTATTAGCCATGAGGTTTGCCCCAAATTTTCACCCAGGGTCAGGTGAAGATGGCCACTCTCATCCCTTCCAGCCAGAATAAGTTTTAAAGGAATGACAAGAGGCCAAGATAAAATTGTGTGTGGATTACCTGATTAGTCTTGATTGTCGGGCATGTTAGATACATATCACTGTCTTCAAATCCAAATCTATCTCTGAGAGCACATAACTGAGAATAATGAGATATAGTTTTTAGAAATAAAAAAATCTTGTTAATCAACTAACCTAGAAATTATTTATATGAACCTTAATATGTGTGTGTATGTGAATATAATGTAAAAACTGTGTACATACCTTAAGTTTTTCTATGTAAGTTGAAACATTAAAGCAATTAATTACTTTCAGGGTTAAATTACAAGTATATCCCAGATTCGTCATATATATGTAGTTGTTTAATCACATTACAAGTTATTCTAAATAGTTTATGGAGTTTTTGAAGATTCAACTTGTTAAAACATACAAATCAGCCAGGTTGCTTTCCAGAAAACATTATGAAATCACTAATATATGGATGTGCCAACTGTTCATACTTTGAGATTTAACATTCAATACCATTTTCTAGAAGCTTTAGATGTGGTTGAAAATAAAATATAAGGCCGGGCGCGGTGGCTCAAGCCTGTAATCCCAGCACTTTGGGAGGCCAAGACGGGCGGATCACGAGGTCAGGAGATCAAGACCATCCTGGCTAACACGGTGAAACCCCTTCTCTACTAAAAAATACAAAAAATTAGCCGGGCGAGGTGGCGGCGCCTGTAGTCCCAGCTGCTCGGGAGGCTGAGGCAGGAGAATGGCGTGAACCCGGGAGGCGGAGCTTGCAGTGAGCTGAGATCCGGCCACTCTAGCCTGGGCGACAGAGCGAGACTCCGTCTCAAAAAAAAAAAAAAGAAAAGAAAAGAAAAGAAAATATAAATTCAAAAGGAAAATAACTGTTTGAGTGGATATCTTCCTTCTTAGAAGGACTGTGTCCAGTGGTGCTACTTTTTTATGGTAAAGGTGCTTTATATCATCATTGCCTTCCAAATAGAGAGAGAGAAAGAGCAAATATTTTTAGTAAATCAATAGTTTCCAAACTTCCAGCAAATCAACTGAGTCCTAAGTAGTATTTGATTTTATACAAGTATTCAAAGAAAGATTTATTATAAAAGTTTAACTATTTTTAATTCTATACGTTCTACTAAAAATGCAACCTTCATATTCCTTCTTCTCAGAGGTGTACCAAAAATGTAAAAAGTAAGTGTGTTGTGATAAGTTACATAAATGTAATATTGCAATGGAAAAGCTCCAGTATATCATAATATTTGAAATATGACAAAATATTTAGGAGTTTATATTAGTTTGCCAGGGCTGCCATAACAAAATAACTAGGTGCATTAAAAACAGAAATAATTACTTTTTTCGTTGTTCTGGAGGCTAGCAGTCTGAGATCAAGGTGTCAGCTTGGTTGGTTTTTTCTAAAGCCTCTCTCCTTGACTTATAGTTGGCTTTCTTCAGGTTCACGCTGTACACATATTTGTCTGTGTCCTAAATTCCTCATATTAAAATAGGGCCCCCTCAATGACCTCATTTTAAGTTAATTATCTATTTAAAGGTTGTGTCTCCAAATACACATTCTGAGGTGCTGGGTGTCAGAACTTCAATATATGAAACTTTAGAGGAACACAATGCGTAACAGAATCAAGAAGAAGTTATGGCTTATGAGGAAATGTGTACTATCTAGAGTATACAATTGCCTTTTCCAGCTTCTAGAGGCGGCTTGCATTCCTTGGCTTCGGGTCCCTTCCATCTTAGAGGCAGCAGCAGCAGTGTTCTCCCCGACATAGAGTCATTCTGACACTGACTTTTCTGCCTTGGTCCTCCACATTTAGGGACCTTCGCGATTACACTTAGCCTCCCTGCATAATTTAGAATAATTTTCCTAGTTTAACATCAGCTGATTAGCAGCGTTAATTCCGTCTGCTACCCTAATTCCCCTTTCTCATGTAATATAACCTAGTCACAGGTATCTGGGAATAGAACGTAGACAACTTTGGGAGAAAGGAAATTATTACACTGACTATCATACTTACTAATTGAAATAATAAAAATCAGTCTTCTGTATTGAGATTTACAGCCATCCAGGATCGCAGTCTCTGACAAATATTTTTGTTTTGGGGCTTGGAATAAGAATATTAATGACACAAGCTTCATAAAAATCTATTCTTAAAAGATTATCTTAAAAGTTACTCCATCAAAATGATGAATCAAATTGTATAAATAATTTCAAACTGATATATAGTTTCCATTTGAATTCCCATCACAAAGTAGGCATTGAAGTAACCCCTTAATCAGGCAGTTTATATGGTAGATACTGCTAGGAAGTACAAGTGAGGCACATGGGATTGTGATACGTGAAAAAAGTAATAAGAGGTTCATTAACTAATAGCAATGTTAAAAGCAACTAGGGCTCACTCATGCTGTGAGACTTTTACAAACTAAGTAACCCACATTGGAATGTTTTCTTAAGAAGCCGGGGAGGCTGACTGCTTTCTCCTGACTGTTGTCTTTTATTATTTGACTATTAACCCTAGGAGATTGAACAAAATCACAATTCCAGGTTGCACTTGAGTATGGCAAAGTGTGGTTTGTCATGCTTGAGAAAGCCCTCAGGCAGAGGAGCAGAGAGATATACAGGTAATTAATGTAGCAAGCTGTTGGCATGCAGGAAACTGTGTACAAATGTTGCAAGTAAATCCAGAAGCGTTCTCGGCAGATATGCATGAGCAACTCTACAACTCACTCCTTGTTCATTTTAATCTATACATGTCCTACACCAACCACACTCTGTTACTTCAGAGTAATTACCACAATTTCTGTGAAAGCCATAAAATGAAAGCTGAGTGAAACCAGCTACAGTCTGTATTGTTGTGGCTGATTCTGATGCCATAATGAATATACATCATCTCCCTTTCTACCACCCATTCTGTATTTCCCAGATCCTTGACTAGCAGTTCTGAACACCTTGCCTATACCCAAGCCCTGCTTATAATGCTGGGACTGCAATTGCTCTTTGCTGCTATCATCAGGCATGGACACACTATGAAGCACTGCAGTGAGGTTATCATGTTCAGATCTACTGCTTCTTGCCCCTCAGTTTGTTGTGACAACTTTAGCTCTATGTAATAATTACTGCTGAGAACCTAGTAGCTCCTTTTTTTGGTTTGATATGTTTGATATACATGAGACCCAAAATTGCTAGATAGCACTCATAGTTTTAGGACAAGAAATATTCTGATTTTATGGATGGTCTTAGCGTCTCTTACCTACAATTTACCCCACACAGGGACCATGACATTTAACCCTTCAGAGGCTAAAATTGCAAGGTTAAGAGGCCTAAACTTCTCCAAAGGGTCAAGAATGATAATGAATGCTGTTAATCCTGCTTTCACCGTTTCTTTCATTTTGCGTTTTAGCTATTAGGATACACATGATGTATACTGCATTCCAGAGGACAGATTGGCAACCCTACAGAGTGCCATCTCCAGGCTGACATCCTAGCTAAAAAGTCATTCCTCATTCTATCGATTAGGCCACTAACTTTTGGGTGATATGTAAAGATATAGCTATAGATATATTAGTTATAATGGTTTCATTTTTTTATGCATCCAGTGTCAAAATTATTAGCTACAAAAGGATCCTTTGGTCCAAAGGGAAGTTTTACAGAATCGTAGCCACTCAGAAAGCCCTGGCAGAGGCATCATGGGCAGAAGAGGGAAAACCACATGCAATATATGTTTGAATCACAAAAAGATGAATTATTGCCTTCTCCAGGGTGAATGGGGTTTTAAGTAATTAACTGGACATCAAGTGGATGGTCTCTTCAAAGAATGGTACTATAGTGAGAATTGGGACAGTCTCTAATACTGGGTAGGTCAGATATTCAGCAGTGGGAATAATGTTATCAGTCTTGATGTAAGAAGAAGTACATGAGGGGAAGCAAGGCTAATACAGTCATTCATAACCTCCAGACCAGCCACCAAGGATTCATTGTAGGAGGATAGTGTGGCTGAGGACAAATGCTGGGTGGTGTACTTTTAATGCACCATTATTTCCATTTGGTTTTTGTTGGCTCCGTGCAGTAGATGCTCTTTGGTGGATGATGATAGGATACGCCAAGATCAGCCCTCTTTCGGTGCATTCCCCTAGTCCATGCTCATTCCACTTTCACAGACATTATTGTTTTCAAACTTGCTCCTCTCAGGTACTTGGTTATTCAGTCACGTCATGGCCAGTAGCCATTCATAGCTCAGAAAAACAACTAGAAATTGATAGGTTTGGTCTGGGAAGATTCATGTGTATTTATTTTCTTTAGTTAGTAGAGAACAGCGAGTAATTTTCTTTTTTGAATGTAGACAATAACTTGGAAACATCTATTTTTCCCCATTGGCTATTAAAGAGATATTTACTAGAATAGTTTAAGCCCAAAGCCTCACACTAGAAAACTAAGGTAAAATACTTGAATTTACATAATATGTATTCCACAAATAATATTAACTTTAATTATTTTAGAAAAAGTATATGAGAAAAGGATTGGGAAGCGCTGTTACACAAATATCAAATACACACAACCTAAGCACAAAACATTGATTTCCATTAAATTAAAACAACTGTCTAAACATATTATGTAATTCCCATTTAGATACAATGTATAGAGCCGGCAAAACTATAAAGGCAGAAAGTAGACTAGTGGTTGCCTACGAATGGGGCTGGATATAGTGGTGGAGTGGCGTGAGAAGTGGGGAGTGTAACAGGGAGTCATTGCTAATGAATGCAGGTTTTATTTTGGGAAACATTAATTCATGTTAATGATCATACAACTTTGTAAATATGGTAAGAACCATTTCATTTTATACTTTAAATGGAGGGATTTCATATATGTAAATTATATCCCAGTAAGGTTGTTACAAATGAAAGTAGAGTAACCAAGTATGTATCCCATAATATGAAAGGCTCAATTATTAAATGCTTCCCTTTTTTACTGGAGGTGGGAAGGGGATAGAACATGATATATTGGGATATGTGTGGTTTTCTTTGCTCCTGCTTATAATACTGAGAGGGCATTAGGGCCAGACCTGACATTTGATGGAAAAGCTAAGCATGTTCTATCAGGATATTAACATAGGTTGCTAATTTTAGGAGATCAAGTCTTACACTTTGCTTTGTTAGATAAATTGAATCACGGCAAATTTGACAAACATAATTTGTCCACATTTTCGTAATAAACTCTATGTAAACATCAGTTTTCTTGTTACTTTAAAAGCAAAATAATTCATATCAAACTGTCTTGAATAGGAAAGACAAATCAGTCACAAGTCCACACTATTAAAGCAAAAGTAAAGTGATGAATTTTCTGCTTAATTTTCAAGTTCAGGATCTTCAAAAGTTAGTTTCTAAAGGGTATAGCAATGCTCTTGGTGTCAAATAACTAGCTCATCAGCTGAGTAGTCCACACCAACTTTCCAACAAAACACACATCACCTATACTCAACTTGTGGCATCCAGTGTGAAATGATGTTAAATCTTTGCGGGAAGTTTTCTCTGATCTTTGTCAAAATCCAGATCTGTTTATTCTCTTAATTAAAGTATCCGGTTATATCCAAAAATATCAGACTTCATCATCTGATGGTAAATCCTTTTCATGAAATATCTTATTCTTTTCTTCATTATATATGGTTTCTTTTCTTTGTTTTATTTTGTTTTGCATATGTTTCTATGTCCAGTCAATATTAGTTTCTCTATTTTGTAATCTTTTCTAGCTTAGGATCATTGGCATGGTTGACAGCTTTGAACTTAATGCACTTCAGTTCTCACTTCTGCAACTGTTCCTGGAAAAGTCAGAGAATATCCAAATACTGCCAAATCCTTTGTTCACTCTAAATTTATTTTTCACAGACATAATGCCACTGAAATCGGCATTAAATAAATCAGCTTTCATGAATTACACTTTTATTAATCAATTACTCCAACCTGGCAATAGTAGCAGCAGAAATTTCAACAAGAAGAGCAACTACCAGAATATTTAAAATAGTATTGAGTCATTTTGGGCCCATGATCAATACTACTTGATCTGTAATTTTTCATTGAAAGGTAGGTGTTTTATACTATTTATAGTTTATGCCAAGTAACTTAACATATTTGTTATGCGTTTATTATTTTTCAGTGTCAGAAATCATTTCAAGAAGGAAGGCTAAATTTTAGTAAAAAGTATGTGTGTGCAACTATGTCACATAAAACACATAAGAAAAATACTACTTAGATGTAGACGTAGATGTGTTAAATTCTAATAATTTCGGAGAAATCCAAGAACACTTTATAAAAGATAGAGAATCGCATTATTTCTTCAACATAAGCAGCATTCCAGCTGTAAGAACTATGATGAGCAAAAACATATGGGCAAAAATACTCAGAGAATGAATAATACAGCCAATAGCAAAACCATATCCCTCCTTTGTACTGGTAATCTGATTTCAGATTTAAAATATGCATGTTGAGTTCAGTCTGTGGAGCTGTTTAACCTCAATTTGTAGGAATCCTCATGCAAGACTGCTGAAAACATCAAATCTTTGATAGAGAACACTCCTTCAGTCTGGCTGTCTTTTTGAGAGCCACGCTGCAATCTGAGGCTCTTTCTATTAACTCTTCCTCCTTTCTTTCTCTCCCTTGGAAGGTGACTGAAGCCTCACCACACCTGTTCCTGTTTCTTAACTCTTTCATCCTTCACATGTATTTACTGTAATAAACCTGGTACATGTCTAATTCAATCTTCATGATTGCTTCGAAGAGTGACCAAACTGACATAGCACACCACTAGTCTTCCTTTCCAATTTCCCTTAACACTGACCTTTTCCCCATCATCCCAGGCAACTGAATGCCTCTTTGTCTTGTTAAGTGCTATTTCTTCTGCCTGAGATTCCATTTTTACATTTTATTAGTTTTAGTTAAAAAATGTTTATCTTGATTGTGATTTTTCTGATAGCATAATTCAAAGAGACATTCTCTCAGCTTTTTACCAAAATATGTAAACCTCAGAAAGTTATCCATAGAAGTCTGTATTCCTTAATGGTACAAATTTAGAAATGGAAACATGAAGTCATATCACTTTGGGTTTGAACATTTTTATCTGAATCAGTATACATGACCTTTTGGGGATGAAAACTGTTATTAGTAATAACTAGCGTGTGAGAGGCATGGACTTAAAATATATTTATCTAAGTTCTTCCTCCCTCTCTTCTTTCCTCCCTCCCTCCCTTCCTTCCTCCCTTCCTCTCTCCTTCCCTGCCTCCCTCCCTCCCTTCCTTTCTCCCTCCCTCCCTTTCTTTCTCACTCCCTCTCTCCCCTCCTTCCTTTCTCCCTCCCTCCCTCCCTTCCTTTCTCCCTCCCTCCCCTCCTTTCTTCCTTTCTCACTGGTATGGGAGAAAGAATAGAGAGTAGGAAGACCAGGAAAGACAAAGCCATGATGCCTAAGGGAGAGACTGGCCTGAGTGGGTTATTATTAGAGAGACCTATGAGCAAACAAAGTATACCAATAATATGCACATCAGCAGGGTATTGATGAAGAAATCAAAAAGACAGAAAGAAAAATAATTATAAGAGATATTCATTATACTTTCTTATTTTCTAGAGATCTAACACTAACCTTAGACACTTGATTTGGTCATGGCTGCTCATTCAACAAAAGGGACATTATTTCTACATAACACAGCCTTCCTGAGCATATACTTTCAAAAGGCCTGAAACATTCCTTCATGGATTCTGGAAAGGGGTTTCTGAGGAAAGTGAAAGGAAGGACAAGGTTGCCATGTGAATATCTAGACCTTTTGAAGACATAGTATGTGTAACTTCTCTCTCTCTCTCTCTCTCTCTCTCTCTCTCTGTGTGTGTGTGTGTGTGTGTGTGTGTGTCTGTAGTTTCTTTTCCACCAGAAACTCATTAGAGAAGGCATATTGCATAATTTTATCACTTTAGGGATAGGGTACCTAGATCATGATGTTTTAGCAATTTGCCAAGGGAAGGTTAGAAATCAATAACTAGATAAAAACCACATTTAATGTGCCATGAAAATATGACATGTTGCAGCATTATATTGCAGAAAAAAAATTTTGCTTCGTATAATTTTTGAAAGAAACTCATATATCATTAATATATTTAACTTATATATACTTACTTTTAAGAAATATGCCTGCAGAGTTACATTTCTAACACATTTTATATCATCTCCCAAGTTGGCAATTGCCATGAGATGCTTGGAAAAATCAAAGTTTAATACTCAACACCATTGATATGACCTTGTGTCCCTGATAAATGGATGCATTAAGACTCTACCTAACAGGGTTGCATTTCCCACCTGCATTTTGACCAGTTTCCTCAATGACCTTGCCAGGTGATATAAATTGCTTTTTGGAGGGAGCCCAGAGGAGTGATAGCAAGCTTGAAGGTTTTGCTACATGTTACAGTAGATGGCTTTTCATGGTGAAAAAAGGTGGCAAATTCTGACATATTAGAAATGCCTCTTTATCTGGACAGTAGACAAGAGCACCTCTTTTTTTAAGTATCAGGGAAGAGGTGTTATTTAAAGAGAGATATGCTAAATAAAATACACTAATGAAAATGATATGCCACTTTTTCTAGCATTTGTATTGTGACCTCTGTATAGGCTTTCCCCATCGTGATCACTTACACTTAATCCAATATATTGTCTATTGTTTTCAATATAAAAACAGTATCTATTTCCTAGACAAGAGGTGTTTCAACCGCATAATTAGGCATGCAAAATATTATCATCATATCATATGCATGAGGCCCAGGGAACAGCTGAAGATCATGGCTCCTCTTACGTTTGTAAAGAAACATAATTTTGTGGTGTTCCAAAGTGACTTGATAATTTTGTTATGTAGTCACCTATTTCGAATTGAAAATCTATTATAAATAAAGTGATAAAGTAAAAAAAATCTGTAGCAGGAGCAAGATAAAGCTAATTTGGCATTAATAACCAATGTTTATATTAATAGAGTTTACTTTTATATTTATCATATCAAATATAATTAAGATGTTCCTGGTCTGCTTAATGTATGAATGACTCATAGAATAGATATATATGCAGACTGAAAGTGCCAGATAAATTATTAGATGATTTTATTTTAATGTAGACTCACACGCACATACACCCACATGCACACACACACGTACATAGACAAATAATGTTAATGTATTTATCCTACTTGACGCTGGAAATTATTCAAGTTTTTAAAATGTTATTTACAGAACAAACTTACATTGTTTTATCCCGATTCTATGTATATTATACATTTTTTGTCATGCACAGTCTTTTATTTATTTCTGTATTTTTTGGCAGCATCAGAAAATAAATGCCATCTTTACATGTAAATGTATTCATCATTCCTCACCCACTCCACCAACACACAATCCCAAGAGAACAAAAAAGATGTGAAAATGAAAGTAACAGAGTGTATTACATTCCTATGAGTAACTGAAATATCTTAAAAAATAAGTTGGACAGCAAAATAAAAAATGTAGAAACAGAGCTAATGTTTTAAAATACAACAATCAAATGTGTAAAGGTGTGATTCACTTGGGAAACAACACATGTAATTTAAATAAAGTTGAACAAAACACTTGAAACAATAAATTGCTTTCTGTTCAAGGAAATTTACCTTTTACTAGTCTGGCATAATGTCATCTGGCAAAATGTACCCCTTGGTATTTCCTGGAATACTTCTTTCTCCTAGAGATTCTATCAGAGTATTCTGTATTCAAACAAGCTTAGAAAATAGGACTGTACAGAAACAAAAATACCCCCTTTAAGCCCAGACTATCACTGGAGAGTATCAACACAGAGCTACAGTATGAAGTTAGACTTACTCAAACCCCAATTGATCGATACATTCATTTCACTCACTTGATCTAAACAGATTGAAACTTTCACGGTAAAAATCCAATTTTACCTATCAATCATTGTGGCATAGGCTGTGATGAAAATTAAGGGTCCAGTAGCCATTTTCAATGTAGCTCAGACGTTTGGTTTCTGTGTGTAAGATATAATATAGCTAGAAAATTATAAATTGCTTTTCATTGGTCTGATGCATGAGCAGGTAGGCAATATCATAAAACTGTCTATTTCATGTGGTTAATATTTTTGGTTTCTGTAAACATTAATTCACACTTCTTTGGAAAGTTTTGCTAACAGAAAAAGAAACTAATGAAACTACTGATGGTGTCGTAACTTTTTTCTAGCACTTTTTGTTAGAACATAAATATGGGTTGACATTTCTTTCATTTCCACATAAACCTGTGAAGGTTATCAAAAAAACCCGAAGATGATAGGTTTAAAATCACAGTGAGGATGGGTTAATTAGTTGGAACATCATCTTGATAGGAAATTCATACCCAATCATTTGGAATTCATGTACAATTTTTGTTATGAAAGGAGGTAAAAAGTCAAAGTGCCTTCGATGCCTGACAAACAGCAGAGTCCTTCTCTACAAGGCTGACCGTTTTTAAAGTTTATACTTCAGTTGTATGTGATGATTATAACAAGTGACTGTGTTCTGACTTCTTTGTATTCAAGATTGCAGTGGAACATTTAGATACATTGTTGGACATCTAAAAGAACTCAAATGTTCAATCAGATACAAATTTATATAAAATTGTACTTCGGAGATCGTTAGACATCATTCATTTTATTTTTATAAATATTAAGATTCAGAGAAAAGGAAGCTCAGAAATGGGGTGTAAAAAATTCTAAAGAGATGGTATAAATTACTCCCTCAAACTCCAAATCAGCCTCCATGCCTTAGCAATAAATGCCTTCACTTTTCTCTCCTTCACATCAGGCTTCAATATTCTTTTCTAAGGAAAACTTGTTTTCAGTTATCCTTAGTCTCAACAGGGGTTGCAAATTGAAAGAGAGGTGCTAGGTTTTGAAGCACAGTCGCTTTTTTGGTCATGAAAGGAAAAGAGAATTGCTAATAAAGATAAAATTTAAAGTAAAGATGATATGCTTTAAAATAAAGAGGATTCAAAATGAAAATTGGCATTGCCTGCATTTATATTTTATGCTATTTTTCTTTTGATATAAGATGGCAAAAATTTTCGATTTTTTAATTTTTATGAAAATAACTCCCTGTCTAAACATTTTCACCTATATAAGGCATGTGTAGCCAATTCTAATTCAAATACATATATATTTATTCAAATACATATAAAAGTATATATTATATATATTGTTAAAATATTTTTATTATTATTCAGAAGCAATTTACAGAGCTTCTATTATGTCCAGGCATCATACAAGGTGTGTTGATATCAGGTGAATAAAATCTGACCTGGACCTTGCCTTCAAGTAGAGGAGAAACCATGACACCTACTAACTATAACAGAAAACAATATGGTACTATGAGCATATGCAAGAAGAGGATATAATACAGTTGATTTCCTGAGGAAATGCTATTTGAGATGGAATCCAGAGGTTGCATAGTGATTAAACAACTCAAAGCGAATAAAATTGAAGAATCCTTATAAATATTATAAGCAAGATTAGTGCATGTGAAAATTTTTTAACAGGATCGTGTAAGACACAGTCGAATGTGAACAAAGTTCAGTATGGAAAGAGAGAAGCAGGTTGTAAAAGCAACAGTTAATTTCTAACCAAAACATGTCATTCTTCACATACATTCTGTCATGTTTCACACACAGCAATTTCCCATCTTATCTTACAATCATGTGTGGCCACGTGACTGAACTTTAACTAATGAAAAATGGATGGAATTTATATGTACTGATTCCAGGTGGGGTCTAGTAAACTTTCCTCTTATACTTCTCCAGACTGGTTGCCTTTCCACCACCTAGTTGGAGATGACCATGACTGTGGGCATTATGTGTTGAGATAGGCAAAGTATTCATCTGCTTCTGCTACTAAGTGATGACATGGAGCAGTATTTCTAAATCATTGGTGTGCGACAGAATCATCCACAAAATTAGTAAATCACAGATGATTAGGCTCTGCCCCAGAGTTTCTTGTACATTAGGTCTCAGATCTGAGAATGTGTGTTCATAACAAGTTCGCAGATAATAATAATGCTGTTAGTCAAGGAACCACAGTTTGAGAACCATTTGCATACAGCAGAGTACTTCCTCTCTCCTAAAAAAAAAAAAAAAAGAAACCTGAGTATTACTGAGTGTGTAAGAGAAACAGTTTATCTCTTTTCTATTGTATGTATTTGGCTTGCTTGTTAAAAAGGAAACGTTACCTGAATTGTCAATACGGAACTTCATGTAATGTAAAGTGGATAGTCTTCTTTGAAAAGATGCCTGTTCTCCAATCACTACCACTGCTTTACACAGTCAGCATGTGACTCAGTTCTATTAATGTTAAGAAGGAGGGAATTTGTTGTGAACGATTAGAAACTTATTTTAAATTGCACATCCACATAGCAGGTATCGTGGAGATGGTCAGTTTCTGCCTTGTCTGAAGCCAATGCCTAGACCTCCTGCAGTCACCTCGTGATAATGAGAAAAGACAAAAGGAGGGCAAAGCCACGCCAATAAGCACGACAAAGCTGCTCTTCAGAATGGAAATCTTGCCCAGAATAGTGGAATGGAGACCAGATGCACTGACATTAGAAACCAAACCAATCCAAGGGTTGTGCTGGATGGCAATATTTCAGTGCTTCTTATCCTATTAGTTAAAAACTGTAGGTATTACTATATATATGTGTGTGTGTATGCATATATATGTTACTTTTATATATATATACACATACATATGTGTGTGTGTGTGTGTGTGTTACTTTTAAGTTATTTCTATAAGTAAAATCAAGGCTGGGTATGGTGGCTCACGCCTGTAATCCCAGCACTTTGGGAGGCTGAGGCAGGTAGATCATGAGGTCAACAGAACGAGACCATCCTGGCCAAGACGGTGAAACCCCATCTCTACTAAAAATACAAAAATTAGCCAGCGTGGTGGAGCGTGCCTGTAGTCCCATTTACTTGGGAGACTGAGGCAGAAGAATCTCTTGAACCCGAGAGGAAGAGGCTGCAGTGAGCAGAGATCGCGCCACTGCACTCCAGCCTGGCAATAGAGTGAGACTTCCTCTCAAAAAAAAAAAAAAAAAATCAAATAGAACAAAGGAGATACATGTTGAAATAATGAACCATTATCTAGTTTATTCAGATGAGTACTCAATTTTTCTTCCATGAGTAGTTACCTAAAATTTTTTCAGGGCTGCTAGAGCTGAGAAATTAATCACTCCAGCTCCAGCTGACTAAGAATAACTCATATTATTAATATCTTATGCTAATTTAACTTATCTTGCAATATTTACCCTAAAGTATGTAACTTTGATATTGTTACTATTTGAGGCATAAAATGCCATTACTGCTGGTTCAAATCACTAATTTTATAGAAAGTTTCATGAAAGATAGCAAAAACAAGCTATCCTTAATATATTAGATAGTTATAAGATTTGCATTATTGACAATGAACTTAAATGAAAAATCTTGACTTGAGCTTTAAGAGATTATTCATCAGTTAAATCAATTTTTCCAGTGTAAGTAACATAATTTATGTAAACATGCTTGATACAAAGTACATGGACAAAGTCTCAAGGCATTTCTGAGAGGAAAAATTAAATAAAAGTGAAAGAAGATAAACTCGAGATAATTAAACTTCAATGTTAATAAGTCTAACATTTTCAATTATTCAATTTATTAATTATTAAGATCATGAATTACTAATTATCTTTTTTCTTACAATAGATGGTATTTTCTTCCTTTCACCAAAAATCAACTCATTCACTTTTTCTCTGGATCCCGGTCTTTCTCTTTCTCCAGAATTTTAAATATTTCTTATTTCTACTAAGTGTTCAACCTCACTCTCTTACCTGTTTTTATCTTTTAATCACTTAAAGTTTCTAGTTTTTCCCATCTAAAAAAGAGAAAAGGAAAAATGCATCACCAACAAATCTGAACAATTCATTCACTCTCTCTTATTACCTCATCTTTCTCTTCCTTTATATAGCCAGACTTACTTGAAAGTAAATATCAACATTAAAAATTCAAATGACTACAACAGCAACTTACTAGGTAAACTGTGATGGCCCCCACATTTCTATTTTACTTGTATACTTTTTATATAAGCTTAGTATTGATTATTAATCATATATCAACATATTTCCCTTTCTTGAAGTCATATTCTTCCTCACCTTTCTTAATATAGGTGGAACTTTTACCAATTTGTCTGTTTTTGTTAGAGGCAGTGGATGAAGCAATATTTTTACCTCTTAATTTTTCAATAAGAAAACATGACCATGAACAATATGCAAAATAGCAAGTGATATCCAACTCGGTGTCAAGGAGATTGCAAAGAACAGTTGGCACAGAGGCAAATTCTAGAGCAGTGCAATTCAAAATCACATTTGTGGACTCTGCTGACATAGACACACTTTGTTAGGGTGCTCACAGAAACAAGTATAGAAATTGAAAATAGACTTTTATCTTATCTCTTTACTGATTGACAGTTTTAAAGAGCTATATGTGATTATCTCATTGTGAACCAATAAAAATACCAGACCTCACTCAGTGAAACAATTTCCAAAGAACAGTATCCATTGAATAGAGACAGCAGGTACTCAGTTGTAGCCACTCTTATTGTCTATGGTGCAATGTGAGATAATACATTATTGAATTATTAGATTTTTCAAGAAAAGCCAAGGATCTGAAAGTTTATATAAAACAATTTCATGTTTAATATTGTTAACTAATGCCATTGAAATAAAAGACTCATCACAGTGGGTTAAATGCATTCTATAGTGCCTTTCTGGTAAACAATCTTTCTCTCAATTTTCTCACCTCCTATTCCAGTATCAAAATATTGCAAATTGTATTGTGTTTTCATATTCTACTAAGACTGTTCTCACTGCTGTCATCATTAATCTTCATGTGGCTAAATACAGTAAATATATTTTTAAATTTTCACCATATTCTATATCTTAGCAGAATAGGGCACCCTTAATCTGTACTAACTACTTCAAGTATTTTTTTTTTCCCCTTAGGTTTCCTTCCACGTCTCCAGGAGTTCCTTTTCACCTATATTTATTGGCTTTTTTTCTCCAAGTTTACTTTTAAATGTTGGAGTAAATCAACTCTCTTCCTACATTAGAATCTCATCTAAGACGCCTCATGTTTTCTTATGACTTAATTTACCATCTGATGCAGACAGGACACATATTTATATCAGAAGCCCAGACTGACATTTCTTGCATATCCTAAATACCGTTCATAAATATCTCCAATATATTTTATTAGTCATTAACTCTTACTTATTGCAACTCCTAGATATTGCTGATTTCAATCTAGTTTGATGTACCTTTATTGTCCCTATGTAAAACAAGCTGTATTGTAAACACCCTTACTGATTACATTACCAGTAAGAAATTCAGTGAATGTATTGCCCACTTTTAATATATTGTACAGCCCAGCCAGAATAGTTTGTTGAAAATGCTCATGTGAATTAGGGAATTTGCTCTTCACATAGTTCAGTCTTTGCCTTTTCCCTTTAGAGAAATAGGAAGCACTAGCCTCCATTTTCTTATGTGTTTCTCTTCAGACTTGTGTTGTGCCTTTTTCTCACTTGTCATTTAGGATCCATTCAAAGCTTGGTTTCTTTTATTTTCTCAAATGGACTTTTCTGTTTCTTATCTCAGTCATTTCACTTTACCATTTCTTTTTCTTGAAATGTTCTTTCCACTTCTTCAGCTAACTCCAGCTTTTTATTTCCCCCCAAGAATCTTTTCTTCTCATTCACTCCATTTTCAAGACATGTTGAAGTCCATGGCTTCCACATTCCCATAGCTCCTTGGGTTTCCTCTTGATGACACTTGCATTCATTTATTCACATCTATTTTCCTCATTACACTATAATTATATTATAGATTATATTACACTATAATCTCCATGCAGGCAGCCATTGCACTGGTTTTCTCTTAAACAACTTGAAATTTCTCCTACATAGTGCATGTCACACATATATCTGTAAAATGCATGAACAGACGTTTCCAAATTTGGGTAGAAGTGAAGCTACCTTTCTTTATTTTTATTTTCTTCTTTCTTTTAACTCTACAAAATAAACAATTACTGATTACACATTTAAACTATGTTCACATGTTCTAATATATTTAACCTATTAAATATTCTATTGATATTGTGATATGATTTTATAAACCATATAAAAATTACGTTTTATTTATTTCATTTGGCTAGTTAAGATATGCATATACAAACATATCTTGTTTTTAAAAAGTATTGAAACAATTGCACATGTATTTTAATTTTACTCTAACTGGTATACTTATTCCATAAAGTTTGTCAAAAGTAACTTATTATTACTGTATACATGTGTGTGTGTAAAAACAGATAAAATATAAAGTTATTTTCAGAAAGTCAAGATTCTAGTATTGACTCCAGGTAAACATCATTGATAGTTCATTCAGCTATGCCACCTTTTGATTTCTATCTGTGTAAAATGGGAAATGGAAAAATGGAACAGTAGCAGCATAATTACTCCGTATTTCTAATGAACTAATAAAATAATGTGAAATTCCTTTGTTAATTTTAAAATGTTAGTCAAATTGATCCTACCATTAATTATTATTAAATTAAACTTGTAAAATGATTCCACATCTGTATTGTATATTAAACTCAGATGTAGCCCTTAAATATACAAGAAAAAGAGTTACAGATTATTTGTTATACTTTTAAAAATAGATGTAATAGTGCTGCAATAAACATACGTGTGCATGTGTCTTTATAGCAGCATAATTTATAATCCTTTGGGTATATACCCAGTAATGGGATGGCTGGGTCATATGGTACATCTAGTTCTAGATCCTTGAGGAATCGCCATACTGTTTTCCATAATGGTTGAACTAGTTTACAATCCCACCAACAGTGTAAAAGTGTTCCTATTTCTCCACATCCTCTCCAGCACCTGTTGTTTCCTGACTTTTTAATGATCGCCATTCTAACTGGTGTGAGATGGTATCTCATTGTGGTTTTGATTTGCATTTCTCTGATGGCCAGTGATGATGAGCATTTTTTCATGTGTCTGTTGGCTGTATGAATGTCTTCTTTTGAAAAGACTTGGAATCAACCCAAAGGTCCATCAGTGACAGATTGGATTAAGAAAATGTGGCACATATACACCGTGGAATACTATGCAGCCATCAAAAAGGATGAGTTTGCGTCCTTTGTAGGGACATGGATGCAGCTGGAAACCATCATTCTTAGCAAACTATCACAAGAACAGAAAACCAAACACCGCATGTTCTCACTCATAGGTGGGAACTGAACAATGAGATCACTTGGACTCAGGAAGGGGAACATCACACACAGGGGCCTATCATGGGGAGGGGGGAGAGGGGAGGGATTGCATTGGGAGTTATACCTGATGTAAATGATGAGTTGATGGGTGCAGCACACCAACATGGCACAAGTATACATATGTAACAAACCTGCACGTTATGCACATGTACCCTACAACTTAAAGTATAATAATAATAAATAAATAAATAAATAAATAGATGTAATATTCTAATCTTTGGAGCGATATAGACCTGGTTTTGAGGATTTTCTTTCATTTTTGCATATTTAGACTGTCTCCACTCAAAAATTCCATATATAGTCTCACATATTTTCTCTTTAGACCAACCATCTAATTGCCATTTTTATTCTCTACTTTATAAGAGCTGTCATTGGATAATGGAAGAATCAATCAAACTTTTTTTCCTTCATGTCCCTGCAGCAACAGAACTTCATTATTTTTACTTCAGTGACACTGAGAAGCTTGAATCAATATTGACAAAATATCAAGTCTTTTTGAAAAACTTTGCTATGATAGCACTCAAAGCTTAACCATTTCACATCTTTTATAGCCATGGAAACTCAAAATTTATTTTTCTCACAAACACATACATCTTAATCCCTTGGAAAATCATTCTGCTGCGTTTCAAATGCAGTTACCGTAATTGACTTCCAAGGCACAGAACTGGGATTCATCTCCATATCTGAGAATAGAATCAAGCCCTAAACAAAGGGAGCTTTATAATCAGGTTTTGAAGATGAATGTTTCTTTAGAAGGGGAAGCTGGTTTTGGAAGCAATCTGATTTTCTTCCTGCTATTGATAGAAAAGTTGAGTTTCTAGCTGAACTAGTAGAAAAATTTATTTGTAGATAAATGTACACTTTAGCGCTGGAAATAATTTACACTTAACCCTTATTGTTCATTGATATTGATCACTTGAAAACACTCTGAACCACATGCATAACGAAACCTATTCCTATTGAATTACTATTAATATTATTCAATATGTTTTAATTTTTAAGCAGTAAGATAAATAATATAATACCCTGTTACTTAAATAGCTCACATACTTTACTATCCAATTCTATGATTACTCTAATAAATTATCTCAAAATCCAGCATCAGATCCCGGAAGCTGTTTTGTGGTTTGGTTCGTTTTGTTTGTTTTGGTTTATTTCTTTGGCTCATTTTGCCCTTTAGTGCTGAAAAAAAAAATTATGTTATTTAACTGAATCTCCAGCATTGCCATTGAGTAATGCTCCTCAAACAGGAAGTATCATTCAGTAGCTGATCTCATACTTAGTTATGAGCTTAAAACTTGAAAAGAGACAGAAAATCTGTAATGCAGTAAACAGGAAGTCAGACTATGGAGTGTGAATGCATAAGGATATTTGTTTTGTGAAACTCATTTACATGAGTCTTCTTTGGTCTTCAGAGCAACATGTGTTTTCACTAAATAGACTTGTGCTAAGTACACAGACTGTGATGCTGGCATCTTCCTCCTTTGACAAGTATGGATCCTAAGTTAAATCTCATTACACAGTGTAGCGTAAAGAGTTGATAGATTTCTAACTGTAACTTAGGCCTCCCAACCACAGTTCCAGGGTTCTTTGTATCATAGCATAGCATACTGCCTATTCCAATTTAAATATAAGTGTGGAGGTTCTCATCCTCTGTTTTTCCCTGAGTTTTGACTTTATATGTCAATTATTTTTTTCTGAATCCCTCGCTCTACTTTCTCTTCTTGTAATCAGTGGCTTTAATATCTGAGATCACTGGCTTCTATGTAAGAAAGCGTTACTGTTTTTAAAACTAAATAGTATTTAGTGATTTGCAAACTGTTGAATATTTAAATTGATGTTATTGTCATCAAAACCTTAAAATTAAAAAATAATTTAATCATGGTGCTTTTAAAAAGCACTGAGAGTAAATACTTCTATATGTATCTTTAAATTATGCAGGATTATATAGGCATCCAAATTGTATTCTCATAAAACCAATTTTATTTTTAAAGTTATTTTTTCATTAAATCCAATTTTAATGTGCTTGAATTCATGGTTAAAATGTTTCTTGATTTTTATATATGACTCATAATAATACCTGAATTAATCTTGGAGCCTGGAAAATTAGTAGTAGCAGTTCTAAAAGGGAAAATAGGTCTACGTATGCGTGTGTGTGTGTGTGTTTGTATGTGTGACACACATTGTTACACATTTAACAGAAAGATGAATTCTTATATCTATACCTATTTATTAATCTACGTAAAAGTAAATGGCACATCCTTTCAAATTAGCCTCATTTAATATGTCTGCATCTATATTATCATTTAAATTTTCTTTTTTAACAGCTATGTACTGAAAACAAACACAAACTTGATTTTCTCACATGGCACAAAGGAACCCCTCACTTTCAGTTTGTATTAGTCGAAGTATACAGTGGCTTGCAGAAGGAATTTTGCACAAATAAGTTAGAACGTAAGTCAAACCTCTTGTTTCAAAAGAGTCAAGCATGATAGAAAACACTAAATTTATTTAACTTCCATGTTCCATCTAGCAGAATTAAACTTTCCAAAGAGGAAAAACATAGATTGATGTTTTTAAAATGACTACAGGGTAGAAACTATGCTTCTAGAACTCTACAATAGGCCTAACTTATTGTCAGAAATTGTCCATAAAATTGACATTTTTTAGCAAATTTACATTCCTTCATCACTGTTATGCATGTTATTGCAGACAAAGTTGGTGACTTGAATTCATGATTGATTTATGAGTGTTGTAGAAATGAGGCAGAAAATATTGGACTTTGTTGCCAAGGAGTTCACTTTGGGCAATCAGTAATTACACTGAGGATTAGATTGTATGAATTTGGAAAAGTGTAGAAGAGTCCATGGCATCAGTAATTACAATGAAAATATAATGAATATCTTATGGAATGTGTTTTCATACATAATTCCTCCTCCAGATATTGTATTTTCTTTATGTCCATTTTCAGAGCTGGCTCATATTGCTGTATTGACATCTGTTTTAAAGTGAAGTAAGAAAAAAGACCTAAAGTAAATTTTTCTTTACGTTTTATACATGAAACTAAAAATAAGTTGAGGATGCAATTTTTTTATTAATATTAATGCACTTCCATAAACACAATCTCTGTCACTAATCTATCTTTCTGTTAATAACTGGCCAGCTGAAAGTTGGCAAATTCATTCATTTTAAATGCCAGAGGCATAAAAAGTTCTTGTTGGATAGGTTATTTTGTTTTATTGGTTAATAAATAATACACATACAGATACATATGTAAGCATATTATTCATTCTATAGTTCAGAGAGTTTTAACAATAAGATGTTCAAATCTTACCATCAGCAGCAACTCTAGAACTAAATCTTTTTTTAGTAGAAAGCTCCAAAGTTAAAAACAGAGTTGTTAGGAATATTGAAATTTCCTTTAAGCCTTACTACATGTCATTCAAATCAGAATATTTGATATCATTTTGTAACAATTTTAAGGAATATAAATATTTTTTAAATTATAAATTCATCTAATTATAATTTAAGTGCATGAATAAATTAAGTCTATTTATAAGGTTGGTTACATACTATTTTCAGATTGAAATACTCTTCCAGCCATGTCAAAATTTTGCCTAATGTCTCCTAAAATGTTTATTTAGTGATGGAAACTAAAAACGTTTTAAATCCCCCTCAAATTGTTTTGCTTATGACCAATAGATTAATCTTAGTAAAGAGATGTTTTCAAAATGTCATTCTCTATTTCAAGAATCTACAATCACTCTGTTTTTAATAAAATAAAGTCCAAAATAAAATTATCTTAAAATGGATTTACCTTCTTGGATATTTGTGCTTTGAACATTTATACTCTGAATTTTTTTTTTGAGATAGAAAAAGCAACCTGGAAGATAATAATAAATTATTTCCTCACTGTATTGGAAATTCCAGTATAAAGGAAATAAGAGCAGTGGAACCATAAACAGGAAATAAGTGGTGTCTATTCCAAAAATACGAGTATAAGAACAGTAAATTTTGGTGTATTTGAAATTGTGTTTTCATGGCCAGTAAATTTGCATATCTAAACTCTTAAATAAATGGCATCCATCACTTCAAAAGGTGAATGAAAACTACCAACAATAAAAGGGTCATTGTAACTTGAGTTTCCAAGCTGGCTTTATTTTTCACAACATAGCGAGGTATCATCTTAAGAGATAGCTACTTCCCTGAAAGAAAATAGTGGTTCAAGTTCATTAAGAGACCATTCCATATCCGAAGTGTAAGTTAACAACCTTCATATACAAAAGGGAGAAATCAGAGTATTTTATTAATATAAAAGGAAATCCATCCCAACAGAGGTAGTGGAAAAATCTATTCATTATTGTTCCATAGATAGATGAAAGAAAAAGAGAAAAAAATGGTAATACATTTACTCTAAGAGATCAGTGTCCTTGCTTTTTTCTACTGCTCTGAAAGGACCCTTAATAGGGGTCTGAAAGAAATATACAGACATAGTTTAAGGAAGCCTAGGGCATCAGAGATGATAGCTTGCTTTGCTTAGAAGAGTCTGGAGGTTTGTATACTTCATGATAAAGCCTCACATCCTTATATTTAGGCTGGCACAATACCCTGTATATAGTAATATTGAATCATTGTCCAAGGAAAGTGTTCTGTTGAATGAGTCTATGGAAGATCTCATGACTCTTGAGACACCGGGAGTGATGCATAGGTAATCCAGAAGTTCCTGCATGCTCAGGGTCATATGTGAGCTGAGAGGAGCCACAAACAGCAAATTTAGAAGCCAAAAAAATAGAGTTCACAACCTTTGTGATCAGAGTCAAACACACTTCATTTGCAGTGTTATGAAGAAAAAACCAGTTAAGACCAGTCCCATCTCATAGATACCAATTCAGTGATAAAAATAGACAAACTGTGAGACAAAAGTGGATTTGTGGCACTTCTATTTTACTGCCATCAGACTCCATCCCAAATATAACCAGATACTATCCTAGAGGTAAGTAGGAGGTGATGGGGGAAGGATGATGTGAAAACATGAGCAATAATCATGAGACAGTTTACATAGAAGAAACTGAGATGTAATTAGCTGGCAAGCTGAATTCTCCTCTTTACCTTAATAAGGTGATCATCCAGAAGACAAATTAAGTACATTTCAGAAAATAAGGAAACTAAATTTTATTTGAACATTTAAGTTGTTAACTCTTACTTGTTAAATATTAGTTTCCTAATGCTTCTATAGCAAATTACCATAAATTCAGTAGCTTAAAACAACATAAATGCATACAGTGCTGTGGGTCAGGGGTCACCAAGTGCTGGGCCACACATTGGTACTTGTCTGTGGCATGTTGGGAACCAGGGTGCACAGCAGGAAGTGAGCGCCAGGCAAGCAAGCAAAGCTTTCTCTGTATTTTCAGCCTCTCCCCATTGCTTGCATGCTGCCTGAGCTCTGTCTCCTGTCAGATCAGCAGCGGCATTAGATTCTCACAGGAGCATGAACCCTATTGTGAACTGTGCATCCGAGGGATCTAGATTGTGCTCTCCTTAAGAGAATCTAATGCCTGATGACCCATCACTGTCTCCCACTGAGAGGTGAAGCCAGCTGAGCTTCTGGGTCGAGTGGGGACTTGGAGAATTTTTCTGTCTAGCTAGAGGATTGTAAATGCACCAATCAGCACTCTGTGTCTAGCTAAAGGATTGTAAATGCACCAATCAGCACTCTGTGTCTAGCTAAAGGATTGTAAATGCACCAATCAGCACTCTGTAAAAACGCACCAATCCGCGCTCTGTGTCTAGCTAAAGGATTGTAACACACCAATCAGCACTCTGTAAAAACGCACCAATTAGTGCTCTAAAATGGACCAATCAGCAGGACATAGGCAGGGCCAAATAAGGGAATAAAAGCTGGCCACCCAAGCCAGCAGTGGCAACCCACTTGGGTCCCCTTCCACACTGTGGAAGCTTTGTTCTTTCGCTCTTCACAATAAATCTTGCTGCTGCTCACTTTTTGGGTTCACACTACCTTTATGAGCTGTAACACTCACTGTGAAGGTTTGTGGCTTCACTCCTGAAGTCAGCAAGACCATGAACCCACCAGAAGGAACAAACTCCAGACACATCTGAACATCTGAAGGAACAAACTCGGGACATATCATCTTTAAGAACTGTAACACTCACCGCAAGTCAGTAAGACCAAGAACCCACCAGAAGGAACCAATTCCGGACACACCCCCACCCCCAGATGAGACATCTAGTTGCAAAAAAGCAAGCTCAGGGCTCCTACTGATTCTACGTGATGGTGAGTTGTATAATTATTACAATGTAATAATAGTAGAAATAAAGTGCACAGTATATGTAATGAGCTTGAATCATCCCAAAACCATTCCCCCCAACCCCAGTCCATGAAAAAATTGTCTTCCACAAAACTGGTCCCTGATGCCAAAAAGGCTGGGGACCACCGCTATAGGTCAGAGGCCTCAGTTAGCTAAAATAAAGGTGAGAGTGAGGCTTCATTCCTTCTGATCGTTCTCGGGGAGCAACTGTTCCCTTACCTTCTCCAGCTTCAGAGACTGCTTGCATTCCCTTGCTCATGACCTTTTGCTGCATCTTCAAAGCCAGCAATATAGCATCTTCAAATCTCTCTCTCTCTCTCTCTCTCTCTCTCTCTCTCTCTGGCACTCCTGCTTCCCTTTTAAAAGGACTCTTTTGATTACATTGTTCCCAGGGGGATAATCTAAAATAATCTTTCCATCTCAAGGTCCTTAATCACATCTCCAAAGTTCTTTTTGCCATGTAAACTGCCATATTCACAGTTTTGGAGGATTAGACTGTGGATATCTTTGAGAGAGACCCTTTCTGCCTATCACACATGTGACATGTATGTTAAAAAACTCCAAACATTCTTTCTAGCCCACAGGGATCTTTACTTAAATATTAAGAAAATAATTGAGATTTGTTGAATAAAGAATAAATATATCACACATATATAGGATTACAGAATTTACAACTTATTCATTCCAAGACCACCTTCAAAACTTAAAATTAAGTTCTGTACCTAAGTACACAGTTGTGGCTATTGTTTTATATAGCCTTTTGTTCATCCCCCACAGGATTAATTTAGAGCTCATTTTAGCCTTTGATGTGTGTTGAAGATAAATAATATAGAAATCTGGTCAGAGACAACTAATTTTCTCTTAATGTCTATACTCCTCATCATCATAAGCAACAAAACACAGATTTTTGTTCAGCAATATTTCCAAATTGAATAAAGCTTATATTTCTCAACTTCAATTTCAAATAGGTATGGCCATGTTATTAGATTCTGAATGAAATTTATGTAAAGTAGCCTATCAGATGTCCGTGGACTGCTCTTTACGAAAAAAAAAAAAAGTATCTGTCTCTGTTATTTTCTCCTGGAAATTGCTGATTTTCTGTTATGAGGCATTATCCAAGAATGTAGAACAATAAGACAAGGGGCGCTGAGGTAGTTTACCTCCAAAATGTCTACCTTTTCATTTCTATTTATAAGAAAAAATAAACTTTTAGCCATTTTTACCAATGTTAGTTTGAATTTATATGTTATATGGAATTGAATTTAAATCTAAGTAGGCCTCATAACAGATCAAAAATCTATTATGTCAGTGAAAAACTTAGCCCAGCAAAGTAATGTTTCTATACTAAGTGAACAGACAAACCTAAAGACTTCTTTAATGAGCGGTTGCTAAGATTATGGAGAAGTGAGTACAGTTAAGAGGGCAAATATGAATAGATGGGTTTCTCCATACAAAGAGAAAATATTGTGATAAATGAATTATATTGAGCTATATATTTTTCTCATACATTTGCTGTTAGCTAGTCTATAGGAACACAAGAACAACATAAAAGTGAGTCCTAAACTCAGCTTTCATGATAGCATCTAGCTGTTAGCTGTAGATTAAAAGACCACAAGAATGTGAGATGATGATATACCTCCTAATTCGCTGGGGGACTTCATATGAGATGCCCATCTCCCAGTTGGCAAGAAAGTGGCAGAGCCACTGTAGCTGAAGAAGCTATGACACACAGGACAAAGGAATACCTCGTTAGTAACCAGAGTTGTGTCAAGAGTGCTAAGAGTAGTTTAATTGCCTGCATCATTGAATTCATAGATTAATATGCTTTTTTTTTTTAGTTTCATAGTAGTAGACTACACATATATTTCTATTGTGAGAGCCTGAATGTTACATTTTTGGACTCCTTAAAATTAAAGAAGAAGATTAAATATTCAGATTTCTAAGTGCTATATTTTTTATCATCTACCCAGGCATAGCAGTGGGCATTTTATTGGAAGAATTATTCCAATTACTCATATTTTGAACCTTCATTACTCACTTGTAATTTTTTCCTTATGTAATCTGTAGCACTTTCTGTAGGATCAATCTTCTGTGATCCTCAGCATGCCATTCCCCTGCACCATTGCACATGCAGCTAATCCCCTAGTCAATACCCTTCCCATTCTTATTCATTTTATTACAGAATTTAAGAAGTTAGGAAAATATTTTATGAATAACTTCAGCAGAGAATATTCAAAAGTCTCTGGGATTATATTACAATTTTATACAGGTTCTTCAGAAGATATCCATTTTTATTTCTCACACACACACACACACACACACACACACAGGCACACACACACACAGCTGCAAAGATGAAATAGAAACAGAAATTTCTAGGCCGGGCACGGTGGCTCATGCCTGTAATCCCAACACTTTGGGAGGCCGAGGCGGGCTGATCACGAGGTCAGGAGATCGAGACCATCCTGGCTAACACAGTGAAACTCCGTCTCTACTAAAAATACAAAAAATTAGCCGGACGTGGTGGCAGGCGCCTGTAGTCCCAGCTACTCGGGAGGCTGAGGTGAGAGCCCAAGAGGAGGAGCCTGCAGTGAGCCAAGCTCTTGCCACTGCACTCCAGCCTGGGCGACAGAGCGAGACTCTGTCTCAAAAAAAAAAAAAAAAAGAAACAAATTTCTAAAATGTCTTGCATTATGTAATTTAAAAAACATGGTGTAATCTCCTAGACACATTCCAAATTACTAAATTTCACTCCAGAATAGATGATCAATACACAGACAGATAATAGATAAACAAATATGCAGACATGTACATGTAAATTAAATATATATTTTATTTATATTTGGCAGTTTTATAGAAAATACTTGTATCTGCATCTGTATCTGTAGCTATATTTACATGCAGTCTAAGTTTGTATTTATTTTTATATTTCACCATCTTACATGTTTATTTATGTATTATTTTTTCATTAAGATTTCCTGTCTATTTTCCATTAACTTATCAAATGTACATATTTTTCCCTCTTGGGTTCTGGCATTCTTGTCATATTTATGAAGTTCTTTCTTATCCTATGCTTATATTCACAATTAAATATATTGATTTCTATTTATATGTTAGAAATATTTTATATTTAATTTTTCTAGAATGCTTTGATAACAAATGAAGAGCTACTTTTCCCAATAAAATATATCTTAACGTTTATTTTTGAACAAATCTCATAATATCTATCACCAGCTTCTACTGTACTTTCAGAAATGATTTTAATTTTATAAGGAACTGCAATTTCTTTGAGGCAAAATGAGAGGTAATTTTTCAGTTAGTAAATTCATCCATAGGAGACTTTTTTTTTTGGCTCCTCAAAATCTTTACTGAAACCACATTTACTCCTCAACTTTATTTTTTTCTAACACATGTATCACCCAGTCCTGAAATGTTCATTTTCTCAAAAATTGCAATCCCAAGCTTGGCAATGTCACTGCCATACCTGTCCAGCTTGTGAGTTCTTCTCAAACCTGTCAACCTGGGTCAGGATGCTCTTCCCCTTTCCCACTTAATTCCAATGGGATGACAGTTCTGTTAAAAGTGTGCCCTCTGCTGAGGTCCAGGCAGAAACATAGAGTTTTAACTAGTCCAGGTGAGCACAGAAATCTGAACAACCTCAAAAAGCATAGCCCGACGAAATTCCCAGCCCCACTGGCCCTATTTCAACATTCAAAAAGAACCATCCATTAATCAAAAGTAATTTAAAATAATTCTAATATTCTTGGTTCTCTTGAAACTCAAAGTACAGTACTTCACAAATGCTGTGTTACTCTTCCTCTTGTTCTCCACATCTCTCATCCATGAGGTGGCCTTCAATCTCTCTCTGCCTCTAACACACTTCCCCTCGCTCAGCGTCACTCACAGGACCCGGCCACGTGGCCCTCTTCTTTCCTCCTTTTGTCTATTTCTTTCTATTTTCTTTTTTTCTCGGTAACAAATATGTCTGTGCCTACAAACACCCCATTTCTACTTTTGTCCTGTCCTGCTCTAATTAATTTGATTTGCATCATAAATTATAACACTGTGTATGTGTGTGTGTATGAGAGAGAACCAAGTAGTAATTACCAAAATGTCCTTCATAGGTAAAGCTTACTAAGTCTATCAATCCTAATATGAATTTTTGGTTTATTTTTATTATTTGTTGTATTGCATTTTTATATAACAATATGGAAATATAACTAGAGACATACTTCCAACTCCAATTTCTCATTATAAAAGATGAGAATTTAATATAATTTTGCTTTTATTTTAAAAAGGAAAACTCTATAGCTGTCCCTCGAGTATACCTCAAGAATTCAAAGATTCAAATTATATTTTATTTGCATGTTTTTAGTTTACAGATTTTGAAATTTGAAAGAAAGGTTTATTTGGTATTTCTTCTTAATTAGAATGACTAATTTAATATTTATTCCCTTGGGTTTGTTTGTTAATAATTTGATTTAGGTGCATCTGTCATAAAATTTAGAGATTAATATTATTTTAACCCCTATTGAAGTTAAGGCCTTTATTGGGGAGGTTAAAATGCTGATATGTATTGTTTTAATGTGTTTATTTTGTTATTGCTATCTTTGTAGCTTTGGGTTTTTCCACCTTCTCTTTCCATTGTTTATGTTTTTTTTAAATTTTAATAACATTTTTGTTTTTTCAGTATGATATAAGCAATACATACTGTTTTTAAAATGTAAATACAATTATTTACATTTAATTCTTTAAGCAATATATTACTAATTGTTAAAATACTAAATGATGTTATGCCTTCTGTGTTTTCATAGTATATTTAAGTAGTTTAAAATATTTTTGCCAACAATTTTGCATCATTCAAAGCATTGGTAACTTTCAATAAAATTGAAGTGCTGAATCACAATTAATTTTAATATTTTTACAGTGTATAGTTTCTTGCTTTGCATTACACTTGGCTTTAATGTTGCTGAAAGCAAGAGTAATCTCAGATCAGTATACTTTACTGTGGAGATTATATATATATATCTCTCTCTCTCAGTGCTTGGATGGAGCAAAAATGTTTTTTTAAATTTTTGTTTTTTTAAATTTCTTCTAAAGAAAATGGGATCCATGTGCAGAATGTGCAGATTTGTTACATAGGTATACATGTGCCATGGTGGTTTGCTGCACCTACTGACCTGTCCTCTAAGTTCCCTCCCCTCACCTCCCAGCCCCCAACAGACCCTGGTGAGTGATGTTCCCCTCTCTGTGTCCATGTGTTCTCATTGTTCAACTCCTACTTATGAGTGAGAACATGTGGTGTTTGGTTTTCTGTTCCTGCGTTAGTTTGCTGAGAATGATGGCTTCCAGCTTCATCCATGTCCCTGCAAAGGACATGATCTCACTCCTTTTTATGGCTGCATAGATTTCCATGGTGTATATGTGACACATTTTCTTTATCCAGTCTATCATTGATGGGCATTTGAGTTGATTTCATGTCTTTGCTATTGTAAATAGTGCTTCAATAAACATACGTTTGTATGTGTATTTATAGTAGAATGATTTATATTCCTTTGGGTATATCCCCAGTAATGGGATTGCTGGGTCAAATGGTATTTCTGGAATCTCTTTCTGAATTGTGTAAAAAGGCATGGACATTTTTAATGTATTTTATGGATAATGATATTTGAATCTTAATAAAATTCTTACTTATATGCCATATACTCTGTTAATTGATTTATCATTAGTGTTCCACCTAATCCTTCCCCAAACTTCATGGGGACAAGTTATTTCTATAACGAGATACTTGTTATCATCATTTACAGATGAGTGAACTAAGACTCAGCGAGACTAAGAAATTTGCACATTTGCAATTCTAGAAATTGGCAGAACTTCAGTTTGTTACAGGTGGTAGCTAGTCAGGCATGAGCAGGGCAGAAGAGGACTCCACCAACACCCTACCAGGAAAGTCAGCTGACCATCAGGTGATGGTCAGGCCATTGTTAACTGTCTCTCTAAAATAATAATTGGTCACAGCCAGGACTAGGAAAAGGCAGGCTCCCTATACGTAGGAAACACCTGAAGTTTGTGATCAGCATCTTCCTGGTAAGATCTCATGAGCTGGCTCAATGGGCTCAAGCACGCTCATTAAAAGGCAAAATGGTGGAGTTTAACTGATGTATGACCCTCCCGGGACATGCTGCAGGTAAAGGGAAGAAGCTGCCAGGGAAAGCTTCAGGTGAGCATGCATAAACTCCAGGAAATACACTGAGCAGACTCACTTCCCAAGCACCAGCAGGCCACCGCGCATGCGGGAAGGTCACCCCTAAGGGAAGAATCAAGGGAAAAGGGATACAAAGATTCCGGAAGTAGGCCAACATGTAAAACCCTAAGTCCAAAGTCACATGCGGTGCTTGTCCTGCAAGAATAGGTCAGCTTGGCGCTTTTCTAAGTGTACCTTTCTTTTTATTCCTGCTTGAAAGCTTGTTAATAAACTTTCACTCCTGCTCTAAAACTTGCCTCCGTCTTCTTTTTCTGCCTTATGTCCTTTAGTCTAATTCTTTCTACTGAGGAAGCAAGAATTGAAGTTGCTGCAGACCTGTACAGATGCGTTCCACCAATAACAATTTGAGCCAGTGAACGGGAGATGGAAAAAAATAAGTAGATTTGAGGGCTGTTTTAAAAAGTATCCTCTATTGGCTACAACAGTACTCTGTGATGATTCAACATTGAAGAGAAGAAAGGGAGAAGAGACACAATAAAGCTCAGGTTTCTGGCTAAAGAATCCAGTTGTGTATTATTTACATTTACTGAAACTTTTTAATATTTTACAGCGCCATTTATTTTGATCCTTCGTTGAACCCTCTGGTATTACTGTTTTCTTCTTCCTTTTTCTGAAATGTTTTACTTTTGCAGTGTCATTCTCCCCTGTTCCTGCTTTTTTAAGCGTACTATAAAAAATGGATTCTTTCTGAACATACACAGGTTGTCACTGTCCCTATCCATGTAGTACTGCATTTGCAGTTCTGGTACACAGCTTATGAGAAAGCACTAATGAAAATCTCTCATTCAATGTTCAGTTTTTAGTAGGCTTCCGTTATTTGATGAGTCTGTTTGGTCTTGAGTCTGTTTGTCATTAAGACCAAACTAGTTATTTTTATTTTTAAGACAGTATTTCTTTGGAGTGCAGTTGCATGATCATAGCTCTCTATAACCTTGAACTCCTCACCTCAGCCTCCTAAGTAACTAAGATGGTAGGTGTGCATCACCATGCCTGGCTATTTTTATTTTATTTTTATTTACTTTTTTCGTAGAGACAGGATCTTGTGCAGGCTAGTCTTGAACTCCCGGCCTCAAGCGATCCTCCTGCCTCAGCCTCCCAGTTTCCTAGGATTACAGGTGTGAACCACAGAGCATGTCCAGATTCTTCAATGCTCTACATTATCAGAACATTTTAAAAACTATATTTCCTACAATGTCTTGGCAACAATATATTTCTTATCCCTACTCCTTCATAGAATGGATCCCCTGTAGGGAGGCAATGTCCTAGAAAACAGTGCAATTGCCAGTCTGTTCAGCCTGTGCTGCTTCCATCCTGATCCCCACATCAAACCATACACAGACCTCCCAATGATCTGTTTTGTGGAAGTTGTCATCACTGATGGAAGAGATATAGTGTATCTTCCTGTTTTTATTTAGTTAGACTATGTTTTATAAGGTCAATTCTACATTATATTTTATTCCAGTGCAAACCCCATGCCGTAAGAAAAATGGAGTTTCCTTAAAGTTCTTGACAGCCTGTGTTTCTTAGTCTTGTTTTTTTCTTTGTTTCTTTGTGATTTTTATACATTGAGCTTTTATTTAGTCTGTATCTTCATGAATATTTTAGTATTAAGAAACCGATTTGAGAGCTGCTAGATTAGGTGTAGTTTATTTTGGAAATTGTCTTGATAGAAGAAATTTAATTTACCAAAATGGGAAAACAAGATACTCTATTTCTGGCTTCAGATAATTAAAGCAGTGCTCACTTCCTCATTAAAATATTAATAATAATAGCTAGAGGTTTTTTTCACAGCATTATTGAGATATACTTTATATACCATACAACTGACACACAAAACATAAAATTCATTTTTTTGGCATATTCCCAGAGTTGTACAACTATATCTCAGTCTAATTTTAGTAGATATTCATTCCTCCAAAAGAAACTTCATCCTCATGGTCAGTAATTTACCTTGTATCTCTATAGATTTACCTATTTGGAAATGTCGTATAAATAGAAGCATACAGTAGTATGCCATCTTCTCTGAATTGCTTTTCTCACTTAGTATATTGTTTTCACGATTCATCCATGCTGTGTCATATGTCAGTACTTTTCCTTTTTGTTGTGAAATACTCTTCCATTGTATAGCTATACCACATTTAAAGTACCCATTCACCGGCTGATGGCAACTTGGATTGTTTCTACTTTGTATTTATTATGAGGCAGGCTGCTATGAACATTCATGTAGAATTTTTTGTGTGGATGTAAATTTTCATTTCTCTGGCGTGTATACCCAGAAATGGAATTGACAAGCTGTTTTCCAAAGTGGCGGAACTATTTTCATTCCTACTAGCAATGTGTGAGAGTTCCCCAATTTCTCCACAATCTTGGCCATGCTTGCTTTCTGTCATTTTATCATAGCCGTCTGTGATGGTGAATACTGGGTGTCAACTTGATTGGATTGAAGGATGCATAGATAGCTGGTAAAGTATTGTTTCTGGGTGTGCCTGTGAGTGTGTTGCAGAGACTAACATTGAGTAGGTGAACTGAGAGAGGAAGACCCACCCTTAATGTGGGTGGGCACCATCCAATCAGCTGCCAGCGCAGCTAAAAAAAGCAAGCGGAAGAAGACAGAATAGATAAGCTGACTTGCTGAGCGTTTCCGCTCTCATCTTCCTCGCATGCTGGGTGTTTCCTGTCCCGGGACATCAGACTCCAGGTTCCTTGGCATTTGGATTCTTGGACTTACACCAATGGTTTGTCGGGGGCTCTCGGGCCTTTGGCCACAGACTGAGGCTGCACTGTTGGCTTCCCTACTTTTGAGGCTTTTGGACTGGGACTGAGCCACTACTCGCTTCCTACCTCCTCAGCTTGCTGTTGTCCTATGGTGGGACTTCACCTTGCGATCGTGAGAGTCAACTGTCCTTAATAAACTCCCTTTCATATATACATCTATCCTGTTAGTTCTGTCCCTCTGGAGAACCCTAATACACCCTCCTGGTGGTTTTGAAGTAGTATCCCCTGGCGGTTTTGATTTGCATTTCTTTAATGACAAGTTATGTTGAGACTCTCCTTGTGCTTGTACCCGAGGTGAGGGTAGACACCCGCCTTTTCCAGAGTCACATCCCTACTCCATTAGAAGGCAATGTTTGCGTTATGTTTGAATGTTTGAGTGAGGAATGCTCCTTTCCAAAATTCATGTTGAAACTTAATCCCCAATGCAACAGTGTTAAGAGGTAGAACTTCTAGGAGGGTTGAAGCCATGATGACTCCATCTTCATGAACGGTTTGGGGCTTTATAAAAGGGCTCGAAGGGACAAGTTTCTCTCTTCCCTTCCTTCTGCCACATAAGGGCACAGTGTGTGTCCTTTGGAGGATGCAATGTTCAAAGCATCATCTTGGAAGCAGAGAGCAGCCCTCACCAGACACCAAAACTGCTGGCACTCTGATGTTGGGCTTCCCAGCCTCAAGACCAGTGAAAAATAAATTTCTGTTGTTTATAAATGACTCAGTCTCATGTACTTTGTTGTAACAGCACAAACTAGACAGAAACTGTGCATGTGTTTGTGGAAAGTAGCAGACCCTGGTCTTCTTGGCTTGCCCCTCATTATATGAAATTGACATCCTTTGAAAAAGATGGGATGGGGTTGATTAGGGCCCCAGTATTCTCAGCTTGCCACACCTGGGACCACCTTTGGCTCCAAGAGTGGAAACTGGATGGAAACAGGCATAACTGGTCTTCTATACCACACCTGCCTAGAATGGAGCTTCTGCAATGTGCGGTTGGTAATGGAGGGTGAGAAAAGCAGGCAACCTGCCCCTCCAGGGATGAAACATGAAGCTGCGGGGAGAGGGCAGTACAGTAACTCAGTGGGTTATGACTCAAATGCCCCACCTGGCTGCTGCTCTTACTGAGATTTAGTAGATTTTCTTGATTAAATGTTTTACCATTTGCTATATGCCCTTTGGACAATTTCCAGACTTTAAATGATTGTGTTTTAAAATGTTCACTAGTTAAAAGGCTGGAAAAAAGGGCCACTGCTCTCCTTATTCAACCATTCTATAAGTCCTGCCTACACTACACTTGAAGTATTTTTGAAATCTTGATTGTTACAAAATATAGCAAAACCTTATCTTCAATGTTCTACAAACTGATTCAGAAATACAACACTCTTAGAAATCAAATATAAGCCTACGAATATTAATAAAAGGATAGATCTTAATATTAAAGAATCTAGTATTTTCTTAAGTAAGTTATGTGCTGTATTTGGTTATAGTTAAATGTTTAGTTTATTTACACAGCCTAATTTTATTCACTAATACACTTAATTAGTGGCAATTACATAGGACTCCAGAAGCAAATTTCTGTGTGTATGCAGGATAAAAGTTTGGTCCCAAGTCAAGAGATTGCTTTATAATTGATAGATTGCTAATGTTAATTTAAAAGAAATGCCACCCAATTTACTTGATAATAGTACTTACATAGCAATATTCATTTGTTGCGATTATCTATTTAAATATATTGTCCATCAAGTATTATCTATTAAAAATATTACCTTTTATAGAATTGCTTTATCAATTTTTTTGACTTTAAGCTTAGCCAAGTTTATTTGTTGAACATTACTTTTGTTGTCAGTTCTTATCAATTTAATATATGAGCCACATTAATATCAGAGTAACCTAGGCAAAATCCTCTAAAACAATTCTATCATCTTCCTCTTTATTGTATATCATATTTCTTAAACCTAACAATATAATTTTGTTTCAAAGTTTGTAGAGAATGGACTTCAATCTCTCTCTGAAATAAAATTATTATCTGGAAAGCTCAGCTGAGAGGTGAGATAAAGATGAAATGAGGATAGGCAAACCTAGAAGGAAATATAAAAAGCAAGAGTTGTAAAAAAAAGTTTGAGAACACATTTCTTAGATTTTTATTGGGAGCTTTTTTATCTCTTATCTTTATATTAGAAGCATTGATACTTATGAGTTTGTTATCACATGAAATTTTGCAGATAGAGACATAATTATATACACACATATATACATATATGTACATACGAACTATATACTGAAAAGGTTTCCCTGAGTAATGTAAATTGACATATAATTAATGTTTAACTCTATTGAAATTTATAGGGTCACTTATTTTTCATGCATCTTTTATTCACTGTTACCTAGAAAATAGACTATAGCAAAAGCAAATCAAAACCTAGGTTTGGAAACATAGGTCAACAAAATATAAACTTGCCTGTATGGGCTACTACAGTGACTTCAGCTTGTATGAAAATTCTTGTGAAGACCCACTGAAAGGTATTATTCTGGTAGCTTTCCGTTTTGTTTATTTGTTTTATTTGTGTATGCACACATGTGTACTCATGTATCTATATCTAAATTTATATCTGCAAATTTTGCTAATATATGATTCTGTAGTGAATTCAGCTTCTATAAAAGTTCTTGTGAGGACCCACTATGAGATACTATCCTGGTAGCTTTCAGTGATGTGTGTGTATTTTTATCTGCAAAATTTGCCTATATATAATACCACAGCAGCTTCAGCCTTTACAAAATGTCTTATGAGGATGCACTGTAATATATTATCCAAGTAACTTGAATGTGATTTACGTTGAGCTATGATTTATCTTTAGCCTTTCTGTCAGTTAAATTTCCTACATTAACAACTCCAGAATTTTGTCTTTTAACAACAGCCAGTGATTCAGCCCATGATTCTGCAGACTGGCAGTTTGAGTTGGGCTCAGTTATTGGTTCTTTTGGCTCCTGTGTCTGTGGTAAGCTATATGATTAGTGGCCAAGGCAAGTTGGCTTATGAAGGCCTTGTCTGAGAATGCTATTGACTAGGCTTCTCTCCATGTAATGGCTTATCATCAGGCAGGCTAGCATGCATCTATTCACATGATTACAGGGTTACAAATGCAATAAGACAGTGAACATTAGATGTAAGCACTTCTCAAGCCTCTAGCTGTGCTACATTTGCTACTTTTCAATTGTGCAAGATAAATCACATGGTCACACTGAAAGTCAGTGGGAAAATAGACTGCACTCTTGATGACAGAAGCTGCAAGTCACAACGCAAGGAAAATGAGTACAGCAGGGAACCTTTGAGGCTGTGTTTGCAATCTACTAACCTTTGGACCTGTTGATTATACTTCATCTGAATAATACAGCAATTGAGTTTTTAGCTTATTGTTTAACAGCAAGAACGCCATCCTAATTGTATTTTTCTGAGTGGTAATTTTAAAACTAAATTTATTTCTGCAAAGATTAGTTTCTCTGGCTGTGGTGGTGGTTTTCTCTACTAATCTGAAATTAAGACCTTGAACCTTGAAAACAAACAAATTGAACTTCAGAATAGTATAAAGTACACCTTGGATAAGTTTCTTGTTTTTTTTTTAAAAAAATTCTTTAAATATTTTTCCAGAGTCATGTTTTTTTTCCTTGAGATTAAAACAATTTAACTGAAATTCTAATGTAATTGAAATAGGACATGATCATGTTAATTTTCTCTTTCAAATATTTGTACTAAAGATTATTTGAATTAAAACAACCAGATAGATAGGTAGATATAGCTATGTGTGATCTGTATATGTTATATAAAATATATGTGTGCATCTATAGATCATATATTTATATATAAGTACATGTATAATTTATATGCAGTTATAATATACAATCATATATAAATATATATATCATGCATTTATAACATATATACATGTATGGGGAAAAATTAATGTTACTGTGTGCTTGAATTATCCTAAAAATATAATAAAAGTTTAAGTCCATTATAAAAAATGTGACAGTGTAAAAAATCAAATCTTCCAAATATTATAAAACATTATCTTTCGGATTATTTTTTTTCCAGATAAAATAAAAATCTAGGTGTCTTTAGATTTTATTTTTGGCATAGCGTTTATTACACCAGAAAAATACATGTTAAGTTACTTAAAATAATTTTTATTCAATTGTTTTAAATAATTGTTTGTGCTTTATTTTTACTAATAGCACCATTTTCTTCCCTCCATTGAATTTCAGCTCTCAAAACATAACTTTTACTAATTATTAATTTTTAATGCAGAGATACTCAAACATGGAATTGGGAAAAATTTCAATGCCATATTTAGTTGCGAATTATGTAGCAAATAATTTGTACTGATTTTTGAGATATATATATAGCTTCAAAACTTTAATATATATATATATATATACACACACATGTATAACAGTTATATCTATATATAACTTAGAGCAAAGGCACTATTTTCCAGATAATAATGTCGTTTTTACTGACTTGTTGTCAGCCATATTTTCTGGAATAAACTAGAATGAGGCAGCACCCGTTCCCAGGGAAACGCATGGGAATGCTGTACAGGAGAATGTCACTCTTACTGTCTTTTAAGAGATTAGAAAAACAAAATAGAGAAAAACTACTTTAATCTACATGTTCTATAAGTTTAAATCTTAAGGACACATACCATTGAAGAATGTGTCATTACACTAATCACAATAAAAAATGACAGCAGTTGAATTTGTCTGGGAATATCTCCACATATACTGCCCCACATATATTGTGGAACATAGATTTGCTGTTACAAGGAGCAGGTGTCTAGAATTATCTCATTATTCAAAGAATCAAATAAGGTTATGGAGACAGCACTAAGTAATCTTTAAAGAAAGCTCATAAATAGCTAACAGATGATGCTTCCACCTCCCATTTCCACCAGGATTAGTCTAATAGTAGCTGAAACTATTCATCAAGCCATGGCCTTATCAAAGACAACCTGAAATCCTTTCAAAAAATCCCATCTGTGATACGGTGATAATGTTTTTCCTTCCAAAATAGTTCCACTTGTTCTTATCCCTAAAACTTCCTTCCTCACATTGTTTCACACCTCTGAATACCATGGATAAAAGGAATATAAGCAGCAAAATTTGCTATGGACTTTCAATTTAACCAAAAATGCATTCTAACCCCCTACATTTTTTAAGGTCAGTCTTCCTCTTTTCAACATATATAATAGAAAATGTTAAAATACACATTTCCAAAGAATAGTATATTTATCTATTTTCCAAAATAAAATTTTAATTCAGCTTCTCATACACAACAACATCAATCAGAATTCCGTTCCTGCTCTCCTTGTTGAGGTTGAGGGGTTTTCTTGACTATTTTCTTTGCTGATGCTTCTTTTCTTCACCAATTGATAAAAACATCTTTCTATTTAATGTTTTGCCTTACTGATTTTAAAATTATTATTTTTAATTGATGCATAATAATTTTATGTATTTATAGGACACAGTATGATATTTCAACACAATATAGAATGTATACAGTGTGTAATAATCAAATCAGAGTAATTAGCATATCCATCACCTCAAACGTATTATTTCTTTGTGCTGGGAACATTCAAAATCCTGTCTTCTAGGAATCAGGAAATATATAATAAATGATTGCTAACTATAGTGCTATAGAACACTGGAATTTATTCCTCCTATCTAGTTATAATTTCATATCTGTTAAACAACTGTTCTCTATCTCCCCCAAACCTCTACCCTTCTCAGCCTCTAGTAACCACTATTCTACTTACTACTTCTAAGAAATCAACTATTTTAGCTTTCCCATATGAATGAGAACATATATTTATCTTTCTGAGCCTGGTTATTTTACTTAATGTCCTGCAGTTCCATCCACGTTGCTACTAATGACAGGATTTCATCCTTTTGTGGCTGAATAGTATTTCAATGTGTATATAGCACATTTTCTTTATCCAAGCATCTTCTGATGGACACAGATTTGTTACATGTCTTGGCTATTATGAATAGTGCTGCAGTAAACACAGAAATGCAGATGTATCTTCAACATATTTATATCCTTTCTTTTGGATATATAGTAGTTCTATTTTTAGTTTTCTGAGAAACATCCACACTGTTTTTCATAATGGCTTACTAATTTATATTTCCACCAACAGTATATAAAAGTGTCCCTTTCTCTGCATCCTTGGCAGCAATTGTATAATAAACTATGTTTTTTTGATAATTGCCATACTAAATGGGGTGAGAAGATATCTCAGTTGGTTTTGGTTTGCATTTCCAATGACATTCTTTACATAAATATTAAAAACAATTCTAAAATTTGTATAGAACCACACACACAGAAAAAAAAGCCAAAGAGCCAAAAAACAATCCTGAGCAAAAAGAGCAAAGCTGAAGGCATCACACTATCTGACTCCAAAATACACTACAAACCTACAATAACCAAGATAGCATGGTACTGGCATAAAAACAGACACACAGACCAATGGAACAGGATAGAGAACCCAGAAATAAATCCATGTATTTACAGCCAATTGATTGTCAACAAAATCTCCAAGAACATACATTTTAGAAAGGGCTCTTCAATAAATGCTGCTGGGAAAAGTGGATATCCATGTGCAAAAGAATGAACCTAGACCCCTATCTCTCACCATATACAAAAAAAATCAACGAAAAATAGATGAAGAACATAAATGTAAAATCAGAAACTATGAAATTATTAGAAGAAAACAGGAGAAAGATTTCAGACATTGTTTTGCCGAAAGGTTTTATGAGGAAGACCTCAAAAATACAAGCAACACAAACAAAAATAGAAAAATGGGATTATTTCAACCTAAAAATCTTCTATATATAGAAAAAACAATGGGGTGAAGAGACAACCGCAGAATTAAATAAAATATTTGTAAATTATTTATTCAGCAGGATATTAATATCCAGAATATACAAGAAACTCAACTTGATGACCAAAAAATAATAATCTGATTTAAAAATGGGTGAAGGATCAAAATAGCCATTTTTCTAAAGAAGTCACACAAATTGTCAAGTATATGAAAAACATGGTTAACCTCACTCTTTTAATTTCTGACAAATATAAAGTAAATGCCACATTTTTTTATCTCAAGATTTTTGTTAGTATAAAATGTGATAATGTAAATATCAGACATAGACTCTATTTCTCAATCACTAGATTTTTGGAACAAACTCTTCATCATTAAACTGATTATGAGGAGTCATAACATATAGTAGGTAAGAGCATTTTTCAATAAGGTTAAGTAGGCTTAATTTCTGCCTCTGATCCTTCAAATGATGTGTTAACTTACATAAGTCATTTAACCTGTCTATGTCTCTTTCTTTAGATGAAAAAGAAACAAATAATATATAAAAAGAACTATTTTGATAACTAAACGAGTAAATAAGTGAAAAAATTGTAACTGCATTGACTCGTGTTCAGTATTTAATAAAATCTAGTGTGCTTGGGAGTTTGTACATACATATGTAAGTTCAATGGCATATTATAAACATTTAATTGAGCCAGAAAATATCAGCATATGCTATAGGATATTCATATTTATATTGTATTTGTTGTATAAAGATTTCATTTCAGATTTCATATATATAAATATAAATCCAACATTTTGGCCCCAAACTGACTCAATACATATTTTCCATTTAAATTATTCCAATTACAAATTCAGTACATCTAAATCAATACTCAGCTCTCAGGAATTTGTGGTCCACACATTCAAACAGAAAGAAGACATTGTACCTTATGTTTATTTCAGAAAAACAAATAGCTCTAGTTACTTCAAGAGAAATTAAGTTATTATAGTTGGGACTTAACATTATGCAACCAAAAAGTGGACTGGAGAAGGAGTGGTTGAAGAAATATCTATTGGCTTTCAGGAAAGCTGAAAGAAAACTGCTCTGATAACCCTTGACGACCAGCTCCCTGTAGGCAAAGTGGTTGATTCTCAGGAGAACAAGCGGAAGCTTCTGGAAAATGCCCATTACTCTCTGCTGATGCTTGCTCAGCGTTTGGGCAAGTCAACTTTATACCTAGAGCTCATTTGCTTCAGAACCAGTATCCCTAAATTTTTTTATCACTATTTCAAGGGACCTGGACGAGACTTTGTTTAAAAAACCTGCCCTATAACCCTAAGATTTTACAACTTTGTAAAATGTTGTAGTTTATTGCGATTAAAGATCAAAATGTATGGAAATAGCATGAGTTACAAAGATGCCTCATCATGCCTGTTACATTGCTGCAGTGTCATTTTCCAAAAATATTCTATTTAAACTCAAGAAAATCGCCACTGTTCCTTTTTAACACCTGTCAGCAGCAACTGCTCATAGCTGACGGGATGTATCCGTTGTTGCGTTCTGACACGTGAGGTCTACTCACATTTTGTAAGACATGTCACTGTCAGAAGCTAAAAATAAAAAGGTAAATGTGACAACCCTGGCGCCACCATGCCTAAGAGCCACAAGTAACTGTGATCAAGAGGGGTATTTCTAAATATTGCAAAAATATCAAACTTCTGCTTCATTTTAATTTTTTTGTGATTTTTGTTGAATTTCATCTTTCGCTATTAGTCAAAAAATGTTCTATGATTGTAACCAGTGAAAAATACACAAGATTATTTTTCTCAAGAAAAAAGACTGATACTGTTTTGAAATCTTTTGTTGAGAAAGCTACACTAAATTGAAATCACTTGCCTTAGCTACTTCTGAGGAAAGGCCAGACAGCAACTGTAATGGAGGCTATAAAAATGCATAGGAAGCCAAGTAATTCACAAATGATTAATGATAATGGTAATATAGAAAAGACCTTTGGTAATAAATACACAACTGAGTTTAGAAAATACAACAAAGAGTAATTAGATTAAACTGAGTTATAAACAATGAGCATGTAAAAAAGATACCAAAAATAACAGATTTTGATATTATGCTTGTGCTCGTATTACCGAAAGCATAAATTGTTGCATAAATGGAAAGACTGGTATGATTTAAGTACTTTTGAAGCAGAAAACTCATTTAGTTATTTTATGAGATAAAGACACTCATTGTAAATCATTCCTACATTTGTATGAGGGCAAAATAAATTGCCTTGATAAAATCAAACTGATTTAATGTACAATTCTTTAATAGCACTGGATGAATTTAAAGTGTCTTATATCCTCGATCAAGGCTAAACCAAATTTCTCTCACACACAGAAGTGCACACTGACACACACACACACATACACACACACACACTCTGATACAGGTATACTCATATACTTAAACCCGATGATCCCTCCTCAAAGACAAATTCACACCCCACTTTCATAAATAATTATTTTGCTTTAGGCAGTTATAACTTGAATCCAATTTTTAGTTTCACATTAATGCGAAATGTCTTACAATAACAACCAGAAAAAATAGGTCTGTTAAAATTGTAATAAAAATCTAAAAGAAGTCTAAATTTTACACCTGTAATTTGATGAGAATTAAAATAATAAAAATTATGTTTCATATGGAAAGAGATATTGTAGTTTCTAAAGTGAATTCCAGCTCATTTTTGAACTCTCAATACTTTTGTGAGATACACAGTGCAGTAACTGTTATTGCAGGGAAAATAAAGCTCAGAGGCATAATTGATTTGCTGAAAGTCACAAAACTAGCAAATGACAAAAACTAGCCACTAAATCTGCTCTGAAGGTTCTGGTCGAGGACAAATAGTCTTTCCCCTACTTCAGGATTCTTCTTGAAAAGTTCAAGTTAAAATGGAATTAAAGAGAATAAATTAATATACTGTATTATATAGAAAGAAGGATAATTGATATTTTATAATTTTTAACGTAACACATTTTGTCCTATTAACCACATACTACAACGCATAAGTAGTAGCTAAATAGTTGAAGCCATATCACGTTGTTATAATGTGCATTTAGTTTGTCATTCTTCTGCAGTTCTACTCCCTAATCAAGGTTAAGACTTTCAGTTGCTGGTCAAATTTTCAAGTATTTTTATTTTTTATGATACCTAGTAATGTACATGGAATGTTTTTCAGCATTCATCTTAGTAGATTTATCTGTAATTTCAGTTAACATGGGGGTCAGTTTGCCTCCTATTTATTCCTTGCCCTTCCTCATCTCTGCTCAGTGTCTCAGGGGCCTGAACGCTAGAGGTTTTCTGTATCTGTCTCCCATGTCACCTTACTTTTCTCTGGGTTATGCCTATGGCAAGCACTGGCTCAGGACTGGCGAGCAGGTGATTCCAAGAAGTCCGGTTACTTCTTCCTCTCCTGTTCTGTCCTAGGAGGCATGTCTGGCAGACAGACAAAGTCTATGACTGCAGCCTCTACCTGGTGATCCTGGGCTCCAGGCCCCAGTATGTCCTTGCAGTTTGTGGAAGTGGAGACTTCCAGCAGTTGCCAGTTCCTGGGTTGCGTTACCTTCCTTTATTTGTCAGCTCAGCCATCTTTATAGTTTAATACCTTGCTTTACATATCCTTCATGTTAGACACAGACATTCTGTTTGTGGCTAATACTACCCAAAATAACGTATTTGTCATTTATTAAATGAATATTAAATGAGCCAATTTTAGTCATCAAACAGAGTGGAGAGCTGGCTTGTATATATTGCATTAATCAAAATGATGTAAAAATAAGGCTCATAATATTATGATACAATAAAATAATAGCACATATTGAATATTTAACTGACAACACTCTGTAGCTCTTTTTCAGTTGATGTAATTTCTACTGTAGACATAAAGGATAAGTTAACTTTTAAAATAGCACTATTTACAGAAATTTCTTTTTTGACAAATGCACATTGTACTATGGTTTTCAAAATGCACCTTTAAAAAAATTTTTTTGCACTTACCTAAAGAAAATAAATTTCATTATATAACTTATTAGAAATCAAACAGCCCCCCCATATACAATAGTATTTCTATGTGATATGGAATTAATAAAAGTGTTCAACTTTTAAGTTGTTTAATATTGCTATGCTCTGGAAGAGTCTTGTAAGCTAAAAAATGTACACATTTGTGTAGCATACAAAAAAATTTAAGTGTGCTCTCAGGCTGAATATATATTACGGAACTTAGTTCACCAGGGATACATTGCATTGTGGTTCTGCTATATTTGGATGGATGCATCTCTTCATTTACAGCCAATAGGGAAATAAGAGCTCACTGCTGCTACACAATGAGGTAATAAACAGCATAAATAGTTCATATAACTTCTAGTTATGCATCATCTACCCAATAACAATCCACATAATACATGAAAAAGTAATATTACTCTTTTTGAAATAAATGTTTATACACAGACAATTAGTTTTTTCCTTTCATGTATTGTGTGAGGTTTTAATGTCTTTATATCTCAAATTTACTTGTTTTAATATTCAATAATAATACCCTACCTTGATTTCAGCTTACACAAATATTCTTTCTGAATCTCTATTACTCCTCTTTGTCAATTCCATGTCTTTGCTTAGTTGCTGTTTATTTTACTCTTTTGTTCTCTTCTTATTTAGACTAATTATATCATTTTCAGCCTTTATATTTTTGACATTCATTTTCTAACATTGGAAACTGTGCTCATCATGTTATGCCTTAAACAAGCTTTTGTTTAGATTTCTTCTTTGTAAGAAATTACACATTAATTCTATCAAAATACTGGTAAAATTTTTACATTGTTTTCCTTGATTCCTTCCACTTTTCTCCCAAAAGGGGGCAGTTAAAAAGTATTCTTCCCCATAAAGACTCCTACACCCATCTTTTCTTCCCCGTCCCTTTTTTTAAAGTAAAGATGAGGTGTCACTATGTTGTTCAGGCTGGTCTAGAACTCTTGGGTCTAAATGATCCTCCCATCTTGGCCTCCCAAAATTGCTGGGATTACAATCTTGAGCCATCGCGCCTGACCCACACATCTTTTCATCTCCTTTTGCTTTGCCACCATCTAGAACCTTTAACTTCTCATTTTTCTTCTAGTGTAAAGTTGTAACTCTACACTGTGCTGGTATCATGTGATTGTATTTTTAAAATGACTATAATAAGAAAGTAATGCCATGGTTGTCTCTTAATTGTTTACACTGGTTTCCATCTGTCATCCTGACTTTCGAAGTAATCTTTCTGAAATACCTTAAGATTCCATTCCAACTTCCCTACAACATTCACCCTCAGATACTTTCAATGATTTCTTGTTTCTTATAAGATAAAATTTAGTCTCATCAATTTGGCCTTCAAAATGTTTTCATTAACTGGCCATGGCTATGTATTTAAAATTTTTTTTACTACTCATTATAACTTTACTAAAAAACATTCAACTTAGCTCAACCATTTCCATTCGTGCTTTCTTGAATGTGATGAGTTTTTCATTGTAATTGCTTTGCTCACATGTTTTTCTCTGAAAGGAGAAGGGAGTGAAGAGGAGGTACAGGGAAAGGGAAAAGAATAAAGACCCAAGGGAGGAAGGGAAGAAAGAGAGAAAGGTTGTTAACATGTATGATCACTTTCTATTTATCAAGCACTCAGAAGTGGGTTAAAGAATGAGCATTTGAGCAATTTTTTTTTCCCTATGGAAAGCTGGGCATTTTTATAGGGAAAAAATTATAATCTAGATGCTTCTAAGATATCAGTGGATGCTAACATATTTAAGAAACTAACTCAGTGGAGAAAACTGTTTTCTCAGAACCTTTTTCAAAAGGTGTACAGTGCACAGATAATTTTATGAGCGCTTGATAAGTATGAAAGCTAAAGTGTGTCATCAGTAACCTTGCTTTTCCTCTCCTACGCAACCCTCACCCTAGTTTCTAATTAACTATCAAACAAATGTTTAAAAAACAATAATTCTTAGAGACACCAAAATATTAAATAGCAAAGCAGGCCAATGGATTTTAATTGTTCCCTTGTTATTATATTAAATGCTTTAAAACACATTATTTTATGTAATACTTATGAAACCCTTAGAGTTAGTATTCCAATGTTGCATATGGGCATAGCTAAGCTTGACTATAATTAGTGATACTGTACTGTATACTTACAAGTTGTTAAAGTGGTAGATATTAAATGGACTCACCACACACACACACACACACACACACACACACACACACACACACACAAATGGTAACCGCATGAGGTGATGGAAATGTTAACTAGCTTGATCACTGTATTAGTCAGGGATCTCTAGAGGGACAGGACTAATAGGATAGGTTTATATATGAAAGGGAGTTTATTAAAGAGTATTGACTCCCACAGTCACAAGGTGAAGTACCACAATAGACCATCTGCAAGCTGAGGAGCAAGGAAGCCAGTCCGACTCTCAAAACCTCAAAAGTAGAAAACTGAAAGTGCAGCCTTCAGTTTGCGGCTGAAAGACCCAGAGCTTCTGGCAAATCACTGGTGTAAGCGCCGGAGTGCAAAGCCTAAAGAACTTGAAAGTCTGATGTTCGAAGGCAGAAAGCATTTGGCACTGGAGAAAGATGAAGGCTGGAAGACTCATCTAGTCTAGTCCTGCGTTCTTCTGCTTGCTTTATTCTAGCCACGGGGCAGCTGATTAGACAGTACCCACCCATGTTAGGGGTGGGTCTGCCTCTCCCAGTCCACTGACTCAAATGTTAATCTCCTTTGGCAACACCCTCACAGACACACCCAGAACAATAGCTTGCATCCTTCAATCCAACCAAGTTGACACTCAATATTAACCATTACAATCATGGTATCATTTTATAATATATAAGTATATCACTACACATTGTGTACCTCAAATATAGGTAGACCTTTTGTCAGTTATACCTCATAAAAGCTGGAGAAATAGAATTCAAATGATTAAGACATGTTTTCAGGATCACTAAGTTCAGAGTTGCAAGACAAATTGTCCCTTCTTATATTTGATGCTTTTGAAGAATTATTCAAGACTTATGATTATTTGTGAACTTAGCACAACCCACACATGTAACATATTCTTGCTTATCTTGCTTATCTTGTTTTTTTTTCAATAAAACTATTATTTCTGGATTTAGCCAGGATTTCTCCTTCATGACTCATCTACCTTCTTTCCATCTGGACAATTTCATATAATAAAAAATCAGATATTTTTCATTATTTGTGCAATAAGGCATACTTTGCTTTATACATAAATGGAATATTATGTTTATACCTCATTAAATGGTAGACCATTATTGTATTTTAATAAATGGAGACTGGTAAGAAAATTATTTAGAACTACAAAATTATAAGAGTTTATGCACCTGAGAAAACTCAGGTAAATGTCTAAAGTTAGCTTCTATAAAACAGCACTGGAGTTGTTTTAAACAGTAAATATCATTCAGAGTTCTGAAATGAAAGAAATAATTGGTAATTTCTGTCAAGTACACAAGTTTCTCCTTTGAACGAAATTACCTGTTTACAGAACCATTTCTAATCAGGAAGAGGCCATTCTGGGTTACAAGAGAGAAGCAGCAAAGAAATAAATGCCCCCTTGGAGAAATGAAGAAGTTACTGCATTTCTTCATTACTAGACCAGAACAACCAAGCCAAAGGCAGTAAGAGAATAAAATTGATTACAGACTGTATTCCCCATGTGGAATAAGGGATTGGATAGCCGTTTATTTTATTTTGCCGCTATAACTAAAACTCTTCTAACTTATATTTTCACTATATTTCAGTCTTAAGGTTTTTTTTCCTTTCAATATTGTAGGCCTTTCTAGATACATCTGCAGGAAAAATAAAATACTTTGAAGCTAAATCACTGTCCTAGGATTTGGACATTGGTGGAAAAATGGTGGAGTCTTGGATGTATATGTGAAGTCTTCTGGGAATGTTACAAAGAAAGGTAGAGCTAGCCAAGTTTCTCTTAGTTCAATAATAATGCAGAAATCAAGAATCTGTGGATTTCTCCTAATATCTTTTTTTTTTTTTTTTTTTTTTGAGGCTGAGTCTGGCTGTGTCGCCCATGCTGGAGTACAGTGGCGTGATCTCAGCTCACTGCAGCATCCGCCTCCCGGGTTCAAGCGATTCTCCTGTCTCAACCTTCTGAGTAGCTGAGACTACAGGCACACGCCACCACGCCCAGCTAATTTTTGTATTTTTAGTAGAGATGGGGTTTCACCATTTTGGCCAGGCTGGTCTTGAACTCCTGACCTAGTGATCCATCCGCCTCGGCCTCCCAAAGTGCTGGGATTACAGGCGTGAGCCACGGCACCCGGCCCTAATGTCTATTCTTAAAGAGTTCTTTGAATGAAACTGATTTAAGAGATTGCCAGTGCAAGGTATCCCCTAGGGGATGGTAGGGGACTTTGTATCACACAGTATGGAGAAAAGGTATTGTCCTTCACGTCAACAGAGAATACAGCAAATATACTCGTACATTAGATTACTAAAAACAGCACTGGGATATTTGCAGTCCCACTGCTCCCACATGGCTTCAGACAGCATCAGTGGGAGACGGGGCCAATGACTGCAGCCACAGACAGGACACCTGGAAACAGAGGAAAAAGGCAAGAATATGAGGATTCCAAAGAGATACTTAATGCCTTTCCCGCTCACGTTTTCCATAAATAACTTTGAGAATTCGGCATAATCTCTATTCATAAATAAAGATCTAACTTCTAAAGGGGTACTTGGAATAGATGGATTCAGAGCCCAATTTTATTATCTATATTGTTATTTCATATAAAGATCTCTATATTTGTATATATCTGTACTCCAATGAGAAAATATGGAAATCATCTCAACTCGTCTTTTCATTTAACACCATAACATTTTAAACATAACTTTAAATGCTGTGAAATAATATCATTTATAAAATTAGAGAAAAAATTATAAATACATTGTCAAAAATAGGAATCAATAGTCTTTAAAAAGAGCAATACCCAGAAATACTAGGATTGTTTATTCTAATAGTGCCAATATGTCTCACAAAGAGAAAATAGTATAATTGATAACAATTACAGAAAAAAATCTTAAAATATTGCCAATAGATAGTGAAGAAAGCTTATGTCATACAGCAGCCGTTTCAACCAAAACACTAAATAGCACAGAGATAAACAAAATCTAGTTAAATATAATGAACATAATTTTCCAAAAGATAGAGTAAATATCTTAAATTGTAAAAAATATTTAAGGAATGAAGGATGGATAGTCAGCACTATTATGCAATGTTGACATGAGTTTCTAATAAATAGAATAAGAAAAAAATGGAAAAAGGGTATAGTTAGTATTGAAAAATAAAAAATAACTCTTATTTCTAATAATATAATTATATATCTGGAAAATCTGCAAACTGTAAAATTGTAGATGTATCAATAAGACATAATAAAAACCAGTATAAAGTGACTGATTTATAATTATTATAATCACATTGTACAAAGAGCTATAGCTTTACTGTAATAATAAGATTTTCTAGGTGATACAGCTATTCCCTTGACAATGAAAAGGGAAAATCTGCAAGTCATAAAAATAAATGTTTACAAATCTACAATTTGTAAGAATAAATAAAATTCATATTTTTTTAAGGGAAAGAACCATAAAATCTTGTTTAAAGAAATAATAGCTAAACAAATAGAGAGTCCTAACATGAAATTAAAATATTAACAGGATTTTTTCTGGAAGTGAATAAAGTTGATTTTAATTGTATTTTAAAAAGCAATTACTGTATGCTGTTTAGTTTGGACTTTTGTGTCTCTGTCTATGAGTGAAGTCAGCCTGTACTTTTTCTTCTCTAAATCATTCTATAATGTCATTTACAATTATGAATCAGTATAAATTTAATTTTTCAGAGAAATAATCAATTTCATGATTTTTACTCACATACACTTTAAAAGAACATTTACTTACTTTATAAATTATGCTTTCCTCTAATTAAGACCCTGTTTTTATTCTTAATATTATTGCTGACTTTTTTCTTATTTATTAGTCTAGAGGTAGTTTTGTTTTTCAGGTATTTTTGTTTTTATTTTGTTTCATTGGTTTTGTTTTTTGGAAGGAGGAAGGTAATAGGTAAACCAGTGTTTGATTTAGAACTTGTTTTAAATCTCCATTTTCTGTTTGAATTATTTCTTTCTTTTATTATTTAATTTTTTCTATTTTTCTTCTGCTTATTTTGGTGTTCTAATTTTGAAGTTATGTTTAGTTTAATATTAGACTTCATGCAAATATTTATGAAAATGTCACATTTTAAAATGTAGCATTACATATATTTACAATTAATTTATATTTTGCTCCTAGCACATATCCAGAAACATATTAGTAGTTAAATGGCTATCTGTGAATGTATGACCAAGACCTTGGGAATGTGATAAAAGTGGATTTAGCTTGTAAAAATTGTGTAGGTTTTATAGGTGAAACTGAAGGAATACCATTTCATGAATAAGGCAAGTTTAGCATGCATTCTACCGCATTACTTTGAAACTGTTGACATTAAATCAATATTTAAAAGTTAGTACTGTTTGACAGTTATTCAGAAAAAAAGTTTTAATTATTTTGCTATATAACCAAACATCCAGATGAATATCCCAAAAAAGCTAAAAAAAATTGCTCAGTTGTCAAAAAGTAATCAAAACATATCAAATAAATTAATTCCTCAGTTTCAGAATGGAAATTAACATGAAAACTACCTTGTAAATGTGGTAAAATCTGTTTTCTGACAACATACCCAAGCACATGTTCGATGTGTTACTTACCAGTCAGGTCTAAAAATAACAGAAGCTGGTGAAAGTAAATCAAATACATGTCTATCAAATAGAAGCTTTCATATCAAGATTGGATCAGCAAGCATTCATTTCTTTAAGAAATTAGTTGCAATAACTCATTATTCAGACCTGAGTCATTTATTAAATAACTCTATTACTAAAACACCTTGGCATCCACAATTTATTATTTTTTATTTTAAACAATATTTTATTTTTTGTAAACAATATATTTTGGTGTATACTTTTCCTAAATTAGATAGGTATTTATTTTTTAAATTCTGTGCATGATATCTGGAAAATTGCTAACTCCCTTTTTCTAATTTTTACATTTAACACCATTTACAAAGACTTTTCATATAAGAAGATTTAACTTAAACCATTGGGTTTTTGTTTTATTTTAAAATAATTGACCTTCATGTACACTACTGTTGATTATATTCTAGTTAACATCAGGAAACACTGACAAGTTAAAGATACCTGCATGATGTTTACCTGATGCATGGTTTGAAATACAAAACAAGTGTTCCATAGAATGCTGAAAAGGAGACTAGAATATTCTGCAGGTTACAACTTTAAGAATTAATAATGAAAAATTAAAGATGGTAGAGCAACAGAGCTAGAGAGTTAACTCAGAAATAAATTTAAGCCAATTAGATGTTATGATGCACACAATTGTTATAATGTCAGAACAAACAGCCTCCAAAAGAAGCTTTCAGAATTCCCCAAACACAAAACTCACAGACCGAGTCTGCCATGAAATCTTCTGCATCTGACATGACCAGGAAGCTTCAATCACAACTGTGGCCTCACAGAGGATCCTTAGTATTCACATCAGCAAAATAGATGCAGAAACCCTAGCAATTAACACCTTTGAAGATAAAATCTAGTCTTTGAAGGTAAAATTTAATGAGACCTAAGTTAAAGCTTACACTGACAAACACAAATGTCACCAGCATCATTGATTTCAAGAGAAAAAGCAGAAGCAGCCTGCATCAACTGTGCTCATTTTCACCTTTCAATTCTTAGGCATAAATATATGCGTAGCAGAAATTATGTCACAGGAAAGGTTTGAGAGACTCTGGAAAATATATTTAACCTTCTAAATGGATTTGCATCATAAAAGAGCCTGACTAGTAAAGAAAATCCTAAGCAAAAAGAACAAAGCTAGAGGCATCATGCTGCCCAACTTCAAAGTATACTACAAGGCTGCAGTCACCAAAACAGCATGATACTGGTACAAAAGCAGGCATATAGACCAATGGAACAGCATAGAGAATTCAGAAATAAGACTGCACACCTATAACCATCTGATCTTTGGCAGACCTGGCCTAAACAAGCTACGGGGAATGGATTCCCTACTTAATAAATGGTGTTGGGAGAACTGGTTAGTCATATGCAGAAAAATGAAACTGGACCCTTTCCTTATAGCACAGACAAAAATTAACTGAAGATGGATTAAAGACTTAAATGTAATACCTAAAACTATGAAAACCCTAGAAGGAAATCTAAGCAATACTATTCAGGACATAGGCATGGGCAAAAATTTCGTGATAAAAATGTCAAAAGCAATTGCAGCAAAAGCAAAAATTGATTAATGAGATCTAATGAAACTAAAGAACTTCTGCACAGCATAAGAAACTATCATCAGAGTGAACGACATCCTACAGAATGGGAGAAAATTTTTGCAATCTATCCATCTGACAAAGATCTAATATCCAGAGTCTACAAGGAACTTAAGCAAATTTAAAGAAAAAGAAAACTTCATTAAAAAGTGGGCAAAGGACGTGAACAGACACTTCTCAAAAGAAGACATACGTGTGGCCAAGAAACATATATAAAAAGCTTAACATCACTGATCATAAGAGAAATGCAAATCAAAACCACAATGAAGTACCATCTCATGCCAGTCCAAATGGTAAGTATGAAAAAGTCAAGAAACAACAGATGCTGGTGAGGCTGTGGAGAAATAGGAACACTTTTACACTGTTGGTGGGAATACAAGTTAGTGCAATCACTGTGGAAGACAGTGTGGCAATTCCTCGAAGATCTCGAACAGAAATACCATTTGATGCAGAGATCCAATAACTGGGTGTATACCCAAAGGAACATAGATCATTGTATTACATTATATTTATATTATAAAGATACATGCACATGTATACTTATTGCAGCACTATTCACAATACAAAAGATACGGAATCAACCTAAATGCCCATTAATGATAGACTGGATAAAGAAAATGTGGTATAAATACACCATGGAACATAATGCAGCCATTAAAAGGAATAAGATCATGTCCTTTGCAGGAATATGGATGGAGTTGTAGACCATTATCTTCAGCAAACTAATGCAGGAACAGAAAACCAAGCACCACATGTTCTCACTTATAAGTTTTAGCTAAACGATGAGAATGCTTGGACACACAGAGGGGAACAACACACAATGGGGCTTGCTGAAGGGGGGGCATGGGGGAAGGAAGAGCATCAGGGAGAATAGCTAATGGACTCTGGGCTTAATACCTAGGTGATGGGATAATTTGTACAGCAAACCAACATGGAACACATTAACCTATATAACAAACCTGCACATCCTGCACAGGTATCCCTGAACTTAAAATAAAAGTTGAAGAGAAAAGAGAAACAGTGGAGTAGAAGAATCATAGTCTCCAACTAAGTTTGTTTAATGTCACTTTTCAAACCCCATGCATATATGAATGCATGGTATAATATTAAAGAAACCAAGCAGTAATGAAGACTAAAAAATGCCATTTCTAGCACTTCCTCCAGAAAATATGGAGTAGACACACCACAGAGGGTTGGAAAAAAGTTGAACAAGGAATGAGAATTAGGAGGACAAACAAAGTCTTCTATGCTGAATGAGTAAAGAAAAACAAAATTTCAAAAGTTGTTCAAATCATAAAGTTTTAAGAAGAAAAGATGAAAACATGAGTGTAGCAGAGACTGCTAGTTTTAACCTAATATCCATTCATTTTTTACAAGTGAAACTCTGAATTTTAGATGAACTCGTGACCACCTTTTGGGATACTGTATTTTTTGAATTGCCCGAAAGGACAAGGAGACCATGTGACTGTATTTTGGTCAATAGTAGAGGGATAGAATATGTTATTGCAAGGAGGCTTTCTTCACCATCTCACAGGCTGGAACATGAACACAGAGAGGTGATCCGGATTTGATCATCTGAATGAAGACAACAGCAAGGAAATGGTAGGATAATAAATAAGGAGAAATCTAGCTTTATGGAAATTTCATAAAGCTGACCCTGGAACATTGACTACCTCTGAACTTACATGAGGTAGAGAAATGTTTATCTTTTATAAGCCTATTTTTTGTATTTCTACATTAAAGAAACTTAGCCTATCCTAAATAAAGCAAGAAATATTCTGTAAATCACTTTGGAGAAGAATTTCCTGCAGAAAGGTCATCTATAATGTCAAATTCGGTTAAATGTATATTAAGATAATAATCACAATATATCCACTGCACATGGCAATCAACAAATAATAACTAATAATGTTATAAAATGAAGCTGAAATTGAGTAATGTAGAAAAAATTCACACGGGCAGTGATTGACGAGTGCACGGGAAGTCTGAATTCCAGATTTTGTGGGCTGATCTGTTCATTCTTGTAGGTCATTTCTAGGCATAGGAGAACTGGATTATGACAGGGGTCTGTTTTTAAAAAATGGCTCAAATTACTTTTAGTTACAATTTTATTGTCTGTTATATTAATAGCAAGATATATACTATACTTATACAGCCTATTTCTTTATTCACATAAGCTTCTTTTTAAAAACAGAAGAATAAGAGGTTATCTTCACTTTCATCACCTTGACTAGAATCAAACAAACAAGTAATCATACTTTCATATCAAACAGTTTTGGACCATGCACAGTGGCTCACACTTGTAATCTCAGCACTATGGGGGACTGAGAGGCAGATGGACCACTTGAACCCAAGAATTCTAAACCAGCCTGGGCAACATAGTCTCTACAAAAAATACAAAAATTAGCTGGGTGTAGTGGCACATGCCTGTAGTCCAGCTATTTGGAAGTCCAAAGTAGCAGGATGCTTGAGCCCAGGAGCTCAAGGCTGCTGTAAGCTGTGATCGCACCACTGCACTCCTGCCTGGGTGACAGAGGGAGACCCTGTCTAAAAAATAATAATAATAATAACAGCTTTGAACTCTAATAATAGTAACAGCTTTGAACTCCAATAGATGTGGCTTTTAATCCTCTGTCATTTAATAGTGCTATGAAACTGGTGAAAATACTTCTGTGTCTACATGTGTAAAGTGCCAATAGCAATAGTGAAATCATGTCATTGTAACAAATTCAATAATTAATAATAAAATTAAATAATTTATTAAGTTATTCACATATGAATAATATTACATATAATTGGCAATATGTAAGCAATTAGCAAAGTACTTGGTCTTTGATAAGTTTTTAAATTATTATTTATTTATTATTTAAATTATTATGTTTATAATTACAATCATGGTTACAAACAAAATAATCATCATGAGAATGACTGATATGCATGTTTCAAAATGTTCTAATATAAGAATTTTAGGTGAGACTACAAATATGTTACTAAGCTGCTATTTACTCAGTATTTTACCATTTGTGCAATAATAGATCCTACAAATTAGAGGGTCAATCCTATATTTCAATACTATTGAAGATTTCTCCCATTAGTATTCAAAATTAGATAACATTATGTGGGACAGAGGTAAACATATTCATGATGGAGTTTTGTCTAAATCTATTTTTATTGTTTATTCAACATCAAAATAGTTTTGGGAGCTATTCCACTGCACCAAAGTGATTTTATTGTTCTATAATCAAAGCTATCATTGTAGATTCACAGAATTCTAAATGGTTCACAATGTATTTCACATGAATGAATTGTGAAGGTTTGTTTCTCAAGGCATGCGGACGTGATTTGGGGGATTGTGTTTGTTTACTATAGTCACCATGTGTTAACTGGCATTTGGCAGGCACAGACCTAAGCTCCATTTATCATTTTATTTTATTTTCATGACAAACCTATGAAAACACATTTTTTTTACATGAGAAAACTTAGCATGTTGAGATTATTCTAAGATTTCAATGAGTGCAGTGTTGGCATCTAGGGTGTGTACTCTTGCCACTTATGTTTTGTTACCTCTCTGAATACTTGGGCCTTAATTTTTTAAAATTAAAAATGAAAGAAATGAAGAAGTCATGGAGTCTGTTACCATTTACATTAATCCCATAACTCAGTGGTGAGCAGAATGAGAAAAGACTAGAAAAATCAACTCATCATTCCTTTTAAGAAATTTGTTAACTGTTTTAATTATTTTTGTTAAGCCCCTGTGGTTGGACAGTACAATTCGTTATTTAATATTTTATTTCCTCCTCTACAAAATTAATCTTTTTAATAACTACCCTCTTTTGACTAGTTACTTCTATTCCCGAAACAAAATCTATTACGTTCCTATGTTCTTGTCAAAGAAAACCTTAGACATTTCTGAAGAAGTGATTGGGGAATGAGGATGGGAAGAAAAACATATTCCTGACAGTATAAGAAATATTTTTAGCTATATTTTGATATCACTTTGTTCTGTAACCTACTTTTATCTTTTTCTTGCCAAGAACACACTGATGCCAAAATATTATTATAAGTTGAACCACATTCTAATTTAACTTTTTTGAAAAAAGAAAGATAATATATGCAAAATGAGACTTACAGACATCTTAACATCACCAATTTTTGGAATTCTGATAGTCATGAATAAGAGACGTTCATGTCATTTGATAAAATAATTAAAGTATAAGTTTAAAGTATAACAATTAAAGTATGAATTTAAGCCAGTATTATATTCCATAATACTGAAAATATATTGGTTACCTCATAATGGCATAATGTTTATTTCCAGTAGTGGCTAGTAAAAGGCTATTCATGCTTTTTTAGAAAACTAAATGCCTAAATAGAAAACATACACTTGCTAAAGACTTTTTAGTACTAATTGTTGTAATAAGTTGCATTATATACTTCCTCCGAATATGTTAACCATTATTCATAGAAGGAATTTATAAGAACGAATAATAGTTAAAGGGGAAAATAAATGACACTTTAATAGAAGAAACATATACATTTAAATCCACATATTTATAATATACAGTGTAAATTTTCCCAGTGAAAATTATGTATCTTTGGGTGTTTTGTTATGTGTGTTTTATTCAATGTAACATTAACAGTTTCCCCCCCCCAAAATCCTTCAAACTGGTTAGAGTTTCAATGGTATGGAAAAGTAATGAAAACATTATTTTCATTATTGTTACATTACTATCATTGTTACTACTAAAAATAGCATCTACAAAATAAAAATATATGGTGTTCCTGTAGGCTTGCCATGTTCCAAGCTTTCTGTCTTTTTCTGTACTCAGGTAGGGCCCCAAATTCTCTGGAACCATATTATACATTACTGTTTTGCAAAGGTTTGCAAGAACTTAGGAGCTTCAGATAAAGCCATTTGGGGTAAAAGAGGCATTTCAGATAAGTGGGGCTCCAACTTTCCTGTTCTTATAGTTATGTACTGAACCGGACTGGAATTGAAGTCTGCTCCATATTGTAGAAGATACTGTAGAAGACCATGCTTGTTAAAGGAATCTTACTGCCAAAGAAAAAGTAGTTCAGAAAGCTAAGAAAGCTAAAGTTCAGGTTTTAACATCATAAAAATTAAATGGTATATGTTACTAGGTGGTACAGCATATTTCTAAACTCATTGTCTAATTATTTTGTATCTAAGGATGCCAAATGATAAATATATCTATACTATTCTATTTTATGAATATAAAATGATTTTATAAAATTAGAAAATCCAAAATTTGACCTGAGAGTGAAATTACTTCTTAATTATAATGTATAACTTTCAATACAAATAATTTTTAATTAAAAACTTCCTACTTATTTTCGGTAGAAATGAGCAAAATACCAGAGCCATGTGTGGCTAAAGAACTTTCTTTTTATTCTTTTGGTAGTTTCTTTTTTCTGTGTATCCTAATGTCAGTTGATCTTTAGATTAGATAGTACTATGTTTCAAACACATTTCTTCTTTATTTTCAACATGTGTTTACACTATATTTTCTTGCCTTCTATGCAGTTAAATGTGGCTGACTTTTGGTTTGAGTTCTAGTTCAGTGAATAAAGAGAACACTTTTCTGAGGCCTACATGTATCTTTGAAATACTTCTCATTTGATTGCTAATATCTTCTTTATTTTACCATGTTAATGCATTAACAAATACTGTATTTGAAAGATGAATGGTAAAGATGAAGACCCAAAATGGCCCCAAATCATCACTTGCAGAAGACTTGTATAAATCAGCATAAAACCACTGAGTGGCAGCTAGAGTATGTTAATCCTTAACTAAGTTAGAAATATGTTCCTTGAAGTAAGATCCTGCTATTAAAAGTGTGCAGGTACCTACCTAAATGATAAGAGCATAAATAACCCATCCAGCTAGCGAGTGAGTGCAAACTCATATTAGATGCTAAAAAATGTTGAAAACCTTATTATGCAGCAGTAAAATGCCACATAACTGCTGAGCCTATACCTTTGGGGCCAGTGGATGAAAAGGGTTGATGTGCAATGTGTGGGCTGGTGTTTATTTTTTTATTATTATTAGAAAGCTATTACAAGAAAAAGAGAATACCAGATCTACGGAGATTTACCTGATCCTCTGGTTTCAGAAAAACACAGAAAATCTTCTCTTCAGAGAAAAGGAACATGGGAAAATGAAAGTAATAAAATGGAGGAGGATTTCCATTTTCACCAATGGCAAAATGCAGATTCACTCATTTTATTATTTCTGGAATTAGAAAGCACCTATGAATTTCTACCGGCCATATGGCAACAGTGAAATGGCTATTGCTACCCATTTATACACATATAAACTTGCAGATTAGATTCTGTGGCTTGAATCTGCAGAAGACATGATTTGAATATTCTTAAAACATGCTATGTCACCAACACTTTTGATGATGCAGATCCCAATATTGTATGAAAGAACATGGAGATGAAAAACTCTGAGTTGAAATTCAGAAGAGTCAGTTTCTAATTTGGAATGAGTCTCGGGAATAATTTAACCAATTTACTCATATATTCTTTGTATTATGCACCGAGTATTATGTTTTATGTAAATTTGTATCTAAATAAGTCAAACATAATTATTTTGAGAAACATAAAATAAAATAAGTTATAAGAAAGCATAAGTCAGGCATTTTTTCCTTAGTACATATAATAATAGTGTCTTAAAGCAGATGATTTTTTTATTCTAAGGATGCATTAAATACTGGGAAGAACTTTAGGTATAGTTATTGGCACATTAAATAAAATAAAATAATACGATCAGAAGAAGGATAAATTTATGAGGAATAACATTCTCATCAAAACAACGTACCCGAGATAATAAACATTTCACTCTTTAAGGCTTAAAATATCTCTTTTTCCTTCTAAATTTGCCACAAAAAATAAAAGAGGATGCGAATGTTATACTATCCAAATGGGGTATCTCTGCAACTCTAAACACGTGTATAAATATGAGATTACTAGCCAAAGAGGAAACTGTCCAGGGGTGTCTGAAAACAAGAGACCAGGTACTGTTGTAATAATAGGGTTAATTACAGGACTTTGTCCATTTGCAGGGCTGAGAAAACTTTCCATGTTGGCTTACCAGGATATTATGGTTTCTCTGAATCACTGATTACTGTATCCCTTATTCTCTTCCATTCTTTGTGGATAGGTATCCTGTCCTCAAATTCATTTTGTATATTTATTGAGAGAAGATAAAACTTGACAGAGTTCAAAGGACAATGGTTCATGAATATTACATCTTAATGGAGAGAACTGAGGTTTATCTAGGATAATAGACTCCGCTTGATAAGATGTTGGGTCCTCTGTGTTAGTGACAATTGCTGAATGGCTCTGTGTATGAGAAGAAGGTTGGCATAAATAATTGGAAAAGAGGGAATGTGGCAGAGATTTCTTTGAGTTCACAAAATATTTTTTTCTTGGACACAGATCTGGACTACATCTTTTAGTTATTTTGTAGTTGGATATGTGACAGTTTTTGCCAGTGGTATATGTGCAGAGGGTGTATGTCATCTTCAGGCCTAGACCATTAACGTTTCTGTAAATCGTTCTCTATGTTTTCTCCTTTCTGAACAATTAATGCAGAAAAACATGCCAAATTTGGAGGGTATCTATAGAAATTTGCAAAATAGTTAAGTTCAAAGGTGCCCAGTTCCTTACATCATAGCTTATAGGAAAGTTACATATGATTAGAAACGCTCATTTTAAATAAATTAGAAAAACAGATCCTATGTGAAGCCAATGAGATTGAATTTTTCTCTCTTACAACAATGTTTCATCTTAACAAATTCAGTCTTCATTATAATAATCCAGAATATCTATTCCTTGAAGCAGACACAAAATCTCTGATGGCAAACAAACTTATGTCCTCTTTGTCTATTATCGGAAAACAATCCAGTTAGAAATCAGACAGAGGATTTAAACAAACACTTCATCAAAATAGATATAGGGATAGTTCTATGATTCAAATAATGGTAGGTTCCCTCCAAAATTCCTGTTGAACTTTTAACTCTGATGTAACTATTAAAAATATGGCCTTTGGGAAATGATTAAGGTGTAAGGATTCTGCCCTCATAAATGAAATTAGCACCCATATAAAAGGTAGCAATTGTTGTTGAGGATGTGGAAAAACTGCATGCTTCATACATGGCTGGGCAGATTTTAAAATGGTTCAACCGCTCTGGAAATGAGTCTTAAACTTTCTTAAACTGTTACACTGAATCAGCAATTGAAGCTGCCTTTGCAAATTCATTACAGTACAAAATCGGACATAGTCGTGAACCCCGAGCATCTGAGACAGTTCTCAGTTAATTTAGGAAGTCTATTTTACCAAGGTTGAGGACGCACACCTGAGACACAGCCTCAGGAGCTCCTGACGACATGTGACCAAGGTGGTCAGAGGATGGTTTGGTTTTATACATTTTAGGGAGACAGGAGACATCAATCAACATATGTTAGATGGACATTGGTTAGGTCCAGAAAGGTGGGACAACTTGAGGCAAAGGCAGGACAACTCAAAGTGGGGAGGGGGCTCCCAAGTCATTGGTATGTAAGAGACAAATGATTGCGTTCTTCTGAGTTTTGGATTAGCCCCTCCAAAGGAGGCAGTGAGATGTGCATTCATCTCAGTGAGCAGAGGGGTGACTTGGAATAGAATGGGAGGCAGGTTTGCCCTACACAGTTCCCAGCTTAACTTTTCCCTTTAGCTTAGTGATTTTAGGGTCCCAAGATGTATTTTCCTTTCACATAGTTAACTCTATCTTGCTTCCAACCTCCAGGCTCTTCTTGGTGACTCTCGAGCACAGGCAAATTTATCTTTGAGAGGAATTTAGTTTATAGTTTAATTTGAAAGCAAGGATGATAATAATCCATCTCTATAACCGATCCTTTCCTTGTTTGGGGACTGAAACTGCCTTTGTAAGATCAATGAAAGTCCACAAGAACAGGACGATGGGAGTGGTTTGAACTCTACCAAGACATAGTTTCTATACAGTTTTTCTGCTCAGGAGTTATGTGGCCAGAGGTCAGAGATGGGCATAGATTTTGTAATTTCTTACTTCTCCTGGGGTATGTGACCAGAGGTCACCAGATGTGTCCCTTCCCCAATTGCTCCTGTAGATAACATTACTATTGAGGAACCTAACATGAGTGTTTTTGGAGATGATTTTCAGGCTAACCTCAGCATGACTTGTGACTCGTGACTCAACTGATCCTATGATCCCACTCAGAAGTGGACCCAGGACACAAGGACCATTTTCTACACCCCTGTGATTTCACCCCCAATCAATCAGCAGTACACATTCCCTAGTCCCCTGCCCACCAAATGGTCCATAAAACTCTAACTTCCAAGCAGTCTGAGAAAATCGTTTGAGTGATAACTCCAGTTCTTGGACATAAACCAGGACTTAAGTGAATTAAACTCTTTCTGTACTGCAACGCCATGGTGAGGTAATATGGAAAAGAAAGAAAAAAGTACAATCATTATATCATCATACTCTTCCTTTGGCAGGAATGGCATAGTTATACCAGCGTTCTTCTCTCCTCTTCACTACTCCCTCTTCCCCTTATCAATGCACGTTGAGTCTGAACACGCACTTGTGAAGGTGTGTAAACCGGCCCTTTATGCTTTTACATTCCCTTGTTTTAGACAATCAATGTTCTAATTGCACATTTTACTTCTTTGTCAAACTATTACTCTGCGAAAAATGTCACTTTGTCTATTACTGGACATTATTGGCTGAACCGTATGTTGCTTGGTCTGAAGAAATTATCATTGGCCTCTGGCTTTCCAAGTTCATGTAATGTTTAGTGTTCTCTCTCTCTCTCTCTCTCTCTCTTTTTTTTTTTTTTTAATGGCACTCTGAGCATTTTCATCATCCAGGAGGTAAGCAAAGTCCAGGGCAGAATCAATGTCTATTCCTGTCAAGACCCATATGTAACCTCCCTGGGACACCAGCATTAGTCTTACTTGCCAGCTCTGTTACTTGCCAGCATTAGTCTTACTTGCCAGCTATGTTCAGGGCATCCCTGCTAGGAAATCTATTTCACAGTTATGTGCAGTCTCTGACTCTTGCTGATGAACAGAACAGTTCTTACTGGCATTTGGTGCCTTAGAGGGTAAAAGAAAAACACATCTAGATTCAGCCCATCTCTGCATTGCTGCAGTACCCCCATATGCACTTATTTCATGGATCTAGGTAGTCACCTCAAAGAAACACATGAGGATATCTGCTTATCAATTTGAATTACCTTCCAAACCTGGAAGGAGGCTGTTCTGATGGCATGGAAATGTTCTACTCAAATTTCCACTCCATAAAGCCATGCCCCATATGTTTAATAGGCCAGGTTTCCATTGTCTTCCCCTCTGACTGTATTGATAAGCCATTGATCACCACTCGTAAGTCAGTAAAAACCCAAACAGGGGGCATTTGTCTCTGTTGAATTCTTTAGCATACTATTCAGCCCAGAAAGCTGATTTGTTTTTACCTTTATTCTTTTTTTCATCAGTGTGTCATCCTTTGAAACAGAATGTTGTTTATTTACTTTGGAACTGTCTTCCACACACCAAGCAGTTATTTGCCAGTCAGGTCAGAGGTGTTTGTAGGATACTGTGCAAGTGACGATAGAATTCAGCAACTCCTCATGTACCTCCAAAATTTGCTCTGGAAGAAAAAGAAGCTTTCTGTTACCTAAAATCTCCCCTTTGCATTCACCAGGTAGCATGCTCCTGTGTAAACCATTTTTTTATTTTACTCTAAAACTCCTTGGGCATTTCTAACCTCATTAGAGCATTTCTCTAATGTTACCCAAGACATCATAAAAATTTCAGGTTTCATTATTTAATATGTTTCAGTCATAGGGGTAACTTCAGCGATGTTAAGAAAAGACCATGAGATCTACAAGAAAAAGAGAGAGCTTTACTTTCTTTAAAAAATTACCCGTAGATTGGGAAATGCAGCCTCTGGTAAAAAGAAAAATATGCTCCTAAGAACAAATAGAGAGTTTGGCTTAAAATGAAAAAAATTCTGTTTAGGTTCTCAATCAGTTTTATTAATGGAAATGAAGTATTCAACTTGGTCTATTCTCAGTTGTTGAAATAGTCAAACTCTGATTAGGTGGTTTCCAAGTCCAAAACCTTCATCAGATGTTTTCTTTTAAATGGCTGTTGGGGAGCTTGGTAGCAATTTATTTTGGCTCTGGTTGCAGGAACTGTTTCAGCTCAGAGGTGTAAAACAGGATGTTTGCCTGAGAACCTACAGTGCCTGGTCACTCTTTCAGACTGTGCTGCGGTGTCTGGTTCTACTTCTAAATTTAGAGCATCTCTATTAGCCACAGGGAGTCCATCTTAACTGGAAAGTTTGGGGTCTTAATCTAGAGTTTTATTTTATAATAGCAAGGTAGTAAATTTCCCCCAGGTGGAAATTCTCTAGTTCAAAATCCCAGTAGTCATCACTAGGAGGAATTCACAGGCTTTTGCCATAGGATGCAATTTACATTTCACATAGGGCTACCAAACAGAAAATTTGTTTATACCAGCACTCCAGTTTCTATTTTACGCTCTCTGAGCTTGGGCAATCTTACTGGTTCCCATTTAGCACATTTAATTAATATAGCTTGAAGGGTGGATTTACATGCCTTTTATTTTATAGTTTTAGCTAGGTAGGGAAAATTTTCCCCAGTCAGACATAATATTCATTCCCATAAAGCATTAAGGTAAGTGAGGTCCAACTTCTTTACATAAAGCCTGTTTAACATTTTAACTTTCATAATCCTATTGATAGGGACAGGGGCAGGGAAATTGCAGGCAAAAAAGGGCAGGTACCCAGTGAAAACCCACCCTCAAGCCAAAAAGTCTGAAACTGGCCCAAAGTGGGAATTTATATCCCTGTTTTCCTGCTGCAATGTTGCCTTTTCCCAAACCACCCATGGTCCCGCCTTACACCATCCTGTACCTATAAAAACCCCAGACTCAGCCAGTAGACAGGACTATGGTTGGACATTGGAGAGAAGCAGCTTGATGGCTTAACACTTAAGAAGAATCCAGCCAGAGACAACCAGACTTCCGAGGAGGATTACCTACCGACCCTGTCCCCTTAGCTCCCCTTCCTGCCGAGAGCCACTTTCATTAACAATAAAATCCCCCACATTCACCATCCTTCAGTTTATTCGTGCAACCTCATTTTTCCTGGATGCTGGACAAGAGCTCGGGAGCCACAAGTGGAGATACAAAAAGCTGTCACTTTGGCCCTTTGCCCTTGCTGGCGGAGGGCAGCCGCCTCACACAAAGAGGCAGAGGGTCCACTGAGCTGTTAACACGTAAGCCATCTGCAGATGGCAGAGCTACAGCAGCACTGTAACATGCGCTCTGGGGCTTCGGGAGTTGCAGGCACCCCTACCTGGACGGTACAGTACAGCTTGCATGTCGTTTGCTCCTGTCAGTGCCCCAAAGCAACAGCTCCAATTCCTGCACCCACACCTGCGCGCTCCCTCAGTGGAGGGGTGGAATGCAGCGGGTCCAAGTGAATGGAGTTTGATGCCGCTGGTGCTGAGGCAGCTGGCTGATTCTCTGCAGGTTTACTCCGGTTCCCGCACTTGTTTGCTAGCAAGCTTCCTCCGGGGAGTTGTTGAGGGCGGCCGGCTGAGTAGAGTCCTGTCTAGGAGTCTGGGAAATATACTGATTCACTACCAACCCTTACATGTTTTTATATTTTAGTCCCAGGGACTTCTTCATCCTCAGGCCATTTTACCCATTCTTGTGAAAAAGGCTTTGGTTGAGACAAGGGACACTGACCTGTTTATCAATCTTTATCTTAATTAACTTCCCTGACTATTGCCCCAGGCAATTTCAGATCGGATTTCTCATCATAATATCTGCCTTCTGACTCTTTAAATTTCTCCAAACAACAGAGCAAAGCTTTTTGGAACCCCTTAATGTTGGGGAACCATCAGGGACTCCCTTTGGTCCACCAAACCTTTGATAGTATTGTGTTAAGACTTTTGTTTTAACACCATAAATGCAATTTTATTTTACTTATCTCATTTTAAAATAGGAATCTAAAGATTTCCAGTCCCATGACTTTCCCTTTTTTTCCATTTAGTCTTTTTGTTGTTGTTGTTCAGATCTCCAAATTTATTCAGATTCGTATGTGGAATTCAAGTGTGTTATGTAATTTTTGTACAAATGCATGCTAGCATCCATATAACAAATTTTTTTTGATATCTAATCAACATTTTATTTATTTGTTTTAATTATACTTTAAGTTCTGGGATACATGTGCAGAACGTGCAGGTTTGTTACATAGGTATACACGTGCCATGGTGGTTTGCTGCACCCATCAACCCCTCATCTACATTAGGTATTTCTCCTAATGCTATCCCTCCACTTGCCCCTCACACCCTGACAGGGCCCGGTGTGTGATGTTCCCCTCCCTGTGTCCATGTGTTCTCATTGTTCAACTCCCACTTATGAGTGAGAACATGCAGTGTTTGGTTTTCTGTTCCTGTGTCAGTTTGCTGAGGATGATGGTTTCTGGCTTCATCCACATCCCTGCAAAGGACATGAATTCATGTTTTGTCTTTTTTTTTTTTTTTTTTACTTTTATTAATTTCTTCTTTGTACACCTTATGTCTTAATAATTGTTTAATAATTTCCACCTTCTATAATACATCCTTTGACTTTCCCTTTGACCTTTCTCCACTCTCTTGTAAATCACTCTAATGTTTTCAGCAGCATCTGTAAGATCCATGAGGGAAAGCTGAACCAACAAATCTGACCAGGCTTCCTAAACTGTCCTTCTGTTTTGCAACAGCAAGATTACACGAGGCATCCATATAAAATGGGCACCCTTAATCACAGCATTTGCCATAAAAGGTATATTCAGCAGGTGAATATTTTGTTCCTCATAAATTCAATCCCACATGGCTTGCATATGAAAAGTATCAGCTGCTTCATCTAAGGCGTTCCACTTGGCATTTACAGAGGGAGTCAAAAAAATCTCCCTTCTCCTGATAAACAGATGTTATAGTGGCTTTTTTTTTCAGTCCACCAGGCTGGTAACTCCCTCAAGAATAACCTCCTATGCGTCAGGATTGTGTATAACTATATTTGATTGTTCCATGGTGAGCTGTGCGTCTTGCATCAACCCAAACATGCTCTTTCAACTCTGCAGCATGTAAAACCTAAAGCACTGCTCCTAAATTTGATTGTCTCACAATCCATTTTAGTAAATGTTCCTGAGGAAGCTGATGAGATATACCTACAAAATAAAACAACTTATTCATGCTATACCCTCTGGTTTCAATATATTACTCCCCTTAAAAAAACAGGGTTCCTTCACTTAGTAACAGATGACTCTCCGTGAGAAGACAGGTTTTTTTTTTTTTTTTTTTGAGACGGAGTCTCACGCTGTTGCCCAGGCTGGAGTGCAGTGGCGCGATCTCGGCTCACTGCAAGCTCCGCCTCCCGGGTTCCCGCCATTCTCCTGCCTCAGCCTCCTGAGTAGCTGGGACTACAGGCGCCCGCCACTGCGCCCGGCTAATTTTTTGTATTTTTAGTAGAGACGGGGTTTCACTGTGGTCTCGATCTCCTGACCTTGTGATCCGCCCGCCTCGGCCTCCCAAAGTGCTGGGATTACAGGCTTGAGCCACCGCGCCCGGCCGACAGGTTTTGATCAATAGGAATTTTATTACTTGGAACAGGTAAGGAAGACACTGAAAGTTTATTCAATTCAAAGCACTGTCTCTCTGAGAGAAAGTGACAGAATGGTTTTATGGGGTGATGGAGAGCAGAGAGGGCAAATCACTGCATGGAGAGAGGAGGTCCCAGTGGTGAAGACGTGGTGAGTCATTATGCCGGCACATAGGTCAGATGTTATAATAATGAAGCCACGGTCCCTCCCAGGGTGGAGACTTTAGCATGGTAATGAGGAAAGTTTATGTGGGTTAATCTATAAATTGCTGGAATCTGTCAGGAGCTGGTTTGAACCGACTAGGTGACCAGATTCCACGCAGGGTTTTGAAAAAACTAGGCTGCAAAGCAGGAGGCTGTAGAACAGGCTGATTGCTCAAGGTGATTAAATTCCTATACCATGGAGACCCTCCCTGTCTGCTTAAAAAAATGTTTCTTGGTTTTGTCCTTTCCTCACATTGACTATTTTCTTGATAACCAAAGGTTTTAGAAGTATTTGCTGTTGTCCTTGCAAAAATTTGCCCTTGGGGAATTTTGCCAAAGTTCAGACTGACTGAAATATGAGCTCAGTATAGCATTAAGTTTTGACCCAGCACTCTCATTCAACTTCATTTTAGCTATTGCAGAAAACAATAACCAAGAGACTGAATATTTCACTTTTTTCTTATTAGTTTGCATTTCCCTGTGTGCCCAGTGAACCAGCTCTGTGGGAGTTTGATCCATCACTAAATTCCACTGATAACTTTTACCTTTAGTAACTTCTTGTAGCGCATCTGTGGCTCCATACCATGGCTGGCCAGATAGTCCACGAAGTACCAAAGGTTTCTCCTGCCCTACCCACTTATCCTTTCTCTTGTCGAGCCACAGTTTTCTGTGAGGCAGGGCCATTTTAGCAACTTCTGATTCACTGATACCAATTTTGAATTTGTGAACACCCAAAGTGTTGTATCAATCTTAGAATTTGTTCAGTAACTAAATGAGAAAAAACAAATGCTTTGTTAAAATAAGGAAAGAATGATTAGCATAAAGTTTCATGTGTCTATCTAGGAGTAAACAACATAGAGTAGTACTGATCATAAAAGAATAAGGCGAATGAAAATATGATTTTCTTTTCATTGGTAAATAAATTTAGGAAGATACATGTGAAAGTCAGAAAAATGTTCATTAGTATTGACAAGAAGGACAATTAATTTGAAAGAGGGAAATATAACTAGTTTGTGTTTTTAAATTTGTTGTGTCTTTAAAAATAAAAGACCATGCAAAAATAAAGGATTTGTTTTGGAAAGGCAGTCAATATAACAACAAAGATTAAATGGGGTCGTATAATAATTAATTGAATTAAAAAATTCTTGTGTCTACAATACTAAGCTTCGTCATAGAAAGATAATACATAACTACTCTGATTTCAAAAGAAAGTGATATGACTATGAGATGTAGTTGTTAAGACCATTGGATTGAAAATTCTTCTTCAAAGTGTCAAGTCAGTCACATTATCTATTTCCTAGGGGCCGACGTGGAAATCATAGAAAACAGACATTTGGATTTGGAACTCCACGCATCACCCAGCTATTGACCTCCTGGTTCCAAGCTACTACTTTTATTATGGCACCCATATCAACTACAAAAGTGTACTAGACAGGCTTTCTATATTTGGTTTTTACATTGTCTGGATTCCATCTCTGTGAATCTCTGGTCTCATTACACCTCATTGGCTTTTTTTCTTCTATTGACTAAAGATTTTTCTGTTGTTGTTTATTTTTCAGGGGTGTTATGTCCCTCCATTGCCTCTCAGCTATTACTACTTTTCTTTTAGTATCTTCTTTGGCCTAGCCTATAGTTAGAGTTAGTCACACTGTAGAAAATTGTAAAAATGAAAATAAAGAAATACAAACAATAAACATAAAAACTTCTACTACTTGGAAAATGTATCTTGAGCACATTTAAATTAAATTAAATCAAAATTTTAAATATAATGTTACTAAATTTAAATAATTATATTAAATCAAATTAATAAAATGTGTTAAAATTACAAGTTTTTAAAAGTATTAATCTATATTTCTTATATTTTAGTTAAATATATTATATTTATCTAAATAGACCCAACTGGGTCTACTCTATCTGTTTGGTAGTAGAATCCATCATCTCAACCATTTTGCTGTGGTTCCTCTCTAAACATGCATATGTAGGTTATCCCTTGTATATGCTCTCTATATTACATCATGCACACATTCATTGTGCCCAAATACGGAAAAGAAATGGTTATACTGACACAGACTAATTATTTTGAACTTCATTGATAAAAATGTATTAACAAGAAGAAAAGCTGTAGATGAAAACAGAATACTGGTCAAATTCTTCCTGAAATCAAGTCTCAAATCTCTGACCCTGAGAAATGTATTGAAAGCTGGGTAATCAGGATTGAGAGGACTTTCTTTGTATTTACTAGTTTCTCTGCCTGGAATATTTTCCCACAGCCAACTCAATGCCTGGCTCCCTCCATGCTTTTTTATTTTCTTTTATTATTTTTTATTATTTTATTTTATTTTGACACTGAGTCTCACTCTTGTCATCCAGGCTGGAGTGCAATGGCACGATCTCTGCTCACTGCAACCTCTGCCTCCTGGGTTCAGGTGATTCCCCTGACTCAGCCTCCTGAGTAGCTGGGATTACAAGTGTCACCACTGGACCTGGCTAAATTTTTTGTATTTTTAGTAGAGACGGGGTTTCACCATTTTGACCAGGCTGGTCTCGAACTCCTGACCTCAGGTGATCTGCCCACCTCAGCCTCCCAAAGTGCTGGGGTTACAAGTGTGAGCCACCGCCCCTGGCCATCTTTCACATTTTTAGACATGCTCTCCTGATCTAAAGCACTTGTGATCCAAAGCATCCCTTGTCCTGCTCTGGCTTCATTGTTCTCTATGCAGAGTCTTGGTTATGTGCTTCAGAGAACTTACTAGCATTTTCAGCAACAGTATTTCTTTGTTTCTTTGTGATCCATCACCATCAGAAGAATGTACATTCATTAGGTGAGGAACCACATCTGTCTTGCTTATGGTTATTTCCCAGAACATAACATGATTTTTTGTTTTTTTTAAGTATTATTAAATGTTTTTGAATAAAGGCACAAGAAAGTAAAAGTTAAATAAAATATAGAAAAGAACATCTAAATTTAAAATGCTTTGCTTTGGGAAGCAAGAATTGCAATTCAGGCCATACACATAGACCAGGTAGTTTTTTGTATGTCTGAAGAACAAAGAGAAAGTCAGAGGTTTTATATAAAAAGATAAATGTTATGTATTATTCGTCAAGAAAGTTCATTGGCGCTAGTAAAGTTTTGGGGAGCGAGTAAGTTCTGACTGCTAAGTGACTGTGGTGGGCAAAACTATACTTGGAATTGCAGTAGGTTGTTATGGTAGCTATTAGATAATGAAGATTTAATAAAAATGAAATAAATATTAAAGCCTTAATAATTATTAATGAATATACAGTTAATTTGTAATTATTAATTAATATTATATTAATATAGTATTTCGATGTTGAATTAATTATGATGAGTGATTACAAGTACAAAGAGAAAATCTGACCTTCGTTGAATGATAATTGTGTATTGAAATACCTTGAAGGGCAACTTCCTTAACTGGAAAGAAAAATGCCTTTAACCACAGAGGCTCTGAGACTGAGGAGATACAAAAACATAGGCAAGGTAGTACTTAATTTCTGAACCCCAAAAAAGCACTACAATTGGCAAGGTTTGGAACCTTGGACAAGTTATTTAACATTGGAATTTCAATGTTATGTCTGTAAAATGGTAATAAAACCATTCACATCTCACAAGTTGATGAGTGCATTTTGAAATGCATTATTAAGATATCAATATTATAATATTATAATCACAACATTCAAATGGTTTTCAATCATTTAAAAGGGTGTTTATACAAAAGCTACACAATTATAATATTATAATCACAACATTTAAATGATTTTCAACCATTTAAAAAGGTGTTTATACCAAAGCTACACAATCAACTAGTGGGATAACAGAAAAAGAATTGGGCCAGGTATGATGGCTCAGGCCTGTAATCCCAGCATTTTGGGAGGTCACGTTGGGAGGATTACTTGAGACCAGGAGTTTAAGACCAGCCTGGGCAATATAGAGAGATTTCCTGTCCACAAAAAATAAAAATAAAAACTTGCCAGGTGTAGTGGTGTGCACCTGTGATCCTAGCTAACTGGGATGCAGAAGTGGGAGGATTGCTTAAGTCTGGGAAGTCCAGGCCGTAGTGACCCATGATCACAACCGGGCGCTGCAGCCTGAGTGACAGAGCAAGACCCTGTGATAAAGAAAAAGAAAGAATGAAAGAAAGAACAAAAGAAGGAAGGAAGGAAGAAGGAAGGAAGGAAGGAAGGAAGGAAGGAAGGAAGGAAGGAAGGAAGGAAGGAAGGAAGGGGAGCAGGAGGAGGAGGAAGGAGGAGAAAGAATTGCACAGCAAGTCAAGATTTTGTTCAGCTCTGGAATTATTTTGTTTTGTTTCGTTTTGTTTTTGTTTTTGTTTTGAGATGGAATTTCGCTCTTGTTGCCCAGGCTGGAGTGCAGTGGCATGATCTCAGCTCATTGCAACCTACGCCTCCTGGGTTCAAGCGAGTCTCCTGCCTCAGCCTGCCTACTATATGGGATTACAGTGTCCGCCACCACGCCTGGTTAATTTTTTGTATTTTTAGTAGAGACGGGGTTTCACCATGTTAGCCGGGCTGGTATTGAACTCCTGACATTAATTCATGCCAAAAGAATGGACAAATGTGCTGTCTGTCAGGTGGATATACAGTATTTTATCAGATAGTACAAGAAATTAAAAGTGACCACTGCAGCTTACTATGTTTGAAGTGCATTGTCTCTTCTAAATGCAAGTTGCCTTGGTGGCAGATCACTCTATATCTAGGCTTGTACCTAGAAGGGGGCGGGGGTGAACACCAATTCATGTTTCTAAGGCAGAAATTTTCTGTTATGGTGTTACTGAAGCACCAGGGGTTCAGTCGAGGTCCTTCCTGCCACTTGCTGCATAGAAAGCCAATCACTGAGACAAAAATCACTGCTAAGGAAGAAGGCTTTAACTGGGTGCTGCAGCCAAGGAGATAGGAGTTCGGTCTCAAATCTGTCTCCTTGAAGGACTAAAATTAGGGGTTCACACAGCATGGAAAAAAATGTCATAATTTGTTAGAAAACAGGAACTAGGGTGTGACAAGGACACAAAATGTGGGATCCGAGCATCTCATTGTCTGGATGCAGTGATCTGGTGAGTTTCAGACCTTGATACTTTTTGAGAGGTCTAGGGGGTCCTTTCTTGAGGATGAAACTCAGATAAAATAAATGTAAGTTTCAAGCTTTAAGACTGGAGGAGTCAATTTCTATGTTTATCCAAAAGAGCTGTGTATGGGACTGTCGGGTCAGTTTCAAGGCTTGAGCTAAGAAAACCTGCTGAAACTCTTCTGAATCTTCCTGTATGCTTCTTCTGGGGAGGACCATTGAAATCAATATATATTTTTCTAAACAAAAGGGAAAGCACAGTTCTTACTTTTCAAAATATCTTTGGATAAATGTATATAGTTGAAATGCTGTCTCACATTCCCTACTTCAAATTAAGAAAACACTGCATTAAGCTCTAATAATTAAACAAAACAAAACAAAATATAGTGAAAATATTATCTAGTTACTTTTCATGAAAATAATTTTTAAACATAATCTATTTTTACATCAAGAAATTTTATCTAATGTCACTCTGATTCTAATTTTACATTTGCCTGTAAAGATCACAATGCATCATTTATTTTTCCAGAAGCTATCTGATTTTGAAGTATCAAAATGATTTGCTGAGAATCCAAATACAAAAGCCTAAGCATGGGTAAAATGTTTGCATATATACTTGAACATACTTGTTATGCATGTTGGTGTATTAAGACAAGGGCAAACGTAGTCTATTTGTATTCAAACTGCTAAACATACACAAATTACCAAGATACCCAGAATAAAATACCTCTTTGACTTTTCTGATGGTTCAGTTTATAATAAATTTTCAATTAAATATTTTGTAAAAAATTAAAATAGATATGAAAGTAGCTTGATCTAAACTAAATATTGTAAAAAGTGCTTTTGCAATTTTCTGGTAGTTTATATATTTTTAAAATTTCATATTCTTAATTATTGTATTTTAAAACAGATCACATTTCTCCATACATGAAAATAGAAACCAAGTGAGTGTGTGCATGTATTCATTTAGCTTTTGTGTACATATATACACATACACACATATACAGTTATATATCTGTGTATATGCATGTGTGTGTAACAAGATAATAGATTAAATGAAGAGGAATATAGCATACTATTGGTCAATAAGTATATTTATATTGTGTGTTTAATAGGAAGCCTTACATATAAATTCTGTCTTCTTAAAGATAACAGAGTAACCATTAAAAGCCATAAACTGTCACATTTTTTTACAAAGTTGGTAACATGAAATTGGATACTTTTGCACAAATATTTAAGCCCTGAAGAACATTATGTTCTCAATGATTTTTAAAATATTTAAGTCATCTTTCCTATAGAGCTGAAGAATAAGCCCCAGTATCATTCTGAAAGGCTGTTTTATGGTATTTATTTAATTGGTACTCTAAGGAATTCAGCTTTTGAACAGTAAAATTTTCACTTGTGATGTTTATTTATTGAATGCCAAATGTATCAGAAATTATTCCAGAGACAAATTGATTTTCCTATAAAATTAATATTTAAGCTATTGAAACCTTTGATAATTAAATCCTCATTATATCTTACATATATACTTTTTATTAGCTAAAATTTTATCTCTCAACTCCCAAATTATAACTTGTTATTCTTCCACCCGTTCTTCTGAAAGAAAGCACTTGGCTTAACACAGTTCCTTAAATAACTTTTTTCCAATAGTAATCTGTTCAACATTTTTAAGTTGACAACCAAAATATTGATGTTATAGCTGCCTTCACTAACATGACTTATGATTCTGCAAAAGCCTCACTTGATTTATAGAAAATACTTTAACTTCCATTAAATCTTCTTTTAATGATCTTGAGTTCTATCTCTTGTAAAAGCATCAAAATTTCTAAACAAAGCTAGGTACAGATGTCTGAGGAGGCCAACCATTGTTTCATCAGAGTTACGGGAAGATAGTGTTTTTTTTTCCGCCAATGTGCTGCCTTTTGGAGCAAAAATTAATTTGATATTTGAAGTTCTTTGGCCAGAATGTTAATGTTTTATGCATTATAAAGCCTTACATATTTATTCCTCTTTAATAGATACCAAAAGGAAGTAAATTCATTTAAATAATTAAAATTTCTTGTAGATTTTGTAGATTTCTTACTGTGGTTTAAATGTGTCCCCCAAAGTTCATGTATTGGAAACTTAATCCTCAGTGTAACAGTCCTGGGAGCTAGGACCTAATAAGAGGTGATTAATTTATGAGGGCTCTACCCTCACAAATAGATTAATGTTGTCATGAGAGTGAATTAGTTATCATGTAAGTGGCTTGTTATAAAAGTTTGACCTCTCACTCTGTTGCTCTTTTATCTTTCACCACAGAATGATGCAGCACGAAAGCCATCCAGGTGCTGGGGCCATTCTCTTGGACTTCTCAGCCTCCAGAACCATGAGCCAAATAAAATTCTATTGTTTATAAACTACCCAATCTCAGATGCTGTTATAGTAATACAAAACAGATAAAGACATTACTAAATTGTTTTTGTTTTTTATTCTTTCCTTTATTTTTCTCCCATTATCTAGTATTATTATTAGGCTCCATAATTCAGAGTAGTATTGTTATATTTGCTAAAAAGCATATATTTGATCATATGCTAGCTAAAGGATTCTAGATATATTGGAATATAAAATTTAAAACTTTTACCTTTGGTGATCCATTCTATCAAGAAACTAATAATCATAAATAATTCTCATGGAAAGTATTTTTCACCAAAAAATTATTTTGTTTAAAATTAGTTCCCCAAACTCAAACATGCATACCTAAATAATGAACTTATTTTACACCTCTCCATTTTAGTGAATTACATACTAACTGCATAATAGAAAATAAATCCTCACTTAATATTGTCAGTAGGTTCTTAGACATTGTGACTTTAAGTGAAACAATGTATAACATAAGTACTCGTTTTTCATAAGTGTTATAGAAAATGAAGTTGAAGAAAAAGATATCATTTGAGGACATGTTGCATATTGTTTCTTTTAAAGTTTCAGTTTCCAAGAAGTTATCAATGGTGTTAAATAAAGAATTGCTATATTTAATTTAATCAGTGTTTGCCTGTGTTGGAAAGGGGTTTTGAGACACTATTTCATTCTGTTCACCCTCTTGCTCTCTGTCCTATTTTCTTGGATTTCTCAGTATATAGCATTATAAATAAAACAGGAATAAATTAAAGACAACTCAATAAAAATATTTGTTCCCAAAAAAACTGATATTTCCATAGAAAATACTTGTTATTTTAATTACATTTTAAAAACAAAGTGTAAATAATAACTTCCCAGGTGCTAGCACTCTTGGTACTCTTTACTCTGCTCTGATTGTTCCAAAATGTATATGCTATAGTCAGAATGCTTTTATCCCCATATAATTTATATCTTGAAATCTTAATATCCAAACCAATAATATTAGGAGGTTGATCTTTTGGGAGATGATTAAGTCATGAATGCAGAGCCTTCATGAGTGGAATCATTGCCCTTATAAAATGGCCCATGTGGACACAGTGGCACAGCGTGGACCTGTAATCCCCACTACTCAGGAAGCTAATATGCAAGGATTGCTTGAGCCCGGGAGTAGACCAGCTGGGACAACAGAGTGAGACCATATCTCATAATGAATAAATGAATTAATGAGTGAATGAATGAATGAATAAATAAATAGACCCAATAGACCCACTTACCCTTTCTATCATGTGAGGACATAGCGAGAGAGAGCATAATCTATGAATTAGGAAATCGGCTGTCACTAGAAACCATATTTGCTGGCATCTAAATTTTGTGTTTGCCAGTCTCCACAACCACGAGTAATAAATTTCTATGGTACTTTATATTTCAGCCTAAATCAACGAAGACAATATGTCTTCTAAAATGCTACATATAAAATGTACTTATTTATTTGTAAAAATGGTATTGATTGGTTATCTCTCTAGAAAGTAAGTTTTATGGAAGAACTTTGTAAATAAATAAGTGAGTAAACGAATAAATGAATAAGCTGATTTTACACTTAGTCCCTGAATTATATTGTAATTTCAAATATAACTTCTCCTTCAATTTTGCTTCATATTATATGGGTAAGTAAAAATAATCTGGAAGCATATGAACTTTTCAGTGAAACTTTAAACAAAAATATTCTAAATTAAGTTAACTGACAAGGATTTATTATAATGGAAGAAATATATTGGGATATAATTGGTCAAAAAATTATTGTCATACAAATTATGACAATAGGTATTTGGGAATAAAAAGACATTTATTAATTATACATTAAAATAAAAGAACAAAACTAGCTATATAAAAATCTTTTGGAATTAACTTTTACAGGCTGCTAGTAATTCTAAATATTATTTACACGCTATTTTAATGGTGAACACTGAGTACCTATTCTGTACTTTCATCCCTCTGCATACAATAATTTCCCAAAGTGTCATAGCAATGTTAACACTAGCAAATGGCTATTAATACTTGTTTATATAAAAGCTAAATTTCATAATTTTAGAGTGTTATAAAATGCAACATCCCTTCTTTTTTTTTTTTTTTAGACAGAATCTTGCTCCGTCGCCCAGGCTGGAGTGCAGTGGCGCGATCTCAGCTCACTGCAAGCTCCGCCCCCCAGGTTCCCGCCATTCTCCTGCCTCAGCCTCTCCAGTAGCTGGGACTGCAGGCGTCGCCACCTCGCCCGGCTAGTTTTTTATATTTTTAGTAGAGACGGGGTTTCACCGTCTTAGCCAGGATGGTCTCGATCTTCTGACCTCGTGATCCGCCCGCCTCGGCCTGCCAGAGTACTGGGATTACAGGCGTGAGCCACCACGCCCGGCTAACATTTACAGCAGTGTAGATTCAGTTTCCTTACTTCCATTCTGTTTCTCACTGTGATTGAGGCATAGGGCAAAAATCAAAACCTCACATTCGAAGTCAAATCAGGAAAGCAAGTGTCTGCTCTAGCTACTCTGTGACTGTACCTTGTCTTTTCAAGGATACAACAGACAACCTGATACTCCTCTCAGAAATGTGGGTGGAGTGTGTGTGTGTCTGTCACATGTGCACACACGTATGTGTGTGTGTGATATCAGACCAAAACGGAGATTATCTTGTCCAATTTACCCTCAATTTAGATATTGTTTTCCTGAAAACAGACTAAGTAAATTACTCAGCACTAGGCCTAATTAGTAAAACAACCAGCATTACAAATCATTTCTTCAGACTCATAAGTCAGTGCTTCTTTACCACTACAAAAATCTTAGATTCTAAATATTTTCAATGAATAATGTTCTTCTCTGTTACTACATGTATTCAGTTTAAAGTACTATTTTTTCCTTTTCCTACCTATAATAATTTTGTGTATTTTATTATCAGAATCTCTTATGAAATTTAAAATTTGTTGCAAACTTAATAAAACCTAGCAACAAGTATTGAATATTCAGAAGAGTGATTTCCCTGCAAACTCTATAAGTGCTTCTAAAATTATACCAATTAATACATATAGATAGATAAAAAGCCTCACTTCCTTATAAAATGTGTGAAAAGTTGCAAGTATGTTAAATAATACTATATTTAATTTCCTAAGTAGTGAGTTCGCCATATAATTACTTAAAAATTTGAAATGATGAGGATGAATATGTCAAAGATTATTACCAACAGAACAATATTTTTTTTCATCAACTTAGATGGCAGTACACATCATGATAATTTTGAAATAGGGTCAAGGCACTAGCTCATGCTCTGTAAGCATACTTGTGCTAATAGGCTGAAGACCAGTGCTGAAGTTATCTTTTAGAATTGTAAGGTAGCATATGAAAGATACTGCAGTGGCAAAATCTGAAGTTGGAAGTTGACTTGAATCTGCAAGAGTGGACCTCAAGTGGTTGTTTCTGGGTGAAAGCAGAGAATAAGAAATAGAAATGTTTGAGAGACATTAGACTGGTAGAACCGTTTTATTCACTGTCATAACGATTTTGGAGTAGAGGAAGTGAAAAAAGTGCTACAGGTTGCAAGTAGGTCTTGATGCTTGCAGGAGGCAGGCAGAGAGAGAAGAGAAATGAGTAAGACAAAAGAATATCAAACCATTTTCTAAGCATGGCCATTCAGCCTGTCAGATCTAAGATGGAAGACAGATGTGTAAGACCAGAAATATGGCTCTCATTTTTTATGCATGTTTCAGATTTAAAATTATTATTAACTGTCATAACTAAAAAAAAAAACCACTCAAAGTAATAAGGTAGTAATTGTATTCACAGATAAATATAATGCAGTGGAATAATTGTTTGCAAATTAAACTAATTAAAATAATGAGAACAAAGAAAAATATTTCTTTTCAAATTAAAATAATAATGTTTAATTTACCAAAGCAGAATTTGAAATCTCAGTATTTGATTTGAGATAATCTGAGAAGCCATTTTATAAATACACAAATGAAATTTCTGAAACATTTGCTGGAAACATAGATATTACAATTATCAAATCCAATCTGTACCCTGAATAGTTAGAACTACTGTAAGATTGACATCCATTTACCAATGGGAGTAGAGATAAATATTTCATAACAGATTTAAATTTAAAACAAATTTTAAAGGGTAAGACAATTAAAAATTGTGCCAATGACATAGCAGGTGAGCTATAAAAGAATAAAAGAATAGCAAATTTAACAAAATAAAATCTCATTACTAAATACATGAATAAATCTGCTTACCACTCATCTATTTACATTAGATAATAGTGAAAGGAGCTGGGCACATTCCTCAGCCCCGGGCTCAAAACTCCCTGAGCCTAGCACAAACACATCCCATCCTCCCATCCCACCACCATATATCTCTCAAACTCCCTGAGCTCAGTACAAACACCACCTGGAAAGTCTCCGATAAGGAGACAGCCGTTCAAGGTTACTGAAAGCGCAGGAGCCAAAAGAATTTCTTTGTTCCCCTACAACTTTCGGGCTATAAAAAGCAAACGCTCGCATTGTTCGGGGCCCTCTTGTATACTGTGTAAAGGAGGGACCAAGTTCGAACTTGTAGTAAAGATCCTTGCCGCTTGGCTTTGACTCTGGACTCTGGTGGTCTTCTTTGGGGAACAAACAGTCTGGGCATAACATCTGGGGGCCCGTCCGGGATTCCCCAAGCCCACCAGACCCCTGGTCAACGGATCTGCTAGGATCGATCTACTGATAGGTGAGCTGGCTCGTCTCCGTTTGTCTGTCTGTGTCTGTGTGTCTGTTCTGAATCTGAATCTCTGACTCGCGAGGTCTGAAACTGAGGCTGGCACAGTCCTGGCGGACGCGCTATAGGACAGCCAGTGGAGACCGGTGGGAGACGTCCCCTGGCTCTCTTCTGATTTAAATTGCGATCTGAGTTGCCGGAGCGGGTTCGCGATCCGGGCAACAGTCTGAATCTTGCCCCGGTCCCCGGGTGCGCGCCTGCTGTCTGAGTTGCCCCGGTCCCCGGGTGCGCGCCTGCTGTCTGAGTTGCCCCGGTCCCCGGGTGCGCGCCTGCTGTCTGAGTTGCCCCGGTCCCCGGGTGCGCGCCTGCTGTCTGAGTTGCCCCGGTCCCCGGGTGCGCGCCTGCTGTCTGAGTTGCCCCGGTCCCCGGGTGCGCGCCTGCTGTCTGAGTTGCCCCGGTCCCCGGGTGCGCGCCTGCTGTCTGAGTTGCCCCGGTCCCCGGGTGCGCGCCTGCTGTCTGAGTTGCCCCGGTCCCCGGGTGCGCGCCTGCTGTCTGAGTTGCCCCGGTCCCCGGGTGCGCGCCTGCTGTCTGAGTTGCCCCGGTCCCCGGGTGCGCGCCTGCTGTCTGAGTTGCCCCGGTCCCCGGGTGCGCGCCTGCTGTCTGAGTTGCCCCGGTCCCCGGGTGCGCGCCTGCTGTCTGAGTTGCCCCGGTCCCCGGGTGCGCGCCTGCTGTCTGAATTGCCCCGGTCCCCGGGCTCCCGGCTTCCGGCGCACGCTCGCGGCCCCGGTCCCCGGGCTCCCGGCTTCCGGCGCGCGCTCGCGGCCCCGGTCCCCGGGCTCCCGGCTTCCGGCGCGCGCTCGCGGCCCCGGTCCCCGGGCTCCCGGCTTCCGGCGCGCGCTCGCGGCCCCGGTCCCCGGGCTCCCGGCTTCCGGCGCGCGCTCGCGGCCCCGGTCCCCGGGCTCCCGGCTTCCGGCGCGCGCTCGCGGCCCCGGTCCCCGGGCTCCCGGCTTCCGGCGCGCGCTCGCGGCCCCGGTCCCCGGGCTCCCGGCTTCCAGCGCGGATTTCCTTTACAGGGATTCCAACCCACAACCTAATTCTAACCCACATTCCTTTACAAAAAGAGACACAGAAAGTGAGACTGGAGAGAAGAGAAAATAAGTGAGAGAAAGACCATAGAGATGGGAAAGGGAGAAAGTGAGAAGGGAAATCGGAAAGAGAAAGGGGAAAAAAACGGCAGATGTGGAGAGTCAGAGAAAGAGACTGAGTATAAAGGAAAAAGGACACGGGATGACAGAGAGACAGAGAGAGAAAGCGCGCGCGAATGAGATAGAAACTTAAAGAAAAGACCCTGTAAGTATGTCAATCAAAGATTTAGACAGAAACGGAAAAATTAGAGAGAGAGATAGAGGGACGGAGCAGGCGGAGGGGAGGCCGGCTCGCTGAAAGGGAAAGTAACTTTAAAAGGCTGGGGGGGCGGACGCGAGGGCGCACTTCGCGGACTAGGCCCCCCCCCCCCCCAGCCGCCTGACTCCACGGTGGCTTTACCCCTTCGGGAAATAAAACCCCCAGATGACACAGAAATCCCCAAGCTCCAGTACTGGCCATTCTCCACCAGTGATCTGTATAACTAAAAGGCTCAGAGTGCTCGGTTTTCAGACAACCCCAAAGATTTACTGGCTTTACTGGATAGTGTCATGTTCACCCACCAGCCCATTTGAGATGATTGTCAGCAGCTCCTCCGAATCTTGTTTACCACGGAGGAGCGAGAGGGAATACAGGTAAAAGCTGGAAAGCTGGTCCCGGGGGACGACAGTCAACCGACTGCCAACCCCGACCTCATAAACGCGACCTTTCCTCTGACCAGGCCGGCATGGGACTACAATACGGCAGAAGGTAGGGGACGGCTACGCCTTTATCGCCAGACTCTAATGGCAGGTCTCCGGGCAGCTGCTCGCAAGCCCACTAATTTGGCTAAAGTATATTCTATTCTGCAAGAAAAGACAGAGAGCCCAGCCACCTACTTAGAAAGATTAATGGAAGCTTTTAGACAGTACACCCCCATAGATCCAGAGGCTCCAGGAAGTCAGGCAGCTATTGTAATGTCATTCGTAAATCAGGCAGCCCCAGATATTAAAAGAAAACTCCAGAAATTAGAAGACTTGGAAGGAAAGCGGATTCAGGACCTCCTTCAGATAGCCCAACGGGTTTACAATAACAGAGATACTCCAGAAGAAAGGCAATTTAAGGCCACTGAAAAAATGACCAAGGTCCTGGCAGCAGTAGTACAGAAAGAGCATCTACAGCCAGAGTACACCCAACCCAGGCGGCCCCCCAGGCATGATAATCTGAAAAAAGACCAATGTGCCTACTGCAAGGAGGCTGGCCACTGGGTAAGAGACTGCCCCAAAAAGAAACAACGAGGACAGGGACCCCCTAGGTCTACACCCGTACTAGTCACTCAAAATGAAGACTAGGGAAGACGGGGTTCGGATCCCCTCCCCGAACCTAGGGTAACTTTGCAAGTGGAGGGGTCCCCAGTCCAGTTCTTGGTCGATACGGGAGCACAGCACTCAGTCTTAGTTAAAACTAATGGAAAATTATCCTCCAAGTCCTCGTGGGTACAAGGGGCCACAGGAGTTAAGAAATACCCATGGACAACACAAAGAACAGTAAACCTCGGAGCCAAGAATGTAACCCATTCTTTCCTGGTTATCCCTGAGAGCCCCTGTCCCCTATTAGGGAGAGACCTGCTAACTAAAATGGGAGCACAGATCCATTTCCTCCCTGAGGGGCCCATCGTGACCAACTCCCACAATCAACCCGTGTCCGTCCTAACTATAACCCTAGAAGATGAGTACCGGCTCCACCAGGAGCAACCGGCCCCTGACCAGGACATAGCAACCTGGCTCCAGCAATATCCAGAAGCTTGGGCGGAAACGGGGAGCTTAGGACTAGCAAAACACCGTCCTGCTTTATTTGTTGAACTTAAACCTGGGGCAGACCCCGTGCGGGTACGCCAATACCCGATGCCCCTAGAGGCCAAGAAAGGAATTGCCCCGCATATCCGCCGGCTCCTTGACCAAGGAATCCTCTGCTCATGTCACTCACCCTGGAATACTCCATTGTTGCCGGTACGAAAACCTAATAGTGGAGAATACAGACCTGTACAAGACTTAAGAGAAATCAATAAAAGAGTTGTGGACATACACCCAACTGTGCCTAACCCATATACCCTCCTAAGCACCCTAAACCCTAAACATCAATGGTACACTGTTTTAGATTTAAAAGATGCTTTCTTCAGTTTGCCTTTAGCCCCTCAGAGCCAAAAGCTCTTCGCCTTCGAGTGGAATGACCCTGATAGAGGCATAAGTGGCCAACTGACATGGACCAGACTGCCGCAAGGATTCAAAAACTCTCCTACCCTGTTCGATGAGGCCCTCCATGAAGACCTGGGTGAGTACCGACGCAAACACCCTGAAATAACCTTACTACAGTATGTTGATGACCTCCTGATTGCTGCTGAGACCCAAGAAGCTTGCATCCAAGGGACCAAAGGTCTCTTACAAGCTCTGGGAAATCTAGGATACCGAGCCTCAGCAAAGAAAGCTCAAATCTGTAAATCAGAGGTAACATACCTAGGATACCTGCTTAAAGAAGGGCAGCGCTGGTTAACAGACGCCCGAAAACAAACTGTTCTGCAGATCCCCAGGCCGCAATCCACCCGACAAGTGAGGGAATTCCTGGGGTCAGCGGGGTTTTGCAGACTATGGATACTTGGGTTCGCAGAACTGGCTAAACCCCTATATCAGGCAACACGGGGGCAGCAGCCATTTAAGTGGACAGACGAAGCCGAGTCGGCTTTCCAACAGATTAAAACTGCCCTACTCTCCGCGCCTGCACTGGGACTACCTGATGTTACCAAGCCCTTCCACTTATACATAGATGAAAATAAAGGTATCGCTAAGGCAGTAATAACTCAAAACTTAGGCCCCTGGCGGAGGCCAGTTGCCTACCTGTCAAAGAAGTTAGACCCAGTGGCTGCCGGGTGGCCCCCTTGTCTCCGAATGATTGCAGCCACGGCTCTGATGGTGCAGGATGCTGATAAGCTTGTCATGGGGCAAGAATTGCGGGTCGTTACCCCACATGCCATCGAAGGTGTACTCAAACAGCCACCCAATCGATGGATGAGTAACGCCCGACTCACCCACTACCAAGGATTACTACTAAATCCTCTCAGGATAACTTTCCTGCCCCCAACGACCTTAAACCCTGCCTCGCTGCTGCCCAACCCGGACCTGGACGCCCCACTCCATGACTGCACCGAGATACTAGCTCAGGTGCACGGAGTTCGAGAAGACCTGCAGGATCGCCCACTTCCTGACGCCGACCTCGTCTGGTTCACTGATGGGAGCAGCTTCATGCATCAGGGCCAGAGGTACGCTGGAGCGGCAGTGACTTCAGAGACTAAGGTAATCTGGGCGGAACCCCTGCCCCCGGGGACATCGGCCCAGAAGGCCGAATTAATAGCACTCACCCAAGCTCTTACCTTAGGGGCGGGGAAAAAGCTGACGGTATATACAGACAGCCGATATGCTTTTGCAACAGCGCATATACATGGGGCCATTTACAGGGAGCGGGGGTTACTAACGGCTGAAGGAAAAGAAATAAAAAACAAGCAAGAAATCCTAGCCCTGCTAACAGCCCTATGGAGGCCAGAAAAGTTAGCCATTGTGCATTGCCCAGGGCATCAGAAACTAACTACTACAACTGCTCAAGGCAACTTTCTAGCGGACCAAACTGCAAGAAAGGTGGCGAAGGCTCCCAGCCAACTCCTTGCACTCCAGCTCCCTGACCCGGGCCCCCGGGACTTGCCATATTTCCCTGATTATTCAGAACAAGATCTCCAGTGGATTGACAAGCTTCCCCTGAAACAGATCCAGAATAGGTGGTGGACTGATACTAATGACCAAACCATCCTACCAGAAAAAATTAAGACAACAAGTGTTAGAACACATCCACCGAACCACCCACCTGGGTGCTCGGCGGATGATAGACCTGATCAGACGCTCTAAGCTCAAATTCAGACATACAGCCGAGATGGCCAGCAACATCGTGACAAGTTGCAAAGTCTGCCAGCTTAACAACGCCTACCCCCAATCCCAAGCTGCAACGGGAACAAGGCTCAGGGGAACCAGGCCCGGTATCTACTGGGAAGTAGATTTTACTGAGATAAAGCCAGGAAAATACGGGTATCGGTACTTACTTGTCTTTGTAGACACTTTTTCAGGGTGGACTGAAGCATTCCCCACCAAGAAAGAGACTGCTCAGGTTGTAGCAAAGAAAATCCTGGAAGATATCCTCCCCAGGTATGGCTTCCCCGTCCAGATAGGGTCAGATAATGGGCCGGCCTTCGTCGCTAAGGTAAGTCAGGATTTGGCTTCCATCCTTGGGGCAAATTGGAAACTACATTGCGCTTACAGGCCCCAGAGTTCAGGACAGGTAGAGAGAATGAATCGGACCTTAAAAGAGACCTTAACTAAATTGACTATGGAGACTGGCGCTAATTGGGTGGTCCTTCTCCCCTACGCTCTGTTCCGGGCCCGTAACACCCCTTACAGACTAGGCCTTACTCCTTATAAAATTATGTATGGCAGACCCCCACCCTTAGTTCCCGGCCTAAAAGATGATCTGCTCAAGTCCGAAACAGAAAATGTCTCTGAACTCTTGTTTTCCCTACAAGCCTTGCAGAAAATTCATCAAGAAATCTGGCCCAAGCTGAAAGAACTATATGAGACCGGTCCCCCGCCGACACCCCATCCGTACCAGCCGGGAGACTGGGTCCTGGTCAAGCGACACCGACAAGAGACCCTAGAACCCAGGTGGAAAGGACCACTCCAGGTACTCCTAACCACACCCACCGCCCTGAAGGTAGAAGGCATCGCATCGTGGATCCACTACACCCACGTCAAGCCAGTGGACCCAACCTCTGATCTTCTGGGACCAATCACGGCGGCGGCTGAAGCACCGGACACGTGGACTGTGGACAGAGCTAGAAACAACCCCTTAAAACTCACCCTGCGCCGACAACATAGCTCACTGCAAACATGCAGTTAGGTAGTCTAACCCTAATGTTAGTCGCCCTAGTGGCCGCTGGAGAAATCACAAAACCAGCTCATAATCCCTTTGTCTGGAGATTCTGGCTTTATGAAAACCGAACCCACCCTGGGCAACCTCATAAGCCCGGAAAATTATTGGCCAGTGCTGATTGCCCTTCCTCAGGGTGCAACAGCCCAATTCTACTAAATTTTACCGGTTTTCAAATAGCCAAACCTATGACACCAATAATATGCTTTGAGTTTGATCAGACTAAATACAATTGTAAACACTATTGGTGGCACCAAAATGCTGGCTGTCCTTATAACTATTGTAACATCCACAGGCCCCGTTATTGGGGAAAGAGAAAACAGTTAGACCCTAAATGGCCCTTCTATCGTAGACGGGATAAAGACTTTCCATATACATGGATAGTTAGAGACCCCTGGAACTCCCGCTGGACCACACCTCAACATGGGGCTGTATACTACTCCCCCTCCTCCACATGGCCTAGCAGTCACCTCTATCTGTGGCGAGGCCTAGTGCAAGTACTGCCCCTGGTCCACGGGAATATCCAACGACAGGAAAACAGACTAACACAAGACTTACGTCCTTTCTCCTGGTTAAAGTTATTACAAGAAGGACTGGAACTTGCTAACCTTACAGGACTTCATAGCCTGTCTGGCTGCTTCCTGTGCGCCACTCTAGGGCGTCCACCGCTAACAGCTGTCCCTCTGCCATGGGGACCCTCTACCTTTGCCCAAGCTAACAACCTCCGAAACCACTCGTATGCTCCTATCCTGAACGTGCCCCTATACCTAAACCCTAGTCAGGAGAAGTTTCCCTACTGTTTCTCAGGAACCAATTCCAGCCTCTGCAGCATCACTGCAACGCCCCCTAATATTACCTTAAGAGCTCCATCAGGCATATTCTTCTGGTGTAATGGAACCTTATCTAAGAACCTACCTAGTCCTTCTGTTAATAACCTACTATGTCTCCCTGTCACATTAGTTCCCCGGTTGACTCTACTAACTGCTGGCGAGTTCTTAGGGTATACCGGTAACTGGACTAGTGCTATTATTCACCCAGACCCTAGACCAAGACCTGCACGAGCCATATTTCTCCCCCTCATTGCAGGAATCTCCCTCACCGCATCCTTCATTGCGGCCGGACTGGCGGGGGGAGCCCTAGGTCACACCCTCATAGAAAGTAACAGGTTATACCAACAATTTGCCGTTGCTATGGAAGAGTCGGCTGAGTCCCTTGCCTCCCTTCAGCGGCAGCTCACGTCCCTAGCTCAGGTAACCTTGCAAAACCGGAGGGCCCTAGACCTACTCACTGCAGAAAAAGGTGGTACATGTATATTTCTAAAAGAAGACTGTTGTTTCTACATAAATGAATCAGGACTTGTAGAGGACCGGGTCCAACAGTTACGCAAGTTAAGCACTGAAGTAAAAACACGGCAGTTTGCTTCAGCTGCAGACCAATGGTGGAATTCCTCTATGTTTTCTCTGTTAGCCCCCTTCCTTGGACCCCTGCTAAGTCTACTATTTCTGCTTACCGTAGGACCTTGTGTTGTTAACAGAATTTTACAATTTATTAGGGAGAGATTTGACACCGTACAACTCATGGTCCTCAGAGCCCAATACCAACCTGTAAACGCTGAAACAGAATCAGACTTATAAGACCCAAGATTGGCTCTAAAGATACCTGAAAAGAAGGGGGGAATGAAAGGAGCTGGGCACATTCCTCAGCCCCGGGCTCAAAACTCCCTGAGCCTAGCACAAACACATCCCATCCTCCCATCCCACCACCATATATCTCTCAAACTCCCTGAGCTCAGTACAAACACCACCTGGAAAGTCTCCGATAAGGAGACAGCCGTTCAAGGTTACTGAAAGCGCAGGAGCCAAAAGAATTTCTTTGTTCCCCTACAACTTTCGGGCTATAAAAAGCAAACGCTCGCATTGTTCGGGGCCCTCTTGTATACTGTGTAAAGGAGGGACCAAGTTCGAACTTGTAGTAAAGATCCTTGCCGCTTGGCTTTGACTCTGGACTCTGGTGGTCTTCTTTGGGGAACAAACAGTCTGGGCATAACAATAGTTGATATTTTGTACATGCATGTAATTTGTATAAAGCAGATTTGTAGTTATTCATTTTAACTATTTGAAAGCTTTCTATGAACATATTTTATAGTGGACATTTTCACTCATATGATATTACTGAGACCTGGCATAATCAAAGTTTTAAAAAGATATATAACATTTGTTATATATAACAAATTTAGTTATATCTAATAGGTATCATATCTTGGGAATTAAAGCTTTAAGCATATGTTTAGTAAAATCTGATACAGTAAACAATCTACATATTTATATAAAATACTTCAATGTTAAAACCTCAGGTTTGGTTTTAATAATAAATACTCAAACACCATTGGTTTTTTCCCAGTTGCCCTTTTTTGAATTGTATATTGCCTCATTTCTTATTTTTTCCTCTCTTGTCTCTGAAAAATATTACTTTGAAATAAAAGCTCTGTGTTAAAAATAGCAGTTAATTGAAAATGGAAATAGAAATGCACATTAAAGAAAAAAAACTTTGTTATAGCACACTCTTGTTAATGTATAAGGGTGTTATCCATTTTTTTCTCCTGTTTGGTTCCTCCTCAATTAGGAATAACTAGGTAATTAGGAAGCAATCTTTGGTAATGAAAACAATTAATTACCTTTTTGTAGTGTTTTTATATTTTAACAAGAGGACTAGTAATTATCTTGCTAGGAAAAAAATTGATTATTCCTTTATTTATAGAATAGATAGTCTCTCATCCCTCATAAAATGATCAGTAAAACTGGCTTTACTAACAATTTCTTCTTTATCCCAAGTATCTTTTGATATCCATGCTTTGTTATGCTCACAGTTTTAGGAAAAAAATTCTTCCTCAAAACAGTTCAAATAATATTATTCACTAATGCCATTTAAAACTTATTTGCTTTTCTAGCTCATTACTGAGTGAGGTTTGTTTTTTTGCTTGTTTATTTGTAATGGTAGAGAATTCTGAAAAAAAATTATAGGGTGAAAATGAAAAGAAAAAGTAACAATCTTTGAATTTTAATGAATATATTATGACATAGAAACGCCGTTTAAAATCTGTTTAGTGGCACTAGTACACATAATTAATTATAATGTATAAAGAAAAGTCACTTGTATTTGGCTTTACATAGCAATATGATTTCAACACATTTCTGTCTTTCTAATAGTTTCCCTATAGTTAAATGGACGATGAGATTTAATTTCCTGAACATATGCAATCTAATAGGTGGAGGAAGCCAACAGAAGCAATGTGGGTGGCAGAATGAAGTCAACCTTGGGTTTCATAAAAATCAGAATGAATGATAGACGTAACAGAGAGGTAGATAGACAGAAATACACTAAAACCACTAAAACTAAATATGAAAATTAAGATTCACTAAAAAGGCCATTTTGGAAGTAATATTTTCTTTTCTATTATATGTAATTTTTAAATGTATGCTTTAGAAGTCAATATTACATGTATGACTTTAGAAGTCAATAATTACATGTAGATAATGATAACTACATTATCATGGTAGTTATATAACATTAATGCCTTCTCTTTCATTAAATCAAAATGAAACTATAACTTTTTAAAAAAATATAAATATGGATCGTCTGCATTAATATATTAAACTCCTCAATTGGGCTTTTCTCTACTAATGGAATTAAGAGTATTTTATTTTTCGTAAATAAAAGCCAACTTGTGTAAGTGCAATGATATGATAAGACCAAAAATGTCCACAATAATGTTGGAAGAAAGGTTTTAATAAAGTAATGCTTATTTAATTTATACAGTTAAAGTATAAAATCTTTGTAATGAAATAGGAAAACAAAAAAATTCTGTCAGTTGCAAATAAGAACTGTGAACTTTTCTTTTTGACTCTCAGGCCATTTTTAACATTTTTAATTTAATCTTTTTAGAGATCAATTCTCCCTATATTTCCCATGCTGGTCCCAAACTCCTGGGCTCAAATGATCCCCCTGCCTCAGTCTCCTAAGTAGCTGGGACTACGGGCATACTGTGAACTTTTTGAACTAATTATTTTCAGCGATTGTGTGTTTGTGTGTATGTGTGTTCATAATAGGATTTTTGGTGTAATATTTTATTATACTCGTTCTCCATTTTATTTGCTCTCAACCAGTGCAGTAGACATAATTCTATGATTGCTTCAAAGATCCCACTTCCTGGCGCATGGTCCCTGTGTAATTAATGGAATTTGACAATACAATGGGGTGGTCACACCAGTCATTAAGTTATGTTATATGGTATAGGGACTTTAAGAAACAGAGGTTATTTTGGGTATACCGGAACTGTCAGGTGAACCTTCAAAAGACTCTTCCTGGAGAAGAACCTCAAAGCATAAGAGAGATTACATGAAGAAGATTCTCCATTGGCAGGCTTTGAAGATGGAGGAGCCACATGACAATGAATGAGACCAGTCTATAGAATTCAGTAATGACCCTCAGCTGCTAGCCTGCAAGTAATTGGAAACCTCAATTCTACAACTGCAAGGAACTGAATTTAGCCAATGATCTGAATGAGTTGGGGAAAAAAATGATTCCCTTGAGTCTTCAAAAATATATAATATCTCACAGACAACTTGATTTTAGCCTTGTTTTTTTTTTTTTTTTTTTTTGAGACGGAGTCTCGCTCTGCAGCCCAGGCTGGAGTGCAGTGGCCGGATCTCAGCTCACTGCAAGCTCCGCCTCCCGGGTTCACGCCACTCTCCTGCCTCAGCCTCCCGAGTAGCTGGGATTACAGGCGCCCGCCACCTCGCCCGGCTAGTTTTTTGTATTTTTTAGTAGAGACGGGGTTTCATCGTGTCAGCCAGGATGGTCTCGATCTCCTGACCTTGTGATCCGCCCGTCTCGGCCTCCCAAAGTGCTGGGATTACAGGCTTGAGCCACCGCGCCCGGCCGATTTTAGCCTTGTAAGACTGTCAGCAAAGAACTCAGCTGTGCTCTTCTTTAGATATCCGGTTTACAGAACTCATCCTAATAAATGGATGTTGTTTTAAGCCATTTAACCCTCCATGGTTGTGGAAATTTGTTAGAAAACAATGGAAAATTGGCCGGGCGCGGTGGCTCAAGCCTGTAATCCCAGCACTTTGGGAGGCCGAGACGGGCGGATCACAAGGTCAGGAGATCAAGACCATCCTGGCTAACCCGGTGAAACCCCGTCTCTACTAAAAAATACAAAAAACTAGCCGGGCGAGGTGGCGGCGCCTGTAGTCCCAGCTACTCGGGAGGCTGAGGCAGGAGAATAGCGTGAACCCGGGAGGCGGAGCTTACAGTGAGCTGAGATCCGGCCACTGCACTCCAGCCTGGGCGGCAGAGCGAGACTCCGTCTCAAAAAAAAAAAAAAAAGAAAAAAGAAAACAATGGAAAATTAAGACAATTAGTATTTTCACACTGGATCTTCTTAACCTGAAATTAATTTCAAATTTTATTATATGCTTATTGGGCACGCTAAGAAGATGATCATGTTGTTAAATATTCTAGTGAATAGATGTTGCTCTTTCCTGTTTTTCAGAATCACATTTTTTAATTATCATAACCACATTAATGAGAATTTTGCATAGACAATTTAGACACACTCCCTCATATAGCTGCGTTAGGCAAAAGTGAACAACGGTTATTTTGCTTTTGTGCCTAAATATTAGTGCCTTACATAAAAAATTAACATCTTGTATGGTAAAGCTCCATAGAGAACATATGTCACCATTTTTAGATGACTTAAAAATGGTTGTGACGTTTTATAAGAAAGGGTTCATAAAGTAAGGACAGTGAAAACTGCTACATATATATTTATAAGCTACACTAAAGACATGTTGGAAATAGATATGCAGTTATTAGTCGAACATATGGAATCACAGACATTTTCACAATCTTACTTTATAAAAATACATTTACTTATGTTTTAATCAACTATTATTTAAATCTTTAGAGCAGTATATATTTGGCTAAATAAATAACTGTCAAACAGAAGCATCAACCATTTTATTCTGGAGCAGGTTTTAAAAAATATTTTTTGCATTTTTAAAATTTTTATTTATTTTTTAATTTAACTTTTATTTGTGGGTCAGGGGTAGATGTTCCAAGTTTATTATATAGGTGAACTTGTGTCATGTGGGTTGGTTGTACAGCTGATGTCATCATCCAGGTACTAAACCTAGCACCCATTACTTTGTTTCCCTGAGTCTCTCCCTCTTCCCATCCTCCACCTTCTGCTAGGCCCCAGTGTGTTTTCCACCTCTATGCGTCCATGTGTTCTCATCATTTAGCCTGGAGCAGATTTAGATGACACTCTAAATGCTCTTGTAAAAATAAAAAGATTCATCATTTTAAACTCTCATTATATTTTAGTGTTGGTGTGTCAGGAACTTCTTAAGTGAGCTCTAATCAATGTTTTCTTCTTATATTCTTTTAATTTTCTGTTGTAATTTGAACTGTTGTGCGGCATAAGTTTCTCTGATATTCTTTATAGAAAAATATAGAAAAATCATTTTAAACAGAGGCTTTTCAATAATTTTCAATAAATTTCTTTTTAAAACTTTTTGGAGAAAAACTTTAAAAACCAGAAATACCAACCTTATAAAGTTTCAATCTAGATAAAACAAATTTATTGGCTGACATGTCTTTACAAGAAAAATGTTCTTTTTTTCATAAGTTTGTGAAAAACAAAGGTGACACAAAATTTAGTTAAAAGCAATTATAATTTTCTCAGCATAGATAACGGCCTATACATTTTGTTGCTTGTGAAAACCTATAAATGAACTTGGGACCCTAAAATCATGGATATAATTGGGGAAAAAAAAGAATAAGCAAATAAGCATTAGGTCAAATTCTAATTATACTCTTTTATATAATTAAAATATTTAGGTTACTTCAGTCAGCATTTTAATTGTTAAATATCATTTAAAATAATTTTTATATTCATTCATACTTACTGAATATGTCCTATCCTATTTTCTGGTTGTTACTAAAATTCTGTGATACTATTAAATTCAACTCTAGAAAGCACTGAGTAATTTTATAACTTTTTAAAAATAAAATGGCGTACATAGATTCCATACTGAACAATGCACCTAATCTTATAGCATTTTATGTTCCTAAAAATGCTTTAATAACATATATTTTCTTCACAGTATGAGTATAAATCAACTAATGTTTGTAAAATATAGTAATTTAAATTATTTAGGACATCGGTAAACAAAGCTTAATTCTCTTCACCAGGAAAAAAGTGGTTTTTCATGAAATAGTGAAGAAAAATGTATTTCCTGCCTAAACTGAAAGACATTATAATGACTTTAATTAATGTTTCATATACATTATATTATGGGAACGAAGGAAGGAGAAATTTGTGTTATAAAACATATAAATGAACACACACACACAAAATTGTAACTTTAGCTTCTGGTTTCCAGTCTGGCTTGGAACTTCTGGTTTCCAGCTTGGAAGTTGCCAATCTGTCCTAATAAGTAAAAAGCTGAACACCGTGAAATTTGTGTTATAAAACATATAAATGAACACACACATACACACACACACACAAAAATTGTAACCTTAGCTTCTGGTTTCCAGTCTGGCATGGAACTTCTGGTTTCCAGCTTGGAAGCTGCCAATCTGTCCTAATAAGTAAAAAGCTGAACACCGTGAAAAACTGACAACTCTTCTTGCATCTGTCAGAGAAGTGAGGTAATATAGCAAACCACTGCCATCAAAATTGCAGAGACCAACAAGTGAATACAGAGAATCATGACCTACTGGAGCAGAATCACAACTTACTGAAGCGGAAACCTCCATGGGAAACAGTACCAGGATGGAAAATCCTAAACTGTAATTGACAAATTGCTGGAGGCTCAGTATGAACAAGTTAGAGACTTAAACACTCCAGGGAGAACCATTCATACAGGGGCCTGCAAACTTGTGTGAGTGTTACCTCAAGGTGCTCATGTTGTCACAGTAAGTGTCAGAGAAAACTTCCTTCCTGCAGGAGGAGGGGTAATAAAAACACTAAAATATGCCAGAGCACTATTTTCTTCCTAACAAGATCCGCCCTCAAGACACTCTTTTACCTCAGCCTAAAGTATGAGATTTTTTAAAGAGCCTAACTGATCAGAAGGGAAATACCCAACTCCAGCTCTCTGCAGTCACCCTGCCTCACTGACAGGGAGTGGGGGAGGATGCTGAGAATTGTATGTAAAGTTCATAGTCCAAAGGCACAGGCTTATTAAAAAAATTGAAACCAAATTATAGGACTACAGAATACTTCCCATTCCCCCTTAACATTACCACAACATTACTAAAGGCCTATTTACTACAGTTCTTTTTACCCAGTGCATCATATCTGGCTATCAAGAAAAATATCACAAGGTATATTAAAAGGTGAAATCACAGTTGAAAGAGATAGAGTAAGCATTGGAACTAGATTCAGACATGGCAGGAATGCTGGAATTATCAGCCTAGTAATTTAAAGCAGTTATTTTTAATATGCTAAAGACTTTACTGGACAAAATAGACAACATGCAAGAATAGATGTGCAATGTTAGCTGAGAGATGGGAATTCTAAAAAAGAATCCAAATTAAATGCTAGAGATCAAAAAATTGTAACAAAAAATGAAGAATGCCTTTGATAGGCTTATGAGTAGACTGAAATCTCTGAGCTTGAGATGTCAATGGAAACTTCAAATATGGAAAAGCGAGGAGAAAAAAGACTGGATAAATAATAAAGTATATCTAAGAACTGTGGGGCAAGTACAAGTGATATAACATATATGTAAAGTGAATACCAGAAGGAAAAGAGAGAAACAGAAACAATATTTGAAGTAATAATGACTAAGAATTTCCCTAAATTAATGTCAGACATAAAACCACAGATCCAAGAAACTCAGAGAACATCAAGTAGTTTAATGCAAAAAAGAAAAAGAAAAATACGCCTCAGTGTATTTTATTCAAATTGCAGAAAATAAAAGAATTTAAATAATTGAAGAAGGCTAGAAAGGGTATTGGGGAGTGCATGCTACCTATAGAGTAGCAAAATTATAAATTACATCTGACTTTTCCTCAGAATCTATGCAAACAAAATGAGAATTGATAGAAATATTTAAAGTATTGAGAGTAGAAAACCACCAATCTCAAGATCTGTACCCGGCAAAATTATAGTTTGAAAATAAAAACTTTCTTAGACAAACAAAAATTGAGGGAATTTGTGACTAGTAGACATGCCTTGCAAGAAATCTTAAACGTTCTTCAAACAGAAGGATGGAATATAAATTATTAAAGTGGATCTATGTAAAGAAAAGAAAATCACCAGAGAAGGGAGAAGTGAAGGTAAAATAATTACCTTTATTTTCTTATTCTTAATTGATCTAACAGATAACAGTTTATTCAAAATAATAATAGCAACAATGTGATCAATTATGTATGCTTATGTGTAAGTAAAGTGAAGGACAGTGAAAAAGGAGTGATCCAAGGAATAGTTAGGAATTGCTAAGTTCTGACACAAGGAATGGTGGAATTAGGAATATTTTTTACTAAAAACTACTCATATTATTTATGAAGAGGTATGGTGTTATGTCAGAATAGACTCAGATTAGTTGTAAATGTATACTTAGGTATAAATCTAATACAATTTAGGTAATTACAAAACTGATGGAGAAAAATCAAGGAACTAAATCAATGAAAAGATATTATCTGTTTAGGAATAGGAGGTTTCAATATTGTCAAGATGTGAATTCTTCCAAACTTAATCTACAGATTCTATGTAATCTCAATCAAAATCCTAGTAAGTGGTTTTGTGAATATCAACAAACTATTTTAAAGTTTATATGGACAGTCAAGAAACTCCAAGCAGCCAGCACAATATGAAGGAGAATAAACACTACCCAACTTTAAGACTGACTATAAAGCTACAGTAATCAAGACAATATGGTATTGGTGAAAGAACAGACAAATGGTTCAATCAAAAAGAATAGAAAGCCTGCAAAAAGACCCATGTAAATATAGTTGATTTATGTTTGACAAAAGACCAAGGACAACACAGTGCAGTAAACGTGGTCTTCTTAACAAATAGCGCTGAAATAACTAGACATCCACATGCCAAAAATACCCCCAAAAAACAAAAAGCTACACACAGGCCTCACACCCTCCACAAAAATTAAGTCAAATGGATCACAGATCTAAAAGTCAAATGCAAAACTGCAGAACTCCCAGAAGATAATATATGAGAAAGCCGAGATATACTTGAGTATACTGATGACTTTTTAATACAACACCGAAGATACAAATCATGTAGGAAAAAAATTGAGAAGCTGAACTTCATTAAAATTAAAACCCTGCTCTGCTAAAGACATTGTCAAGAAAATGAGAAGACAAGCCACAAACTAAGGAAAAATATTTGCAAAAATGTATTTGGTAAAGTATTGTTATCTAAAATATACAAGGAACTCATAAATTCAATAAGAAAACGAACAACACAACTAAAAAAAGTGGACAGAAGATTTGGACAGGCACCTTGCCAAAGAAGACATACAAATTGCAAATAAGCACATGAAAAGATAGTCCACATCATATGCCATTAGGGAGCTGCAAACTGAAACAACAATAAGATACCCCTATACAGCTGTTAAAATGTTGAAAATACAAAACATTGACAATACCAAATGTTGGTAAGAATGTGGAGCAACAGAAACTCTTCACTGCTGTTGCAAATGCAAAATGGTGCGGACACTTTGAAAGGCAGATTAGCAGTTTATTATAAAATTAAACACACTCTTACCGTATGTTCCAGCAATTACACCACTTGTTATTTACCCAAATGAGTTGAAAGCATGTCCATACAGAAACCTCACAAATGTTTACAGCAGCTTCATTCATAATTGTAAAACTTGGAAGCAACAAAGATGTCCTTCATCAGTGAGCCGATAAATTGGAGTTCAGCCATTCAACGGAGCTTTATTCAGTGCTAAAAAGAAATGAGCTGTCAAATTATGAGAAGACATGGAGGAAACTCAAATGCATATTACTAAGTAAAAGAAGTCAATCTGAAAAAGCAACACACTGTATGATTCCAACTATATGACATTCTAGAAAAGACAAAGTCATGGAGACAGTGAAAGGATCAGTAGTTTCCAAGTGTTAGGGGAAGGAACAGATGAATAGGAGGAACACAAATGTATGGTCAGGGAAGTGACACTACTCTGTATCATACCATATTGATGGATACTGTCATTATACATTTGTTAAAATTCATAGAATTATACAACACCGAGTGCGAACCTTAATTTAAACTGTGGACTTTGCTCACATGATAATATCAACGTAGGCTTATCAACCATAACAATATATGAGATACCTCTCCAGTGATAGCAAGCAAAGATGCGCAAATGTGAGTGCAGGGAAAATCTCTGTAAGTAACTTCAGCTAAATACTGTTGTGAATCAAAACTTCTCTAAAAAATGAAGTCTATTAAAAAGTTTTAAATAAAATAAATAATTTATTTTGTTCATTTTCTAGACCAGAGATTGTTAGCCTGGGGCAATTTTGTTCCCCACTGTCAGGGACATTTAGCAGAGACTGGAGATATTTTTGGTTGTCACACTTTCATGAGACTATGGGAGTGTTGCTGCTGGCATTCAGTGGGTAGAAACGAGATATTTCTAAACATCCTATGATGTGCAGGACAGGCTGCCATAACAAGTGTTAATCAACCCCAACTGTCAACAGTGCCAGGGTGAAAAACACTGCCCTAGAGCATGCAAAGTAGATTTCTCTTGTCCAGTCCATATCCCGAAGTAAGCAAACATTTGCTTGATAACCTTGAAAACCCTGGAATCTCTCAAGTCTACTAATTCTCCATGGAAGCATGTGCCAATACTTTCATTTGAGATGTCATGTTAACACGTCATTATAAATGACAAATTGCATGTAGTGCATTAGAATTTGAATCTATATAAAATTCATGAAAAATGATATTGCCAGGTTCATCATGCATATGCAGAGGTTTAACCTCAAAGTAACCCAACTACCAATCAAGCTTTTAGGCTTATCAGGTTTGATTCATATGCCTGCATATACCACCACAGAATGTCCTATATGCCCAGCTAGCTGCTTGTCTGTGCATCTCTGTTCTTGTTGGGCCTGGCAGCCCTCTTCCAAATGTTAACACTGAGGCATGTGAGGTTTCAGGGTAACAAACTTAACATGCTAGAGATAATCATAGAGAGTGCAGTGCCAGCAGTTGGTGAGCAGATTTTGAGCCATGTTTAGACTTGCCACTGAAATGCTGCAAGAAAAAACATCAGAAGTGAGGAAAAGACAAAAATATCATCAGGATTTGGCTTTATAAACTACATACAGCCTCAAATTTTTAAATTTTGCCATGGAGTTCCTGTTACCATTCCATTGAAAATACGCTAATGTGAAAGGTTCCCAAAGATTACATGTTTCTTTCCATTTGATAATCACAAAGATGGCATCTCTTTTTCTTCCTCCCATTCCTCATATTCCTCTTCCTCTCAATTCCATAGGAGGGAAAAGTAATAAAATGTGTTTGAGCCATGAGTTAGTGGAGTGCCAGGTGTTACAAATAAATGTTGTGCATTATTTTCTCACACATCACTTGAGTAAAAACTTTGTGTATCAAATTTAGAAAACTGTTGATTGCTTTTCCTCCTGGAAAATAATTATAGACAAAGTTTTATTCAAAAAAATCCCATAATTACTGAGGGAAATGTAGGGAAAGAGGAATAGACCAGTGCAGTTCAAACAAAACAAAACAAAACAAACATAAAAAACCCTAGAAAGAAAATCGGATGACATCTGTTGAAAAGAAATTCGATACCGGGCCAGAAGTGAGCGGGCTGGCTGGTCAAACGTTACGCATTGTGTAATATATTGAATCCATTGTGACACTATGCATTTTCAGTTAAATTTATAAAATGTATAATATCCATTGCTGTTATGATTTTCCTTGTAAAAAACCACGTGAGATAGAACCAAAATAGGTAAATTGTTTTGAAGACCTGAAGCACAATCACAAAAGTTTGGGAATATCCAGAGGATGTTTGGAGAGTCTTTAATCATCCCAGTTCACACTGGGATAACTTATTGATTTATAGACAGAAAGCCTATGATATTCAGGAGACATGTGGATTTAACTATTTCAAAGTAAAATTAATATCCTACTTGATTTATTTCTCAATCTTATAATTTTGCAGATGTGAACACAAATTACTCTGGTAAAATGAATTATCTCTAATACTATAAATCCAAGAATAAGAGGATTGAAAATGAAAAGAACATATAAGCACCTTGAAGGAAACCTGACCTTAGGAATTCCACTGTAAATAATCTTTCAGTTTACTGCTATATGCAGTTAAAAAAAATTAGCAAAAAAGGCTAGGTGCAGGGCTCACGCCTATAATCGCTTTGGGAGGCTGAGGTGGAAAGATCACCTGAGGTCAGGAGTTCAAGACCAGCCTGGCCAACACGGTGAAATTCCGTCTCTACAAAAAATACAAAAATTAGCTGGGTGTGGTGGTATGTGCCTGTAATCCCAGCTAATTTGGAGGCTGAGGCAGGAGAATCACTTGAACCCAGGAGGCGGAGGTTGCAGTGAGTCAAGATTGCACCATTACACTTCGGCCTAGGTGACAAGAGTAAAACTCTACCTTAAAAAAAGAAAGTGGCCGGGCGCGGTGGCTCAAGCCTGTAATCCCAGCACTTTGGGAGGCCGAGACGGGCGGATCACAAGGTCAGGAGATCGAGACCACAGTGAAACCCCGTCTCTACTAAAAATACAAAAAAAATTAGCCGGGCGCGGTGGCGGGCGCCTGTAGTCCCAGCTACTCAGGAGGCTGAGGCAGGAGAATGGCGGGAACCCGGGAGGCGGAGCTTGCAGTGAGCCGAGATCGCGCCACTGCACTCCAGCCTGGGCAACAGCGTGAGACTCCGTCTCAAAAAAAAAAAAAAAAGAAAAAAGAAAGAAAGAAAAAGAAATAAAAATACAGATACTCAGTTAAATTTGAATTTTGGTGAAAAAATATTGTTATCATAAGTACATCCTATGCAAAATTTGAGACATAATTATACGAACATATGTTTTGTTGTTTATCTGAAATTCAAACTTAACTGGCCATCCTATGTTTTATCTGGCAACTCTGTCTTTTCTGTCATCTTTGTATCCATTTTGCAAACACATTTTATCTATTCTCCCCCACATTCATCTACTGAAATAAAACCACATTTTTGCTTTTCGGTAAATATTCAAGATCTGGAAAGAATATAGAGCTTGGAGAAAGATAGCAGACAAGAACAATATTTAATAGGACTTTTAAATGAAGCCACTGGCAAAGAGTAGAAAGAAATATATCACTCTCTGTGCTAAAGTATTTACTTGAAAATGTTCAGATTGTTCTTATTTTTCAAGATTCAAGTAATAATGCATTAGGGTAATTTTATCTTTTTTTTTTTTTTTCCACTGGAAATGAATGACTAAAGGAACAATTAAAATACTTTTGCAATATTGAACTGAAAAAAACCTGTTTGGGGTAAAGAAGACTAACTTAAATGTTATTTAGTTTTTAACATTCATGTTATTTAATTCTTAACATTTACTTCATCTTTTAGAGAAAAGAGTGAAAACCCTTCATTCATCATCTGTTAGTAAAATTGTTTCTAAAAAATATATTTGTCCACTAGCAAATATTGAATTGCTTGGTTTAGTGATTTAATTTGACTTAGAACCATCACGACAATTAGAGAATCATATTATGGTTACTTAACTTAAGTGCTAATTGGTTTCTATGAGTGTTATAATGGTGCTAATTACTCTCCCTTTCCTTGGGTTCTAACCAGTTGAGAATGACTCCACTGGGATACAAGTATTAGGTTTGTAAATTACCTGTGTGCATTTATTTCCTATGAAGTGTTTCTGCTAAACTGAATCAGATGTTGGATAAGCGTAAGGTCAAATGAGGTTTTCCATTTTTCTCTCTGTTGTACTGAAGACAGCTGCATCCATACAGCTAACTTAGCACTCCACGGCGGGCTGAGCAGGTAGCCTCCCTGTTCCCCTTGCCGGCGGCAGTTGTGAATAACTGTAGAAAGGCTGGCAGCCTTGAAAATTCCCTGCAGAGGTGAGTGTGCTAGCAGAATTATGTATCATATAAATAATCAGAGGCCAGGTTGACATATATAATACTTGATGCTTTTATATTTTCAGAACTCAACAAACATTTCTGTGCAGGGTGTGAAACCCCTAAATATTGTGCTGCTTGTTGCCTAGACCAATGGTTTGAGGACATATCTGTTGAAGTGAGGCTTTGCAAAGAAGATAACAAAAACCTTTCTACAATGTCCTTAATGAAGACAATATATACTGGAAGAATTATAATTATGTTAGTGCACAGAGGCAAATGGAAATTTATTGGGCTAGAATAGTTTAGGACAAGGACTTCCTGATCAGTTTCTTGTTCTTTTCTTGTAATGGACCAGCCTGATGGGCTCCATCTGTTGACAAATAGTTTTATTTTATATTTTCTATGTTTGGCTCACTGACTACTGTATTAAGCTGAGTTCAAAGGTTTATCTAAAAGCATCAGCTGGGATCTAATGTTAGTTAATCATTTGTAAGTATTACACATTTAAAAAAGTATTTTTATTTGAGTTTCTTTCCAGTGCCCTTTTTTTATACTAATGCGACTTTCCTCTCTTCTAGTTGTGGGCGATAATAAGCTTTTTGTTCTTGTTCTTCATATGTTTACATATTACCATACTTCATTAGTTTTAAGCCATGTGTATTTTCATATATTGCCATGTTTGAAATTGGATTGGGTCAATAAAATCAAAAGCATTGATTTTATTGATTTTCAATGCTTTTGATTTTATTGATTTAAACAGCAAATATTTTTTCTTTCCCGATGATCATAAAAATCAATAAATCAAATGTTAAACAATAAGATGTTTTGCAATTAATAACATCTTAGACCGAAAGAAATATGGTATTTTATGTGAGGCAGCTCTCATTAGCCCTGAATATGTTTATTTTGCCAATCTTACTGATATCCTGATTTTTACAAACTCCTTCCAAGTTTAGTAATTCTTTCAATTCTAACACATGCTTTCTGGTGCCATTTCATGTGTTTGTGCATATTTTTCTCATTGTATATGCACATTGGTGGACATTTAAAGACAGAAATTTTGAGTAGTTTAATTGTTTCTTTAATTATACCCAGTTAACGTAAAGCAAGCTTTAGTTCACGTCTCTTCCAATTTGATAGCCTATCATGTGAAAAACGTCAGAGGCTCTCGTTGGTCTTATGTATGGAAGAGGGGACAGAAAACAACCCAGGAAATGTATTTATCTAGAATGTTTTTTCAAAGGAAAATCTATGTTTTAAAATGCTGTACAAAGAGTAAAAATTTTTCTTGTCGTCTCTAATTATTTCCCACGCTCCAACTGCCAATTAGTTATTGTAAACTTTAAAAGGTTGTCTGAATGTTGGCATAAGTGATATAAAACTATTGATATACATGAAGATGTTCTGTCAGAATTTTATTCTCCCTTTGAAAATCGTCCTAGGATATAGCAACTAAGTCACAACAAACTCAAACAAAAATTCTATTATTGATGGGTAATAAAACTCATTTTTTAAGAAAAATCATAAATGTTTAGGAACCACTATAGTTTTTTCTAAAAATCCAAAGAAGAAAGATTCCAGAATCTTTTTAATGAGGGCCTGCTGTCAGGAAATTTGTAATATTCATTGTTACATTCTGGAGGTTTAATTGAGGAAATTGTATTTTTCATTCATTAACTTTACTACGTTTGACTTTTATTAATTGTGTATAATCATTGTTATAAATAAAAAGAAATAAAACTTAAAAATTAATCATAAAATGGTTAACCAAAAAGTATATTTTGTACTGTCACATTTGATATAAAGGTAAATTAAGTATAGGAGGAGATTAAATAAGAGACTTAATAAAAACTGTGTTACTTTTATTTAATAATGATAAAAGTTTGGAATTCAGCGTATGTACAAAGCACAATTGTAAAAATAACATAGAGATTGGATAATGTAAATAATGAATGAAATAAATTATTCTTTCAGATTTGTGAATTGAAAAATTAATATGTCCTTGTATCTCCTAAAATTATGAATTTTATTGTCTTGCACAAAATATATTTAAATTGTCACTCTATACCTTATATTAGAATGGATAGACAAAAATACATCTATATAATTATAGGTAAGATGGCATTAATATACTAACAGTGATTCTGCCTTTGGAGATGACGTATTATCTAAGTCTTTGCCATTGGATAACTAATACAAACTCTAGAAAAAGATATATTCATCAGTGTGCATGAAATACATTTGCATATACTTTTAATGAGTATATATTTAGAAGTTTTTTCTCAATGTGAATACTATCTTCAATGGATAGAAGTTGTTTTAACAGAATTTGAATGATTAAAAATATGTCTAAAAAATAGTTCAGCCATGATGTGGGGGATGGAGAATGCCCTGAATATAGGGTATTAGCATCTCAGTATGTTGCCTGTTATACTAATATGTACACCCTTCAGAAATCTAAATAAAGGAGAAAATTCTTTCTGAAAATTAGAAACTGTAAGTACACACAGAGTGTATAATTAATACAAAGATTGAAGGGTGTATTCATTAGGCATTTTTGTACTATAATAAAAAGGACTAGTTTTGCTTATAGAGATATTAAAAGGAAACTAAGTTTAATATAACATTTTGTAGAAAAAATGAAACTCTCTACCATTTAGAATGAATGAAATCACAGAGTTTTGAGTTTTTATGTAGTAACTGACTTTAAAGGAATTCTTTATCAAATTATTAACAAATTCTTTAGAATAATACAGTAATAATATAAAAGTCTCTTTCATGACTTTTATATTACTGTATTTCAAGTCTTCTCACTCTTCATTATGAAGATTTATTTTTTTTTCCTAAAGATTATTTTGTGTCTGTTAAATTGGCATTTACCCTCATCTACCTGCTAACCTGGTATGTCTCAATGGGTGTCTTAAAAAATTTGCTCTGCTAAGAGAATAGAAAAATCATATATCATTGTGCACATCTATCTATAGATGGTGATGATATGAATATACTTTCATCCCTCTTCTAGTCATCCAAACTAAATTATACAATTGTTTGTGGCAGACATTGTTACTCTTTAATTGTTACCCTTCAGGACAAACAGAGAGTATACTTCTGCTCACATTTTATTAGTTAAAGCAAATTTCTAAGTCAGGACTCACTTTAAAGTACATGCTTTAAAAAGTCAATATTTGATTTTTTTTTGTGCCTCCTAATTTGGCTTAATGAATTGCCGTAAAATGTTAAAACGAATGTTATTTTCCTTTTTCCCTAAAGTAACTGTGGTTTGATTGAAATTGCCCTGAATAAAAAAATCCGTTTGAGGAGAAATGTCAACTGTACAATACTTAGCCTTTCAATCCGGGTACATGACATCATTTATCTAGGTATCTTATAATGTATCTCAGTAATGATTTATCTATTTTCTGTATGGTCTTGCATATACTTTGGTAGATTTATTACTAAGTAGTTAAACTTGTTGCTGGTGAATGGTTGTTTTTTTTTAAATAGCATTTTCTCAATTTCTGTTTCTCATATATAAACATGAAATTGTTATTGAGCTTGTATTTGAGAACCTTGATAAATTCACTTATTCTAACAAACAGTAACTACAACTTTTATATTTATTCCATGTTATAATCATGAGATCTTCAAATTTTTCTTGTAAACATTTTTTACTTGTTTTCTCATTGCTTCGTCTTGACCCGAGAAGAATGAGAAATAATGCTGTCCATTTGAATTAGGAGTCCATCTTTAAAAAGGGGTAGTACAAGTAGTGAGAAGAGCTTTGGCCTGGAAATTATGGTTCAGCTATAGCACAGATCATCTGTACTATATCACAGGTCAGCTGTACTATATTGGGGAAGTAGTTTCAGCTTCATACTTGTCATCTTTCTTTTACATATAAAACAAAGTTAAAAAGATTCCTTAGCTTTTCTTAGCAATAATATTCTATTCTTTTAATCTATAACTGGTTCATATAGGATTTTAAATTTTACTCTATAAAATATCTTAATGTTATCTTAGAAGAACTGTATACTGAAAATTTAACTTCAAGGGAGCTATGTATCTCCTGAAGACATGAGGAAGAAAATAACCTAAAAAAGGGCATGTTCAACTAAATCATCCTGAAATATTTATTTGTATGCATGTTAAACCTATTCACATAGGTCAGACAAAATATTTTATATTAAGAATGTTTCAGTGGATAATATTTTTCCTGTTCTTAGTGATATTAACCTCTCTTATAAATTTTTTTACACATGTATGTATAAGGATGTTTTGAATCCACGGATAGAGGTTTTAGAGTCAAGTTCAGTTTCCTTGAAATAGTGAAATCTAAATGGACAGCACTTAATGAAAATGAGACTGGCTGCACCACCCTGTTCCACACACCATATGTCCTGAATAGCCTCTACTCTCTGCCAAGATGTAATTCAAATCAGTGACCTAGAAATAAAAGACTACATACCCCATTACCAATCAATTCCCTGAGCCATTCAGTCTCTACTCAGTAATATTTTAATAAATCATTTCATTTATATTGATGAGCTGTTAATGCAAATTGTAAGTAAAAGGACAGTTGACTTTTATTAGCAAAGACATGAATATATAATATGCTACACCAAAAATTGCATGCTCTGTGATCTATATGACACTATATAACTCATTCATCAGAGGAAAAGATGAAATACTAGTAAATTTACAGAACTTGATGAAATCATATTTTTACATTTTATTTAATATCTTATATTGTTTCTAAATAATTATAGATAAAATGTTTGACATTTGGGTTCCATTCTATGCTATGTTTCTGTTTCATTCATGTTAATTAATAAGAGGTAGTTCCAATGATGGAAAGAGCTTGACAACTTCTATGAACTCTTTTAAATGCCAATGGATTGTACCTTGTCTGTGTAAGCCTAAAGCTCTACTTGTGTAATTCCATATCCGTGTGTTAATTCTATCTACCAGTATAAGTAAAACATTTTTACTTTTTTACTGGTAATATCAATCACATTATTAAAACAATAGTGACACTAATTAACAACGAGTATTTTAGAGGTTTTGAAGTTAGAAGTTGCTGCCACATTAATTATCTCATTAACTAGCCTTCAAACCCTGTAATTTATATATATAGTGATTTAATCATTCACTTAACATTATTTTAGCTATTTTATGGAAGTGTAATAAATGCCTGGAATATAAACATAAAGAGAAAAAGCCAAAACCCTAATGAGCATGTCAGCAAGGGTTCTTTTCCCTGGAAAGTTGTGTTATTCTTACTTCCTTAGTCCTATCAAGAATCAAAAACTAATCATCTTCTTTAAATGTGCAGAAAAGAAAATAAAAATACACCTTCCTGTTTAGTTGTAGAAACCGGCTCTGCATGAGTCAAGCTCTCTGATGATTGAGGGAGGTAAAAACACTATATTAATGTTTCTCAAATTGGGTTCCATGTAATTTAGAGTATGGTGCAGTATTAATCAGAGTTTTGGTCAAAACATTTTGTAGATGAAAAAAGTTTTACAACTTTTGATATTATATATAAGATTTTTGCAATATGCATTAAAACTTCTGAGAAATACTGCAGTAAATAATGTAGTTTGACTTTATTATTATTAAACTTTCTCAAACACAAAATCACTTTCTTTTTGGAAGTCTTACAGTAACATAGTGCAGGTATTGTTCTTCTATAGACTAATAGAAGCATTCAGCTAGACACATTAAAAATGGTTTCAAGTATTCTTTTACCTTTGGCTTTTGTGATGTTATATGCCTCAATGTTTATTAAAAATAGACCATTAACATTCATACAAGCTATTTAATTCCATTGGATTTGTTGAAAATGCAAAACATTAGGTCTCAGCCCAGATTTATGATTTAAAATTTGCATATTAACAAGATGCCAGGTGATCTATAATCATATTAGAGTTTGAAGCATTAATTTAGATCAGTTGTTCTCAAAATATGATCTCTAGACTAACACCATTAACATTACCTAGAAATTTGCCAAATGCAAATTCTTAGACCCTACCCCAGACATACTGAGTCAGAAATCCTAAAAGTGGGATCTAGTTATCAGTATTTATAAAGCTCTTCCAAATAATAATGATGGAAGCAAAATTTGAGGATCACCATTTAACAGTGGGTTTACATTAAGTCATTTGGAGGATTTTGTTTTACTAGAATATTAATGTCTAGGTCTTGTGCTCAAATGAAGTAAATGAGAACCGTGGGTATGAGGATGGAAAGGTGCTAGTCATAATGTGTTTTATAACCTTCCAAAGTGATAGTCATTTGCTGTCAAGAGTGAGAATCACTAATCTTCATAATAACTCCATCTGCTGTGAAGACTGAACTATTTTATAAAGATAAGGACTCATTTAACGACCAGGGCAATGGGGACAGGACAGATGTGTAAGTCATGTAGCAGAGTAACTTACAACACATTTAATAAAGAATTGAAATTAGCCATTATTATGGTTCAGGTGTGGTTCGTTGGTCCCCACCAAGTCTCATTGAAATTTGATCCTCAGTCTGGTGGTGTTGGGAGGTGGAGCCTAATAGCAAGTATGTGGGTTAGGGAAGCAGATCTCTCATGAGTGTCTTGATGCCGTTCTCGTGGTAGTGACTGAGTTCTTGCCCTTGTGGGACTGGATTCTCAGGGGAATGGATTAGCTCCACCACGAGAGGGTTATTATAAAATGAGGATCTTCCCCCGTGTCATCCCTCTTCCCATATGCCTGCTTCCCTTTGACCTTCTCCATCAAAGTTTGATGCGGAACAAACGTCCTTCCCGGAAGCCGAGTAGTTGCTGGCGCCCTGCTTCAGCATCTTCTCTGCAGAACCTGAGCCAAAGAAACCTAATTTCTGTATAAACTACCCAGCCTCAAATATTCCTTAATAGCAACTCAAAATGGACTAAGACATTAAACTTTCTCAAACACAAAATCACTTTCTTTTTGGAAGTCTTACAGTAATATAGTGCTGGTATTGTTCTTCTATAGACTAATAGAAGCATTCAGCTAGACACATTAAAAATGGTTTCTAGTATTCTTTTACCTTTGGCTTTTAGTGATGTATTCATTTGTCAAAGCAAGAAGTTCTCTTGGAATTAATTAAGTCCCACTGTTGTTTTGGGAAGCTGGAAAGTGGGCTCTCATACCAATATGCTCAGATTACCTTTTAACCAGGAAGCCTGTTCGTCTCCTTCCAATCCCTGTCCCCCACTTTTCTCTTTTTCTTTCTTTCTTTTCTCTTTTTTTTGAAACAGAGTCTCGCTCTGTCGCCCAGGCTGGAGTGCAGTGGCCCGATCTCGGCTCACTGCAAGCTCCGCCTCCCGGGTTCCCGTCATTCTCCTGCCTCAGCCTCCCAAGTAGCTGGGACTACAGGCGCCGCCACCACGCCCGGCTAATTTTTTGTATTTTTAGTAGACACAGGGTTTCACTGTGTTAGCCAAGATGGTCTCTATCTTCTGACTTCGTGATCCGCCCGCCTCGGCCTCCCACAGTGCTGGGGTTACAGGCGTGAGCCACCGCGCCCGGCCCCCACTTTCCTTTTCTAAAGCCTCACAGTTGGTACGTACATACTTTTACCATTGTGAAACCCACAGAGCTAGAGCTGTTTCTTAAGTGATATAACATTCTTTATTCCTATGGCTTCTTCTGTCTCCTAGACCTCTGTTACAGCGGTGGCAATACTGCTCTGTGTGTCATACATAAAACTCAAGACGTTTTGGTTTCACAAAAGATAAGCACACATAACGTGGGAGAAATGCCCTCATAAAACTTCCTTTAAAGTAAGAAAATTACCAGTTTTGTGTGGAGGAGGCAATGAAAAGTGAAATTGTATGGTATGGCAACACAAACATCTTAGGAATATATTTAAGACGTTTTTGTTTTTTAATAACGTTCTTTAATAATGTTTTCTGGTCACGAAGAAATATATTTAAGAAGCTTTTGTTCTTTAATAATGTTCTCTGGTCAGGAAGACCATGTAGGTTGGAATCAACATGGTTTTGGCCACACCTCATTCCAGACACACCTAAGAGTTCTGTTCCTCCCTCATTTCCCTCTTCTATCTGCTCTTTACTCTGTCTTGTGATATCCAACTTTGTATATCTGTGCTAAGAACAAAACACCTCTTCCTAAAAGTGACCAGCGTAACCCTACAAAGTGATCAGGAGATAAAAATGATTTCACTCCAGCATGAACTTCTTTCCTTAGACAGCCATTGTATTTATGTAAGGTGCTCAGATGTGCGCATTGTTTAATGTGACAATTGTGTGTACACTTCTTGTCCAGGGAGTGTCACTTGGTATTTGTTCGTGTGTGTTTTAAATTTCTTACAAAATATTTTTAGTGATTGCATAAGAACATATCATTTTGGGACTGATACCATTTACTTAGTGCTTTCAGCTTCTGCCTAGGATTTGGTATCATTTACTTAGTGCTTCAAGCTTGTGGCATGATATCGTATAATTGCATGTGAGACTCGTGTGCAGTGAATAGAGTTCTTACTTTCACTTGGTTAAATGTGAAAGACAATCACTCTGGACAACATTATCATCACTGAATAACTACACCTCGTTTTCAAGGATGGCATAGAGGTGCCTACTGATAAAAAGAGTTATACTCAGAATCCAACTGTCAGGGACTGCTGACTTCCTACTATCTCAGGTGATGGTAGAAAAAATATTCCTACCGTCACCTGCTGCTCCCTCTGCCAGTCATTTGATGTGCCATCCAGGGCTCCGCAGCCCACGCTGTTGACAGCATGATACTGGGAAGAAGGGAACGTCCATGCCAGCAGTCCAAGGATCAGCAGGGGGAAGAAAAAAGAGCCCAGAAAATTATAGATGAGCTATGCAGAACAAAAACAAGAAAATACAAAAACTCTCCTTGTAAACAGTCTGAGCAGAGTACTGTTGAGCACAGAAGTTGTGGGAATGTGTTTCCTGTAGTAGGATTGTCATTCTGTGGTGTACATCTGTATTTCCTATATTTCACTGTTCTGTGGCAGTTTTTCACGTTAAATACTGCTTCTTGACTTTCAGAACAGGAAATCAGCATACAGACAAAATACAGAAGAAAATTTCAACTATGGAAAAGAAAGTAAATATTTTCAAGTTTGGCCTCTTTAAGAACACATTGTCATGTGTCAGCACTGTGGACAGAAGTTGGTTGTTTCTCACTCTTTGTTGGTTTTGAATAAATCTGCTATAAATATTTGTGTCGAGGTTTTGTGTGTGTGTACACACAATCATTCAAATCAGCTGTGCGATACCTAGGAGCATAGTTCCTAGAGAGCACGCTAAGACTGTGTTTATATTTGTAAGAAGAAAAAAAAAGACCACCCAATTGTCTTCTAAAATGTATCATTGTGACAAAAGATTATTACTCTATTAAGAATGTATAAAGTATAATCTCATCAAAGATTAGGGAAAAGATACTGACTTAAGTAACCTGGAAATGAATGGAGTCTGTAAATCTAAATGCAAAAGAACTGCACGTACGCACTAAACTCTAGTGGGAAATGTTCCCCACATGGGTACAGGCTAAGGATTATGAAACCACTACACGTATACACCAAAATTTAACAATTAGGCAAATGGAGGCAATCTAGAGAATCATGTTTCTCACACTTGAAATGTGAAGTTGTAAACAAGCAAGGGAGGATGCGTTCCCAGTAATGACTTCAATTCTAATCCATTACCACCTAGATCATTCCAGCATCCTCCCGTGCTTGCTTATAACTTCACCCTTCAAGTGTGAGAAACATGATTATTAATGTAGATACTAATAGTTACATTGATAAGAATGTGTAAATGTAAGGATTGGAATCAACACATTGTCTTGCTCTGTCAGCCAAGAGGACCTTGGAGCAATGCCACATCAGAACAGCATATCTAGTGCCCGGATCTTAGTTTCTAATGTCACTCTCCAATTAAAGGGTGCAGAGCTTTTTGGAGAAATGACTGATTCTAGGACAGGGTAAAGGATATATAAGATGGGACTGAAGAATATTTTAGTGCCAGAATAAAATGGCCTTCTTGGAAAAAATAAAGAAAAAAATAACAGAACGAAATGCACAATAATGAGGGAAAGACAAAGGGAAACAGGGCCAACTGAAAGAGTTCTCAATGGCTAAAGCTGGGATGATGTGACAAATGAAATAAATCAGTACTGGACTGTAACACAAAGTATAAAATAAATACTTATGAGTTCATGATAATATAAATTATTGAATAAATAAATTATGGAAAATACACAAATCTCTCTTGTAAAACCATGAAAAATAATTCATGGGAATACTCAGCCCTTAAATAAATGGATCATAACTCCTCATTCCTTAAGTATGGGTTGCACATAGTGACCTCTTTCCAAGAATTACCATATGGAAAGGCAGGGGCAGGGCTAGGGTAAAGAGTAAGTTTATATTGAAGAAATCGGATAAGCACTATCTCTGCCAGGTGAGCAAGGATAATATCAACAGTGATAATTAATATTGATTGTAGTTATACTTGCTATGATACAATGAGAACAGCACTTCACTTCTGTGGTCTTCCTCCCGAAAATTCATAATAAAAAATTAACCAGCCGGGGATGGTGGCTCACGCCTGTAGTCCCAGCACTCTGGAAGGCTGAGGCAGGCGGATCACCTGAGATCGGGAGTTCAAGACCAGCCTGACCAACATGGAGAAACCCTCTCTGTACTAAAAATACAAAAAATTAGCTGGGTGTGGAGGCACATGCCTGTAATTCCAGCTACTCGGGAGGCTGAGGCAGGAGAATCGCTTCAACCCGGGAAGCGGAGGTTGCGGTGAGCTGAGATGGCACAATTGCACTCCAGCCTGAGCAACAAGAGTGAAACTCTGTCTCCAAAAAAAAAAAAAAAAAAAAATTAACTGAAATTACATTTTAAAAGAAAGTTAATAAGGAACATATAACTTGCAAAAATGTTTATTGCCATTTATATTCTACCATAAGGGCCATAATGAGACACAACAGTGATAAGATACAGATCTAGTGAGGAAACGTCAGAAGCTCTTTTAAAGTTTATAGTTATATTGAGCAAACTATAGCAAAAGTCATGGTGTAATTCACCTGTCACTGCTAACTTTACAGTTACCCAACACTGTAAAGCTGAAGTTTTTTATATAGAAAAACTGAATGTTTTAAAAATTAATTTGGCTTATTTTAAATTCCAAGGTTTCTTGTGTACACATTGAAGGTACATTACTAGTATTTTTAAATATGTTGACTCAAACAACAAAAGAAGTTTGCAAAGAATTAATATGCAATTTTATATCAGTGCCTTTGAAGACTGCAAGTAGAATATAAGTTAAGTTAGTGCCAAAAGTCATTTGATTTTAAGTACAATTTATGTCATTGAGTAAAATTTGTCAAAGTATTAACATATGCTTCTAAGAGAAAATACCTGATATTATTTTGAATGCTATTCTAAATATAGCTAAGAAATTCATTGTTGGAAAATAATATTGTTTTATTATGGTAATACTAATAAAAGTTTTGATGGAAAACAACCTATGGTAAAAAGAATATCCTTGTTAATACATTCAAGAAGACAGTATGAAACACACATAATTCATGGTTGCATCTAATGAAGCTGTGATAATCTACTAAATGAAATAGAGACCATGGACAATGAAAGTTTAAAAGATAATAATGTAGATAGTTTATGAATTATGTATATAAAATTAAAAAATTGTATATATGCTTTCATAAGTTTAAAAAGACATCTTTTAAAAATATATAAATATTTGTATATATATGTTAACATATATTTTTAAATAAAGTACATATCTTGTAATTAAGCAGAGGATAAACATAAAAATAAATCCTTCATTATGGTACCTCTAATTTGGATGAGAAATAATATGGGAATTCATTTTAGAGAAGCCAATATCATTACCAATGTTAATTTCATTATGTTTTATTTATTTATTTATTTGTGCATGTGTTTTTTTAGTGCTGATTGCCAGATTAGAAGTTGGGTGGATTCAACGCTTTATCCCAGATAGTTAAAATTCAAATATCTGTACATCCCAGGTTTCAATCCTTCTGGTAATTTGTCTGTTCTAAAGTCTTGCTATTTGAATTAAAATATCTTAACTGCTCTCCATAGTCTGATCTTTGACAGACTAACCAATGCCACGCTCTTAAATTATTCCTGGCACACAGCTGCCGTGACCTCCTTCATGCTCAACCCAATCTTCACTTCAGGTCACCCTTACAGAGTCTACCACCAAATTAAGATAGACATCTATTTGAAGAAATTGAACATCACATAGATGCGGCAAGATGAATAAAGATGCCAGGTGACAAATGGCATGTGTTTAACATAGTCATGTGCAAATAGCAGGTGTTCAGCAAATGCTCACAGAATAAATGAGAGGCTGAATCTGAAGCACTAACTGGAAATTGAAAAATTGTTATTCCAAATAATAGGGATGTCAGTGTGTTTAAAGACATATGTAATGTCATTCAAAAGCAAATATATTCCAAATAGACACATTCTTATTTCGATCTTCATAAAGTACTCAACATCATTTTATGTGATTCTCCAATACATTCATTACCTTTCTGGTTATTTATGTGGCTCACTTTCTTGTGATTTTCCTGGTTAAAATACATGTAAAGCTTAAAATATAGCATTTCTAGTGATCATTGGATGATCACTTCTGTTTTTTACACTGCATTTTCAAGCAGCTCTTAACATACACTATAAAAATACTCATATTTCAAGTATTTCTAATGGAATTTATCTTAAGTATAGCAGTTCCCCTCTTGAGGATTATAACACTATTTGATTTAATTAAACTGATCAAATTAAAGCAAATGGTGGCATAAGCCCTAGAGTGATGTATATTTCAGTAATGCAAATGGCCACTGGAGTGCTTATAGTCTCCATTTGACATACTTTCAGATCTTACTTTGTAATGGAGGATTCAGTTATACCAAATGAAAGAAATGCTGACAATCTGAGCTCTTTTGTTAATTTAATATGCATTTCTTTATTGCTAAATGAATTTATTTATAATTATTTTACTGCCCTAAGTTACAACTTTATACATTGAATACCTATATGCATATGTGAGTTCAGAAAGTTGAGAAAAAATTTCCAGGTGTTGAAGAGGGTGTATTTTGTTTAGTTTCAAGTATATTGTGAAGGAACATGTCTACTTAAGCTGATAAAATAATTGGTCACCTTCCAAATCTTAAACATATCAAAAGCACTAGAGCTCTGACTTTATTCTCTTTCCAAATTTTTGAGATCGAAATCAGTGAAGATGCTGTTATTTTGTCTGTGTTTAATATTTAGTTTTTTTCCTTAAAGTTTGAATATTTCAGAAAACACATGATTCATACAACTGTGAAATAATTCTATCCTTTATAGTAAGTATTGAAACAAGCTGCAGTATTAACTTGCCCATAAATGTAAACCATGTTTATTGCACTGGATCTCCACATTACAGTCTTCTACCTATATTGTATGTACTAGTATATAAATTATAAGCAGTATAAATACCATTTCTAATATCTATAACTTTTACGGAAATTGTACTAGGCTGCAGATGCGAAGACTGCTTTTATTTTCTGGCTTAACTTCAAGAATTAACTGCCTGTATAACTAGAAAAAGTCATTATATTTTCATTTCTCAATTTCTTCATATATTAAACTAGGAGAGTAAGGGCAGGGAAGATACATTAAAAAGAATGCAAATGGGGAGGATAATGACCACCAAGCACCCTAGAAAATGACAGAGGAAGAAATAAAATAACAAAGATTAAAGTAAATATCTGAATTATGACATAGTATTTCAGTGAATGTTGATGCTGATGAAGCTACAGTTATGAATCTTGTAGATTTACAAAACATTTGTATTCATTCTCTACTACTTTTTCATAGACGTCTATGACATAATCAAAGAAGAAATGTATTAACCTCATTTTAGAAAGGAGGATAATATCAGTTTGAAAAGTGAAACCACATATTAAGTTATAAGCTAGAGACTGGAAAACAGATTTTTATCGTACAAAGGTTGTTTGAACTGCTCGTTCTCATTAGCTGATTAATCTGGTATAATTGAAAATCGTCTCGTTTATTCACATGAGCAGAGGGCAGTCTTTCTCTGTGCGCATGACTGAAGAACTCCAGCCTGCCTGTTAGGTAAGTGCCAGGTGAGTCTTATAGATGCTGGGATGATGAACATGTGAAGTGTCCTACCTAGAGCAGGGGTAAGAAAAAACTTCTGAGACAACAAAGTAACTGTCATTCCAGCACCTTAAAGACAGGAGCAATGTTTGAAGTGATGGGTCACATATTAGGCTAGATAGGAAATAAATTGGTTTCCAAAAGTAGTAAATAGACCAAAAGTGAAGGAAGAGATAGAAGACTTGGAAATTCCAATGAAATTATAAAACAGTTATAGTGAAAATAGCAGAAAGAACAAATTGGAAAGATATATGATTGCTAACAAATAATGGGATATTGATCTTTAAGGGTTAGGAATGATCACTATATGGGCACACCCATCCACAGTACAAAGTGATTACTTCACCCTGTGATGTGAGAAAAATTGCAGTGGGTGCTTTCTTTCTCTTTCTTTTTGTTTTTTTGATTGTGTGTGTGCGTGCATGTCTTGACTGCAGGTGGTGCATTTTTAAATTATTTACAAAAGCTATGTGAAAGCAGCATTTATGTGAAATTGGTCAAATATACACAATGTGAGATAGGTTGGTAAGAAACTGAAATTGTTAAATTGCATCACCCTCTTCCATCCAGTTAGTTAGCCAAGGTAGAAATTTCTACTTCCATGCACTCAATTGCTATGTCTTCCAGATTTTGATTTGTAAACATTTCCAGAATCTGTTCACTTTTCTCAATTCCGGAGCAAACTACCATCATCTCTCACTGAGATAAGCACTTTTCTACCTGACTTAACTGCCTGTAATCTTGCCCTCTTCCATTTACTTGTTCCATATGCAGGAAGGGTCTTCATCCAAAAATGAGAGAGTAAGTTTGATATATCACTGTATTGTTTAAAAATTTTATTTACCCATTTTCTTTAATATAAAAGCATTCACTCTTCCACGTGGATTTACAAGGTCCTCCATATTAACCTGTATCATTACCCTCTTCTAACCACTACTCTCCTTACATTCTTTACTAGACTGTGAACCTTCCAGTTTCTTGAATTTGCCATACTCTCACTTACCTCGCAATTTGCTCATATACTATATCCCGTGCATGGAACTTTTTTTAATGATATGCTCCCTGTAAACCTTAAAATACCTAAGTTTCCTCACAGAACTCTTCCCTGGATGCTGGACTAACTTGATTATAGTAATTTATTTTCCCACAAGGTGTTGTATATTTCCTTTTATAAATCCCATCAGAATTTTTTGACTTAACACTTCTATCAAATATATTGTTAATTTTTTGCATATTTAAACTATTTTGTCTTTTTTGTTATCATTGTCAAGTTATCATATTAGAATTTCAGTATCTTCATAAACTTGTTTTAAACTCCAGAAAAATCATGAAACTATATCCACTGGATGTATTTCCCTAATCTCTTGAGACACTAGGAAACTGTAGAGCTGAGATTCATGCTGATGTTAATGTATCGTCCTGAGCAATGTTCTTTCCATAACAGTATGTTGTTTCCCAACCCAAAACATTTAAAGAAAGGTAAAAAGAAAACAGATAAGCAGGGACACCTTCTCAACATAGAAATTATAGGGGACAATGAAGACTTGCTCTTGTATAACTACATGCTTTGCTTCCAAAGTTCTTACGACGAATGTAGCTGTCCACTCAGTGACAAAACATGCAGTCTTACATCTTCTCTTTCAGGTTTTGCTATCTTTTTTATGGTCTTTTTTTTTTCCACGTCAGATATTTTAGAATGTTTAAATAAAAGAGAAAGATATCTGAAAAGTCTTGAAGGACAATGTAATTAATGAAATCCTTAATGAGTTAAGTTTTTACAACTGTGGATTCCTGCGACACCCTATTGAAATACCCAATTAAAGGATAATTAGGATAAATTATGGTGAGAAAGGAGATAACCTTACATCTTCAAGTACAGACCTTCTTGCTTCATATAAAACTTTCAAGGTGACTCTTACAGCTTCTTCCAAAGAGCAGGAATTAAGTACAAGGATGAGATCCATTTTAATATTAACAAATTTAATTTAAAATACATCATTTTAAAGCTAACGTGATTAGAAATATATTTTACAAGGTTATATGTTAATAAAATTTCTTGAAATGAAGTAGAAGATATCTGTCACTTGTTTTCTCAGTATTCACGTGACCAATTCATTACAAGTTTATAGTAGTCATAGCTCATTCATTCACTCGTTTATACATTGGGTGTCAGCTGTGAACCATGGCAGGACCAAGACGTCTGTGCACCATATAAATTTAAATTTAGTCTTTTTAAAAAATACATATCTATTAAAATTTTTCTCACATTTTCTAACCATTAGTAACAGATCACACTGTAGGAATAAATTATCTAAATATAACTAGCCATGAGAGATATCAATTATTTGGAATTGTATTGGATATAATTTTAAAAATTCTTAATTGCATCAACCTCTAAGTAAAACTCCAATATAAATTTCACTAGCCGAAATTATTAATAGCACCCTTCTAAATCATTAAAAACAAGGAAAGGAATGTATCTTCATATAAGATATTCATGCCTACAAATTTATGATATGTCTTATATTCATTCATGAATTAATAATCAGGTAAATCAAATAAAATAAGTTTAGGCATGCATATATTCATATGTGCTTATATATGTATGTTTGTTTATACATATATGTGTATGTAAGTGTGCTTTGTAAATGCATACATTTATATTCAATATATAATAATAGATCCAGATGATTTACATTCAAATCTGGGCTCATTTATTATCTTTGTGGCTTTACACAAGTTGCTGACATGCTTTGGTCTCATTTCTCTTTAAGATAAAAATAATACTAATTCTTACCTTGGAGAGTTGTTGTAACAATTAAATGAATAGATATATTAAAGTAATTAGAATAATGTCTGGTACACATCAAGCATTATAAATAATGGCAATTATATTGTGTGTGTTTTACTATGGCTGGACATGTGTCCACACCCAATGGTGACAGGGAGATGGAGAAGGAATGCTTTTTGAGATATGGAATTCTGAAGTCTTTATGATGTTGAGAAAAAATATCCCAAGGTATCATCCAAAGTTTTGTCTTAAGTTATTTAATAAACTGTCTTGTTTTAAGTAGAATTTGTGTGCAAACTCAATCATAATCAAAATTAGGAATTTTAGGAAATTTGATTATGTTTTACAAAACAGATTTTATATATGTTTATATGTTTATTTTATATATGTATATATGTTTATTTTGTATATGTTTATATATATAAGATGGCGTACCAGATTTTATATATGTTATAAGATAGTATACCAAATTTTATATATGTTTATATATAAGATGGTGGACCAGATCAATTGCTATTTGCCTTTTCTCCCCTGACTTTCATGTTCTTTTCTACTGACTGAGAGACATTTTCTTATAAGTGAAATTTTAAAATCATCTTTAGATTATTATAATCCTCAATCAGTCAATTTGTCTCTGAAATTCTGTCTGAAAGTCTTATTTACTCTCTGATAGCTGTATTCATCTTCCATTGTTGTCACATTTTTAGCTAGGCATATGGCCATTGATAATAAATATTATTTTTCCCAACCTTCCTTGCATCCAGGCATATCTATATTACTAGCTCAAGCCAATACTATGTAAATGGTCATCTGGCATCTGGCCATCTGGCAGCACTTGAGAGATGCTCTAATGAGCAAGTTGAGACGTACTCTTCACAGTCCTTTTCAACTCCTCATCTTTCTTGCTTCCAGAAGAACATATATGAGAGCTGTCTTGAAGCTGAGAGCCACAGAGTAATTAAGTGAGTGAAGTGTCTTACTGTAGGCAAAGTGCTAGATAAAATGAAAAAAAAAATTGCAAAGCATATTTTACCTAGTCTAGGAGCTTATTGATCTCTTAGCCAAGGAAATTATTTTAGCTAAAGAAAGAAAAATCAATATTAGCCTTATGGTATTTACTCTGCCTGTTGTCTCTGCTGGAATACTTTTGTTCCAAATATTCTCATGGCTAACTCCTTCACCTATTTTTAAGTTAGAACCTAAGACACTCAGGTACTCCTGTTCCCTTTAACTAGTCCTGCTCTGCCCCTTTCTTATTGTACTTATTACCTTCTGAAACATTATTTAATTTATTTATGTGTCATGATTATTGTACCTACCCTACTGAGATATAAGTTCCATGAGGTAAGATTTTTCTTTCTTTTGTTCATTGATGTGTTCCACATGCCTAGCACAGGATATAACACATAAGCTTCAATTAATAGTTTTTAAAGGGAGGGAAAGTAGTCAATCTAGATAGAGAAATATGTATATAAAGACAATGAATTAAAAATATTTTACAAGGACATATAATTAACCTTAGAATGGCTGCAACATGGAAAGAAAATAGAAAAGCAATATGAGCTGAAACTTGAGATATTGGGAAGTTCAAATAATGGATAAATTTCTAGGTCTTCACAAGATTCAGGGCTTTTAAGTAACATTAAAAGCCAATGGGGGAAGAATCATGATTGGACTGTTGGCATGAAAACCACTGAATTGATAAATAGGATTTACTTAATAAGGAGAGTACTGTAGACAATGGATAAGTATGCATAGCGGTGAAGAAGAGTTCAATTCAACAGTGGACTGGCTCAGCTACAGTGTCAAACTATAGGTATCAAGGGAGTAAGTGTGTAAACAGACCAGAAGTACAGGTAGTTATCAGAGAATAGAATGTATGAACTAATGATTTTGGTAACTTTGAATTTCAAGCGATGGCATTATCCAGGGTTTGGCTCTGGAATGGGGAATGTGGCTCAAGTGAAGGGAAGGAATTTGTGGAAGGGACATGCCAGTGGGAAGTCAAAGAAGTGGGAGATAACTGTGTGAGTTGAATCTTGGGCATTTATGTAACTCACACTATTTTTAAGGAAATGACTGGTACAGCCAATGAAGACCCAATACATTAAAGAAACAGGGAGAAAAGTGGCCTTATTCAAAATATCTGAGTGTGATATGAAAAACAAAATACATCACGCCTGTAATCCCAGCACTTTGGGAGACCGAGAGGAGTGGATCACCTGAGGTCAGGAGTTCAAGACCAGCGTGGCCAACATGGTGAAACTTCATCTCTACTGAAAACACAGAAATTAGCCAGGTGTGGTGGGGGGCGCCTGTAATCCCAGCAACTTGGGAGGCTGAGGCAGGAGAATTGCTTGAACCTGGCTGGCGGAGGTTGCAGTGAGCCAAGATTACACCACTGCACTCCAGCCTGGATGACAAGAGCAAAACTCCATCTAAAAAAGAAACATATATATATATTTCTTTTAATACATATATATTCTTTTAAAACATATATATTCTTTTAAAATTGCTCTTTTCAAATATATATAAATATATATAAATAAAAATAAATATATAAATATATATAAATATATATAAATATATATATATATGAAAAGAGCAGCTTTAAGGGAAAAAAACAAAACGAAACAAAAAACAAACAAACAAGTTTATAAAACCAGAAAATAGAAAGCCAAATTAACAGTTTTATATTTTGAAGAAAATTACAAATCATCACATTTTACGAAACAAGATGTCAAGAGTAGGTTACTAGAATAATCCAGTGAGATGGGAAAGGAACTTGTGAATACCACAGAAATCCATTTAGGAAAGAAAATGCCACACTGAACAAGAACAGGCTGAATCATCAGGAGAGAGAGGTAATCACTGACAAGAAGAAGATTAATAATTTTTACAACAGAATTTTAACATAGCCATTGTCTCCACTTTCCAGAGGAAGAAACCAAGGCCCAGACAAGAAAAGGATTGAACAGCAAGTAAATCACAGAGCACTTCTTACCTGGCTAAGTATCCATTTTTAATTCAGGTAAAGTCGTTTCACTGTTAAAGCACTTGGTTTGATGTTCAGGCTTTTCAATTAATTAGTAACATTCTCTAGGGATTATGGTGAGAATGCAGTAAACTAAAATATGTGAAGCCCTTAGAAAGTGACTCACATTGCATTCAGTGATGATAGCAGATGTTATCATTTTTGTTGCCATTAATTTACTACTATTGTTATTAATGAGTCTCTGTTAAAAATTATCTCTTTAAAACCTAGTTTTATAATCAGTAAAATGAGAAAACAATGCGTATTTTTGGTAAATGAGGGAATAAAGCCCACCTTGAAAAATCATAGTAAAGATTAAGTGTGATAATGGACGAGAATGTTCTGAAAAGCACTTCACTTGGGAGGCTAAACTACTCAGTAAAATGTTTGAATCTCATGCAGTTGAATTATGCTCTCCTTAGAATAATCTTTCTGGACTCTTCAATACATAGTCTACACCTCTCTATTCAGTTGTAAAATACAATTCCAAGGCTTGAATACAATATTTCAGAAGCTGCTGGTGTGGTCCTTGCTTGTGCTTGATGTCATCTCTATCTCCTAGTGCAGTTTCACACCACATTTAGCAGCCACAGCAAGCTGCAGTTTCATATTGAAGTCATGCTCAATTAAAACTACCTGGTCTCTTGGTTTTTTTCTCACCAACTTTTTGTCTTTCCTTTCCTCTGCCTGATGTTTGCTAGGACTATTACAAAGGAAATCTTACAGAAGCTTGTGTTGAAACATACTGGACAAATTATTTTCACTACATAAAGTAAATTGATACGTGAGGTGTGCACTTGTGTTTGGACCAGAGTTAACACCCGGTTGAAGTGTGGACTCTTTTTATCTTTGGAGATTCCTGTTCTGTGTTCATTCTTAATACTCCATCAACAAAGCTAAGTCATTTCTCACTTATAGCTGTTAAGGTCACTTGGCTACCTATCTGATCCTTTTTCGTGGACTCATCTTTACCCTCACTGGAAGAAACATCTCGTATTAAATTGTATACTTGAAAATAACGTTGGAAACTGTACATCCAAAACCATCTTATGAATGGAAAAAATATGTTTTCCTTAAAATAATTTCACAGAAGGATTTAGGTTATTAGTAAAGTAACTCTTTTTATTATTAGAAAATGAAAATATATACTGTGGAAGCATTATGGTGAGTGCTGCAGTATCCATACTCAGACATCTAGGTTTCAATATAGGTTACACAGGTTACTAGCCTCTCTGCCTCAATTTCCTCATTTGCAATATAAGGATAATAATAGCACCTCCCATTTAAAATTCTTTTTTTGTTGTTGTTTGTTTGCTTTTCTATTTGAGAGGGAGTCTTGCTCTATCACCCAACCTGGAATGCAATGGTGCAATCTCAGCTCACTGCAACCTCCACCTCCCGGGGTCAAGAGATTCTCTTGCCTCAGCCTCCCGAGTAGCTGGGGCTACAGGCGCGTGCCACCACGCCCAGCTAATTTTTTGTATTTTTTTTAGTAGACATGGGGTTTTACCGTGTTAGCCAGGATGATCTCGATCTCCTGACTTCATGATCTGCCCACCTCAGCTTCCCAAAGTGCTGGGATTACAGGCGTGAGCCACCACACCAGGCCTAAAATTCTTATGATAAATAAATGGTACAAATATCCAAAAGTGTTTATGAGTGTGCTTAATAAACACTAATGTTAATTATCATTATAAAATTTATATAATTATTAATGTCTGAAGTATGCATGCCACAGTTTTATATGACTCAAATATTATTATTTTCTTCTTAATATCACTTATTTAATATTGAAGGAGAAGTTTTAGTAATATTTTTACTGGCAATTTTTACAAATAAGTTCTTTTGAATACTCTGTAAATTTATGGAAAGTAGCATTGCACATTCTAAAGAATATTTGTAATTTCTAGGTCAGAAGGAAATCAAGGGAGGGCTTAGTGCCCACAGTTATCCTTACATAACTTCTCTGTCTTCTCCACAACTTTGATCAGTCATGCATCAATTTGCTTTTGAAGGAAGAGGAAAGAGTTTGCATTTTACAATGAGAACATATCAGCACTTGTATTTAATTTACATAGTGAAGCTTTAAGTATTTTTAAAGGAAACTGAGAGTAATCTAATTGAAAAAGCATCTTCTGACATTTCGCTTTCTGCAAATGCACATTCATCGTGATGATGGATGGCTTGCTTGAAATGATAACTAATTTGGAATTCAGTTGGAGAGAATATGTGCTAACTCCACTAAAAGTATCGCTTATATGTTCTCTATTCCTCTTCCCTCATTTCTTTATACATTACAAAATACCTGACATTTTCTGACCAGAAACTTAGCATTGCTTAGACAAAAAAATTTCATCAATTATAACATAAGGTGTGGGTGGTGTGGGGATGGTCACTGAGGTTTTCTTTTGTTTTTTGTGGTTTTTTTTTTTTTTTTCTTTTTTTTTTCTTGAGATGGAGTCTTGCTCTGTCGCCTGGACTAGAGTGCAGTGGTGCGATCTTGGCTCACTGCAACCTCAGCCTCCCGGTTTCAAGCAGTTCTTCTGCCTCGGCCCCCCAAATAGCTGGGATTACAGGCGCCCCCCTCGCCTGGCTACTTTTTTTTGTATTTTTAGTAAAGACGGGGTTTCACTATGTTGGTCAGGCTGGTCTCGAACTCCTTATCTCATGATCCACCTACCTTGGCCTCCCAAAGTGTTGGGATTACAGGCGTCAGCCGCCACACCCGGTCCAATTTTCTTGATTATGGTATTTGAGTGTACACTAGAAGGGTAACAGGCAAATTTAAATCCCAGTCATTTTGTGAGGGAATTTCAAAGCTTCCCTGTTATTTTCAGCTTTGAAATTTTTTCCTCACATCTAAAGTAAGAAGGAGATAAAATATATTTTCCCTGGTGAAAACGTTCCCCATTCTGAGTTTGAATGAACATTGATGTCCTCAGTAGAAGCTCAATAAATACAACTAGAATGAAAGGAATCTGAACATAATAGACCATCTGTAATAAACCACATGAATTTGTTCTCATACTAATAGATTTTTCTTTCCTAGTGACAATCTCAGAGGATATTCTTTTTTGTTGTTCTTTTCTTTCCTTTTCTTTTGTAAACAACAAGGCCTACTGCCTTTTCTCTTAGTGTTTTGATTTATTTATTTTGATTTATTTTATTGGGGATATAAGTGTCATTCTACAGTCTCTACAATGTATATGATATGTAATATTTGTATAGTTGATGTCCAGAGTCTACTTTCTTGCAGTCGTTTCAGCCCAGCGAATGTAGGTTACTGTCATTGCAGACTCATGGCATTTATGCAAAGACGCAGAAGGTGTCACATATATACATTACTACATGGCAAGTATAATGAATGATATTGGTACCTGTCCCACTCCCCATCTCCAAGCTGCTGTGAGAGTTGACTGATAACAGCTCACGGATTCTCCCTTGTATGAAGGGTTGCCCTTGGCCAGATGGGAGACACTTGCCTGGAAAATTACAACCTCCTGAAAACCCTCCTGTAGACCTGCTTTGCATTGGAATACAAGACTGTTCTCTTGCCTCCAGGTGGGACTGTCTTATCTCTTAAGTGCTAGTGAGATCTAAGACTACACTGCTGTTTAGCATTCTTACATTCTCCATAGCATAGCCTTGTCCCTTACATCTCTTCTGCTGAGAGTACTCCAGCAGTAAGACATTGACAAAATTCCTTATCTCAGGTTTGCCTCTGCAAAACCCAACCCGAGCTAGCAAGGAACACTTCCTTATTTATAATCATGGAAATATATTCTACTGAGGTTCACCATCATTCTATCCTTTCTACATTTTATTTTTATTTACAATCACATATTCATGCAGAATATTATAGTAAATTCATACTCGTATTTATATTCTCATTGAATGTTAAATTAAAATCACTTAATATTTTTTAAAGATATTTAAAAACTTCTTTACATATATAATTTATTTTCTCTGTCTTTGGCTACCACTCTAACACTCGAAAACAAACAAAATATCATGGAATATTCTACAAAATTAATTTCTGAAGCATTAATATAAATAACTTAAAAAGAAAACATTTCTAAAAGTTTAAAATCTTTTTTTTTTAATCGCAGAAAGTGGGACTAAAATAATCAAGAACATAGAGCTCTAGTACTTATCTGTCATAAAGGCATAGGCTTACAACACATTCTCCACATGTGGCATTTCTCCATTCCAAGTTCCACAATAGAACTCTAAATCCTAGATTTCAACTTGCATACCAGGAACCACACTACTGAGATGAGTTTCAAAATGGGTTTTGAGTAGATTTGAGTCAAGGATCATGGAGAAAGAAACAATCTTTTTTTATAGTGCAATATCAGGATTTTTAAAATTGTTATTGTTTTTTAACTTTGATTTTAAGTTCAGGGGCACATGTGCAGGTTTTTACATAGGTAAACTTGTTTTATGGGGGTTTGTTGTGCAGATTATTTCATCACCCTGGTATTAAGCCTCATACCAATTAGTTATTTTTCCTGATCTTCTTCCTCCTTGCACCCTCCACCCTCCAAAAAACCCCAGTGTGTGTTATTCCCCTCTATATGTCTGTGTGTTCTCATTATGTAGCTCACTACTTATAAATGAGAATATGCAGTATTTGGTTTTCTGTTCCTGCATTAGTTTGCTAAGGATAAAGGCTTTCGGTTCCATCTATATTCCTGCAAATGGCATGATCTCCTTGTTTTTTATGACTGCATAGTATTCCATGGTTTTGTGCCACATTTTCTTTATCCAGTCTATCACCAATGGGTATTTCGGTTGATTCAATGTCTTTGCTATTGTGAATTGATCTTAAGCATTAAGAAGGGATCTGTCAGTTTCAGTGTGACTTTACATTTCTATGGTTACATATAGGTTATGGCTGTCATACTGTACTACTTTAAGATATTTAATTTAGAAAGAATGCAACATGCAGCTTAGTGGAGCTCTTATAAGTAATATGATCTTAGCCTGAGCTTTTCAGGTTCTAGAGGTTTGCAGGAAAAGGAGACAGGGAGGTTTTGGCAATATCACTTGTGCTCTATGAATTTAAAACATTTATACAGTTTTAATAAACAAATCTATTTTTTTTTTTTTTTGAGACTGAGTCATACTCCATTGCCCAGGCTGGAGTGCAGTGGCGCGACCTCGGCTCACTGCAACTTCTGCCACCCGGATTCAAGTGATTCTCTGCCTCAGTCTCTGGAGTAGCTGTGATTACGGGTGTCTGCCATCGTGCCAGGCTAATCTTTTTTTATACTTTTAGCAGAGACAGGGTTTCACCATGTTGGCCAGGCCGGTCTTGAACTCCTGACCTTGTGATTCACCCACCTCGGCCTCCCAAAGTGCTGGGATTACAGGCATGAGCCACTGCACCCAGGCACAAATCATCTTTTATATTTGAAAGAATAGAGAATAAACAAATTGCAAACCTGACTTCTCAATCCAAACTTGTAAGATCTTACACAAGTCAGTTTATAGTTCTGAAATTTAATTTTCTTTTCTTGTTATAAAGTGAAGGACTTACTGTTAAATGTGCAAGAGAACACATGCATTTAAATTAATTTCCTCTCTAATCTCCACTAAAATGTCACTGAAAAAAATTAACCCGTACCCAAACCCCCTAATAAAAATGTAATTCCATGAAGACAAAGAGAACAGGAAAAGAGATGACCCTCTACAAGGAATGTGATTTAAATTTTGGTAGCCAAAACACTGATGCACAAGCAGTAAGGAAGTAGACAGGAGAAAGCTGTAAATTAGGCTTTGAGTGATAAAGGTGGTGAAGTCAAAAAGAAATCAAGATGCAGAAGGTCAGGAAATTAGAGTGCTAGGCCTACTTTTGCCTACAAATACAGTTAAATCCGGTTGCTTTCCAATTTTGAGCCTGTTTCTACTCCCATGTTTATCCAGCTTGATTCTGACATTCTCTAGTTTTGAGATCGAAAAGAATCTCTAGGGGCAGAAGAACAGTATCACAACAAAACCTGGGGAATGAATGAAAGTAGATGTAATAAATGTCAAATCTCTATAATAGTTTATAGTTATTGTAGAATGCTGATAATTTATATTTATATACTGGCTGGGCTTAAGACTAAATGCTTCCTGGTTAAATTAATCAACCTGAGGGAAAATTCCTAGAGATATTGAGATTTCTTGCCTACCCCCACGTATTGCAATGGAACCACTGGGTTCTCAACTGATATGCTTAAAATACAGCTCAGTAATAGGTAAGCCTGAGCCATGGATGCAGGTTTTCAATCACATCTTTTGTGCTTTATTGTTGAAAAATATTGATAACATCAAATAGAGGGTCATTAAATCTATGAAAATAAAGGTTGTATCTTTAAAAGAGAACACTGGAACACTGGAGAAAAATAAAGGATATTCAGTGGGGTGGGGGGTGGGGGATAAAGCTATTTAGAAATAGCTGACACTGCAAAGGCATCTACAGTAAGGGTTGAGGTAACCTCCCTGGGTTGCAGTGGCAGTTGGGGAGAGGCACAGGGTAAGGATGACTGCTGCTACCCTTGCAGCCTTCTGATGCTATAGACCACAGACAGCATGTGGTATGAACACTGATGGACCAGAGTGAAAACACAGCTCACACACATGTGGAAAAATCAATGACAATATAATATAGGAAACTAAGTATAGTGTTCACACAGGGAAAAAAAGTGATCAGATGTCTGTATTAGTTTCCTGCTATAAAGTTGGCCAGAGGTAGGACTGGGATTCTAGTGAGTATGTAACTAGAAAAGCTAATGAAGAACAGTAAAACTTACAGATGACACAAAGGTCCAAGAAGGACTCCTTGGATTAAGTCAGGCTTCTAAATTAAGAGTTAGGAATTTTCATTAGCTGAGATACAGCAGATGGCTTTCAGAATGAATGGATGTCAATGAGTAATTGTTGCAAATGATAGAAGTGAAATGACAGCTGCAAGACTGAGTGTTCTTATCTGTAGACTCAGACAGATTCAGAAAGATGACATCCAATATCTTAGATTGCTCTCAAGAAAAGCCACCATAGCAGCATTAGAAGTGAGATTTAGAATTTGTATGCTCAGAGCATAAAGATCCTTAAATCAGTCTTAAAGCTCCGAAATGATCTTCTTTGATTCCATGTCTCACATCCAGGTAACGCTGATACAAGAGGTGGGTTCCCATGGTCTTGGGAAGCTCCACCTCTGTAGCTTTACAGGGTACAGCTCTGCTTCTGGCTGCTTTAATGGGCTGGAATTGAGTGTCTGTGGTTTTTCCAGGTATACGGTGCAAGCGATCAGTGTATCTAATATTCTGGGGTCTGGAGGACAGTTACCCTCTTGCACTAGACAGTGCTCCAATGGGGCTCTGTTTGGGAGATTCAACCCCAGATTTCCCTTCCACACTGCCCTAGTAGAGGTTTTCCATGAGGGCTCTGCCGCTGCAGCAAACTTGTACCAGGACATCCAGACGTTTCCATACATCCTCTGAAATCTACATGAAGGTTCCCAAACCTCAATTCTTGACCTCTGTGCACTTGCAGGCTCAACACCATATCGAAGCTGCCAACAGTTGGGGCTTGCACACTCTAAAACCACTGCATGAGCTGTACCTTGGTCACTTTTAGCCATGGCTAGAGTGGCTAGGTTGCAGGGCACCAAGTCCCAAGGCAGCACACAGCAGAAGGGCCTTGGGCCTGGCCCATGAAACCATTTTTTCCTCCTAGGCCTCCAGGCCTGTGATGGGAGTGGCAGCCACAAAGGTCTCTGATGTGCCCTGGAGACATTTCTCCCCATTGTCTTGGCCAATCACATTTGGCTCCTCATTCCGTGTGCAAATTTCTCCAGCAGCCTTAAATTTCTTCCAGAAAATGGGTATTTCTTTTCTATTGCATCATCAGGCTGCAAATTTTTTCAACTTTTATATTCTGTTTCCCTTTTAAAACAATTCTTTTTTAACAGCATCCAAGGCACCTCTCGAATGCTTTCTTGCTTATAAATTTCTTCTGCCAGATATCCTATGTTATCTTCCTTAAGTTCAAAACTCCACAAATCTCTAGAGCAAGAGCAAAATGCCACCAATCTCTTTGCTAAAACAGCAAGTGTCACCTTTGCTTCAGTTACCAACAAGTTCCTCATCTCCATCTGAGACCACCTCAGCCTGGATTTCATTTGCCATGCCATTATCAGCATTTTGGTCAAAGACATTCAACCAGCCTCTAGGAAGTTCCAAACTTTCCTACATTTCCCTCTCTTCTTCTCCACCCTCCAAACTGTTCCAACTTCTGCATGTTACCCACTTCCAAAATTGTTTCCACATTTTTGGGGTATTTTTATAGCAGCACCCCACTCTACCGGTACCAATTTACTGTATTTGTCTGTTTTCTTGCTGCTGATAAAGACATACCCAAGATTAGATAATTTATAAAGAAAAAGAGGTTTAATGGACTCAGTTCCACGTGGCTAGGGAGGACTCGCAATCATGGCGGAAGGCAAAAGGCACGTTTTACATGGCAACACACAAGAGAGAATGAGAGAACCAGGTGAAAAAGATTTCCCCTTATGAAACCATCATATCCTGTGAGACTTATTCACTACAACAGTATGGGACAAACTGCCCCCATGATTCAATTGTCTCCCACCGGGTCCCTCCCACAGCACACATCAAGATGAGATTTGGGTGAGACACAGCCAAATGATATCACTCTCTCATCGGAAAACTCTAGAGGTTAAATGTGGCATGAAACCAAGTAATGAGCCTCTTTCCTCCTTCCTCTCACTCCAACAGTTGCAGTATCACCTGGCAGGTAGGTCATGAAATCCATTCTGGCTAGAGCCTACTTTTGGTGACCACACCATCTTAAGGTCTTGAAGGCTGCTCCTAGTGGGGGACTCCATGTAAAGAAAAGTAGGATTTCTGGTTATTATCATTATAAACTAAAAACAATTAGGAAATTTCAGGTGAAGACTATAGAAATTACTACCATCATGATATAGTCTTGTATAAATCCTGCGTTTAAGCAAAATCAGGAAAACTCTGTCTTTGAATGACATCAGAAGACTGTGATAATAATTATTTAAGTGTATTATTTAGTAAGTCTTTAAATATATTTTAACAATACATTTTAGATAAAAACAGGGACCATGACTGCATCCATGTGTACCCTGGGCCCCAGTGGGATACTTTTCAATCCTCTTCCCAATCCCCAGACTTCCTCTGTACATATGGTTCACTGGATTCCCCCAAGGATACCTGATAATCAAGTTTACAATGTTGTCCCTGGGCTACGTTTCCAGGCCAGATCCAGAAGGGTGGTTTGGAGAATAGTTCATGGCTAGTGTGGCCACTGTGGCTGGCAAAGAATTTCTTCCTGGGATCACATGAGATTCATCACTGGGATGATACTGACACACTGATTTGGGGTGACTCTCACCTAAGTCAGAATCTGGAAATGTTCAGGATTCTGATCTACCAGTGGTTCAATTCTGAGCCTTGAACATGAGCCACATGTGTGAGCTGTGATTTAGCTCTGATCCATCAGTGTTCCAACCACATTGCTGTCTGTGGTCTATAGAATAAGATGGATGCAAGGATAGCAGTAGGCATCCTTTACCCTGTGCCTCTCCCCATCTGCCACTGAAACCCAGAGAGGTTACCTCAACCCTTACTGCAAATGCCTTTGCAGTATCAGTCTTCCCACCAGGTATGGTTGTGCTTGTTTCTTCTGAAGGTTTTGAGACATGTCTTGCTCTGCAGCACTCCAGTCCTTCCAGTCAATGTCCTTTCTTGCTTCTGGTTTATGAGGTGGTGTGGTGACATCATGATCGACTGGGTAGATATTAAGTTATGCGGAACAAAGTATAGGCATTCATTATGCAAATGGAATTGCTTTCATGTATCTATCAATGGATGCCCACCTATCTTTTCCATGGATGGCTCAACACTGAAAGAGATTATACTCTAAAAATAAAGTAATCTCAGGCTAAAGAATTCAAGGACATATATGGCAGGAAGATGCATTGCTTAGATTTATGTTGTCAAATCTAAATAGTAAATTTAAGGTAACCAGAAGATAAACCATCTTTCACATTTTCCTGCATACTCTAGGTGATACTTGCATTAGTGATTATCATCAACAAACCATTGTAATGATCTTTTATGGAGTCATTTGATGCCAGTTTTAATGGTTAGCATAGATGATTCAGTATTGTGAGTAGCAGTGTAACCAGCATTAAATAAATGGCATCAGGGCAAAAAAAATCATATCGTTTAGAGGAAAGGGATTTATCTTGAATAAAATTAATATAACACAACTACCACAAATGAATAGAAATTTAAGGAAGGCAGCAGAAAAAAAGTAAGAAAAAGCATAAAAGAAGACAAAATGATCTCAGGAGGAGGAGAAGGGAGATTTCTCCATTGTATCAGGAGAGAAAGCAAAGGATGATAGCAAGTATTTATTCAATTGGAGGTTTCATTGAAGGAAGTTACAGGACATCTTTTTTCCTGGCCTTCAGTTTTTCTCTGTGAATTAAAGATACAAGCACCTACTTCTAGATTGTGGGAAATGTTTAGCTTAGAGGTACCTGGTCTCCAAGGAGAATTCCAAATGTAAAATTTAGCTTTATAACTTAAGTGTTAACACAATGAATAATTCATTTATAAAATATATCCACTGGAAACTTGGCTGTCAGGGAATGTGTATGAATAAAAATTAATGTTTTAATGTTTATATCCTGATTTATATTAAAAATTAATGTTTATATCCTGAGGATATAAACAAGTGACTGTGTTGTATTTACTTATTATAATAAAACTCTAGGAAAAATAACTATTTCATCCTCAGTTAAGTTGATCAAATACCGAGATTCCATTATGAGCAGGGAACTTTGTGTATATAAGGATGAAGCATATTAATGACAGGTTCTGTCCTTAGGAGACATTATCTTGGAGGAATACAGACTATAAACATAATTTTATTGTAATGGCAACACTCTGTATATAATGGTATGAATAGATACACTGAGCCCAGAAAGGAGTGGCCACATCAGATCTTTCTAGTGAATGTTTTTCTAATTGAGTCTTAGAAAGAGTTTCTTATATGAAAAAGTGTGGAATAAATGTGGCAGTCAAAGGGAAGTACATAGGAATATTGTGTAGCTATGTCTGTGTAACAGACCACCCAACTTAGCCCTTAAAATGTCAGCTCTTTATGGTCGCTCTCAATTATGTAGACCTCAATTCATTTTACTGACAATTTCCATTTGGAAATTTAGACTTGGCCTAGATTTCTGGTCCTTCTGTTCTTAACTGAACCACCACATGCATTTACAGAGTTCTGGGCAGCTCTGCCTCTGAGGAGGTGGCTAGCTTTTCATTGAGGGAAGGGGATGGTAGAGGAGACTCAGCCTCATGTTTGTCAACATTAGGGGACTATCCCAAATTTGTTCACATAAAGGCTTGGCAAGAATTTAAGAGGGATGATGGAATCCAAGCCTATTCAAGCCTAGGCTTGGTATAATGCCTTTCACATGTTGACCAAAGTATTGGCTACAGGCAGTCATGAGGCCAGTCTAGATTTGAAGATAACAATAGATCTACCTCTTAATCAAAGGAACTGCAAAGTCTCATTAAAACGTGGCATGCATTCAGGGAAAGGTGGGAACATGTGGCATGTATTTATTTATTTATCCATTTGTTTATTTAATGCATTTAACCACAACACATGAAGTTTCTAAGCATAAGATAATTTTGTATACAATTAATTAACTTTACTAATACAACCGAACTTTTATTACAAATGAAAACTTTAAGTAGAATATAAAGTAGGAAATTAGAAAAGATGAAGCTGGAGAGGAAACAATCCTGAAAAAGAAGGGTTAGCTTAACAAGAGGTGACACTTTATGTAGATTATAGTATTTCCCAGCAAATTCAGACATGCAGAAATCTCCCGCGGAATAAGCTAGATACACACACACACACACACACACACTCAATTATTTGCTCAAAGACAAAAGGGAAAAACAACTTCATACTTTACCCGCTACTCTTAGAGATTTCCAAGATAAATTAATACACCATATCAATATACTGAAGGTGCCAAAGAGTCCTGCAAGAAAAAGAGAAATCTTTATTTTCATAAGAGTTATGCTTATTAAAACAAAGACTATTTTTTTCCTGTTCACCAAATACTGATATTGAAAGGTGAATAATGCTTTTGAGGGGAAAGTAAAATATTTTAATCAGATTGTTACAGGTAAAAGTTTTACTTTAGACAGATTACCCTGGCAGTGGGCTTGATGAAAAATAATTTTTAAAAATGATTAAAACCAGCAAGATGAAAAATAGATGACTATTGTGATTATCTAAAAGAGAAAAAAAACTCACAAATTTCCAATCTCTGACATTGATTGCAAGAATGAAGAAAGGACAAACAGATTTTAATAAAACATAACTTAGTCATAGATTGGATGTAGGGAGTGAGAAAGAATAGAAGTTTGAATGACAATCAAGCTTCTAGATTGAGAGATTAATGTTATCACTAAGATAAGGAACAGGAATACCTTTGATTTTGTTTGTCCACTAAACATGTGTTTTTACCCACTCTCAGACTCAAGATGAAATATGAAAGGAGATTTAGATTCTGCCCAACTAGAACTCATATTCAAACTAAAAGTAGAAACTAATCAAAGAATTTGTCTTTTGGGAGCAAGAATAAGAATGAGGTAGGTATGGTGAGAAAGAGAATTTCTTATAATATTTATCTTATAATTTTTAGTTTCTTTCCTACACAAGTATTAATATGTTTTTTTTTTTTTTTTTTTGAAATGGAGCCTCACTCCATTGCCCAGACTGGAGTGCAGTGGCGCAATCTCAGCTCACTGCAACCTCCGCCTCCTGGGTACAAGTGATTCTCCTGCCTCAGCCTCCTGAGTAGCTGGGACTACAGTCACCCACCACTACACCCAGCTAATTTTGTATTTTTAGTAGAGCTGGAGTTTCACCACGTTGACCAGGCTCGTCTTGAACTCCTGACCTAGTGATTCTCCCGCCTCGGCCTCCTGAAAATTTTAATGTAAAATAAAAGAACAAGAAAAGACTTTCTGCTTCATTCAACTGTGACTTTATTTAACATCATTGTAATTAAATACATATTAAATTTTTATACAATAAATAAGAAACACATTAGCTAGAAGCAAGTTTGCTTATGTCTGGAAATTATTTTAAAACATGTCCAGGTTTACATAGGAATCTATAGCCAAAGCAATTTTTGTGGCACATACTTTAGGATAGATTTGAAGATGTGTGGCCAAGTAAAGAATAAATACTATATGGGAGAAAGTGGATATGCTGTTTTATGACCTGAACCTGAGAAAACAAATTATGGAGGGAAAAAAAAAAAAAACCTTGAAATTTATTGACATAATCCACATTTTCCAAGAGTTTGCATCGTTGATATTTCACATTTCAAAGACTAAATGCAAAATGTTTTCTAATGTATAAAATTCATTTAACTGATATAAATTTTTTCATATTAATATCTGTGCAAAAAGGCAGTACACATTATTTTATTTGTAGGGAGATCTTCTCTGTTCATTTTCAGGTAATAATGTCAATAATGCCCTAATACCAGGGTTTTGTATTATTTTATATACCAAGATCAATATCAATACAAAGGATCTTGATATTATTGACTGATTGGTTTAATAGTTTCTAAAAATACATATATCCAGAAACGCACCATATTGCATACACTATACACATTCGTGTGCAGGTCCACATATAGGCATATGTTAATTAGATACAATAACCAGAAACTACTTGCTTGAAGGCAAAAATTTTTATGTCATCCGTTTCTTAAAACAGTTTTCTGATACAACTTTGGCATTCACTGACAACCCAGAGTTATTCTTTTTTACACAACTGACTAACAAAATGGTTTCAAGTTTATTTAATATATTACTGACAGTAATTCAGAGACTCCTGGGATAAAGCAAATGGAATTCAGTGCAAAAGAATAATATGGTAGATTATTAGCTTATAAGTAACAAAAATCAGGACATATGCCTCTGCATTTAAAAAAAAAAAAATCAGTTCAATGTCTAATCACGAGGCAATGACATTGCTGGTTTCCATAGCAACCAAGTCCTGAGTATTCTTCATTCATCTCTTTTCTACCAGAATCCACCTGATTATGGTAAAGAGAAAGTCAGTGTCATATCAATGAAAACTCTAATATTTATAGATCCAAATACATTTTTTCTGTCCAGGGCGACTAAGTAAAGATGCTAAAATCCAGCATTGGCTTGAAGAAGAAAAGTGAGAAGAACTGAAGCTTTCTTGAATTTTACTTATGTATACAGCATTTATTATTTGAGCATTCGAGAGAGATGTTTTTTTGCATCTACTTTGACAGGCTCAGCTCTTTGGAGAGTTTATTTTATCTCCCCTAGTCAGAAGTTGATTTCCGTGGCACTTCTGCCTCAAACTTAAAAGTCAAAATACAAAAGAACTAGCACACTTATTCTCATCTAGCAAAGATAAGATTTATTCTGTGTGGTGTAAAAACACCTGACAAACTATCTACTTGATACTGAACTTTCAAAATACTTTCATACCACATTTTTGAATGGGAAAATATGTTAACGTAATTGACTATGAGTTGCGTTTCCTGTGATTATGTATAAAGATATATACATTTTAGTTACAGCTATATTACATAATTTGACAACACTGCCGTTTTGATTGATGCATTGATGGATTTTTTTTATCACAAGTTACAAAATAATTATTTTATTTTAGAAGCACAATTCCAATCTCTCTAGCTTCGTCATATACTAGTTACACAGTTCAAATGTGTGGTTTTGATGTACTTATCTTGTACAGTGTATCACATTCTGTGCATATTCTATTTCACTGGTGTATTTCCATAGGACTCTGTACAGTATTTTGCATAACCATTTAAATAATTCTTTTCTCTGGTTGTTGATCTAATATCTGTAATCCTCAGAATTCTCCAGGTTTCATGCAGGAAACAAGTCTCCTGTTTTATGCTGGATCTAAGCACTCAACATAGAGGCTGGCACACAAGAGAGGTCAATACATTTTAATGAATGAAAGGATGAATAATGAGCCAAAAATTTACTGTTTATATTACTTATTAATTATATAACCAAATTCCAATGGCTCTGTTATCATTATTGCCTTTAGATTTACAGTGCATAAGCATTGCATTTTGTGTAAAGTCATAGGCAAGTGGGTAAACACAGCTAAATAAAAGTATCCATCATGTCCATGACTTGCTACTGTTTATAGATATGACACAATACATAATATATGGGCGAACTGACTGGATGGAAGAAAAAATGTAAATTTATCTTGAAATTAACATTTTTAGCAAAGAAGGGAGAGAACCAATAAACCAAAGTAAGAGACTAATAGAGATCAAAAGTAAACAGCATATTTTCTTCAGTTTTCTCCCATGAAGGCTAGAAGTTTTAAGTAGAGTTCATAATCAACTTTGCATCAAGCAATTAGCTGAATAGATATCATAGACAGGTGCTTTGTATGATGCTTAGAGATGATATTAGTCCATTTTCTCACTATTATTAAGATGCTACCTGAGCCTGGGTAAAAAGAAGTTTAATTGACTTACAGTTCCGCATGGCTGGGGAGGCCTCAGGTAACTTACAATCATGGTGGAAGACAAAGGGGAAGCAAGTACCTTCTTCAGAAGGTGACAGGAGAGAGACAGCAAGAGAGAAAGAAAGTGGCACACTTTAAAACCATCATCTCTCCTGAGAACTCACTCACTATTGCAAGAACAGCATGGGAGAAACTGCCACCATGATTCAATCACCTCCCACCAGGTCCCTCCCTTGACACGTGGATATTACAATTTGAGGTGAGATTTGGGTGGGGACACAGAGCCCAATCATATCAGAGACTATTTATTTATTCAGTATAAAGCATCAACTATGTAGCCAGCATTTTTCCAATTGCTTTGCTTCCAGCAGTAAACAAACAAATAAATTTTCCATTCTCAATATTACTTTTTAGCGGGATTAAATTCCATGAATCTTAAAACTTTTTAAAGGAAATATACAGAAGAATGAGACTAGTAGAGAAAAAATGGAATAGGAGATATTTTATAAAGGGTCATCAAAAAAGCATCACTGATAAGATACAATTTGAGCAGAGAGCTCAGGAGGTAAAGCATTGAAATAGGCAGACATCTAAGGAAAAAACCCAGACAGAAAAAATAACAAACGCTGAGGTGAAAGTATGCTTAGCACGTTCAAGAAATAGTGACAGAGTCCTAGAGCCTGTATGACTTGTACAGAGTGAGGCAAGGGGAGAATATTAGAATGTGAGATCACAGATATAATGGTGAATCTAATCATCAAGGCCTTATAGGTCGTGGTTGGAAATTCAGGTTTGACTCTGAGTGAGTGAGATGAAAGCTGTTGGTTGGTTTTGAACAGAGGAGTGATATGTTCTGATAGACAATTTAATAGGATAATTTTGCCTGCTCTCTGGAAAGTAGGCTTTCTGAGGGCAAAGGTGGAAGGGGGACCATCCAACAAGCTATTGCAATAATCCAGTGGAGAGATTATTATGTTTGGGCTAGGATGGTAGTAGACCAAAGGTGGAAATGCGTTAGACTCTGGACATATTTTAAAGATAAAATGAAGAGTATTTGCTGATAGATTGGATGTGAGACGTGAGGGAAAAAGTAGAGACAAAAATAAGTCATGGTTCTAGGTCTAAAAAATGAAAGACGAAGTGTCCATTAACTCATGAGGAAAAAGTAGTAAGTGTGAGGGCCATAACACACATCTTAAATTCGTTTTCGTTACTGCTAAATTTGAGATGCTCATATATTTAAGTCAAAATGCCAAAGGATTATTTTTCTATGTTTTATCAAATAATGAGAGGAACAAGGATAGAAGGGTGGAATTTGGAGTTTGAGTTTGGTTTTGGATATAGGATCCTGAATTCTGGGAAGTAAGGAAATGTTGATTTTTAAAAAGTTAAAACCACAGTGGCAAATAAAAAAGGTAGCCACAGCTATGCCACACTTCTTCACCCAACATAAATTGATGAAAGGCGGTCATAGGATGAAAATGTTCTGTCATGCAGTCATTTATCCAAGAACTGATTGTGGATTTACAAATCTATCATCCATTGTTTTTACTTTTCTTTCTTTTTTTATGGGGGATGACTGTTAATAATTCATGCATTCAGCATACATTCAGGTCCTAATTACCTGATCATTACTCAACACTCTGAACCTCTGAATGCAGGCGATTTAACAAGACAGATCTATAAAGATTCTTACAAAACTTACAACTTTCTATTGGAGACTATAGACAGTCATTATAAATGGTTGTACATTTTATGATAGGAAAAATAAAGTATTAGGAAAGGATCCGTAGCATCCATGTACTCCATCTAGGAAAAAAAATCTTCCAGAACAAGTAGCTCTTAAATTAAAACTTACCCTCTGATTCCCATATGATTTTAAAAACTTCTACGGTCTCTTTTCTTACCCCTTCCAAGCTTATCAAAATTTGAGAATGTAAGAAATCTTATTATCTAAATTAAATTTAAAAGAAATTACAAATGCATCTTTATTACTTTTTTTTACTTGCAAACAAAATGTCGCCATTGTGTTATCTTGTTCAGTGAGAATTTTCTTACGTTGTTATGGACTGAATGTTTGTGATCTCTTCCCCAATTGCATATGTTGAAACTCTGCCCTTCAATGTGATGGTAATAGGATGTGGGGCCTACAGGAAGTAAAAAGTAGCTTTATTGTTGATATGGAAAATTAGTTTTAGGTGTCTGGATAGGAGATTAAACCAGCCACAACGTTCCCATAAACTCAAACCTAATCTGGAGCAAGACCCTAACTCTCTTCAATTCTGTGAGTTCCAGAGAGGTGAGAAAGCTTCAGAAGCAAGGTTGGAAGCTAGCAGAGACAGGTTCTTAAATTTTTTTTTTTTTTTTTTTGAGACGGAGTCTCGCTTTGTCGCCCAGGCTGGAGTGCAATGGCCGGATCTCAGCTCACTGCAAGCTCCGCCTCCCGGGTTTACGCCATTCTCCTGCCTCAGCCTCCCGAGTAGCTGGGACTACAGGCGCCCACCACCTCGCCCGGCTAGTTTTTTTTTTTGTATTTTTTAGTAGAGACGGGGTTTCACCATATTAGCCAGGATGGTCTCGATCTCCTGACCTCGTGATCCGCCCGTCTCGGCCTCCCAAAGTGCTGGGATTACAGGCTTGAGCCACCGCGCCCGGCCTCAGGTTCTTAAATTTTAAGAAAATAATGATTTCTATAACATAAAGTATAAGATGAATTAGCAAATGCTGGTATCGAAGCTCTACAGCAAGTTATCCAGGCAATCTAGCTAAGATCTTTGATGATGGCAACTACACTAAACAACAGATATTTAATGTGGACAAAACAGCCTCTACGGGAAGAAGACGCCATCTGGACTTTCTAGCTAAAGAAGGTAAGTCCATGCCTGGATTTAATGCTTAAAAAAACAAGCTGACTCTTTAGTTAGGGGCTAATTCAGCTAATGCTCATTTACCATTCTGAAAAATCCTAGGGCCCTTAGGAATTATGCTAAAATATACTCTGCCTGTGTTTATTAAATAGAACAAAGCCTGATGGCAGTACATTCGTTGACAACATGATTTACTAATTATTTTAAGCCCATTGTTGAGGCCTACTGCTCAGAAAAAAATTTTCCTTTCAAAATATTACTGCTCACTGACAATGTACCTGGTCACTCAAAAACTCTGATGGAGATGTACAAGGAGATTAATTTTGTTTTCATGTCTACTAATAAAACCTCCATTCTACAGCCCATGGATTAAGAAACAATGTCAGATTTCAAGTCTTTAAGTATAAAACTGTTTACAACTTAATTTTTTAAAATTCTTTTAACTTTTATTTTAAGTTTGGGGATATAAGTACAGATTTGTGACATACATAAACTTATGTCATAGGAGTTTGCTGTACAGATTATTTCATCACCCAGGTATTAAGCCTAGTACCCATTAGTTATTTTTCCTGATCCTCTTCCACCTCCCAGCTTCCACCCTCTGAAGGACCCCAGTGTGTGTTGTTCCCCTCTATGTGTCCATGTGTTCTCATCATTTAGCTCCCACTTATAAATAAAAACATGCGGTATTTGGTTTTTCATTCCTTTGTTAGTTTGCTAAGGATAATGGTTTCCAGCTCCATCCATGTCCCTGCAAAGGACATGATCTCATTCTTTTTTATGGCTATGTAGTATTCCACGGTGTATATGTCTTATTATTTAAAGAACACATTTTGTAACGCTATAGCTGCCATAGACAGTGATTCTTTTAATGAATGTGAGCAAAGTAAATTTAAAGCCTTCTGGAAAAAATTCACCATTCTAGGTGTTATTAATAACATTCATGATTCATGAAAGGAGGTCCAAATATCAACATTAATAGGAATTTGGAAGAAGTTGATTCCAAACCTCATGAATGACTTTGAAGAGTTCAAGACTTTAGAGGAGGAAACGACTGCAGATGTGGTAAAAATAGCACGAGAACTAGAATTAAACGTAGAAGCTGGGCTGGCACAGTTGCTCATGCCTGTAATCCCAGCACTTTGGGAGATGGAGATGGGCAGATCACTTGAGGTCAGGAGTTCAAGACTAGCCTGGGCAACATAGCAAGACAAAAAATATAAAAATTATCCACACGTGGTGGCACACGTAATTCCATCTACTCAGGGGGACTGAGGTGGGAGAATCACTTGAACCCGGGAGGCAGAGGTTGCAGTGACCAGAGATTGCACCATTGCATTCCAGCCTGGGCAAATAAGTTTGGCATGATGTTGAGGCATCTTAAGTAACAGTGAATATTGATCACGTCAATACATTTTAACGTCAATACATTTTAAAAATATTTCCACCAGTAGCAATGTGAAAGATGAACTAAGAATGGAGAAGGAGATGTAATCAGGAGCTGAAAGCCCGGAATGGAGAGATCAATAGGAAGGTCGATATAGTAATTCCAGCAAGAAATCATATAATCTTAACCAAAGCAATGGCATTGGAGAAGGAAAACTAAAAAGATCAGAAATATTTAAAAAGGAGAATACAAAAAAAAAAGGGGTTACTACAATGAAATAAATATAGGAAATAAGCCAGGAAAAGTAAAAGCCACATGACTTGTCAAGTCATAAAATCAACTTACCAGATTTCAAAGTTGTGTCTAATAATATGAAGTACAATTTGAATGTGTCCTTTTTTTTCCCCTATTTTTTTATCCAGCTAAATCTCATTCACAATTTGGCTCTTAGTGCAAACATTACATCTAAATGGAAGTTTTGTTTAAATGCAATGGCTTATGTTAGGTCCACATTTGTTTGTTTCCATATTACCTTTCTCCAACTATAATCATAGTATTATATATATTTTTCAATTTTATTGTTCTTCACTGGAATATAAGTTCCATGAATAAAGGGTCTTTGTCTATATCAGTTCACTTAGATCCCCTAGTTGCTAACATGGCAATTTAAGCAGTAAAATCAAGATAAATATTTATAAAAGAAATAACTAATAAACTAAGAAATTAGAAAAAAAATCCTGAATATTGTAGATGTATAAATACTATAAATTATGCTTTTAAATGTAAGAGGCAAAATCTACATTTCCTGTGACTTAAATCTGAATAATAAATTCCTGCAATTTATACTTTGGGGGCAATCCTAAAAGGACATTTTGGACGGCTATGCCCATGATATATGTGATTTCTTTAATCATGTCTCCCCTGTGAGTTATATTACTTGCCTTAAAGAGTGTGGGGGCAGCCATTTTGCTTCTCAGAGCAGTCAAGTGTTAGTTTTGATATGTAGCTTAGTCCTTAGCTATCTTTAAGATCATTTTTCTTCACATATGCAGCTATAACCTTTGAGAATTTCGAGTGTTTCTAATCTAATATTCCTTGAATTAGAGAGCTGAGAGCTGAATGAGAAGTATTCAAGGAGAAAGATGCTTACCATAATATGATTCTTAGTTGAAAAATTCATTCATCCATAGCTTTAAAAGACCCAAGACACTGACCTTCAGGTCAGGGGAGCAAGTCACATTTTATTGAGAAGGACGATTTGAGCCTATAAAAATGTCCTGTAGTTTATCATTTCTCTTTAAAGAAATAATAGCTTTAAAACGTAGTAACTGTGGACCCAAAGGAAATATTTTTTTTTGGATCATTTTACCATAACATTTTTTAAAAGGCCCAGAGAGTAATGGAAAGTAGATAACCCCCTCCTCCCCATATCTGTCTATTGAATAGACAGGCAAAACTGCCTCCTTCTTTATGTAGCAAATCATTATAAGTCTGATCAGCTTTCACTGGTATAATTGCTAAGAAATATGGTCTATTTCTTTCTTTGTAGCTTTGAAGCCACAAAGGAATTTATTTCTTGATCAATTTTAACTATGCTAATAAGACAAAATAAGCAAAGTAACAAGGTTATAAATTTATTTTGAAAGTGTTAAGTAAGATATCCAGATATTTAGATATTTAAAAGCACCTGGATTAAAAACAAACAAAAAACATTACGTGTGTTATTTTCATGGGTATGTACAGAATTTGCATTTGAAAGACATGGCCCTAATCCTGATTTTGTTTGTTCCTGGCTGTTAAGTGGGTAAAATAAAATCAGTCCCACTTTTTTACTTTGTATAATAAGAGAAATTTATTTATTGTGTCTAGTCAATCAATTTCTTAGTCATAAGAAACGAAACCTATTCTAGTTTGTTAACAAAAAAAGAAAAATATTGAAGGATATTATGTGATATACGTTATCACCATGAAGTCATGAGAATTATAGAGCCTCACTAGCTGGGAGTAATACCCCATTGCCACTACAGGAGCATCATTGCTATTGAGAACCAAATGGCACCATTTCTGTCTCTGCCACTGCTGTGTCTGAAAGAGGTGTGTCGGCTGGGCAGTGGTTCATGGCTGTAATCCCAGCACTTTGGGAGGCTAAGGTGAGAGGACGGCTTAAGCCCAGGAGTTCAAGACCAGCCAGGGTAACATAGCGAGATTCAGTCTCTACAAAATAATACTTTTTTAAAACGGAAAAAGAAGGGTCTCTGCCACTTTCACCAGAATGAGCTCCACTGTTGCTTCTGCCTCAAAATCTCACTCACTCACGAGATTAAAGAAGCCAGTTCACACACCTATGAACTACGTAAAGTAATTTTCTGGCCTATGCTTTGGGAAGGCATGGACTCAGGTGGCTATTTCTACAAATATATAAAGGGTGTTAGAAAGTTTTGGTGGCTACAAAACGCAAAGTCAAGCTTCACCGTACACCTTTAGTCCTAAAATTATGGGTCTCTATTAATACATAAGGGATGTAATTTACATGTAATTAAAATTTTCACTTTGAATGGAGCTATTTTGACATCATAGAAATGCAATTTTGATCAACTACACTAGCTAGGACTTGGACATATAAAGAGGTTTTTGTGCTACCCAATACATTTTGCTACCTCAAGTTATGACAGTGCCAATGCACCCAATTGAATGGAAAAGCTGTCAACCAGTTCTTCTGTCAAATGCTTCCTCCAGCCAATTTAAGTAAAAGACAAAGGCAGATAGTTATCTATTAAATGATAAAGACGTAATTTTAATTAGACTTAAAGCTAGGAGTAAAAAATTTTGATAAATATCCACAACCCCAGAGCTGCATAAAGAATCACAAAATAAAATTCCTTTTTAGATTCTGATAGTTTCTAGTTTGTTTTTTAATTTTTGCACATTTTTGCATGTCAGGTAATCTATAAACATTTTTATGTTTTTTTAACTAGGATACTTTAATTAGTATAGTGAATAAAATGTAAAATATAAAATTATGAGATTAATTTGAGTCTAGTTGGTAAAATTAGATTTTTTTGCTATTCTATGGAAATATTTACAATTGTTCTAAAATTACAAAGTAAATTTTATTTAGAATTTTCCTGTGCATATCAGCTGCATTTTTGCTAGAGTTGTGTGTTGCTCAGTTGGTATCAATTTGGGTCCTTGTGGGTGCCCAGCTGTTCTTCTCTTGTTGTACATCTTGCAGAGTGTATCTGAGCATGGAACTTCTTTGCAGCTAAGGTAAATCTCACGCTAGGACCAGTTCAAAGGTGTGTGCACTTCTTTCCCTCCTCTCTACATCACACCACTCTTATGCCTATACTTTTTTTTTATATTAATTTCCAGAAATATTCCTGGTACAAAAATAAAGCCCATTAAGGCCTATATATGTAGTCTTTTAGTCAATTTAAAAATGTATCATTTTAAAGAATATCTAGCTCATAATTTAATATTACAGATTGAATTTGCAAATAAACTTTAAAATTATTCATACACACACACACATATATATACATATATATTTCAGATAAAAGAAATAACTACATCATTGGTTATATTCATAATTTAAAAAAATTTTTTTAATGGAGATCAGGGTCTTGCTATGTTGTCCAACCTGGTCTCAAACTTCTGGCCTTAAGCAATCCTCCCACCTCAGCCTCCCAAAGTGCTGGTATTCCAGACATGAGCCACCCACACCTGACCTGTATTCATACTTTGCCATACTCCTTTTATGTATTTATATTGCAGGTAAATGAAATAATTGCATTGTTGGTCATATTCATACTTTATCATATTACTTTTATATATTTATATTTCAAATAAATTGAATAATTAAATCACTGGTCATATTCAATCTTTGTCTTACTTCTCATTTCAGCAACTATGCTGAATTCAATTGTCATTAAACATGAATCTTGGGTCCCAATTCTGACAGCCCCACCAAGATCATAAGAATAAGGAAGCTTAAGTAATGCTTAACTGACCGGGTGTGGTGGCTCACGCCTGTAATCCCAGTACTCTGGGAGACTGAGGCAGGCAGATCATGAGGTCAGGAGATCAAGACCGTGCTGACTAACACAGTGAAATCCCGTCTCTACTAAAAATACAAAAAATTAGCCCGGCGTGGTGGCGGCGCCTGTAGTCCCAGCTACTCGGGAGGCTGAGGCAGGAGAATGGCGGGAACCCGGGAGGCGGAGCTTGCAGTGAGCGGAGATCACGCCACTGCACTCCAGCCTGGGCGACAGAGCGAGACTCCGTCTCAAAAAAAAAAAAAAAAATGTAATGCTTAACCAAATAGGCAAACAAACAGAAACAATATCTACTGTGTAATTTCTTTAGATATCCTTTCTTTATTTAATTGTTGCCTTCTTTCTTTTTCTTTTTCTTGATCTCCTGACCTCAGGTGATAGCACCTCGGCCTCCTAAAATGCTGGGATAACAGGTGTGAGCCACTGCGCCCGGCTGCCTTCTTTATATCTTTGTAGTAATCAGTGAAAAATCTTTGATTTTTTTTTTTTCAGGACGTGAGAGAGATTGTACCCTAGCAATGTAGTAAATTTTGAAGAGATTGGAGCCCTAAGAAAAGGGACAAAAGGAGGTAGGCCTGCAAAGGAGATGAAAACAGGTAGTGTCCTTGGATCTGTAAAGGAAATGGAATGAAAAGAAGTATTACAAGATATCATCCCGAGATATGGGAATGAAACCAGACAAAAACCAGCACACCAAGTTAGCTTTGTAAGAGGCTTAGTCTACTTCCAAATGTTTCCAAGCATGTAAAATTATTATTTTTATGAAATCTCTTCAAAAAGTGCTTGTATACACAGTAAAAGGTGGCCAAATATGCCTGCAAAAATATACCGTTTTGGTATAAGAAATATTTTGAACTAAAGACATTTGAAAAACAACAGCTGCAAGAAGGACATTCTAATTTTCCTCATTGCTTCTTGAAAACAGATGAAATCTCCCATGTGGAAGATGCGCTTCCTGTATTAGGAGAACACATTCTTCAAGGGGAAGTCATAGTCAAGAGACTTCGGCACAATAAGACTTTGTTAACATGATTCCTCTTTTCCTTTATCCTCCCCACATAATTTAGTTACTTTTCAACAGTTACCTCTCTTTACTCCATATAATATAAAAGCTTTTGGGTTTTGCCACTTCTTTGGAACTTCATTTCCTTTTGAGTGATTCCATGTCATGTAAACTTGTATATTAAATGTGGATGTTTTTCTCCTCTTATCTATCTTACATGTCGATTTAATTCTCAGGCCTGGCCAAGAACTTTAAGAGAGTAAGTGTCAGTATGTTATAGACTCTGTTGATGATTTTCCATTCCTTCCTTTAAGCATGCTAAGTTTAGCCTACACCTGCCTCCTTACATATTTTAAGTCTGGCTTGAAGGTTTCTCTGTACTTAGTGAACTGTAACTTAACTGGATGTATAAACAGATTGTAACTTTCTCTTGGGCCAATCACCATGTTTCAGCTGATCAGAGGCTCAAATTGTGTTCAAACAAGGCAAAGGCTGAGCAGTAAGCAGTCTGGCTGTTTCTGTTTTGTGTATGTCAGTTTTCTTTTTCTATTCATAATTCTTCAACCATGTGGAAACCCTGGAGTCTTTTTGAACCTATTCTGGATAAGGGCCTGCTCAATTCTCCAATCATTTTTTGCTCAGTTAAATACTGTGAAACCTGATTTGTCTAAGGCTTTTCTTTTAAAAAACTTAAATTTAGTTTTCCTGGTTTGAAATTGAGTGTAGAGAAAATATTTTTGGGTGTCTGCACAGTCATGGCTTTCCCAAAACATTTTCCTGAAAAAGTGGAATCCTGGTCTTATAGCAATACTTGCAAGTTAATTCGCAGCTGTATTCATAGTGAAATAACTCCATGGAAATTTACTTAACTCCAAAGATATTTGTTTATATTTCAAGGACAAATGAGGCCCATTACCTTGGAGACAAATCTGGCTGGAGATATTGGACTTACTAGCCCTTTGGAAAATCTATTTTCTTACCAAGGACTGGAGTAAGGACCTATTCTCTGCACGTTTCCAAGAAGCACTCTCAGCAAATAAGGAGGTAGAATAGTCTCTTTGTCTTCAAAAAGCAAAGAACAATTCATTTTTTATTCTTTGTCCCTTGTGTAAGAAGGATCTGACCACTTGCATAAGAGATTTTTTCATTTGGTTTTCCTCATATCATACTACAGATAAAAATTAAGGCAAAAAGGATCAATAGTTATTAAAATGTAAATAATAATAATCTGTGTCTAGCCCAGAACACTTTATGTTGACATTCACTGTAACATTAATATTGATGACTATTAATAACCCAATGTTTTGGGAAGAGGAGTGTCAGAAATGGTTGCTACATTAAAAAGTTTCAGCTGTAGGACAGTTCTTATCAATAGAGGATTTAATAAAAGTTGCAATGGAATAAATTGTTTTGGACAGTAAAGCAAAACAATAAATAAAGGTAGAGGAAGCAAACTATTATCATGTAAATTAAGAATTTATTTCTTTATCGTATTAGAAGTTAATTTCCAGAAATGAACAAGGTTTAGAAAGGTTGGGGAAGAAACTGGAGGGTGATTTCAGTCAGATGGAGACAGATCATGTGTGCACTAATAAAGGCTTCAAATTTTTAAGATAATAAGGGCTAATATATAATAAAGATAATAATAAATAGTAAATAATGTTAGTGGCAGGAGGTAATCAAATGCCTAGACAGATAGAGGTGGGTCCCTGGTGAAACTCCACCTTCAAGCCAAAGACAGTTTAAAGTCTGAAAACCAAGCCATGAATCTTGGATGAATCACTAAACTACATTGGGAACCTCTCTTCCAGTTTGGCATGCTTTCCTCAGTTTGATCCCCATCCTTCACCTATTTTACATATACTACCTGTCTCTAATTGGTTTTTAACACTGTCATGCCCACCTTTGAGTGGTGTCTTTCTTGGATACTCGCAGAACAATTAGCACACACTCCCCCATTATGAGTCCATAAAAGCCTCAGACTCAGCCATACTTGGAGGGAGACTAGCTGCCTTTGGTCAAGGGACCACCTGCTTCGAGTCTCTTCTCCACTGTGAGCTGTTCTGTCACTCAATAAAACTCTTCTCTGCCCTTCTCACCTTTCAATTGTCAGTGTAACCTCATTCTTTTTGGACACAGGACAAGAACTCGGGGCCCATCGAGTGCAGGTACAAAAAAGGCTGTAACACTGTGGCTCTCTGTCCTCTGCCAGAACCCAGCAGCCACCCCACATGATGGGAAGCAGCAGTGGTGCCAGGCCAGCCCTGGAGTCATGGGCGAGAGTGGGGCAGTGGGACTGAAAGGGCTGTTAGCATTCTGTAACAACCACTTTGGGGCTTCGAGGTCACTGGCATCCCTGTTCGGTTGCCACTGTGTTCCCCTTGTCTGGATGCCAGAGTCCCCCATGGGAGTTGCTTGTGACATGCCTGATCCAGTCACAAGTCCTGCACAGAGCCCACTCCTATGCCAGAGCTTGGAGTGGCCGGCTGGACCCTGCACTCTCATGCTCACACACCCACTCCCACCGCAGGCTGAGCACACAGTCATAGTGGCCACGGGATCCATGCTGGAGTGCAAGGTGGGCACAGTCTGGGGGGCTGAGTCAGCAGGGTACCTCTGTGGCAAGCCACGGCCTGAGCGAGTCCTGAGTGGACACATTGCCAGTCGCACTGGCCTCCAGCTGGCAAAGTAGCACCAAAAAAAATCCTGCATCAATAACAAACATACTAAGGACTTTTTAAAAAAAGTTTTGAGTTAATATTTATGATTCCAATATATGGAACTAATAATAAATAAATACTAACATATTTTTACCTCAGTTTTCAAAAAGGTAGTAAAGTGAAAATTCTGCCATTTTTCAGAGAACAAAAATGTTAAATATACAGATTTATTTCCTAATCCATCAACTTCCTTCCCCCGTCTGCTCGCAAAACTACTAGTCTAAGTCTGATGTTTGTATTTCCTACGCATTTCACTAACTGTACTAAATATATGGGTCAAAACCAATCTAGAGTATAGGTTTTAAATGTGAAATTAACTGGTGGTATTTTATGGAAAATTTCTTTTGTAATTTGCTTTTCTACTCAAATTAGACTTTTGGTTTGTTTTGTTTGGTCAAATATGGAAATGATCTAAGTTCCTATTTATTTATTCCATCTTTTTTGTTTTATTAATGTGTCTCTGATGAATGTTGGACCAAAGGGAGTAAACAGAACCCAAGAAACCTAACAGGATGTTCCCAAGAATTAAGATGAACACCAAAGAGAACAGATAACTTTATGGAAACTCTGTTGGTGGGATCCACTTCCAGCTGTGTGGTAAAAGTCAAATAGAAATCAATTTGTATTTCAACATAAAAATGGAAGTCAGTATTGAATAATAACAATTACCTGAGTAGCTGGGGATTTTGCTCTTTTCTATATTCATTTTTATTTAAAAAATTAGGATTATTGTAGAGCTAACATGTAGAAGTTATAAGAAGTAATACTGAGAGAATACCCTTTACCCAATATTCCTCAATGGTAACATCCTGTAAAACTGTAGTACAGTATCACATCCAGGACATTAGCATTTAATAGTCAAGGTGCATAACAATAGAGTTACATGAAAATACATATAAAGCAAATTATGCTTCCTTTAGACTTATTTTGCTCTTTTTGTTTTCTAGGCACTTGTCATGGTACCTTATATTTTGAATTGGAGACTTTTATTCTAATATATGCATAGATTTTCCTCTCTTTGTTGCTTTAGCTTTATTCAACACATGTTAATGTTTTATTTTCATTTATATTCACTTTAATGTAATTTTCAGAAATTTTATCTAAGATTTTTTTTCTTTAACCCTTGGATTATTTATTTCTAACGCTGTCACAAAGATGAACTCAGAGTGTCTTCTCATAGCCTTGTAAGGGTAAAATTGTAGGTGACCCACTTGATTGTTTTTTCAAGGATGGAAGTTGGGCCATAGATATTTTCTGTGTTGTTTACCTGGGTAAAGATGTTATTTTCTAAAAGTTGTCTCTCCTGCTATGCTACCTGTTTCTTGGCCCTTTTGCTTCAAAAAATGAGGCTTTTGGGGGGGATATTTCTCTGTTTTCATTGATGTTTACAGATTGCTGGTTTCTTCAATTTCAGGATTTTCATATATGATGGGAAAAAAAACAAATCCAGTGGGCTCATCACTGTGTCATTCCTTTAGATCCAAGTTTCTAGTGGGTCCAGCTTCTCTCCACACTTCAGAGTCATAAGTGTCTTTTAAATTATTATTTATTTATATATAAATTAATTAAATAATTAAAAGACATTTAAGAAGACTTTGAATTTATTTATTATTTTTAAGCTCCAATGTTTTTAGCTGTACATAACAGAGGGAGTAAGAAAGATTACATCTACTTCATTGTCCCAGAGGGTGAATAATAAAGTTGCTCTTAGTATTGCTTTAAAATTTCAAAGAAACAACTGTCTCTTTTTGTTGTACTTTACCATACACATCTATTATTCTGTTTTTTTTCTCCCATCTTTACCCAAGGCTTAGAATTACATTTTACTTATGCTTTTCACAATTCAGTGAAGGTAACTTCTAAATCATGAATAGTCATTAAAATGCCTCCTTGCTGTTACATGTTATTTTTCCCTTTTCCAATATGGAACAATATTAGTGTAAATTAGACATTAGTTTATTTCTTCCATACTAAGATGTTTCTATAATTTTTATTATCTTATTTTGATCATTTATTGAAATATTATTTATGTCTGAGTAGGAAACGGAAAGAAATTTCTGAAACTTCTAATGACCCATACTTTGACTACAAATATTATCTTTAAATATTGCTGTCAATGTTTTATACACACAAACTACACAAGAAAAATATGAAAGACATTGATTTTGGAACCATTAGCAGGGTACCCGGCATATGGATGTTACAATATATTTAAAATACATTGTTACATTATCGCAAATGCAGAGGAAGAAAATAAGAAACTTCTACTTGCTTATTGAGAACTGCTTCTAATGTTTATACAACTTGCTCTAAATTTACTACATTTGGTAGTAAATTATTTTGAGGACCCAATGTAAGGAAACTATGTTAACCTATTTTAAACATAAAGTTACAAAATATCCTAATAGTAAGTTTTCTGAACTACACTTTTGAATATAACTCAATGTACTATAAATATAAAATATTACTGGAAAAATTATCCTAAGATTAGATTGAACCTCTTGTGAACATATGTAAGTATACTAATGGCAAGCGTAGATTTCCATTTATTTCTATGTTTCAGTGGTAGATAGACAAATTTAAGACGTAATACCTGTTTTTATCTTATTATTTCAAGTAATTTTTAGATGCAAAAATGTCCTATTTTTAATACTTGTGGTTGAAAATAGTATTCCATCAAAGACACAAATCACAGTTTTCTGTGTCTCAAACTTAAGTAAAGCATTGTTATAGTAAATCAACCAAATATACTTTTTTTTCTATAAATATATGGAGTGGTCCTAGAAATAAAAGCATCATGGTGCTGGATAATATAGCTGGCCAAGTATATACATTTTAAGGTGTATGTAAGTTGGATTTCTATGAAAGATAGATGAATTGATAATAATAGGAAATAGAGGTAAACATTCTTTTGAGTAAATTTGCATTTATTCAAAATTGTAAAGTTAATTAACAATTATGAAATTCTTTTTCAAAAATATGTATTCAATTCCTGTTTGTAGTGAAGATTGTGACTTCACTTCTAGAATTCCCAAATAATTGTTGGAAAGAACCACAGTAAACATAAACATAAGTCAAATTATGATGAGTTATGAAGGAAAGATGCAGATGGCTTTGAAAATATGTTCAAGGGGCATCTGCCATCCATGAGTAGATAATTAAAAAAGGCTTTCTTAAGACATCTAGAAACAGCATAACATAGTGATTAAAACATTAACAAAGCTGGAATGGCTCATTTGGTACTCTGTGGTTCCTTACCATGGCAGCAGGCTAGGTTTCTTCATGTTGCGGCCTAAGGGTTTTAGCGAGCAGGAGGATGACCTGTATTTGAATTCTAATTTTTTTTTTCTTTTTTTCAGTTCGAGACCTTAGGGAGGGTATGAAATCCCTTCGTGCTTCCATTTTTATAATCTCTGAAAATAGAGACAATAATACCTGGTTATTAGGATTGCATGGTGTAATATTTGTAAAACATTTAGAAATGTACCTCACACATAGAAAATGTCTTTTAAGTTCTGGATTAAAAAATAAAGCTGATCAGGACTTAAATCTAAGACCTGAAACTGTAAAAATTCTAGAAGATAACATTGTTAAAACCCTTCTAGACGTTGGCTTAGGCACGGATTTCATGACCAAGAACCACCCCCCTACCAAGAAAATGCAATTAAAAAAAAGATAAATAACTGGGACTTAACTAAACTAAAGAGCTTTTACACAGCAAAAGGAACAGTCAGCAGAGTAAAAGACAACCCACAAAGTGGGAGAAAATCTTCACAATCTATACATATGACAAAGGACTAATATCCAGAATCTACAATGAACTCAAACAGATTAGCAAAAAAAAAAAAAAAAAGAACCCAAAACTTCCATCAAAAAGTGGGCTAACACATGAATAGACAATTCTCAAAAGAAGACGTACTAATGGTCAACAAACATTTGAAAAATTGCTCAATATCACTAATGATCAGGGAAATGTAAACCAAAACTATAAGGCAATACCACTTTACTCCTGCCAGAAGGGCTGTAATAAAAAAAAAAATCAAAAAATAATAATGTTGGCATGGGTGTGATGAACAGGGAACACTTTTACACAGCTGGTGGGAATGTAAACTAGTACAACCACTATGGAAAACAGTATGAAGTTCCTTAAAGAACTAAAAGTAGAACTATCATTTGATCCAGCAATCTCACTATTGTGTATCTACACGGAGGAAAAGAAGGCATTATATGTAAAAGATACTTCTTCACACATGTTTATATCAGCACAATTCACAATTGCAAAAACATGGAACCAACTCAAATGCTCATCAATCAATGAGTGGATAAAGAAACTCTCTGTAAAAATTGTAATGAATTGCATTATTTATTACTTCTAATATGATTGCTTTTTGTCTTACAATGTTATAAATATTTTTCTAAATGAATAATATTAAGAAGATAAACAATATCCAAATCATTTTCTTATTTGTACTTCAATATGTCATTATAATAAATGTAATAAAAACAAAATAACATAAGGTTCTGTTGTAGTAATTTTCTTGCTGCTACAAAAAGGCATATGTTCCCATTCACTGAATAAATACTAATAATAGTACTGGAAGACCTATATTTCATTTCTGGAAAATAACAGTAAATATAGGTACTAAAGTGCCTTTTAAAAAGGTCTCATTATTGCAAATTATATGGCATTTTTTAATCCATTTTACTTCTAAGATCTGGAAGATGTGGAATGGTAAATAATAGTTAACTGTATCTATATAATATATCCATTTTTATAATACTTTTTACTATGTTATTTACTTCATCAGCTGGATTTTGCTGTATAATCAACTATCCAAAATGTAGTGGCTTAAAAGACCAGTCATTTTAGATAGATTCTGATACTTTGGGCTGACTGGGCTATGGTCTGTGTTTAATTTCCACTGAGTTCTTTTACGTGTGTGTCTGTGGTCAGCTAGCAGGTCAGTCTGTGGCTGCGTGATCTGCATAAATGTCTTCATATGTCTTGTAGTTGGCAGGTTGTTTGGTCTAGGGACCTCAGCTGGGGTGACTGATTTGCAATCTGTGGTTTCTAACCATGCGTTAAGTTAGGCTTGGTTGTTTCACATCATGGCCAAAGTGTTCCAAGAGCAGCAAGAGAGGTTTGGGTCCAACATAAGTTATTTTCAAGTCTGTGCGTATGTGACATGTATTACTGTCCTGTTGGCCAAAATAAGTCATGTGGCAATGCAGCAGAGCATTGTGGATGAGGACAGTATCCAACAGCAGAAATATAGGGAAGAAGACTATTACATGCACTTTTTAAAACAATAATCCTCATGGTTATTAACTTTTGCTCTAAAATGTACTACATAAGAAAATATATAATATCAAAACATATCTGCCTGAGCCTTATCTATACTTTTAAATTAAGATCAGAGATGAGGGTGTGGGAAATTTAGGATGGAAAAAGCCACATCAGGAATTATATAGTTGATATGGTCTGGATATTTGTCCCCAAGGATGAAGGTGGGGCCTGGTTGGAGGTGGTTTGGTAATGAGGGCAGACCCCTCACAGCTTGATACTGACCTTGTAATAGTGAGTGAGTTCTCATGAGATCTAGCCATTTAAAAGTGTGCGGCACCTTCCCGCACTCTCTTTCTCTCTTGCTACTTCTTTTGCCATGTGAAGTGCTTCTTCTTGCTTTGCCTTTCTCCATGATTGTGAGCTTCCCAAGGCCTCTCCAGAAACCTAGGAGATGCCAGCACCCACCATGCTTCCTATAAAGCTTGTATAACTGTGGGTCAATTAAACCTCTTTCTTTATCTATTACCCAGTCCCAGGTAGTCCTTTATAGCAATGCAAGAATGGACTAACTGAAAAAATTGGTACAGAAGGCTGGGGCTTTGCTATAAAAATACCTAAAAATATGGAAGCAACTTTGGTACTGGGTAACAGGCAGAGGGAGGAAGAGTTTGGAAAGCTCGGAAGAAGACAGGAAGATGAAAGGAAGTTTGAAACTTCCTGGAAACTAATTGAATGGTTGTGACCAAAATATTGATAGTGATACGGACAGTGAAGTCCATGCTGCTGAAGCCTCAGATGGAAATGAGGAACTTATTGGGAGCTAGAGCGAAGTTTACACATGCCATGCCTTAGCAAAAAGCTTTCTGCTTTCTGCTAATGCCCTAAGGATTTGGGAAGTTTGAACTTGAGAGTGATAATATAGGGTATCTGGCTGAAGATATTTCTAAGCAGCAAAGCATCAAGAGGTAGCCTGGCTGCTTCTAAGAACCTAAGCTCACATGTGGGAGCAAGAAAATAACTCAAATTAGAAATTTATATTTAAAAGTAAAGCAAAGTATAAAACTTTGGAAAAATTTGCAGCCTTGCAAGTGGCAGAGAAAGAAAAAACTTTTTTAGCAAAAGGAATTCAAGCAGGGCGTGAAGCAACTACTTGCTAAAGAAATTTGAAAAAGTAAAAGGGAGCCAAATGCTGACAGCCAAAACAAGGAAGAAAAGGCTGGGAAGGTATTTGAGAAAACTTCACAGCAACCCCTCCCATCACATTCTCTAAAGCCTAGGAGGGAAGAATAGTTTCCTGGGCTGGACCGAGGGCCCCTCTGGCCTGCACAGCTTTGGAGCACTGCTTCCCTCATCCCAGTTGCTTGGGTTCAGCCTGGTCTCAAATGGCCCTAGATGCCGCTTGTGCCACTGCTTTAGAGAGCACGAGCTACCTTAAGCCCTGATGACTTACATTTGTTTTTAAGCCTGTTGGTACACAGAGTGCAAGAATAAATGAGACCAAGCACCCTCTGCCTAGATTTCAGGAGCTATATGGAATAGCCTTGGTGCCCAGGCAGGAACCTGCATCAGGGAGAGACCCTTCACAGAGAATCTTACTAGGGCAGTGTGAAGGGAATTTTGGGGGTTGGAGATCCCATGCAGAGCTTCCAATGGAGCACTGTCTAGTGGAACTATGATAAGGGGGCTGATATGATTTGGTTCTGTGGCTCTATGCAAATCTCATCTGGAATTGTACTCCCATAATTCCTACATGTTGTGGGAGGGACCCCGTGGGAGATAATTGAATCACGGGGTCAGTTTCCTCTGTACTGTTTGCATGGTAATAAATAAGTCCCACGAGATCTATCGGTTTTATCAGGGGTTTCTGCTTTTGTGTCTTCCTCATTTCTCTCTTTGCCTGCTGCCATCCATGTAAGATGGGACGTGCTCCTCCCTTTCTTCCACCATAATTGTGAGGCTTCTCCAGCCACTTGAAACTGTATTAAACTTTTGACTTTTGTAAATTGCCCACTCTCGGGTATGTCTTTATCAATGGTGTGAAATGGACTAATTCAGTAAATCGGTACCAGTATAGTGTGGCGCTGCTGAGAACATACCCAAAAATGTAGCAGCAACTTTGGAACTGGGTAACAAGTAGAGATTGGAACAGTTTGGAGGGCTCAGAAGACAGGAAAATGTGGGAAAGTTTGGAATTTTCTAGAGACTTGTTGAATGGCTTTAGCCAAAATGCTGATCACAATATGGACAAGCTGAGATGGTCTCAGATGGAGATGAAGAACTTGTTGGAAACTGGAGCAAAGGTGACTCTTGTTATGTTTTAGCAAAGAGACTGGCAGCATTTTGCCCCTGTCCTGGAGATTTGTGCAACTTTGAACTTGAGATGGATAATTTAAGGTATCTGGTAGAAAAAATTTCTAAGCAGCAAAACATTCAAGAGGTGACTTGAGTGCGATTAAAAGACCTAAGTTTTAAAAGGAAAACAGAGTATGAAAGTTTGAAAAAGTTGCAACCTGACAATGTGATAGTAAAGAAAACCCCATTTTCTGAGGAGAAATTCAAACAGACTGCACAAATTTGCCTAAGAAACAAGGAGCCAAAGGTCAATCCCCAGACAATGGGTAAAATGTCTCCAGGGCATGTCAGAGGTCCTCAGCCAGCCCCTCCCATCACAGGCTCAGAGGCCTAGGAGAAAAAGTGATTTTGTGGGCTGGGCCCAGGGTCCCTGTGCTAAGTGCAGCCTAGGTGATTGGTGCCCTGCATCCCAGTCACTCCAGCAGTGCGATGAAAGGGGCCAGTGTAGAGCTTGGGCTGTGGCTTCAGATGGTGCAAGCCCCAAGTGTTGGCAGCTTCCACGTGGTGTTGAGCCTTTGGGTACACAGAAGTAAAGGATTGAGGTTTGGGAACCTCCACCTAGATTTCAGAAGATGTATGGAAACACCTGGATGCCCAGACAGAAGTTTGCTGCAGGGCTGGAGTTCTCATGGAGAATCTCTGTTCAGGCAGTACAGAAAGGAAATGTGGGGTTGGAACCCCCATACGGAGTCCCTACTGGGACACTACCTAGTGGAGCTATGAGAAGAGGGCCACCATCCTCCAGACCCGAGAATGGTAGATCCACCAACAGCTTGCACTTTGCACCTGGAAATGCCGCAGACACTCAACACCAGCCCATGAAAGTGACCAGGAGGGAGGCTGTACCTTGCAAAACCACAGGGGCAGAGCTGCCCGAGACCATGAGAACCCATCACTTGCATCAGTGTGACCTGAATGTGAGACATGGAGTCACAGGAGATCATTTTGCAGTTTTAAGATGTGACTTCCTCACTGGATTTCAGACTTGCATGGGTCCTATAGCCCCTCTGTTTCGGCCAGTGTCTCCCATGTGAAATGTTGTATTAACCAATATCTGTACCCTCATTGTATCTAGGAGATAACTAGCTTGCTTTTGATTGTACAGCCTCATAGGCGGAAAAAACTTGCCTTATCTCAGATGAGACTTTGGACTATGGACTTTTGAGTTGATTCTGAAATGAGTTAAGGGTTTGGGGTACTGTTGGGAAGGCATGATTGGTTTTGAAATGTAAGGACATGAGATTTGGCAGAGTCCGGGTGGAATGACATGATTTGACTCTGTGTCCCCACCTGAATCTCATATTGTGGGAATTGTACTCCCACAATCCCACATGTTGTGGCAGGGACCTGGTGGGAGAAAATTGAATCATGGGGGCATTTTCTTATGGTAGTAAATAAGTCTCATGAAATCTGATGGTTTTATCAGGGATTTCCGCTTTTGTGTCTTCCTCATTTCTCTTTGCCTGCTGCCATCCATGTAAGATAGGACATGCTCCTCCTTGCCTCCTGCCATGATTGTGAGGCTTCCCCTGCCACGTGGAACTGTAAGTCCTATTAAATCTCTTTTTTTTGTAAATTGCCCAGTCTCCAGTGTGTCTATCAGCAATGTGATAACAGACTAATACAGGGACCACCATAATTCAGACTCTAGAATAGGAGATCCACCAGCTGCCTGCACTCTGTACCTGGAAAAGCCACAGGCATTCAGGCATTCAACTCCAATACATGAAAGCAGGCCTGGGGTTGAACCTTGCAAAGCCACAGGGGTGGAGCTGTTTAAAGCCTTGGGGGCCCACCCCTTGACCAGTGTACCTGGGATGTGGGACATGGAGTCAAAGGATAAAGCTGCCATTGCAAAATTGTAACTGAGACAGTACAGGAGATCTCACTTATCCAACTCCATCTTGTTTCTAACCTTCAAGCAGTCCTTGTTCATTCCTAGGCATAGGCTGAACTAACTTTGGAGGAACTTAGTTTACAGTTTAAAGCAAGTAACAACTCTTTCCCAAAACAAACCTCTTTCTTGCCTGGGGACTAAACTACCTTTGTAAAACTTACAAATTAGCCTCCAGATTAGAAATTATAGTATAGGAGTTATTCAGCTGGAGGTGACAAGATTCTGACAGTCCCTAAACCGGTCCTAAGATCAGTGCTTGAGCTATTTTGCAGACCCTGTACTTGATGGATCAGCTGGCACCACCCGGATTAATCAACTGGCTCATCTGATCTTGTGACCCCCACCCAGGAACGATTCAGCACAAGAGGACAGCTTTGATTTCCTATGATTTCATCTCTGACCCAACCAACCAGCACTCCCAACTCACTGGCCTTTCTCCAGCCACCAAATTATTGTTAAAAACTCTAAACCATGAATGCTTTGGAAGGCTGGTTTGCGTAATAATAAAACTCTTGTCTCCTGCACAGCAGGCTCTGTGTGAATTACTCTTTCTCTATTGCAATTCCTCTGTCTTGATAAATCAGCTCTGTCTAGACAGAGGGCAAGGTGAACCCACCGGGCAGTTACAAGGAGATTATTTTGAGGCTTTAAGATTTAATGGCTGCTCTGTTGAGCTTTGAACTTGGATGCAGCTTATAGCCCCATACTTTGACCGATTTCTCCCTTTTGGAATGGGAATGTTTATCTAATGCCTATACACCCGTTGTATCTTGGAAGTAGGTAATTTTTTTTTTTTTTTAATTTTACAGAGTGATAAGTATAAGGGACTTGTTTTGTCTCAGATAAATCTTTGGACTGTGGAATTTTGAGTTAATGCTGAAATGAGTTAAGATTTTGGGGACTGTTGGGAAGGCATGACTGTATTTTGCAATGTGAGAAAGACATAAGATTTGGGAGGGTCCAGGGGTGGAATTACATAGTTCAGATATTGGTGCCCATCCAAATCTCATGTTGAATTGTAATCTGCTGTGCTGGTGGTAGGGCCTGATGGGAGATGTTTGGGTTATGGAGGCTGTATTATTCTGTTCTCACATTGATATAAAGAAATAACTGAGACTGGGTAATTTATAAAGAGAAGAGATTTAATTGACTCATGGTTCTGAATGCTGTACAGAAAGCATAGTGACTTCTGCTGTGGGGGAGGCCTCAGGAAGCTTCTCATCATGGCAGAAGGCAAGGGGAAGCAAAGCATCTTTCATGGCAGGAAGAGGAACAAGAAAGAGAGAGAGGGAAGAGGTGCCACACACTTTTAAACAACGATATGTGGTGAGAACTCATTCATTATCACAAGGACAGTACCAAGGGAATGGTGTTAAACCATTCGTGAGAAATATACCCCCATAGTCCAATCACCTCACACCAGACCACACTTCCAACATTGGGGATTACAGTTCAACATAAGATTTGAGTGGGAACATGAATCGTATCAGGGTTGGATCCCTCAGGGCTTGGTGCTGACTTCAAAGACAGTGAATGACAAAGGATAAATGCTTGATGAAGTGGATACCCTATTTTCCATGATGTGCTTTATTTCATATTGCATGCTTGTATCAAAACATTACAGGTACCCCATGAATATATACAGCTACTATTGTACTCACAAAAACTAAACATTAGAAAAAGAAGAAGGAAAAAAGGATAGTGATTTCTCATATAACAGTGTGTGGCACCTCCTGCCCACAACTTCCTCTCTCTTTCTCCTGCCTCCCCAGTGTGACATGCCTGCTCTTGCTTCACCTTCCAGCATGACTGTAATCTTCCTGGGGACTCCCAAGTAGCTGAACAAATGCCAGTGCCATTATTCCTGGAAAGCCTACCAAACTGTGAGCCAATTAAATCTTTTTTCTTTGTAAATTAACCAGTATCAGGTATTTATGCAATGCAAGAATAGCCTATCACAATAATTATTTTATAAAATCTTCTTTGTTGTAGAATCTATCAAATAGGCTAATAAAGCCTGTAGGTACTTCTGGCCTGGTTGTCATAAATGTTAGCAATGTCATTATCAGTATATTCTTTGTTATCAAATCAACAGGCATATCTCAGTAGATAACAGAATAAAGATAAGAAACAGAAATGGGCTGAAGTGTTCCTCCCAGGAGAATATTACAATGTGTTGAAATAAACATAATGATATTCTGAAATAGGGGTCCAATTCCAGCTTCAGCTGCAGATGCTAACCTTTCTAGGGACATGTTCTAAACATTCCTACTCCAAACAAAGCAGAGAGATGTGAAAATAATTTTTTTTTTTTTTTTTTCAGATAGAAAAGACATACTATCATGTAGTCATTTGTGCTCACCAGCTCCAAATCAGACCTCTCTGACACTGGTAATGAGGGCTCAGATAAAGAGATAGATATGAAGAACTGAGTGATTCATGCTACACTACTGATGGTAGTAAAGCTTGTGGCAAAGAAGCAGTATCCAGAATTTGGGGAATATAAAATTTGGAAAAATAGAATCCATCAGTTCATCCTTTCAAGCCACACTGAATTCTTCTGTTTCTGAGTAACTGCTCTACCAAAGAAGATTTCAGAATTAAATATAATACTGCTGACATTCTAATTTTATTTATTTTATTTTATTTATTTTTTGATATGGAGTCTTGCCCTGTTGCCCAGGCTGGAGTGCAGTGGCACGGTCTCAGCTCACTGCAACCTCCACCTCCCAGGTTCAAGTGATTCTCCTGCCTCAGCCTCCTGAGTATCTGGGATTACACATGCCTGCCACCACGCCCGGCTAGTTTTTTGTATTTTTAGTAGCGATGGGGTTTCACCATGTTGGCCAGGCTGGTCTCGAACTCCTGACCTCGTAATCTGCTTGCCTCAGCCTCCCAAAGTGCTGGGATTATAGGTGTGAACCACTCACTGTGCCCGGCCAACATCCCAATTTTATTCTGCCTCAACACAAAGTAATTTGCTCCCATATGTTCTTTTCTGTACTATTATTCTCTTGCCAATGTGTAGGTTTTCACTACTGAAGTCACCTTTCTACTCTCCTACTCTTCCCTCCAACTAAAGAACTCCTCAGTTAGTTCAGGCTCATCTCCTAAAATTTCTTCTCCTGTCTTAATTTAAATTTGATAATAATCTAGTAATAAAGTGTTTCCTGTTAAGTTTTGGCTAAAGGCTGCTTTTCATTTTATTTTATAAGGAATTCAATATTGAAAGGCATTTCAGTTTTTTTACTTTAAAATGTCCCCATTACTTCAATAATTAAAACAAAACTATGCACAAACAGTATATCCTTTGAGATTCTTGTGTCCAGCTTCATCCTAATTTGCCCTCACCTCACTTTACCTATCTGCTCACCAAAGTGTCTCAATTATTCATTATTTTGCATCCTAACTTATACACTCTGATATTACTCTTGTCATTGTTATAGATACATTCACCATTCAACAGAGTCACTGTATTAGTCAGTTTTCTCACTGTTGACAAAGACATACCCAAGACTGGGCAATTTACAAAAGAAAGAGGTTCAATTGGACTTACAGTTCCACATGGCTGGGAAAGTCTCACAATCATAGCAGAAGGCAAGGAGGAACAAGTCCCGTCTTAACATGGATGACAGCAGGCAAAGAGAGAGCTTGTGTAGGGGAATTCCTCTTTTTAAAACCATCAGATCTCATGAGACTTACAGTCATGAGAACAGCATGGGAAAGATTTTGCCCTCATGATTTAGCTACCTCCAACTGGGTCCCTCCCACAACACATGAGAATTCAAGATGAAATTTGGGTGGGCCTCCAAAGACTGTTTCCTTCGTAGTTTCTCCTTAATAAATAAAATTTTATATTTTTAAAATACCAGTTTAAAAACTTTGAAGTCATCTTAGATTCTCCTGTTACTTTCACACTACACATGCAATTTCACAGCAAATGATGCTGGTTTTGCCTTCAATAATATATCTACAATACAGCCAGTACTTATCTTGTATATACTAGCTGAAATCACCATGATCTTACACTTAGATTATTGCATTAGGACCGTTACTGGGTTTTTTTTTTTTTTTTTTTTTTTTTTGCTTCCACCTTACGGTTTAGTGTATCTCAAAAGAGGTATCAAAATACTTTCTTTAAAATAAATATCACATTATGTCACTTCTCTGATCAAGACCTACCAAGGACTTCCTATTCATTGAAAGGAAAATCTAAATTTTGTAAAATACCTACTGGCTTTTACATAATTTACATAAATACATACACACTTTATGATCTGGCCTCAAGGCTGTAATATGCAGAATATAAATTGTGTAGTACACAATGCAAAAGGAACCAGCAGACAGAACCTTTATAACCATGCACGGCAATCCTATATCTCATTATGTTCTTTTCCCTATTTTTTTTTAAAGTTCAGCCACACATACCCTCTTGATTCTCCTCAAAATCATCAGAACTTCCTCTTCAAGTGATTTACATTTTGTTCCTTCTGCTAAAAAATGAATGCTCTTATTTAAGTTAACTATATGACTTGCCCATTTAGTTCCTCATATCTTTGCTCAAATGCTACCTTATTACACAATCCTTTCTTGACCACTATGAATAAAATGACAACACTGACTGGCTCACTCAACCCCCTGAATCAATTCTGGAATTGCTTGCATTAGGATTCTCTTTTGTTCTGAAGTTTATGCCTAGAAAGCTGATGCCTGCAGGCTCTGTTTTCCTGATTCCTGGGCTAGCTGGGTTCAGTTGAGTTTGTTTCATGAGAGGGACCAATAGGATTTTTGGAGACCACAAAAATAAGAGAGGCCAAGTTAATCTTTTTCTCTGCCTTTATCATAGTGAGTCTTTCTAGCAGACATTGACTTCCCTGTGTGGCTGTCTTAGTCCACTTTGTGTTGCTGTTAAGAAATACCTGATTGCAGAGAGCCAAGATGGCACCACTGCACTCCAGCCTGGGGGAAAGAGCGAGACTTAATCTCAAAAAGAAAAAACAAACAAACAAAAAAAAAACACCTGAGGTGGCATAATTTATAGAGAAAAGAGGTTTATTTGGCTTATGGTTCAGTATGCTGTACAGGAAGCATGACACCAGCTTCTGCTTCTGGGGAGGCCCACAGGAAGCTTTCACTCATGGCAGAAAGCAAAGGGGAAAAGGAATCACATGTTGAGAGGAAGGAAGCAAAGATGTGGGTAAGAGGTGCCAGGCTCTTTTTAGCTGCCTCTAACAATCAGTTCTTGTGGGAACTAATAGAGCAAGGAGAACTCACTCATTCTCAGGCACAAAGCCATTCATAAGGGATCCACCTCTACAACACAAACACTATTCGCTAAGCTCCACCTCCAATATTAGGAATCAAATTTCAACATAAGATTCGGAAGAAACAAATATCCAAATGATATTAGTGGTTTTTAGCCAGACCCAACCATGGGTTTATTTTTCACTGGGTGTAAAGTCTTAATAATGACCCGAAATAATAACCTGGAGCCTATGAATGTTATCTTTTAAAGCAGAAGAGACTCTGCATGTATGATCAAGTTAAGAATCATAACTGGCAGAGAGCTTAGGTGACTTTTGTCCTAGTTATGCGGAAAATAGAACTTGTAAGCAATAAACTTATATATTTAGTTTAGACGATTTCTAAGCAAAACGTTGAAGTTGCAGCCTGGCTTCTTTTTGCTGCTTATAGTAAAATGTTAAAGGAAAAAGATACGTTGAAGAAAGAACTGTTAAACAAAAATAAACCAGAAGTTGATGACTTGAGAAATTCTTTTATTTATTTCTTTACTTTTTGAAACAGAGTCTCACTCTGTTGCCCAAGCTGGAGTTCAGTAGTGCTATCTCAGCTCACTGCAAACCTCCACCTCCCTCCTGCCTCAGCCTCCTGAATAGCTGGGATTACAGGAACATGCCACCATACCTAGCTGATTTTTCTGTGTTTTTAGTAGAGACAGGGTTTCATCACATTGGCCAGGCTGGTTTCAAAGCCCTAACCTCAGGCTACCTGCTGTCTAGGCCTCCCAAAATGTTGGGATTACAGGCATAAGCTACCATCCTTGGTCAACAAATTCGAATGCTATTCAACTTTCAAAAGATGCTAAAATTAGGAGATTCACTATCCGAAAAGCATGCTTGAAAGGAAAATTCAAGGACGTGACCAAACAACTTTTGAATAGTGCTGCACAGTATTAAAAGATCACCATATACATTCACACAGAGGGCTCTTTAGAGACATTAAGAATATGATTGGTGAGTCCTTTCAACTATCTTAGGAGAAACCAGAAATAAAGATGGTATTATCCAAGAAATATCTTGGGAGGACACTCCTGTTTAATGGAATAAATCCACATGAATTACACAGGAGATCCACAAGTTACTTGAGATGTTATGTTGGCAGAGACACTGCCAGTTAGTCCTGAAAAAAATAAAGAAAGGAAAAAAAAAATAAAGAAAGAAAGGCAGGCTGTCAGACTCCCAAATTTCCATAAGCAGGAAAGAGGGATAAAACTTCTCAGCAGTAAACATGTGCACCTTTCAAGGGAAAAGGAGGATAATTCATGAGCAGAGTCTCCAGACCAGAGGCTGGATCCTGGAACCAGAGAATGCAGCTGTGGGTCGAGAATGGAGCCAAAATTCACAGAGGTTTGCTGCCAGGTCTTGAAACCTAATAGACTCTACTAAACAGTAGGATTTCAAAATTACTTAGGACTGGAGTCTCCTTTCTTCTTTTAGTTTTCTGTCATTTATAATGGGAATGTCTACAATTATTGTCTTATGCCTGTTTCTCCATTGTATTTTAGGGGCACATTATTTGCTTTCTCATTTCCCAAGTCTACAAATGGGTAAAGGATTTTGCTCTAGGAGAGATGACTTAGATAATGAGAGTTAGGACTATTGAGGTAATAACATTTACATAAGATTTTGGACCTCAATGATAATGTAATAGGTTAAGATATTTGGTGATTTGGGGATGGGGTGAATACATTGTGAATGTGAAATAAACAGTAATATTTGGACACTAAAGGGAAGACTATCGTAGAATGAAAAATGGCTACTCAAAATAATTCAGGTCTTAATTCCTGGGACCTGTAAATGTCAACAATATGGCAGGACTTTGCACATGAAACTAAGGTAATAATCTTGAGACAAAGAGATCATTTGCAATTATTTGGATGGGCCCTAAATCACAAGTGTCCTTGTAGGAGAGAGGCTGAGTGGATATTTTTCCACAGAAGAGGGAAGCAATGTCACAACTGAAGCAAGATGCTAGCTGAGGTTTTGAAGATGGAGGAAGGGATTGCCAGTCAAAAATGTAGCTCTAGAAACTGGAAGAGGCAAGAATATAAACTTTCTCTTAGAACCCCTGGAAGGAGTATGGCACTGCCATACCTTGATTTAGATCTAATGAAACTGATTTGAGACTTATTACTCCAGAATCGTAAAATAATAAATGTTTGTTGAATTAAGCCAATAAGTTTTCCTTAATTTATTACAGCCAAACGTGTGAACAAATACATTGAGTAAACTTGACCCTTCTGCTGTGATAATTCCCCCTGCTCCTTTTGTCTCTATGGCCTTGCTGCTATAAAAACTCTTGGTGGCATCTCAGTCTTCTATTTAGGCTCTCATCCCTTCCACTAGTTGTGTTATCAATTCCCTACATTAAATTCCCTCTTTTAAAAAATAATTAGATTTTTTTCTTCTAGTTTATATCCTGCATGATATACTTCTTCCCTTACTTTATTATTTTCTATAGCACTTATTTATTCGATATGTCACGAAGTGGAATGAGCTACCTAAATGAATATCGAAATGACTTGGAATGGTCATTAGAGTAAGAGTAAGTCAGAAGATCCTAAAGTGGTCACGTCCTTTGAGACCACAGACAGGGGTCCAGTATCAGATAGAAGTAGAAAGGAAATAGATTGTCTGAGAGCATGCATCATTTGTGAGATAATTTAAATACACGTGGTAAAATAACAAAGTCTTGACATGATAGGGGAGGAAAGGAGAGTACCTAATCTCAGTCGATGACTCCTTCTCCCTAGTACAAAGGAATAGTTTAATGGGCACCTAGAATGTGGTGGAGGGGAACCAGGATAAAAATAGTATAGTCAAAATAAGTAGACTTCATTTAAGGCTGTTATTTGAAGTTCTCTGAAATAGTTGTCAGTGTTGACTTACAATACAAAGAGAGCTTAGCAAGCACTCTGGATAACATTGGCAAGTAGGAAGACAATGAAAATCTCAGTTTGAAAAAGTTTTAGGATGTTTTTAAAAATATCTTTTTCAAAGACATAAATTCTATGAATGTTGAAAGTTAGAAGCTAATATCTAAGGATGATTTTATTCCAAGCTAAATTATTGTTTCATTTATATCATCTCAATGATTTCATTATGCGTTAAGAAGTAAATATTGTTATTATTCCCATATTGCAGTGTGAAAATTGAGGTAAGAGAGTGAGTTAACTTGTCCAGAATGACAGGTTGTAAGTGGAGTGGACTTACCAGTGCAGTCAGATATTTTACATTTTCTTTTTTTCCTTAGAGATAACCTTCACAACCACACTAATGTATTGTCCCCTCACTTGTCCCTTCTATCTATATCCATATAAAGGTTCATAACATCTTGAGGACCTTCATAGGAATTTAATAAATGTTTGTTATTTATGAATGTTTTAGTTCCTTTGATGAAGAGACCACATAAATACATGAAAGTTATTAACAACAAAATATTGATGTAAGCATTATAATACCATCAGAGCCACTCACAAGGAACAAACATAATTATGAGAATTATTTGATATTCCTTCAGAGGTCTAGTGATTCCTTATGCTTATTTATTATGTTTATTTTACCATAATGTGATTTAAAATGCAACAATAGTGCTGCTATAATGTCTCTGTTCAGCCACTCTTCTAGAAACTCTCCTTGCACTTCTCATCTATTTTATTTGCCAAGCAGTAAGCAGTTTATGTAATGCATGGAGGCACCTGACCTGCAAAACGATTAACATTTACTCTTTGGATGACCAATTCAGGTACAGTAATTAGAAAAGTAACAAGGTCAAAAGGAAATCCATTTATTGTTTCCTTATTTGCACTTTGTAAAATGCTTCAAATGATATATATTACTTGAAGCATATACATAATCACACTAAAATTTATTTTTATAAGCAATGTCTGCACATGAACATGTATTAAATAAAATAATAAGTGTTCTTAATTCTGCAAAAGGAGAGGCCACAGTTAGTGAATAACTTTCTATTACCCAATATCTTCCCAGTCAAGTAGCTCAATTTTAAACAAAAACTTCCATAATTTTAGATGCCTTCAGAAGACGATTGTATTTTATGTCGCAGAACATACATAAAGACTAGTTAGAATACATATGTAGAGTATTTATGAAACAACTATTTCTCTTTCAATATTTGTTATAAAAGTTAAGCTTCTCATGAATCCATTTTGTATCCAAAATAACTGAAATACCTTAGGGCTAGCAGGAATCCTGAAATAAAGTTTGTTACAACAAACAACTATCGGGACCATTAACAACGACAAAGTTAATGACAAAATGCACTAAAGTTCTGAGGCTTAATTTAGTTTAAATTTATAATACATTAATTTAAATATACAAGGTGCTTCTTGACGTATGATGGAATTACATCTTGATTAATCTATTATAAGTTGAAAATGTTGTAAGTTGAAAATGTACTTAATGTACCTAACCCACTGAACACCAAAGTGTAGCCTAGCTTGTCATAATTGTACTCAGAATGCTTACATTAGCCTACAGCTGGCAAAATCGCCTGGTAACACAGTACACGGTAGAATATTATCGTGAGGCTGACTAGAGCTTTGGCTCACCACCACTGCCCAGCATTAGTAGAATATCAGATCACTTTATACTGAAGACTTATCACTTTTGCAACCATTATGAAGTTGAAAATTTTTGAGTCAAAGCATTGTAAGTTGAGGACAAAGTATAGGTGACAAAACAATATGATATTTTAAATAACTTCAATGCTAGAAACAATAGCGATAATATCCTATGCAGCTTTAATGTTAGAAGATTTTCTTGCCTCAATATAGGTGTCATGTGAAAATGTGTTTGTCTAAAACAACTTAGTCGAATATGGAATACTTTTACAATAAATTTTAATACATACATTAAAAAAGAGTAAAAGTTAAATATTATGTGTAATGGTTAATTTTATATCAATTTCCTAGATTATTTTACCCAGTTATTTAATCAAACAATAATTTGTGAAAGTATTTTATAGGTGCGGTTAACATATACAATCTGTTGACTTTAAGTAAATGAGATTACTCTTGATCATATGAGTGGGACTCATTCAATCATTACAGGATACTACAAGAAAAATTGAGCTTTCCCTGAGAAGAAAAAATATACTGCTTTAACACTGTATCATCAACTACTGCCTGAGTTGATGGAATGCTGGCTTGCTCAGCAACCCAATTTGTCAGCCCCGACAATTGTGTGAGCCAATTTCTTAAAATAAATTTCTTTATATCAATCTATATCCATATTCAAATATAAATCTATACATTTATTTCTAATTGTTTCTGTGGAGCCCCATAACTGATACTGATTTTGGTACCAGGAAGTGGGGTGCTGCTAAAACAGATACCTAATATTATGCAAATGGTCTTGGAATTCACTAATGGGTAAAGGCTGGAGGAGTTTTTAGAAGTATGATTAAGAAGCCTAGGTTGCCTCAAAGAGGCTGATAGAAATTCAAATAAGGTGATTCTAGTAAGGACTTAAAAAAAGAAGTGAATAAAGTTGTAAAGAAAGCTTCTATCATCTTCAAGAATACATATATCATCATGGACAGAATATTGGTAGAAAAATAAATGTCAATGGTGTTTCTGGTGAAGTCTCACATAGAAATGAAGAGAATATTAATAAACACTTGAAGAAAGTGATCCTTGTTAATGAGTAGTGGAAAAATTGACTAGATTGTGTTCCAATATTGGATGTAAGAAATGAGTTTTTATGTTTAGTGGAGGTGATTTCCATGCAAATTACAGAAGGTGTGTCTTAGATTCTGCTTGCTTCTTATATTAAAATGCGAGGTGAAAGAAATAAACTAAGAAGAAAATGCTAAGCAAAAAGTAACCAGAACATGATCATTTGAAAAATTCTCAGCCTGTATTGCAAAAGGTGTTACAGTGTGCTCTTGAGGAAACACCTACAGATGGTGGAGAAACTTCTACTGGGGAGATTAGGTGTGTGACTTATGTGCAGTGGTTCAGATGTGCTATGTTTGCCCTCAGCAAAACTCATATTGAGATTTGATTTTTAATGTGGTGGTATTTAGAGGTGAAGCCTATTGGGAGGCATTTGGGTTATTGGGGCAGATCCCTAATGAATGCCTTGCTTCTGTTTTTGCAGTAATTAGTTCTCACTCTCATGAGACTAGATTAGTTTTCACAGGCATGGATTTGTTCTCACAAGAGTAAGTTATTATAAAGCCAGGACGTCCTTTAGGTTTTTCTTTGTTAAGTGTTCACTTCCCCTTTGACCTCTTTCATGTGGTGACGCAGTACAGAGACTCTTGGCAGAAGCCAGGTACATGACCTTCAATAGTTTAGCCTGAAGAACTGTGAGCTAAATAAACCTCTTTTCTTTATAAATCACCCAGTGACAGGTATTCTTTTATAGCAACACAACACAAACTAGGACACTCGTGTATTCAATAAACAATCTCATCAGAAGCTAGGAGTATAGTTGAGGTCATCCAGGAAGGATCTATGGAGAATCTTTGTGTCTGATAACATGGATCCCCTTGACACATAGAGATGGCCTGCAGGGTTTTAAGAATGTTATACCAATTAAAAAACTGCAAAATTGGACTAAAGACAGATATTGAATAAAATGAAAGAAAGACTCTCAGACTCTAAGGGTTCTACTGGTAGAAAATGGACTGACAGGGCTGCTTGGTTTTGAACGTATGTTCCCATTTTAGGGGATGTTGGGGTGGGGTGAAGGTATTTTGCACAAGGGACAGAGACGAATTTTGGAAAAAGCATATTGTACTGGAATGCATAGTGTCCCCCAAATTTAATATGGTCCCCCAAAGTTTATGTCTACCCAAAGCCTCAGAATGTGACCTTATTTAAAAATCAGGTCACTACAGATACAATTGGTTAAGATGAGGCTATACTGGATTAGAGCAGGCCCTGAATCTACTCAGGCAATCTTATAAGGAAGGGGAGCTTAGGAAACACACAGATGCACAGAGGAAGGCCATGTGAATGTGGAGGCAGAGACTGGAATGATCTACAAGTCAAGGAATTCCAAAGATTGCTGAAAATCACTAGAAGTTAGAAGAGAGGCATGGAACTGATTATCCCTCAGAGTTTCCAGAAGAAACTACTTCTACTGATACCTTGATTTCATAGTTTTGACTTCCTGAACTATGAGAGAGAAAAATCTGTGTTGTTTTAAGTCACCCAGTTGGTGATATTTTATTACAGCAGCCTTAAGAAACTAATAGATCATGATAAAATTATTTGAAATTAGAGCCCATAATCAGTACATTCATCATAAGATGCTTTCTTAGGTAAAAGGAAAATGAAAATAAATGTCTTGTATTTTCTAAATCTTGTGCCTGAGAAAGATTAAAAAGCATGAATAACAAAAATTAAGATTGTTAGTATTTTCACATTCAGTGAAAACAAATATATTAAAATAATAAAATAGTGGTAAATGATCATGTCAATTTATTACATTTTGATAAAAACACCTGTTTACTTTGAATAGAAGTAAGTCAACACGATGTCTTTAAACATTTCCACCTAAGCTGCTTTTTACCTATAATCAATCTTTTAAAATGTAAATATGTTTTGATTTTAGATCTTATCAGTTTGCTTGAGGCACAGATGTCAAAATGAGATATTTTTTAAATGAATGATCATGAGGAATTTTAGCTGTATTTTTCAAAAAGTATAATTTGAGTCTAGCGATAACCTTAATTAGAATAGCTATTATACTAGTGATAGAAATAATTACTGATAGCAGAATGTAATATATTCAATAGGATATAAGGTCCTCTTAGTGTTTTGATAGCTAAAGAAGCATTGAGGCCACATTTTCTATTAAAATAAATGCAACTTATTAAATATATGATTCAAAACATTTTGCATTTTCTCTTGGTAAGAAAAAGAGGCACATTTCATTATCAAACGTTCTTTTTATCTTTTCCAATTACCCTGCAGCATTAAGAAAACACATTTTCCCACATTTAATTAACGTTACACATGATCAGCTTTAACTGGTAAGCACAAATAAACCTTTGTAACTTCTATGCTATTCAGTTCATCTACAAATATCCAGTCTCTAAAGTATCTTGTTGCTGACAATAGGCTGTTAAAATCAATTACTGCAATCTGTGAGGTGAACTAGACTAATTTTTTCTTAATATATATATGTACTAAATTCAACATGTAATAATTCCACCCAGCGTAACAACATTTTACATTTTTTATGCATCACTTTCTAAAATAGAAGAGGCACACTTTGACCTTAAAATTTAATTCTATGTTGTGGAATTTTTAAAATATAAATTGCAGAGCTTACTCTCATATTCACTGTTAATACTAACTTATTAACCATTTACTACACCCCACAGTCTCTTTTGTGCACATAATTTAAGTAATATAAATCCACACTCAAAAAAACCAGTATAAAAGATAGTCATGCCTGTTACATTACAAATGAGATAAATATATGTATGACATAACGTTTTGAAAGCTGTTAAGAGTTAGAAATGTACCAGATGAGTTAGAAATAATTACATAGAAGAGGGATTGAATTAAAATATTTCACGTCAAAAGAATGGATTCCAGACAATGACTACGGCCTTAACATAAACAAGAGATGAGGACAGCTCGGACCAGTGTAGGTGAGAAAAACAGGTTTGATTCTGGATATACTCTGAAGGTTGAACTGACAGGAAATGCTGGTAGAACACACGTGGATTTCTGTAAGAATGTTTTTTTATTTTTTTGCTTTAAAATATTTTGACCTCTACCGAAAGTGGTCATGCCTTGGAAGAGATGGGAATGGGGAAATCTCTGTGTACATATTCAATTTTGAATTCTTATTCGTCATCCAGGTTGAGACAAAGAACAGACAGTACATTCATGCGTCTGAATTCAAGAAAGACTTAAATATAGGAATCATCAGCTCTTTTTGTTTGTTTGTTTTTGTGACGGAGTCTCCCTCTGTCACCCAGGCTGGAGTGCAGTGGCATGACCTCGGCTCACTGCAAGCTCCGCCTCCCAGGTTCAAGCAATTCTTCTGCCTCGGCCTCCTGAGTAGCTGGGATTACAGGCATGCACCTCCAAGCCTGGCTAATTTTAGTATTTTTAGTAAAGATGGGGTTTTGCCATGTTGGCCAGGCTGGTCTTGAACTCCTGACCTCAGGTGATCCGCCTGCCTTGGCATCCCAAAGTACTAGGGTTACAGGTGTGAGCCACCGTGCCCAGGCCATCAGTTTTTAAGTAATATTTAAAGCCATGGAAGTAAAGGAGATCACCAAAAAATGATTCTGGATCATGATTTTGCAATGTTGGCAATATCGCTATGGAAGGGTGGATAATTCTTGGTTTTAGAAGACTGTCTTTTGCATCGTGTGATGTTGAGCAGCATCCCAGGCCTCTACCCACGATGCTAGCAGTGGTAACCCAAAATGTCACCAGACATTGCCAAATGTCCCATGGGAGCACAGTCATCTCCAGTTGAGACCACTGACTGCTCTAGAATATAAAAAAGAAGCTCCAGGACTAACTTTTAGGATTCTCCAACGTTTAGAAGTTAAGGAAAACAGCTGGGCTTGGTGTCTCAGGCCTGTAATCCTAGCAGTTTGGGAGGCTGAGGCGGGTGGTCACCCTAGGTCAGGAGTTCAAGACCAGCCTGGCCAAAATGGCAAAATCCCATCTCTACTAAAATACAAAAAATTAGCCAGGCATGGTAGCGGGTGCCTGTAGCCCCAGCTACTTGGGAGGCTGAGGCAGGAGAATCACTTGAACCCAGGAGGTGGAGGTTGCAGTGAGCTGAGGGATTGCGCCATTGAACTTCAGCCTGGGTCTAAAAAAAAAAAAAAAAAAAAAAAAAAAGACCAGGTGCGGTGGCTCACGCCTGTAATCCCAGCGCTTTGGGGGGCAGAGGCGGGCGGAGCACGAGGTCAGGAGATTGCGACCATCCTGGCTAACATGATGAAACCCAGTCTCTACTAAAAATACAAAAAATTAGCCGGGCGTGGTGTCGGCGCCTGTAGTCCCAGCTACTCGGGAGGCTGAGGCAGGAGAATGGCGGGAACCCGGGAGGCGGAGCTTGCAGTGAGCTGAGATCCAGCCACTGCACTCCAGCCTGGGCAACAGAGCAAGACTCCGATTCAAAAAAAAAAAAAAAAAAAGAAAGAAAAAGAAAAAGAAAAAAGAAAAAGAAAAGAAAAGAAAAAGAAAAACATTAAGGAGAACTGAAGAAACTAGCACTACCTCTGCAGGGAGGTCAGAAAGGGAAACAAAGAATCAAACAAGCATAGGGCTCTGAAAGCAAAAAGAAGAATTTGTTACCAGAAAAAAGGAGAAATAATCTGTGCCAAAAGTCATGGTTTGGTTAAATAATAGCTGAGATAAGACTTGACCATTGTTTTACTAACATCAAGATGACAGGAAACCTTATCAAGAAACACTTTTGGTGGAGTAGTGTGGGGACCTGTATATTTACACTATGCTAAATTATACCCCACAGATTACATGGAGATTGCAGAATAAACAGTTCAAATTGCAATTTGGATAGCTGATTGTCCCCTCTTGAACCAGCAATTAGTCTTAGAATCTTTTAACATGAAATAAGCAGATAGCATATTCCTCATGATTTGATGAAATGTAAAGTATACAGTGTTAGGTGTAAAGTATTATATAATATTCTATCTATAATGTTGAACTCAAATATGATAAGGCCTCTACAGGTAACCTGCAATTTACAAATAATGCAATTAAAGGGATAAGTCAAATGACACTACAACCAAACAATGAGAAAAATTTATAAAATGTGACATTCTACAACATCTGACATCAGCAACAATTTCATGACATGAGTATAAAAGACAGAGGAAGATGCAAGAATGAAACAGTCTTACAAAACATTAAAATGCAATTTGTAGACCTTGTGAAACTCTGACTGTTTAACAAATCAAATGTAAAGAAGAAAGAGATAACTGGAAAGATTTGAGTATAGACTGACTATTAGATGACATAGAGTTAATGCTGTTGCCTGACAAAAGAGTATGGTTGTATTATGGAATGAAGTATTGAGAATATAGAACAGCCTGACTCTACTTTTTGATGTTCAATTGCTCATATCTTACAAACCGCACTGCTCCCTTCTCTTCTTAGGCCTCACTATTAAGCAGCTTGACAAGAAAGTCTGAGTATTCCTCTTTCAGCTGGTAGAAGATTCAAAACACTCAAGCCTCTTGAATATTCCTGAGGACCCTCACCTCACCCCCAATTCTTAAACACAATGACATTCCCAAGCTAGTCTCTTTTTCTTACTCTTTCAAACCATTTTTCAGACCAGCTTGGAAAGTGTGCCTTGTCCACAGAACGCTTTATCCTGTTAGTAATAAACATTTTCATACTGTCTTGGGGGTGTTTTGGGGTGTGTGTGTGTGTGTGGATGTGTCTGTACCATTATCATTAGAGACATCTGGATCAAATTTTGGGTGGAAATCTGTCCTTCTTCTCAGAGTGTCAAAAACAAGATGTAACGCTATAATGTTTGAAATTTATTGTAGTGTATTTTAAAAGAATAAAAGAAGAGAGAGAGAGGAATAAAGGAGAAAGGGGAAGGAAGGAAGGAAGGAAGGAAGGAAGGAAGGAAGGAAGGAAGGAAGGAAGGAAGGAAGGAAGGAAGGAAGGAAGGAGGGAGGGAGGGAGGGAGGGAGGGAGGGAGGGAGGGAGGGAAGGAAGTGAGGAAGGGAGGGAGGAGATAAAAGAAAAGGTAATAAAAATAAAGGAATAAATTATAAGTGTGGCAACTACTGTGCTCAAATTTCTTAATTCTCCTCTTTCTGACTGTTACCCCAAGGCTGCAGAGGAAGTTTAAGTATTATTAAAATGCTGGTGGAGAGGAGTATCAACTACTGCTCTTCTTCAGTTTCTTGACAGACTTTACTGTTACAGCATTTCCTACTTTTCCATTTCTGTTCTCACTACACGTACTGGGCAAGCCCAAGCATACACTGCTATGTCCTTGTTACCTTTGAAGTTAGAACACTATACGTTCTAAAAAAAAAAAAAAAAAAAAAAAAAAAAATCACAATTGTATTCCAATGCCTAAGTCCTGTAAGTATACCCCTGGCGTAACTGCTATCCTGAGTCATGACCATTCCCGCAGAGTATAATCAAGTTCTACCCTCTAACTTTAAATCTACATACTCTTCTTGTCTCTAACTCTGGTTTCTCAGGTGGCTGTGAAGCACTTTGAAAGAGTTCCCTTCCTGCATTTCCATTCAAGGGGACAGAATCATCCTCCTTTACACTGGAATGCTCACGTTTGCCCACGGGTCTGTGTGTCACTGCCACAGTCACAGAAGATTAAGAGTCATTCATCACTTTCTCAGTTCGTTGTTTCCCCTTTCACTGGGCTTTTCCACAGGCTCAAAAAGATCTGTAAGTGCTTTCCCAGCCTTGTAGAATGCTGAGTCTTGTTTTGTGCTTTATGGTACCACTTTGCAATTTGAGTTTGCCAAATGTTGGTTATTGCCTTTCCCAATTCTCAAACCATTACAAAAATGTCTTTCCATTTGGTCCTAGGTTGCAACACAATAAGAATTACCACTGATATGGTTTGGCTGTGTCCCTACCCAAGTCTCACCTTGAATTGTAATAATCCCCGTGTGTCAAGGGTGGGGCCAGGTGGATATAATTGATCATGGGGTTGGTTCCCCCATACTGTTCTAGTGGCAGTGAATACATCTCACGAGATCTGATGGTCTTGGCTGCCACCAAGTAAGACATGACTGTGCTTCTCCTTTGCCTTCCACCATAACTGTGAGGCCTCCCCAGCCATGTGAAACTCTGAGTCCATCGAATCTCTTTCCTTTATAAATTACCCAGTCTCAGGTATGTCTTTATTAGCAGCATGAGAACAGACTAATACAACCACAAATTAAAAATACATCAGAAGACCGGCCTCATGACTCACCCATGTAACCCCAACACTTTGGGAGGCCAAGGCAAGTGGATCACATGAGATCAGAAGTTCAAGACCACCCTGGCCAACACGGTGAAACCCTGCCTCTACTGAAAATACTAAAATTAGCCAGGTCTCGTGGCACGTGCCTGTAATCCCAGCTAGTTTGGAGGCTGAGGCATGAGAATCGCTTGAACTGGGGAGACGGAGGCTGCAGTGAGCCAAGATTGTGCCACCGCACTCCAGCCTAGGTGACAGAGCAAGGCTCTGTCTCAGACAAAAAAAGGAAACAAAATACAGCTGATCTGATTTCAAATCTATTCTATCGCATGGACTTCTAGGCAATCACATTCTGCAACTACAGTAAAATCCTAGATGTTCACCAAACTTGACATTATTCATGTAAATTAACCAGTAAATAAACTTAACTGTATGTCTAATAGGATAATATTTTATTTTTTTACTCATACATATATTAATTCATTGATATTATGTAAGAAAATAATTATATATCATTCACTATTTAGGTATCATCAAAAAGTTTTGAAGCTATAAAATAAAATACAACACTTCTTTCTTCCTTCAAAGAGATCACAACTGACAGTGAAAATAGATAATTTTGGATAACTATGAAAATAGACATATCCATATGGCTTTGTGAGAATGCTGAATATTTGTAACTAACCCAGCAGAGAGGAGTTAAATGGATCTTGACCTTGTCTTGAAAGGACTTTGGCCACTTAGTCTAAATCTGCTCCTGGCTCTCCGGATCATGCATGGTAGGAAAAATTCCACAGGAGAGGACCACAAGGGAATGTGCTCTCAGTTGAGGACCAAGTGCTGTCAAAGCAAGCAGGTAACAGAAAATTATGGTAAAAAGGAGAAAGTAGTTAAGTTTATTTCCAATGGTACAAGGGTTCCATAAAGCAGAGGAAAGGACTGAAGGGGAATCCATTTTAGGAGCTTCCAGGAAATGGAAGTTTTTGTGCTCTAAGAAGATAAGAAAATAAGAGGGCATAAAATTTAGACAAGATTGGGAAGAATGGCTTTCAAAGGAATGAAAGGATGAGAGTAATGTTTAGAAATGACTGAATTCAAATATTTTATTTCTGGCAGAAATACTATGGGGACAGAATGAACAAGGGTTGTTCTCAAATAATACTTGGCCTATGAAGCTTGTACAATGGGTGACAGTAGCCATGTCCTTAAATACAGATGCCCTATTCTCATGAAAGCAATTTAGGAACAAATTAGACAGAACTCTTTCTGTGCAAAGAATGTTTCATGGTGTTCAGAAGAGGAGAGAGAGTATGTCTCCAAGTGGCAGACCCTGTTAAAACTTGGGAGAACAGGTAAAATCCTGTCCTAGGATATGGGTTAATGACTTGTTTTGATTAAGAACCATATTCTAAGAATTCTAGTTACTTGAGAAGGTAAATATCATCTACCATAGATTATAATTTTAAAAATGAATACTAAGACAATTTAAAACATAAGTATCTAATGAAAGGTAATAGTGTTCATAAATATAAAATTTCAATATTACATAAATTCAATTTCTATCAGTTTTAATATGATTTTTTTACTGTATAATTCATCAGAGTTCTCTGGAGAACAGGACAAATGGGATATTTTTTAATTTACTGATTTACTTTAAGGAATTGGCTCACATGATTATGGAAGTTTGCAAGTATAGAGTTCTCAGGATGGGCTGGCAGGCTGGAAACAAGAGAGAAGCTGATACTGAAGTTCAGGTCCAAATGCCATCTGCCGAAGAGTTCCCTTTTGCTGGCAAGAGGTCATTCTTCTGTTCTATTCAAGCCTTCAACTGATTGGAGGAGGCCCACTCACATTATGGAGGGCCATCGGCTTTACTTAAAATCCATCACTTTAAATGCTGATCTCATCCAAAAATATCCTCATAGAAATATCCAGAATAATGTTTGAACATAGGCACCAGCCAAGTGGATACCTAAATTTAATCAGGCTACAGTGGAATTAGCCTACTATCATTGATCATTGTTTAATGTTATAGTTTGCGTGTCTAAGATCTGAAAAATGCCATTTTTTAAACATTTGTGTAGCAATATATATGTTATCAATAGCTGTAACATGGATAATTCCAGTTTATCCTCAAAACTATGATCTGAAGGGAGAGAGAACTAAAAATTTAAAGGGTCCATTGTAAGAATTGGCAGTAGAAATATTACTTTTACAGGTTTGGAGATAATGAGTCCTACGTGGTTTAAACAAATGGGCAAGATAAAACAGCCAGTAAATTAGTGCAAATAAGACTTGAATGTCAGCCTTCTGACTACAAGCCTAAAACTTTTACCACCATAGCTGTGCTTTAGAGAGAAATGTTTCTATAGTTGGAATCAATTTGTAGGATCAGAGCACTGAGTCCCTTTAAATTTAGGCAGAGCATCATTCTTCATTAGTGGGCCAGCATGTGGTAGGAAACTGATTAACTTAAAGCTCTTTTAAAGGTACCCACAGGTATTCATGTCAGCAATGTACTATTTACCAGTCACTAATCTACAGGTGATCTTAATATGGAAATCCTTAATTTGAAAATAAGGACGATTTCATATTACATTCCAAAGACCGTAATTGTCTTTAAATTGCCCTTCTTTACTCTGAAGATTTGATCTCTGAAGCCTGAAATGAAACTTTAACATTTTCAATTAAATTCAAGCCTTCAAGGTTTGGTTGAAACTAAGAAAATGATTTGTGAACCTCTTTTTAAACTCCCTCTGAAATCAGCTTCGAGCTAGTAAAGTTCTAATTCTTCACATTTAGTCGAGTTAATAAAAGAGAAGTTCCTCAATGCTAAACTTTAGTCATAAAGTTCAAGCTATGCCAAAAAAAAATAAAGTATTTTTTCCAATTAATCATTGGCTTTTATTTCAATATCTAAAACGTTTTAATTTTTTTAAAAAAGAACACAGCTTATTGTTTGCATGCATTGTTTAAGAGGTGAAGGCAGTAAAACAAAGCAAAGTTAAAATAAACAAAATTATCTTGCCTTCTATTACGTGGCATCTAAGAGTTACATATCTGGCAATTATAATACACAGTACCTATTTTTAAGGTTCTCCCAAATTCTGTGAAATATTTTGGGATGTTTCGTTTAAACATCTCAGAAAACTTCACTCCCTTGCATCTTCAATTTACTCTTTCGAAAGTCATAACATGCTTGTGCTCCTTTGAGGAATAAACTGTTATTGTGATGTATTTTTTCAAGATGTTCAGAATGTGAGACTATCATGTAATGACATTCATAACTTCTATTATCTGCCCTATTGTAATAGGAAGTCGGCCATGAAAAGTGATCATGGAATCCCCCAAGACGTTGCCTTCAGTCTTCATGCTACAATATATTAGTATATTCCTCTCTTAGTTCCTCCCTCTTTGACTTTATCATTCATTAGAAATCCTACTCTCCTATTTTTATAAGACTTTTAGAGAACTACAGAATACTTCTGAAAGTGCAACACAATTTCGAAACTCATCAGTTAATTTTCTTCATTTCTCATCTATTGGCTTATTTGTTTTTTTGTTTGTTTTTGTCTGTTTGTTTGTTTTGAGACAGAGTCTCACTCTGTCACCCAGGCTGGAGTGCAGTGGCGCGATCTTGGCTCACTGCAAGCTCCGCCTCCCGGGTTCAAGCGATTCTCCTGCCTCAGCCTCCCGAGCAGCTGGGACAACAGGCGCCGCCACCACGCCCGGCTATTTTTTGTATATTTAGTAGAGATGGGGTTTCGCCATGTTGGTCAGGCTGGTCTCAAACTCCTGACCTGGTGATCTGCCTGCCTCAGCCTCCCAAAGTATTGGCTTATTTAATATCTCTGCAATGATAGATTTTGATTTTTGATCATTCTATAAGATTGCAGAGTGTTGTGTTATAGCATAGGTACAAATTCGTGAATTACATGTAACAGATGTTGAAGGAGAATTCAAAGAAGTGTATTTTATCACTATATCCAAATATACCGCTAGGATTTACACCTGGCCTTCCTTGTCAAGTGTTGGACTTTTCATAGGCTGTCTTGCATCTTGAATCTTTGTAACATACAGGAATAAGGATGAATATGAAAATATTATAAGACCCAGTGGGTTCATGTTGCAATGAAATCGAAAATGATTTGCCCTCTTAAATACTTTCGTAAAACCAAAAGTGAGCTAGTAAAAGCTTAAGGAAAGATAAGCGCCATTTGTTTTCTGGTGTGAGTTATTAATAGAAAAAAAGGCACAAAATTTGCTCCTAAATAGAAATAGCCAATAATTTTTATGTAAACTGAACAGCTGTGAAAACACCAAATATACATTTCCAAGTTCATCTTAATGTATAGACTGGAGTATTATGTATTAGGTATAGCTGCTATTTTGACACATTTTCTTCTGTAATTCTAGAAATTTCTTATATTTACCTCCAATAAAAATCTCACAAATACCTAGATTTAATTTTGAAGACATAAATAAATGAATGTGATTACACAGGCTTTAAACTCCAGTGGCAATTTAGGTATCAAAATTAAAGCCTTTGTATTCATTTATTATAACATTTAAAGAATAGTCATGTATAAAAATGTCAAAATATTCTAAAATAACAGGTACCACTAATTATTCTTTTATATTTTGGCTACCATCACCCTACACTAGTTTGTAACATACTAGCAGAATTAACCTTAGAAAGTCAAATCTCAAATATTACTGGTTTTATTTAAAATATCAAGGAGAGATGACCTTGTACTTCTTACTGGCTTATACAAAATCAACCTGATAATGGATGTATGCTGTTTCTAAATAAGGTGTTTGATATTCAAATATTTTCAGCGACTGGAATAAATCACCCATTTCATATCTTACTCTAGAACCAAATGCATGACCATTCATTCCGTGCTAAATATAATCCTACTAGAGGTGCAATAATTTAGCATTTTAAATAGTCTGGTCATGTTAGTATGTATTTAAAGAAAAATTCTATTCCATATTCTCACACATTCCATGTATCATGACTTTGAATTGGTGAGGGCTTTTGTGCACTCAGAGTTTAGGTCAAAGCAATAAATGGTAAGATTCAAAGTTGTGGAAACTCCATATTTTCAAAGTAAGAAAAACCTAGCAGTGTAAACTTCTAAACTTTAATATTTATATTGTCTCATATAATTGATGTTGTGTATAAATTAGCATATATAAAAATGTCCTTATTTATGCTAATTTATGGTCTCTTCAAAAATAACACAAACGCACCACAAGTCACACATAAACTGTTATAGCACTGTGAAGAATAAAGAAGGTCATCAGAATTTGTTTCTCAATAGAAAAGTTAATTGTAATAAGAATTTGAAATGAAAATAGGCACTTAAAAATGGGGTATTTGCATAAAATATAAACACTTTGCAAAATCAGAAAAGCTGAAAAAGAAGAAGGAAAGAGTAAAAAAGGAAAACAATTAGAAAATGAGTATTAAAGAAAGAAGAAAAAAGGAAAATGACAATGGATTATTATACCTGCTTTGGTTTAAAAATTCATAAAATTTCAGAGAAATTATTTGGCAATAGAATTCTAGCAGTCACTGACCCACGCATTCTGACATGTGTCCTATTTTCTTAATTTTATTTATTCTTATAGGTATCCTATTTTCATGGGAATATTTTTGTTTATCTCTATTGTCTCAGTTTAATTATAAGTTGCTCTCCCAATATCTCTCAAAATAGCAAAAAACACAACAAATCGCAAATTACATTCCCAAATAAATGTGTCACTGAATAGTCAGGAACAGTGCTTCCGAGGTGTTTCTTCAATAAATACAAAAACATAGTCTTTAAAGGACTTCTGTTTAAAAAAATACAAGACAAAATATCATGTGATGTGAAGGCATTTGATATAGTTTGGATGTGTGTCCCTGCCCAAATCTCATATTGAAGTGTAATCCCCAGTGTTAGAGGTGGGGCCTGGTGGGAAAAGTATGGCACCTACCCAATGCTTTCTTGTTCCTGCTTTCATTATGTGACCCGCCTGTTCCCCTTCCACCTTCCACCATGGTTGTCAACTCCCTGAGGCCTCTCCAGAAGCAGATTCCACTATGCTTTCTGTACAGCCTGCAAAACTGTGAACCAATTAAATCTCTTTTCTTATAAATTACCCAGTCTCAGATACATCTTTATAGCAATGCAAGAATGACCTAATACAGCATGTCAAAGCTAAACATTCAAATTATGTTGGTTTGGTTTTACCCTCATTCAGATCTTTATGATCTCTTATCTGGATTATTGGAATCTATTTAATGTTACCCTTATTCTTTATTACACCAATTTATCTACCACATTCAATCATGCAAGCCTGATTGTGTCAATTCTCTTTTTTCACTAGAGCAATGACGCCTTCTTATTTGTATTTTTAATAGACCTAATAGTCTTATATATTTATGGAATACAATGTGATATTTTTTATAAATATACATGTGGAATGATTAAATCAAGAAAATTACACATTTATCACTTCATATACTTATTATTTTTATGGTAAGGAAACTGAACTTTGAAATATACATTATTATTAACTGTAGTCACCATGCTGTGGAATAGATCTTAAATCCTTATTCTTCCTGTTTAACTGAAACTTTGTACTTTATGACTATCGTCTCTTTCTCAAAATAGCAAAAAGCACAATGAATTATAAGGTCACTCTCAACAAATGTGTCACTGAATAGGGACAGTGTCTCCAATGTGTTTCTTCAACAAATACAAAGCAATTATGATATACACTATATTTTTGAGATGTATCTCTCCATTCCACCCTACATCTTCCATCCCTCCATTCCCTAGTAACCACCTTTCTGCTTTCTGCTTCTATGAGTTTGATTTATCCAGATTACACTGATAAGAAATTATGTTATAGTATTTATCTTTATGTGACTGGCTTATTTCACTTAGCATAGTGTTCTTCAGGTTCATCCATGTTGACTCAGATGACAAATTTAGTTTGAAAGCCTGAATAGTACTTCATTGCTATCATTTGAATGTGTTCCTCCAAGTTCATGCATTGGAAACTTTATTATCAATGCAGGATCGTTGGGAGATGGCACTTAATGGAAGAGGTTTGGGTCATGGGGGCATCCTTCTCATTAGTGGATTAATACCACTATCTCAGGATTGGATTCCTAAGAAAAGGGTGACCTCAGCCTTCTCTCTCTGTCTCTCTCCTTCTCTTGCTCTTCTGCTTTTCACCATAAGACAATGCAACAAGAAGGCCCTTGTCAGATTCTGGTCCCTCAATCTTGAGTTTCCAGCACCAGGAATTGTGGGCCAATATACGTCTGTTCACTGTAAATTACCTGGTCTCTGATACTCTGTTACAGAAGCACAAAATAGACTAAGCCATTGATTGTGCATAAATGCCACATTTTATTTTTCCATTCATCACTTGATAGATATTTAGGTTGATTCCATATCCTGACTATTGTGAATATTGCTGCAATGATGATAGGAAGGCTGATATCTCTTTGACTTACGAATTTCAATTCCTTTTGGAATACAGAAGTGGATCATATGATAGTTCTATTTTTTACTTTTTGAAGAACCTCAAATAGTTTGCTACAATGTCTATTCTAATTGACATCCCACCAATAGTGTGTAAGAAATTCCTTTTCTTTGTATACTTTCCAACACTTGTTATCTTTTGTCTTTTTGATAATAGCTGTTTTAATAAGTGTGAGGTTTAAAAAGAGGAAGAGAGAAAAATATAAAAAATAAACAATTTAAAAATTGATTTACAACATCTAAATCTAAAACTTTAAAGTGAAAATCATTAACAAATTACATCACCCATCCCAGGCGCTCTATCTACCATGACCTCTCCACCCTCACCACCTTCTACTATCCTTGCTTCTCTGAATATATTGTATAATATCTCAATTTAACCTTTTAGACAGACAAATACTACAGACCAGAGTGTTCTTATCCCATGGAACTCTCACTGCCACACAAACACATCAGCTTCTTATGTATCTACCTGCTGTAATATTTTTCCATCTTCAAGGATTATCTCAAATTTGACCTCCCGAAACTACGAATGGAATTAATCATTGTTTCCTCTGTGCATTAATGTTCAAACAAGCATTCACCAATTGTGATTCATTCCCAAACTGATAATTACTTTAAATATTATTAACAAAATATATAATGAATAATTCAATATAAAAAATCTGATAAAAAGATATTCATAAACATAAATGAATGGAGAAAGAGAACAAAAATAGTTTTTAAAATGGAAAATGAATATAAGTTTTTGGTGTTTATCTTTTAAAAACAACAATGAATTAAACAAAGCGGAAGCTAAATACAGCTGCACTACAGAAATTTATGTATATTTAAAAGGAAAAAATAGCTAAAAATACTCAGCAGACATAAAATAAAATTTTAAGTATAACCTCCATTAATCAAGGGAGCACTAGCTGACTAACAGATAAATTAGCATCTTAAGAAAATGAAAATATATTTTCTGCTCATGAGCAGTCCAAAGTAGCTCTTCCTGACATGAAAACATGTCTCCTCCAGTTGGCGGTTTAAAAACTCAAACACCTTTCGTCTTGTAGCTCCATGAACTTCAATGAGTGGCTTTCAAGGAGAATAAACATGGGGAAATAATATGTGTGACTTTTTATATGAGTCGTGCCTAAACATAGCATTCATCCACTTGGTGTATTGATTTCATTGACTAGAACCAATGTAATTGCAGGTAAATTTGAGAACTATAGCCTAATGATAATGTTTGAAGTAAAAGGAAATTCAGTTAAAAATTAGCTATATTTTATCACATCATACAATTTTACATGTTATAAAATTGAAACTATTACTTAAAATATAAATTAAAAAGCAGAGACATTTTATACATTTTTAGATAAATAAACTCATCTGTCATAAGACCTATACATCTGTGATTCCAAATACAGGCTCTATGCTGCCAAGCATCAACCCTTCTCCTTTAATCGCACATTAACTCGGTGAGGTTGAACTTTAACAGTAAAGAAAAGATAATTCTTCTACCAAAAGTAAACCATGTGTTTCAAGAACCACAGCAGTCATATATGACCAAAGTGGTAATCTGTTTGACAGCATGGCGCCATTAAAAACACACAGATTTTGTGGCTTGTTGTCGTGGATGTTATAATGCACTTGCCATAAGCATATCCCTTCAAGGCTAAAGAATTTGTTTTTCTAGTTGTTGCCATGTACCTGGATGATAGCCCTCAACTGACAACTCTCTATGGAAAGTGCCTTGGCTATAGAGAGCTACCATGGGTATTGACAAGGCACTTACAATGGGGCAGCCTTCATTCAAAGATTGTGATACAGTGGTATAAAAATTCCACTTCTTGCCTCATTTTAAAATAACTCTCAAGGGCCATTCTTGTTTGGCTGACATCTTCTTTGAGGTTGCATCGCGTCCTAAATTGCCCTTTGACCTAATACTACATCTTTTTCTTGTCCCACAAGAAAGCATTCTCTGTCCAAACTTTCATACGCTAATCTTCTCTGGGTCTGCTTCGTATGGAACTTTACCTTCAATAGTTGGTACAAGAAGTGGGAGAAAAAAAGTAGAATATCAATTGGAATTTTCTAGCTGGGTCATATATTGACCAGATAATAATAGGAAGTCTATCGCTAGTAGTAATTGGAGCATGGATGTATTCGGACACATAGCAGTAGTGTAATTGTTTAAATTTTCACAGGCACAGGTCTTATATCCTATATATGAGTTAAAGTTAAATTATCAGGGCTTTGTAATATAGGTAAGGAGTAATATTTATAAGGATAATAGAATTGTATGCTTTTGCAGGGGGTAATCAATGTTTTGAGCAAAGATAATGAAAGCCTGAGTGTGATTATCACCTAAAGTCTGGGTGCGAAATCTAGAAAGGTTCCCTCACAGCATATAAAGAGATTCATCTTGTGTAGTCAGAAGGCAAATAAAGCTGAGGAGCAGGTCTGAGGTTTAATAAGAAGAACAGCAGAGCTTGGGAGAAAGTTGATCTTTCCACCTAGGGTGCGCTGATATCCTAAGATTAGGGCCTTAGGTAGTGTTATATGTGAAAATCTGGACTTTCTATATTCTCCAGTACCTGCTGAAATGACCAACTTCTCTCTTTTAAAGGCAGGCACCTTCCTCCGCTCCGTGAAAATGTGCATGATGAGATAATATTTACATCCCTTCAAGGATCAGGTACTACATAGATTCCTGTATACCAGACCATAAAATAGGATTAATTGACAACATAATGCCTTTGTAAGGTAAATTTCACCAACTAAGAAAGACAAAGTATCATGAAGAAGCTTCAGGACCTAAACAACATGTACTGCAGGACCTAAACAACATGCAGGAAATGGAAGAGTATCTATCTCTAGTATCTATCTATCTATCTATCTATCTATCTATCTGTCTGTCTGTCTATCTATCATAAGATATTAAGATTCTAGATCAAGGGAGGCAGAATACATAGTTTAATACGGCATAATTAATTAATGTATATTTGAAGCATTTTCCTAGAATGCAACGTTTAACATTCTGATACCTTCCCTAGACATGTTGCTTTCCTATTGCTACTGTAGACTTCAGAACCTTGGGCAGAGTGAGGGTCTATTATGAGAATTGCCGAAACTGCGATGTCATATGATAAAAGAATAAATGAAAAGTTTCAGAATAATTGGCAAGCTAGAGAGAATATACAATGTAAGGCCAGAAAACTCAACAAAGGACTCTTTACTGTAGGAGGGCCTAAATTTACCAAAGCAATAAAAACAATGTGCTTAAAACAGTAAAATAAGCACCCATAAGAAGTTCAGTGTTGGATCTTCTCTGTAGATAGGAGCTAACTTTAGAAAAGTCTGTTGTAGAATTGGACTCACTGACAGCAATGGAGACAATGATAGAATTCCAACATCGTAGAAGTCAGCTGGCAGTAGATTACTGTCTGAAGCAAGACAGTAGAAATTATAATATGAGTCAAGTTTGGAGGGAAAGCCAGGAAGCTTAACACAGAGAGTTGTGGGGAGGGTTAGAGAGCAGCGTCCTTAAGGGAAAAATAGATGGGCAACCACTCTAATATTTACAATTTCTTTATCAATTTTTAGACCTGAGCCAGTTTTCCAACCTGATTATCACTGACAGAGGAAGAGGTTTTGTCTCTAAAAGGACAGATCCTGCAATACTAGAGTAAATATATGATAATTCCGCAGTCCTTCCCCTAGGAAATCTGTAGCCATTTGCTCAGGTAATTATACAGTGAAAAAAGAAACTCCTCCAGGTTTTGAGGACCATTGAACACAGGATCCAAGCTAACCTTTATACTGTTCACGTGAAGCATTAACATGGATCCCTTATTAGAATGGGTTGTATGAGAGCCAAATAATAAACAAGAGTCCTGACCCAGTTGTTTGATGCATTCACCTGGTGATCCTTTTTTGGGTTCCAACTGTAAATCAAAATGGATATAGAGTTCGCAGTTTGCAAAATCTCTCTGTTAGTTCCTTAGGCAATGAGGTTACACTATGGCAGTGGGGAAAACCAAGTCGAATTCTTTGAAATTCCCCCACTTATCATCTGAGATAGGAAATAATATTTACCATAATAAATATGAATCAATCAGAGACACCTGCAAAAAAATAAGATATGAGAGTAGTGGTTACCCTCATATTTCAATTTATTTCATGAAATTTGCCACTACAGGCTCATTAAAGATGGATTGTCAAGAATGATGGTACACTCCCACAAACTCAGCCAAGTGGAAAACCCCCTTGCAGTTGCAGTGCAGGATGTGCTTTCTGTGCATTGTTTCAGATACATGATAAATGGCCATTTATCCAAAAAAATATGTTCTTTACATTCATAGGAAAAAGATAGATCAGCAATAGTTCGCATTTATTGTTCCAGAGGGCCCTGTGAAGTCTCAGACCTGTAGCCTCAATGATATTTTCGAGGCTAATGATCTGAAACTTTTGAGCTCATGTCCTTTCAAGCTCTAGTTTTGACTGGGAGGAAGGGAGATTTTGTGCCCAAGTGTATATTTGACAATATCTAGGGGCATTTTTTGGTTGTTGTAAGTAGGGAAGCAACTATTAGTATTTACCAAGTAGAGTCCAGGAATCCCATAATGCATAGAGCAGACCCTCAAAAAAAAAATAATATATATATGTATACTTGCCTGGCACAAAGTGTTGATAGTTAAAGGTTGCAAAGCCCTGCTCTGATGCTCTGAACTAAAGGACAATTTTTTTTTTTTTTTTTTTTTTTTTTTTTTTTGAGACGGAGTCTCGCTCTGTCGCCCGGGCTGGAGTGCAATGGCATGATCTCGGCTCACTGTAACCTCCACCTCCTGGGTTCAAGTGATTCTCCTGCCTCAGCCCCCGAGTAGCTGGGATTACAGATGCTCACCACCACGCCCAGCTAATTTGTGTATTTTTAGTAGAGATGAGGTCTTCCCATGTTGGTCGGGCTGGTCTCAAACTCCTTACCTCAGGTGATCCACCTGTTTCGGCGTCCCAAAATTCTGGGATCACAGGCATGAGCCACCACACCCAGCCAGTAAGGGGCAATTTATTCTATTGCACACTTTGCAACATGAAGGGTTACTACTTTTGGAAGACTTCACGTTCTCTCAGAGCAATTCTAAACAGCTATGTCTGTTTTAGAAATTTCCATGGGATTGGTCACAGCCTTTGTTAAGCCTGCATGACAGCCATGCTTCTCCCTCAACCCACTACCTTCACATCCCCAACAGGACCTGATTTCAAAAACACACCCTAAAATATTTCTGCTTGTTAACCTCTATCTCAGACTCTTCTTCCAAGGAAACCCAACCTGCAAGAACAAATAAGAACTTTAATTTCTGATTTAGCTTCTCAGTAGCTAAATTACCCTGGATATTTCAATTAGTATTTCTGAGAATCAGGTTTGTCATCAATAAAATGAAAATAATAATAATCTTATCACAATATTATTTAATGAGATGATATATTATGCAACAATGAGTTAACAAGCTATAGTACTAGACTTGTATCATCTAACTGAAATATTTTGGTTAAGAAAGGGAAAGGAATAAAACTTTTAGCATTTAAAGGTAATAAAGAGTAGGTTTAATACAATAGCATATGTAGTAAATTCACATCGAAATACATTGTAATTCTTATGGATATTAACATTCTGGTTCCTTTAAATTAGCTAATAATTTTTTAAAAAAATCTTGTAAATGTCTTTGGATTTCTCTGGCAATTCCTTGTTTTCCACTTTTTGTTTCTAGAATGAAAGCTCCAATTTAGTTATTTAATCCAAAAATAATGCTGTGTTGTGTTTTTTACCCACAAAATAATTATTTTAAATATAATTATTTATAAAAAATAATTCAAGTAATACAATCGAAACTCTGTGTCAACCCCTAACTTGCCAGACAGTTTGTAAATGTTTTGAAAGATACCTGAACATGAAATTGTATTGGTTTCAAGACCTATCTAAATTACAAATTACCCCTAGAATTTTAAAATGTTCATATTGGTAAAAACTGTAAATTTTCTAAACATTGCTATGTCACTGTTTTCTTTTACATACAACCAAGAAAGTACATAATTAAATCCCATTAAAATTAATGGTAGCAAAATGAGAAAAATAAACACAAATGAATCCTATCAACAGCAATTGCCAAATTAAATTTAAAATTTTATTTAAATAAAAACCAAAAACATTGCTTTACCAAAAAATTAAAAATAATGTAATAATAAAGAGCATGAGTTTTAATTACTTCATGCCATATAATAAATGTAATTTTTAATATTTCAAATAAAGATGCCATTGTATTATATGAAACTGGTAATATAATGGCCTTAGTACAAATAAATAAAATAAAAAAATCTTTAATTTTGGCCAAACTGTTCACAAAAATTATTTATTCTAGTAAAAAAAAAGAGATTTGACAAGTATTTAAATGTATAATTAAAGTGTGAATTGTTGACAATCAGTGAAGGTGCCTCATAGGAATGTAAAAGTAATGTAGAATAATAATAAGAATAAGCCAAAATGTTTGTGATAGTTAGAAATTAAGTGAAGATTCTAATCATAAAATATAATGATTGAAACCTATGTTTTAATTTTATTATTACTAATTTTTTCAACTTTTTATGTCAAATATACCGATTATATCGGCATGTATACTTTTTAAATAAAGCTGAATAATGAAATTTAATGGGCAGGAAGAGGATGAGGGCAGAAATGCTAATGATGTTGAGTATGAGACAACTACAGTCACAATAATGTTTACTTTTACTCTTTGGTCTATACAGTCATAGACTCTAAAGTTGAGTTATGATGTTGGCTGAGAATTTCATTAAAAGCAAGGAGAGAATGAATTGAACACTTACTGAGTAACGAATATTACTTACCAGATACCTAACTTATTATTTTCTTATTTAATACCAATAGCCATTAGTAATAATCACAAAAGTATTATTTTCATTTTTCATTTCATACATGAAAAAAATTGAAGTTGAGTGAGATTAAATAATATGCTCAATGTCAACAGATAGATATTTTTAGAATTGAGAGTCAAACAGGCTTGTTGAATTGAACAGTCCCTGCTTTCTTTATTAACTAAGATTTTCCTGTTTACCGTCTTCCTAGTTTTCTTGTAAAGATATTAAATTATTTTCAAAAGCTACCTACAGCTGACACACTGTAAGGGAAAAAGGTGACAATACAGTGTATCATCCATCCACTGCATGATGCAAAACAGGAGCTGTATAGGGGGTAACCATGTTAATATTACTGTTCTCTCCTGACTTTGAACAGTAGCTGCAGCTTGAGCCTTAAATAACGCAGAGCACGAGAGGTCCCAGGACATTGTACTTTGGTTATACGTAGCTAAATTTTGCTGTCACTGTTCTGGTAAAGATCTAAAACCTTGTGTTCTCATCCGCACACCCTCGGGCTGAGACAAATTTTCTGATTAATTGACATTTCTCCCTCTCCTGAGTTCTCGTCACATTTAGACGTTAAATACTCTTATTATACTTTGCCTTTTCTCCAGCCATCGGTTTAGATAACATGCTTCATACTTAAGTTAAAGTTCTTTGAGGATAGGTAGAGATTGAGCTTTTTACTCTTTTGTATCTCTTGCAAAATCCAGGCATGCCTTGAGCACAATGGGAACCTAACTCATTGTTGATAGCTAAATTAATTGAAACTACCTGTTTTTGTTTGCTTTCAGCCACCGTTCCTCATAATATATAATGTCATTTATTTTGGGCAGATGATACATTAGAAAATAACAATGCATAATAATGTAAGTCCCATTATTTAGTGCTTTGTTGATACAATCTTGATGATGTTAATAAAAATGTTGTATTATCAGGAAGACGGCTTTTGAGTTGAAATATAACCCTTTGTCATTTAGTTATTGAATGTAATTTGAACTGTTTTCCACAAGCTCATAACCAGTATCAGCTTTTAACATTCAGCAGTAAAACAGAAGAAGCAATAAAGATAAAACTTAATATTTTATTCAAGATGTTATCATCAAATTATGATTCTTGCATAAGACTGGAGAAGACTTGGTTTCTTTTAAAATTATTTTCTTCAATTACCTCAAAAAATTGTTTCTCAATGATTTATTAATTTTTAGACATATGTAATTAAATTAATGTCTCAGAAATTTTAATTTATTATATAAGTTTTGCCTAAATATTCATATAATACAGACATTTTTTTCCTGTTTCGTAGTATTTACATTTAAATGAAAGAAATGCAAAAAACATATAATGGAATTAACATGGACTTTTGGAGTTAGAAGATCTGTTTTCGTGTAGTTTCTTCCCTTACTTAAAAATGAATTCTTAGCTAAGTATTTTTTGTTTCCTTCAAAATTTAATACACCATTTACCTGGGATTGTTTCTGGAAGTTAAGAAATGTAGATGAGGTGAAAGTGATTTGCATGCTGCAAAAATTTACGTATCAATTATTTAACTTTGGATATCAGGTATTTGACTATTGAGACTTAGGAAACAGCATAATTTTAGTTATTTATAAAATTTAATAGTGTTGAATCTTTCTTTTTTTGGTAGAGTTTTGTTGCCGTATTTTTTCCACTATTTTTAAATATGGTAAAATAGATGCAACATAAAATTTACCATCTTATCATTTTTAAGCATAGAGTTCAATGGTATTAAATACATTCATAATATTGTGCAAATATCACCAAGATCCATCTTCATAACATTTTTCATTTTTGGAAATCTGAAACTTTATACCCACTAAACGATGACTCTACATTTTCTCAGCCACTGCCAATGGCCGTTCTACTTTGTGACTCTATGATTTGACTACTCTATGTATCTCATATAAGTGGACTCATGAAACACTGGCATTTTGTGACTTACTTGTTTTACTGAACATAATGTCCTCCAAGATTATGTATGTTGTAACATGTCAGAATGTTTTCTCTTTTTAAGGTTAAATAGTATTACCTGCATAGACTACATTTACTACATTTTGTTCATTCATTCATTAATTGGTTGATGTTTGAGTTGCTTCTACATTTTCGCTATTGCAAATAATGCTGCTATGAACTGTTCTTTAGGGTATGTACCCAGAATTGGAACTGCTGAATTATATGACAATTCTGTTTTTAATTTTGGAAGTAACATCTGTACCATTTTGTATTCCCACCAACAGCGCACAAGAGTTCCAATGTTTTCATGTCCTTGCCAATACTCATTTTCTGTTTTTCTTTTATTTTTTAAAGTCGTCATCCTGATGGATAGTAGGTAGTATCTAATTGTAGCTTTTATTTGCATTTTCCTAATGTTTAGTGATGTTGAACATTTTTTCATGTGCTTATTGACCATTTGTCCTTCATCTTCTTTGGAGAAATGTTTATTCAAGTCCTTTGCCCATTTCTGAATTTTGTTGTTTGATTTATGTGATTGAGTTTTGAGAGTTCTCTACATATTCTGTATATTAACCCATTATCAGATATATGATATGTAAATATTTTCTCCCATTCTACGGGTTACCATTTTACTCTATTGGTAGTGTCTGTTGAAGTGCAAATTTATTAATTTTTATAATGTCCAATTGTCTATTTTTTGTTTTGTTGCCTGTGCATTTGGAGTCATATTTTAAAAGTCAATGCCAAATTCAATGTTGGGAAGCTTTGCACTACATTTTCTCCTAGAAAGTTTTAGAGTTTCGGTCTTACATTTTAGTCTTTGACCATTTGAGTTAATGTTTATATATGGTGCTACGAAAGGGTCCAACTTATCATTTTGCATGTAAATGTCCAGGTTTTCCCTGTCCCATTTGTTGAAAACACTGTTGTAGCTTTCATTGAATAGTGTTGTTACTTTCATCAATAATTATTTGACTGTATATGTAAATATTTATTTCCAGGATCTCTACCTGTTTCATTGGTCTATGTGTCTGCCTTTATGCCAGTACCATAACATTTTGATTATTGTAGATTCGTAGTGAATTTTGAAATCAGGAAATATGAATCCTCCAGCTTTGTTCTTTTTCAACATTATTTTGACTGTTCAGTTTCTTGAGACTATTTATGCAAAATAGATCATTGGTATTTTGATAGGGATTGTATTAAATCTGCAGATCACTTTGGGTAGTATAAACAGCTTAATATTAAATCTTTCAATCGATAAATACAAAACATGTTTTTACTTATTTATATCTTCTTCAATTTATTTTGGCATTCTCTTCCAGTTTTTATTGTACAAAACTTTCACCCCTTGGTTAATACCTAAGTATTGTATTCTTTACATGCTAGTATACATTGAATTATTTTTATAATTTTCTTTTAAGAATGTGCATTACTTTTATGTAAAAATGAAATTTTTTATTGGTAATTTTGTATCTTGCTGATTGGCTGAATTCATGTATTACTTCTAACAGTTTTTTTTGTGGACTGTTCAGAGTTTTCTAGAGATAAGATCATATCATGTGCAAACAGAGATAATTTTATTTCATTATTTCCAACTGGATGCCTTCATTTATTTTTCTTGTGTGATTACTCTGACTAGAAGTTCCTGTACTATGCTGAATAGAAGGGATCAAACTAGTCATGCTTGTCTTGCTCCTGATTTTAGAGGAAAGCTTTCAGTCTTTCACCATTATGATGATCACTGTGGGTTTTTAAAAAATATATGACTTTTATTATGTTGAGGTAGTTTCCTTCTATTCATAGTTTGTTGTTTTTATCATAAAAAGTGTCAATTATGTCAAATACTTTTTCTGCATCAGTTGAGATGGCCATGTGTGTGTTTTTTCATACGTGGAATGTGGTGTATTACATTAATTATATATGATGAGTCATTATTGCATTCCAGAAACAAATCTCAATTGTACAGTACTTTGAATTTGAATTTTAGTACTTTCTTAAATTGTATAGTACTTTGAATGAATGTGGTGCTGAGTTTGGTTGCCAGTATTTTTACATCAGTGTTCACATTAAACATTGGTCTATAGTTTTCTTATAACATCTTTGTCGGGTTTTAATAGCAGGCTAACGTGATTTCTTCTTTTATTTATTGATTGTTTAAGAATGTGTAGTTGGCCGGGCGCGGTGGCTCAAGCCTGTAATCCCAACACTTTGGGAGGCCGAGACGGGCGGATCACGAGGTCAGGAGATCGAGACCATCCTGGCTAACACAGTGAAACCCTGTCTCTACTAAAAAATACAAAAAACTAGCCGGGCGAGGTGGCAGGCGCCTGTAGTCCCAGCTACTCGGGAGGCTGAGGCAGGAGAATGGCGTGAACCCGGGAGGCGGAGCTTGCAGTGAGCTGAGATCCGGCCACTGCACTCCAGCCTGGGTGACAGAGCGAGACTCCGTCTCAAAAAAAAAAAAAAAAAAAAAAAAAAAAAAAAAAAAAAGAATGTGTAGTTTATTTATTATTTTATATCTGACAATCTCTGCTTCTAAATTAGCATGTTCAGACTATCTGCATTTAAAATGATTATGGCTATAGTTAGATTAATATCTAACAAATTTGTTACGCCCTTAACAAATTAACAGTAGTTATTTTAAATGTCCTGCCTGATAATCCCAAAGTGTGTGTTTTATCTAAGTTTGGTTCTTAAGCTTGCTTTTTTTAAAAAAAGAAATTAATATGCCTGCATGAGTCCATTCTCACATTGCTATAAGAACTGCCTGAGACTGGGTAATTTATAAAGCAAACAGGTTTAATTGACTCACAGTTCTGTATGACTACAGAGGCCTCAGGAAGCTTACAATCATGGCGGAAGGGAAGAAGAGGCAGGCACCTTCCTCACAAGGTGACAGGAGAGAGGATGACCAAAGAGTAACTTATCAAACACTTATAAACCATCAGATCTTGTGAGAACTCACTCACTATTATGAGAACAGTATAGAGAAACCTCCCCCATGATCCAGTTACCTCCACCTGGTCTCTTCCTTGACACATAGTAATTATGGGAATTACAATTCAAGATGAGATTTGGGTGGAGACACAAAGCCTAACGATATCAATACCTAATAATGTTTAGTTGAAAGCTGGACATGATGTATTAGGTAACAATAACTGAGTTAAATGGGCTTTAATGGACAGTTTTATGTTAGCCTGGCTTGGAGCTGGGCTGTATTTAATGTTGGGGCTATATGTACCACAGATTTCAAATTCCTCTGATGATCATATTTTTGTCTCCCTTGTTGATTTTGGGGTCCCTTAAGTATTACTCTCATAAAGTTTGTGTCTGGCAGCTATTTCAGCTGTAATCCACTGTTTTTCTACTGAGTCTTTACTGGCCTGGTGGTAAATTGTGGGGTAGAGAAAACAGTGTGTAATCTTATTATTAAATCTCATTCTTTTAATGTGCCTATTTTCCTGTGCTGTGACTTTCACAAGTGTTTCTTAGCTTTTCTTCTTCCCTTAGGTGAAACAGAAAGTCTAGAGGATTTTAGAGTGGAGAAATTACCTTTTCCTAAGGTGGAATAAGGCTCTAGTTAAATGGTTTCTCTGCAGAGTAGGCCTTTGTTATGTAGAAGACTTTGGGTGAATTTCAGAACTATTTCTTTTCCCCTCTCTTTGCCAGAACAAATAGGAAATTATTCTCAAATATTTACTAGGGATTCTTGGAGAGATTGCCCATATATATTCCACCCACCTGAAAACTGCAGCCCCTAGTTTATCATTCTTACACTAGTCCACACTTTGCATCTCGTAATTTGTTAATTTGTTTAAACTATCAGAAGTGTTTGAACCAGAGGAATTCCATTTTGCACAGCAGCTGGATAAAATGAGGCTGAGACCCACTTGACTGCATTCCCAGAAGGTTAGGCATTCTTTTTTTTTTTTTTTAATTTTTTTTTTTTTTATTATACTTTAAGTTCTAGGGTACATGTGCATAACATGCAGGTTTGTTACATATGTATACTTGTGCCATGTTGCTGTGCTGCACCCATCAACTCGTCAGCACCCATCAACTCGTCATTTACATCAGGTATAACTCCCAATGCAATCCCTCCCCCCTCCCCCCTCCCCATGATAGGCCCCGGTGTGTGATGTTCCCCTTCCTGAGTCCAAGTGATCTCATTGTTCAGTTCCCACCTATGAGTGAGAACATGCGGTGTTTGGTTTTCTGTTCTTGTGATAGTTTGCTAAGAATGATGGTTTCCAGCTGCATCCATGTCCCTACAAAGGACACAAACTCATCCATTTTTATGGCTGCATAGTATTCCATGGTGTATATGTGCCACATTTTCTTAATCCAGTCTGTCACTGATGGACATTTGGGTTGATTCCAAGTCTTTGCTATTGTGAATAGTGCCACAATAAACATACTGGGTATATACCCAAAGGATTATAAATCATGCTGCTATGAAGGTTAGGCATTCTAAGTCACAGGATGAGATAAGAGGTTGACACAAGATACAGGTCATTAAAGAGGCCCACAAAACCCACCAAAACCAAGATGGCGATGAAAGTGACCTCTGGTTGTCCTCACTGCTCATTATATGCTAATTGTAAGGCATTCGGATGCTAAAAGACCTTCCCACCAGCACCATGACAGTTTACAAATGCTATGGCAATGTCAGGAAGTTACTCTATGTTCTCTAAAAATGGGATGAACCCTCAGTTCTGGGAATTACCTACCCCTTTCCCAGAAATCTCATGAATGATCCACCCCTTGCTTAGCATATAATCAAGACATAACTATAAGTATAATTAGTTGAGCAGCCCACAAGACTGCTCTGCCTATGGAGTGGCCATTCCTTTATTCCTTTACGTTGTTAATAAACTTGCTTTAACTTTATGGACTCACCTCTAATTCTTTCTTGCACTGGGTCCAAGAACTCTCTCTTGGGGTCTTGATTGCGACCCATTTCCGGTGAAAAAGTTACCATTCATGTTTTCCTATCAGTGTAAGAAGACAGGAAGAGTCTCCAGGAACTTTAAGAATGTAATCAACTTGAGCAATCACCCTGTTTTACGGCCTTGCAGCCTGTTTTTGTAACCCCTCAATGAGTACTTGCCCACTGCTCAGATGGAGCCAATTTATGAAGACACGGGAATTGCCATAGAGAAAGAGTTTAATTCACACAGAGCGAGCTAAATGGAAGACCAGAGTTTTATTACTCAATCTATCTCTCCCAAAATTTGGAGACGGCGTTTTTTAAGGATAATTTGGTAAGCAGTGGGCCAGGGAGTTGGGAGTGCTGATTCGTCAGGCTGGTGACAAAACTGGGGGAGTCAAAGTGGGTACTTTTGCTGTCTTCTGTTCCTGGGTGGATTCACAGAACTGGCTGAGCCAGTTTACAGGTCTGGGTGGTGCCAGCGGGTGCCTCAGAATGCGGGATCTAGAAAGTATCTTGAGCACCAATCTTAGATTTACAGCAGTGATATTATTCCTGAGAACAGCTGGGGATGTTCTGAATCTAGTGGTCTCTGGCTGTGTGACTCCTAAACCATAATTTCTTACATTGTGGCTAATGTGTTAGTCTTACAAAGGTAATCTGTTCACAAGCAAGAAGAGGGCTTGTTTGGGAAAGGGCTGTTATAGTCTTTGATTCAAAGTTAAACTATAAACGAAGTTCCTCCCAAAGTTAGTTCAGCTTCTGCCCAGGATAACAAGGCAGGTTGAGGGTTAGAGGTAAGATGGAGTCAGTTAGGTTCAATCTCTTGCACTGTCATAATTTTCTCACTGTAATAATATTTTCTTAAAGGTGGTTTCATTTTTCCCCAAACTCTGTAGAATGTGCTCACCTAATTGGCTGGAACAAGCTCCTAACAGACCCCAGCAAATGATAGATTAACCCAGGTAAACTTTTCTTATTATCATGCTAAAATCTCTACCCTATGAAGAGTAACGGCTTCATCATCATAACATGCAACCTGTGTGTGAGCATATGGACTTACTGCCTCTGCCTCACTGGGACCTCTCCTCTACATGCAATGATGGACCTTCTCCCCTCTCCACTGCCCCATGAAACCCTACTGCTATTTTCCTTCAGGGAAACACTGCCTTGGGGAATATACCCCATGCACTCCTTCCTTGTGGAAAGTAGTAAAACTCCTAATGATCAAAACCTGCATTCTTGTGGAGAGTCATTTGTTACTCCAGGTAAATGAACCCCTTTTTTTTTTGGTAACATTCATTTAAGGCTCTATGAGGTTCTTCTCCTGGTAAGCAGATCTCAGCTCTGATTCTCTGCGTGGGCCCTTTTTTAAGGATTTCCAGATTTCAAGGTAGCAATTTGCCCAGCAACCTCATTTCTTTAAGAACCATCATTGATTTTCAGTTTGTACAACCATTTCTTGTTAGAAGAATATAAGTGATGACTATTAAGCTCTTTAAAATTGCAGCTGAGGTTGGAAATCCACTAATACCGATTGGTTAAGTGTTAGCTTTTATCTTTTATAAAATTTGCTTCTGCCTCTGTGCATTTAATTTTTGTCTATGTGACATTTTATCTTTCTTCTATTAATTTTTCAGTTACTTGACAAAAGCTCTTGTAATTTAATTCCTTTTCACATCCACTTGTTGGCATTTGAAACATCCTTACGTTAAATTCTCATGCTACCCCTCTTTCTCTTGCCAAGTGAGAGTCAGCTCAGCTTACACTTGTCAGGAAGATTCCATTTCCACATTTAACCAATTTAACCATCTATGTTCTGCATTTCTCTCTCTATTGAGCAGGTGCACTTCTGTGAGTTCCTTAATCCCACATTTCACCATCTTGCTTAGTGGGGCTCAAGGGTCTGAGCTCCTGCCATGGTGCCTGGCACCTAGTAATACAGTTGATGTTCAGCTGTTACAACATGAATAATCATCATCTAGCAGTAATTATTCACAAAAGTTTGTTTAAATAACTTTATTATAATATGACTATTTTCCAAATGTTTTTTGAGAATGCAGACGACAGGGAAAGGCACGTGTTAACCTAAATATATAGGCCATTTAAAAGTCTCTTGTTTTTCTGGTGTCAAGAAGTTCAATGTTCACACTGTGCCTTTGAACTATAAACCTGAGTAAAGTACAAGAAACATCTCATTCAATTCTCTCAATTTTGAGCTCACTCATTTTAGAGATAGAAAAGTGAGCCCCAAACAAACAAAGCGAGTAGCAGAGACTGCACAATCCCAGGATTTATAAACCAGTCCTCTTTCATTCTATCGCCTTGCCTTCTGACACGTCTGAATAATTTGCTAGTTCTAGACAGATAAATGGAGGCTATGGATTGCTACAATTTTTAGTCAAGGCAGACTGGACCAATAACGTTACCAACAGCATCCCCCACAGAATTATTTATTACAACTATTCCCTGTTTTGTTCTGCATCAGCAGGTCCATCTGGCGGTAAAGGATTGACCAGGTGTTCTGGGAAAAGTTGGCACACAAATGCCTTCAACCCTGTGATGTGAGCAGGAGGGGGAGATATTTTCAATGAGAGAAAATTAAATTATTCTTGGTATGTATAAAGGTGCAAGAGATTTTTAGGTGATAGCAATTATGAAACATCTTTTTGCTTTATTTGTAGAGGGTTTTTGGCTTGGTTTATAAAATCAGAATGAAGTATAAATATTCAAGGGAACTAGAGTGTCATGCCTGTTAGTGTAGAGAATAAACAAAAATCTAGGTAGACATTCTTGAAAATTCGCAGTAAAATAAAAAAGGCATACCTCATCAAAACCATTTGTTATTCTAAAGAAAATAATAATAACAAAATCTCTCTTTTGATTAGCCTTGATTAGCTGGTACCTGACTCAGGGTTTTCAATCAGATGCTCAGAATATAGTTTAAAAGTGACCTTTCCCTTACTAAATTGAATTTTGTGGCCTGAATTAGTTAATCTTTTTCCCAAAGTGAGCAATTTCCTGTGTATTTTAGCTTATCAAAGACAATGAATGTATTAAGAGGGCAGAATTCATTCTAATACTGCAGAACTTAGACTGAATAACAAATGTAGTACAAATCCACTGAGGTTTCAAGCAGCCACTAAGAAGCTGTCACCAGGCAAAGAGAATGTTGCTTTGTGTAGTGAATCTGTACGCATTAATGAGAAACCTCCACTGCTGGTAACAGCACTCTGCAATGCCCTTGACTTTCATTATGTAAGAATTCCATGGCAAAAGGCTTTTATCAAGCTTGAATGTGCATACAGGGGTCCTGCGTTATTTGTGGGACATATGATTTTAGGCCCCCAGTGGATGCCTGAAACTACAGATGGTGCCGAATCCTATATCCACTATGTTTTCTCCTATATATACAAACCTATGATAAAGTTTAATGTATGTTAGGCACAGTAAGATATTAAAACAATAATAATAAATTAGAACAATTATAACAACATACTGTAATAAAGTTTTTTTTTTATTCTTTCCCTATTAAATCAAGAATTTTCACCCTTTCACTTAAAGGAAGAGATTTACAGCTTCTCTTTGGCATATCCGAATTACCAGCATCATTGTTCTTGCTCTTTGGGGCCATTGTTAAGTAAAATAAGAGCTATTTGAACACAAGTGCTGTGATACCTCAACAATGGATCTGATAACTGAGAGGACTACCAATTAACTAAGGGGCAAGTGGGCAGGCAGCTTAGAGAGGGTGGAGCTGCTGACAAAAGAATATGAATCTTATTGTTTCTGGGTAGGACATAGTTGGATGGTGTAAGATAGTATCACACTGCACAAAACAACATGCAACTTAAAACTTATGGATTGTTTATTTCTGGAATTTTCCATTTAATATTTTTGAACTGAGGTTAACCCAAACCATGTGTAACTGAAACTGTATAAATTGAAGTCATGATAAGGAGGAACTAATACTGTATGATATATTGTAAAACATCCAACCACACAATGTTTCTATACCGCTTTAAGACAGAAAAAATATTAATTTTCTATGATTTGGTTAATTTTTATTTAACATGTATATTTATGTATTTTAACCTTTTCATCATAATCGCCTGCAATTTCTTTAACCTGTTTCATTTTGAACATTACTTAGTGATTTCAGAAAAAATAACTAAAATGTTAAATCAAAATTGACAAATCTACTATTTAGAAACAACATTGACATGTATACCTTTCTTTTATATATGAACATGTGTTCCTTCACATCTTTTCTAAATATGAATTTTATTATAACTGTTTTCTAACCTTTCTCCAACAAATTATTTGCTGTTTTTTAAACTTTATTAATGGACAAAGATCTTAAACAGTAATTATCTTAAAAAACAAGAAAATATAAATTCAATTTAGAAAGCACCCAAGTTACACTTATATATATTTCAATATAAAATAATTTAACAATTCCTTGGAATGAAAGATGTCAAGCTCTTAGCATCCATATTTCTTCAGCATCTGTGTTGACCTGCTAATTTTGTTGCCCAGACTATTTTAAGTTTGATAGCAATCATAACACTATATTGTCCAGTTATATTCCCACCAGGATTTATTCTTGTCTTTATGTTTAAGTAAATTGAATAGTCGTTACCAATACATCACCAAGTCTTCTCCATCCTGAAGTTCTTTATATTATTTTTTAGACTGTTGAATTTAATTACCAAGAATTTTTCTTCAGAATTACTCATTTTATGTTTTCTGACTCTTTTATATTTCAGAATGTCAGCCAGTTGCTCTAATTCTTTTATGACGATTGAGATGGGTGTCACATTCTTGGATCACACTTCATTTTTTTCATGACTTGGCAATCACTGCTTTACTGATTTTCTGGCAAAGAATGTTTCTGTAGAGAAATCTAAAAGCTAGCCTGATTTTACCCTTATAGCTGATGTTTTCTTACTACTTATGATCTAAAAAATTATTTACTTTAAAGTTCATTGGTTTTGTTGTATATAATATGAATCTCAATTTTGTCTTATCTTTATCACCTTTCTTGGAATGTGGTATATCCTGAATTCTTAAAAAATTGTTCAGTATATTTTTCCTGTGAATTAAGTTTCTATATAATTTAAAATTTTTTTTTCCTGAGGTATCTTTCTGAATATCATTTGTATTGTTTACTTCAGGGACATCAATTATCTTATATTGCATCATTTTTGTTTTTTATATAAATAATATTCTGTATATTCATTTAATATTTTGACTTTCCTTCTATGTTCACTATGATTTCTGAAGCCTTTTCCTCCTAACAGCAACTTGATTTTCAATTGCACTTATTCTGCTTCTTTCAGTTTGTATCTTTGTGTGTTTCAGTTTGTTGACTTCTGTTACTATCTTTACATTGCACATCTTTTAGGTAGTTATTGTGTGCTGTCATTTTATATAAATAATTTTATTATTAATTTCTTTAATAACTCAACGATTTTAAGGAAGTTATCTGTTGTTTGCTGTTTGTTTTGTTTTTGCTTCTGCTATTTTATGTAATGCATTTACTCATATTTTGGGATATTCCTTGTTTTTATAATCATGGATAGCACAAACAGCATTCTGTAGGTCCAATTTGCTTTATCATAGAGCAATCAAATTGTCTTTGACACACATCCTAATTTAACTGATATTTCCAGTAGCTTGAGGATGTGTGGTTAGAGAGGTTAAAAGGTTGGCACGCATTCCTGGGGGCTCTTTTCTGTACTCTAAGGTGCCACTGGCTGTTCTCCTTTAAAGCTCTCTCCATTCTGCCAGGTTTCTGTCACTCCCTTCATGAGGTGTCTCTTGTACTCTCTTCTCAATCCAGTGACAGATTAAGTTAAATGACCAATGTACAAATTAGAACTCCCTGAAAAAATAAATGAATAAAGATGCTTTAGAACTTGAAGTTAGAGTACAATGTATCTCGGACATAAGAAATTGAGAAATGCAAGTATATTAAAATTAAAGCCTTTTGTATATCCAAGACACTTTAATAAAGATGAAACCTGGCAGAAGTTATTTGTATTACGAATAACTAAGAGGATTCATATAGTTTTATAAAGACCTCAGAATTCAAAAAGAAAAATGCTAAATATATGAATAGACTACGGGGAGTGTAAATGAGCACATTCTTTACAGAATAGTGGATGCACGTGACTAACATACATACGAAGAGATGTCCAAAGTCATTGACAGTGAAGGAAGCTGGAAGTAGGACTCTAATGCGATGTCATTTTATACCCATTCCATTGGCAAATAAGAAGCCTGAAATGCAAAATGTCACCGCAGATAAAGATTGATTCATTCTCTCGCGCACTTAGGGGGAATAGAAAATAGGAACAAAAAATGAACAATCTCTTTGAGTGTAAAATACAGCACTATTCTCTAGGGCTGGTAAATTCATATAATCTTTGTGACAGAGATACAGTACAATGACTGTATTTTGATGTAATAGGCCCTCAGTTAGGGACTGTACATCCCACCCTCACTGTGTTAGGGAAAGCCATGTGACTCGTTTACACTATTGGAATAAAAGCAACAGTGAATATACTAGCTTGCCAGTGATGGCACAAAATGTCACAGACTGGGTGTCTTAAGCACGAAAAATTTGTTTTCTTAGAGTTTTGGAGGCTAGAATTCCAAGATCAAGACATCCCCAGGTTCAGTTTCTCTTGAGACCTGTCTCCGTGATTTACAGATGCTACTTTGTCACTCTGTCTTGACACAGCCATTCTTCTCTATGTGTGCATGTCTGCTGTCTCTTGCACTTTATTATAAAGACTTCATTCAAATTGGATTAAGACCCCATCTTCATGACATCATTTTTATCTCCAAATATAGTTACTTTCTGAAATACTGAGGTTTGGGACATCAATCAGTGTGTTAATTTTGTGGAAATATAATTCAGTTTATCCAAGTGGGGTACACCATTATTGAGCCAAGGTTTGTGGGAGATAGATGTGCTACCTTCATGTTCTCTTTGAACTTCTGACAATCATATATATATATATATATATACACACACACACACACACGTATACACACACACACACACACAATTATGTGGTACAAGAGGAAAGAAACCTTGATTTCTGAATTACTGAATGGAGATCAGGCACCTGCTTTGAACTGATACATAAGCAAGAAAGAGAGTTTTAATATACTTGAGTTATTTACATATATTTTGGTCCATTTGTTAAGTCAGCTTAACCTATAATGAACATAACTTAAGCCTCATAAATATCACTCATGCACAAAATCAACTTTTGCACTTAGTAACCGCAGATATAAAGAAGAATGTTCAGGCTGGATGCAGTGGCTCACGCCTGTAATCCCAGGACTTTGGGAAGCTGAGGCAGGCAGATCCCAAGGTCAGGAGTTCCAGACTGGCCTGACCACATAGTGAAACCCTGCCTCTACTAAAAATACAAAAATTAGCCAGGAGTGGTGGCATGCACTTGTAATCCCAGCTACTCAGGATGCTGAGGCAGGAGAATAACTTGAACCCAGGAGGAGAGGTTGCAGTGAGCCGAGATCATGCCACTGCACTCCAGCCTGGGTGACAGAGCGAGACTCCGTCTCAAAATAAAAAAAATAAAAAAAAAAGAATGTTCAGAGCAATATTACTCATGAGGGGAAAAATACTAGAAACAGCCTAAATTCTCAGCAATTTGAGAATGAATAAATAAATTGTGGCTCATTAAAATGATGAAATATTACACAGTACTAAAAATACCAAATATATATACTTCAATCATGATGAATTCTAGAAATATAAAATTGAGAGAAAAATTTCACAGAAGACTGCATACAATTTTCTACTGTTTTTATAAACGTAAAATAAATAAAACATCTTAAGTATGCATATATATTTATATGTCATGAAATGATAAAGAATCTTGAGGGCATGATAAAAACATCAGCATGGTCATCTGCTCTTCAAAAGAGGGAGGAGGGCCTGCTCAGGAAGTTGTATGGAGTGCTTATATAATATTGGTAATACTCTGTTTATTGTGTTTTGTAATGGGTTCTCTTTTATTCTTTCCAAGTTACATATGTGAAATACATATATACAATATTTATTATAATATTAGGTATTAAGTATTTTTATTTGAATAATTTTAAACATCCCCCAAATAATCATTTTGTCCCTTTTAAACGTAATAGTAAATTACAGTTGGCATGGTCATATTTGTTTAAGGTCTAATAAAAATTTCTTAAAAATCAAGTCATCATTACAGGTTACTCAGTAAGATATCATAAAATTTTGAAAATAATTTAACCAGGCGCAGTGGCTCACGCCTGTAATCCCAGCACTTTGAGAGGCCAAGGCGGGCAGATCACAAGGTCAGGAGATCGAGACCGTCCTGGCTAACACGGTGAAACCCCGTCTCTACTAAAAATACCAAAAAATTAGCCGGGCGTGGTGGCGGGCGCCTGTAGTCCCAGCTACTTGGGAGGCTGAGGCAGGAGAATGGCGGGAACCCAGGAGGCAGAGCTTGCAGTGAGCTGAGATTGCACCACTGCACTCCAGCCTGGGTGACAGAATGAGGCTCAGTCTCAAAAAAGAAAAAAATTTTTAAGAAAATAATTTTGATGAATATAATTTTGATCAAAATTAAGTTGCCAAAAATAACATTCAACTTCACCTTTATCTATAGACCAAGGACTTTGAATTTAGGGTGGGATTCAAAAGTGGTAAGTAGTTAAAATCATTTTAGGTGAAAATAAGTTGATAATTAAAAATACTACATGATGGCATAGAGACTAGTTGTCTTTGCCAAGGACATCAGTTAACTATCAGATAAAGCTAAAATTCTTGTCCTTGTGATTTACTGATTTTACAGGGAATGCTTATTGGTTGAATAATAGTTAACAGGTTAAATGTTTATTATTCCTGACTTTCTAATAATTATAAAATCAGTTGCATATAGTGCATAATCTTAGAAGGGAAAACAATAAATACTAAATAATATACATATCTAACTGGCATTTCTATCTCTACTAGAGCTAAAAAGTATTAATGTGTTCAATAATATTTCTGTATTCCATTAATAAATCATGATACATATATACTTCTCCAAAGGATTAAAAATCAATTCATGTGTAGAAAGGATCCTGTGATAACTGGGATTGAATTGCAAAGAATATCCTTATGATTTTATCTTGAAAGATTTTTCTACAAGAGTAGTGATGTGCACCTTTATTGGTTTAATTATCTTGAAATCTTAAAGACAGAAGAATTTTTAAAGTTAGTCAAAATGTAAGAGTTAAATATAGTCATTATTTTTCAATTCTTCTTAAGGAGGTATGAAGGACATTCAGAAAATAAATGTTTATAATGAGGACTGGCTTAAGAATGCTTGACCTCAGAACAGCACTTCCATTATCCTTCAAGAAAAGTGTCTACATTTCAAGATTAGATACTCTGATTAATTTAACATTTAATTTAGAATATTTGGGGGTATATTTCCTAAGGAATTGATGAAAGAAGTTTCATTATTTCTTACAATTTTTAAAATATTTTTGCATATTTCTTAGTGTTTGTAGTCTCTAAAATGTACTCTTCAACATTGATATTTCTTGAATATTCTACCCTATTTTTCATCTGTTTTTAATTTTCTCTGCTTTTCTTTAGACTCATTTTGCCTTACGTTCTCCATTTGATCTGCCTTTTCCAAAATGCTGAAATAAAGAAAGAGGGAGAAACAGCTTTGTTGGGGCCATCGCTGCTATTTTATTTTTGATGGCAGGCATTGTATCTTAGTGGAAATTGTGCAGTCTTTGATAAAACATACATGCACTTATGGAATTGGGTATGTTTTATACACATTTCAATTCAACTTCTTCATCTGTAAAACAGGGTAAATAATATTGAATTTGAATTATTAAGATAATAGAAAGAATATATTTAAAGCTCCTGGAACATATTCGATATTCAGTTAGTGGTAGCTATTATTGATTATATTACTGGTCTTGGTATCACTATGGAGTATAGGAGACAAAATATATTATTAAATGTAGAATTAGAAGTTAGAGGTAAAAATATGAGTGACATTCAGCATTGAGAGATTTTTATAATTTGGTAGTGATAGTGATAGTAAGCAGAGAAATTCCTGGGCAGACAGGGATGGGTGCCTGGTGAAACTCAACTTTCAAGCCGATGACTGTCTGAAGTGTGATACCAAACTACCAGTCCTGGATAGAGTCCATGGACCAGAGTGGGAACTTCCATTTCCATTTGGTGCAATCAGTCCCTGATTGGTTCTGGGTCAGGGACCTGGACCAAGCCTTCACTTCAGCTCTCTATTGGTTCTTTACACTATTGTACCTCTTTCTGAATGGTGCTTTTTCCAAGCCTACCCACAATCCAATCAGCATACATTTCCCCATTCTAAGCCCATAAAAACCCTGGACTCCACCTCGCAGCCAACAACTCACTTTCAAGTTCCCTGTTGCTGCTGAGAGCTTTCTTTCTGTCACTCAACAAAATTCTCCTCTGTCTTACTCACTCTCCAGTGTCTGCACACCTCATTCCTCTTGGTCGTGAGACAAGAACTCAGAACTTGCTGAAATACAGGAGTGAAAGAACTGTATCACTCCATCCTGTTGAACTATGAGAGTGAGGAAGCCACAGTAGGACTTTACCAGAAGCGGGGATTGGAGAACAGAATATTTCCAAAAGGTAAGATTACCAGTGTCTCATTCCTAGAGAAGCTTTTAAATGAAATTACCTGATCTTGAAGCAAGAACATAGACTGAGTTGAACAAGAGGGAGGATCGGTTGTGAAATCTCACACACTGCTGGGGCACCCAGGCTCAACGTTGGTATGCAGTGTCTGGTCATCGTGAAGCATATGTGTTGGGTTAGAAGAGAAACCAGCAGCTGGAGTCACTGACTACTAATGTAATTTCTGTTTTCAGAAAGGATTTTAGAACTGAGTCAGTTTCAGAAGCCCATCATTAATCACATTCAGGAAGAAGAGAAGAGAAAAGTTAAAAAAGGTAGACTGGTTCTAACTTAAATCACATGAAACCATAACTAATTTCTTATTCTGATTAAGATTTCTTAATAGTTTTTGAATTTATGTCTACCTGCATTTAATCTACCTAAACTTCAGATTTCACCCTCCAACTGATTGAAACATACGTGTACTAAATTTAGTATTAACATAGATAAGAACGAGTCTGTCTAAAGGCACAAGTTATTTATAGTGTTTACTTTTACCAACTACTCTGATACAAAAGGAGATTGGAGGAGTTAATTATGTTTCATAGAAATAGAACAACCTAGTTCATAATATTTCACACACATCTACAGGAGAGTGAGACCTGTCTTTGAGAATAGAAAATATTATGATATTATTTCCATAATTATTTTCTAAATAAACTAAAGCTAAGATATAGAAATTTAGAGAATACAAATTTTGACAGTACTTTCAAATTTTAGATACATAAAAGTATACAGATATGTTTTGAGACATAATTAAACATACTCTTAAATACAAATTATATTCACCATGTAAACATAAAAATCACTAACAGAAATAATGCACAAAATATAAAAATCTAGATACTAATGTAATTTAGTAACTGAATGACCTTGAAAAGTAGAATAGTCATTAATTTAAACTAATTTGAATGATATTTTTTTCTCCAATTATAAAGCCAATACATGCACATTTAATAGAAAGAGAGTAACAGAATTCCAAAGATACGCTGTTTTTTTCCTGCCAGTTTTATTCCTATATTTTTAAATTTTATGTTTAATTTATAATTATTATGGATACATAATAACTGTATGCACTTATGGGGTACATGTGACATTTTGATACAAGTGTGCCATGTGTAATGACCAAACTGTGGTAACTGGGATATCTATCACCTCAAGCAGTTATTATTTCTTGGTGTTAGAAACATTCCAACTCCACTATTTTAGTTATTTTGAAAGATATGATAAATTATTGTTAACTATTAGTTTCCCTATTTTGCTACTGAACAGTGGATCTTATTAATTTTAGCCGTATTTTTGTACCCATTAACGAACGCTTCTCTATCTCCTCCCACAACAATACACTTCCAAGCCTCTGGTAACCATTATTCTACTCTTTATCTCTAAAAGTACAACTTTTAAAAAGTGTTTGTTACATGAAATAAGCCAGGCACAGATAGACAAATATTACATATTCTCGCTGATGTATGGGAATAGAAAATTATTTTTTTAACAGTGAAATATTTCAGAATGTAAATAGGTTTCGAGAAAAGTATTACTATACCCCAAGTGCCTCTGTGAAGCTGAAGAAACAAATCTAACAAAAATGATTGAAGTCTTTTTTCTCCTCTCCCAAATCTCTCCCCTTCTCCCACATAGTTAAACACTAAACAAAATTTGGCTTTTATTGTTTTAGTACTTGTCTGTACTTTTACTGTGTAATATATGATCGTGCTAAAACTATTCTTTTGCAACTTATTTTTTAATCCTTAACATTGTATTTGAGATTTATCCAAGTCAACATTTATTACTCTAGATTTTCTTTCAACTGTTGTATCACATTTTATTATATAAATATACTACAATTTATCTATGCAAATATTAATTTGAATCTCATTTTATTTAAAATTTCAATTTCAAATGTTAATAGGAATTCTTCACAATTAGCACAGTAATGGTTATTTAATATTTAACAATGTGTACATATATTATAAGATGCCTAATGATTCTTCATTATTAGATACTTGGATTAAGGTACTGTCTCCACTTCTCCCAAGAATTTAGAATATTGTGTAGTTCATAATAGACGCTTAGTAAAAACATTTTTTTGAAGAATAACGTTCTAGGTTTTCATTGTTATAATTAATAATTCAAATAAATTATACATTACTTTTCATGTGATTATCTGACAATTTTTATGTTATATTAGAGAGAAGGTTGTTGTAGGAAAAAAAATATACAATATGTCATTTTCTTTCCTGTTCTTATACTTTAGAGGTAGAATTTGGGAACAGCCCAAAACTTTGGAAAGGAGAAATTGGCTGCTGACTGTTGGCCTACCTCATCCTTTAACAAATGCTTGATAAACAACCCTTGCTCAAAGATGTCACTCTGTCATTCGGAAGAGCACATGTGAGATTAAATTTCCAGTGGAAAAGATGAAAGCTCTTTGCCACATTTACAATGGGTTCAGAGTTTTCTACTTTAGCAGGAAAAAACCAAGTGCCAAACTATGTTGGCTTTTAAAAAATAAATCAAATAATATTCAAATCTAATTTGTAAGAACACTTCCCTTCGCCCGTGGGGCTTAATAAAAACACTTTTGTTTTTGCCTAGGGTGGTGGGAAGGGTTGTTGCAAATAAATAATTTTATTTATCCTGAATTGATTCTTGTAAGGAATAGAAGTCACTTGCAAAGGAAACAGTTAAGAGCCATTATTGCCCAGATGAGCCCAACATATTACAGTGTGGACAGTTTTCAAGCAAGAATTACCAATGCGAATTTGCCTGGAGCAACCTGCATCTCTCTCGCCACAGCCCCCACCCCTCATATTTATTTCTTACAATAAGTAACACGTGGCTGAGTGTAGCAGCTATTTAGGCAAAGTAAGATAACTCAAATGAAGAAAACGTTTGTCTATTGTCAGTCTTCTGTTTTAACTAACTTTCATCCCAGCCGTTATCTTATTTGACCTTAGGACACTGTGACCTCATTGGATTCCTTCTCTATTTTTTAATATATAAAAAGAATAAGTCGAATATTTTCTATACTTGATTATCACAATTCCATCTTTGTCAAGTAGACCTTGAAATGTCCCCAGTAATTCCCACCATCTGGTGTTCACTTCCTGTATTATCTTCTCCCCTTGAATATGAATTGTTTTTCATCAATGAGATATGGTAAAGATGAAGAAATTTTGGAGATGTCTTGAAGATCCCAAATAAGTTGCTTTTGAATTAATCAAAAGGGAGATTCATCTAGGTGGGCCTGGTTTTACTGATAAAATAACTCAAAGAGAAAATGGATCATCCCTGAAGTAAGAGTTTCTCTCTCTTCCTCTCTCTATCCCTTTCTCTCTCTCTATTGCTAATTTTGAAGAAGCTTCCATGTTGTGAGAGAGCATATGGAGGGGGCCACGTGGCAAGGAACTGTAGTGGCCACTGAGTGCTGAGAGTCCTAAGTGCTGAACGTAGAACCGCAGGGCAACAGTTGCAAAGACATGAATTCCACCAAGAACACGAAGATCTTGGAAATGGATTATTCTCTAGTCCAGGCTGTGATCACCACAGCTCCAGCCAACACCTGAATTTCAGCCTTGTGAGACCCTGGAGTACAGAACTCAGCTAGGATATGCCTGACTTCTGCCCTACAGAAACAAAGAAATTATCAATGTGTGCTATTTTAAGCTGCAAGTTTGTGATAATTTGCTACACGGTATAGAAGACTAATACCATATCACTTTTCTTTCTACAACATATGTTTCCATTAGTCAAATTTCCATCTTGATTCAACAGATATTTTTTGAATTCTTATGCCAAGTGCTGTTTAGAATTTATCTCACAATCACATAGGTCAGTAAATAGCAGCGACCAGATGGGAGTTCAGGCCCTTTTAGTCATTGCTCAGTGACCATTCCCTTATAATAAACATCTGTGGATGTGCTAATTCAAATGTCAACTCTGTGATTGCCACAAATATTTAGTTATAAGATGTTAGAAATGTTTCATATGTATGTGCCAAATTTGGAACTGTGTTGATACTTACGGAATACTATGCTAGGAAAAGAGATTAAGTGAGCCATTCTTTTTGTAAATGGTCATCAATATTTACAGAATACCTATGTTCAATTTTTGTTTTGCTTGAAGGTCCAAAAAAGAAGTGAGGATCATATGGGAAATAAACCTTCTTAACTGAAAAAGACACTTAATGATCTCCATTCACAAAACTACTAATATATCTGTGAGCTCTGCTTCATAATATTTCTGGTTTATAACTTAAACTTTGCTATGAATTTTCAATGTTATTTTTGTGAATTCTCTGAGATTTATTTCAAATTTTGATGGGGAAGCTTAAATAAGTTGGTTTTTCAGTCACAATTATAATACAGCTGGGAAATAATTTGAACTATATTAATGGAGCCTCAATAAAATTAATTGAAAATTTTATGGACAATAAAAGCATAAGTGGAAATTTAAAACTAGATTTTGTTTAATATAATAGCTTTTTATAAATCTATAATGTTATAATAAAATTGTGGAAAATGAATGATTTGGACACAATTTCCTACTCGATAGGATCTAAAACATGTGGAGTTGAATAAAAAAGTACATTATAGATTTCCTTTGCTTTAATGTCATTGAGAACTACATTTTAGACTGCAATAAAACAAAGGTCAGACTCAGAGAAAATTGCATCTTACTAGTGGTAGCAGCAAAAATATGAACCGGAATTTACTACAGTTTTATGAGTTTTTATTAATATCAATGATAGCACTGAGAAACAATGATACTAATTGAATTACTTATTTTTGCTATACTTTAAGTTTTTGAATAAATGGGATTATTCGAGGAGTTTAGGTTTTTATTTATTTTGCTGAAGATAGTAAAATCTGTTTCATTAATTAATAAATTTGCCTACATGTTCTGTTATTAAAGATGTTGGTAGCTGAAATATTTTGTTTATTGATAGATATATCTTTTATAATGACTTCTGCAAAACAAAGCAAATGCATCACTTATGTTCCATTTTCACCATGTAGATTGCATTGTAATTTAATGTCAGCATTGCTATTTAAACACTTAATCGGTCACAAGACCTGAGTAAACTGGGAGAATAATGGTATTTTCACGAGGTTGTTTTTGAGACTGTTCTAATATAGTGAAAGCAAGCAAAAATTTAAGTAAAACTGTCAATCAGTAGTTTTCTTTAAAATGCCTTTGCTGCATGACTTTATAAATAGAATGAACTAGGTTTCAACAACTTTTGTTTCTCTAACAGCATGTAATTTTTTATCATTATCATTTTGTAGTTGATGTTTTTGGGATAAAAAGTCCACATATTTTTAGAATTAAGTGCTGTGTATCTTAAATCTTGTAATTATTTTGAGAATAGGAGACAAAAAATTGAAGAAATTCTATCACTGATAATAGTGAGTAAAACTGGTAAGCTTATACAAGGAAGATCGTTTGTCATGCAATAGACAATTTTTTTTTAGTTGCTTGCTAATTTTTTCCCATCTGTATAAGCCTCTTGAGGTCAGAACTACAGTTTATTGCTCTTTATCTTTTTGGCAATTAGGGAACTATCTGACTTGAATTTTGATTAGAATTGAACCAGGTTTTCTGTTTTTGTTTTATAAGAGACAAGTTCTTGCTCTGTTGCCCAGGCTGGAGTACAGTGGTATGATCATAGCTCACTGTAACCCTAAACTCTTAGGCTAAGTTTTTAAATTTTTTAAATGCATGCTAAGTTTTTAATTTTTTGTAGACATGGGGTCTTGCTATTTGTCCCAGGCTCGCCTGGGACTCTTTGTCTCAAGTAATCCTCCCACCTAGGCGACCCAAACTACTGGGAATATAGGTCTGAGCAACTGCTCCCAGTCTAAACCAGATTCTTAAAAAAATTCCTGAAAAAAATGAATGAAATTTTCATCAGGACAGTGAAATTAACATATTTCTCATAATCTGTGCCAAATTAAAAATAGTAGGACTTATACTGGGGGCCAAGGTCATCTACTTTGTAGTACGTAAGTATTTTTTGTGCTTATGGCCTCTCCATGTATGGAAGAAGCATATTTTCTTAAATTTATTAAGTTCTTCTCTATGGTACATAACAATCTTCACTTATTCTAAAGTTTTATTTTTCTGAATCCTAAAGATTGAGACTCCTCAACAAATCAACTATTTGCATATTTACCCAACCAAGGAGATCTGAGCTGCCAACTCAGTAGTAACATGTTCTCTAGGCTCCAGTGAGCAGGATCCAACGGTAATGGCAGAGTCATCTAAATTTCAGATTTGGCAGATGAGATACATACATTAACCCTTTAAACAACTGACAAGGTAATGGGCAAAACTATGATCCATGCCAGCCTCTACCATTTCTAAAATGGTACAACAAAACTGTACCTACCCAAGTGTTTTATGAAAAATAAAATAAGATACTGGTCATAACATTGTAAGAAATTTAAACTGTATTGTTTAACTTAGTAATATTTTATTATGATGCTGATTAGCAATGGGAATGAAATATGCATATAAGCAATTAAGAATCAATTATAGAGTTAACAATTATGTGATTATGATGTTAACCTATATCAGTTAGGAAGTCCATTTAAAAACATATTTGTAGGTTTTCACATATTTTACTGAACCTTAAAAGTCATGGTTAGAGATAATTTCCTGAAATTGTTGAATTATCTAGTCAATGTGATATTCTCCAATATTTGGTAGAAAAAAATACTACCGGTGGTCTTCAGGGTTTAGTTATCTTCTTCTTTCCTTGAATTTTAAAGATATAATTAGTCATATAAATAAAATGTTTTGATTCTCTTTTGTATACATAAGCAGTGACTGTAGACTATCGAAGGCAGGTATGTAAAACAATTATTAATATTTCCTAATATTACAAATATTGATTATGATGTCACTACTATAGGGTTTTACTTCATTGGAAATTAATGGATTGTGAAATATAAAGATTACTTATTCTGAATTCAGTATGCATCAGAACGATTGTTTTAGTAGGACATTCTTTTAAAATAAATCAGAAGGTGAATCTTTTGGTGGCGTTGAAGAAAACTAATTTAATTATACTTGTTAAAGCACAGAAAGGAAGATTTTATTCAGGACCATCATGATAGATATAGGCACCATTGCAATGGGATTTTGCAGTCAGGGAGAGATTGGGCTCAACTCTGAATACGGCATGAGAGAATGAGAATTTATAGCCAAGGAGCAGGGTGGGGATCAGTGAACAGAAAATTACTAGGAGAAAACATCAGGGGTATGATGGAGTGTAACTAAACCGACCTAATAGTATTTTTGCTGCAGACAGGCCAGAACGATCAGATATCAACTGGGGAATTGAAGAGAATGAGGAACCCAGTCAGATAATGAGGGTGATCAGATATTAAAGGTGAGGGGTGATGCCTGTTAAACTGACTTGTAGTTTTGCTAATACTAGATTGTGCAAGAAAGTGCATAGATGGTGCTAAGAGATGGCTCTGCAGCATGACTAAAGTTTGGTCACACAGAGTCTTTGTTAGTGGCAAACACTCAGAGAAATATGTTTAGCGTTACTGTTATTTGAAAAGGGTGATGGCTAAAAGGCTTGTTAGATGAGACAATTTTCCATGGTCCTTGAGCATCCCAGCATGTTCTTACTGACTGTGTTACACTGCAGGGTTTGTCTGTCTCCTGAGACTGAACAGTCTCTGCAGTTAGTCATATAGGTAACGAAGTATTCAAAGCGACCAAAGTATAAATACCTTATAATTGCTCCTCCCTTCGTACTGGCTGGCTTGTTGCTTGTGAAAATATTTGTTGCTTGCTATCATGCTTGGTCCTTGCTCAAAAAGTGCTAGGCCTTGGGACTGCATTTCTCACCTGCAGCACAGCCCACTGTATGCCTAATATCCATCTGGGCTGGTGGTATCTCTTCGGAGACATGGAGGTAGGGTCTTTGCTTATGCTCCTGATGTACACAGTGCTTTGAGTAATAAAGCACTGGCCCTGGTCCATTGAGTTTCACTGTCCACTTTCCATGGAATAACCATGCTCTTATGGCAAGTCAACCTGCTTTCATGCCTAATTATCTGCTTTGTAGTTTTGTTGTGCTTTGCCATCTTCCAGGAGATTGGGTTCCTTCCTTGACAACTCTTCTGGATATTTTTTCTCTTCTGTGAAAAATTTTATTTATTTTTTTATTATCTTTAAATCTTAATTACTATTTAGTAATTAAATGTAGTTATCTTGCATCACATATGTTCCATTTCAAAATTAATTTTATAAAAATTCTTTAAAACAAAATGGTGACAATTTGGCTTGTTATCCCCGTTAACATGGATTTTTACATTTAATTTAATTTACTTTAAAAATTTTTTTCCATTTTAACTTTTATTTTAGATCATGGGGTACATGTGCAGGTTTGTTATAAAGGTTTATTGCATAATGCTGAGGTTTGGGGTGCGGTTGAACCTGTCACCAAGTGTATTAGTCCATTTTCACACTGCTATGAAGAACTACCTGAGACTGGGTAATTTACAAAGAAAAGAGGTTTAATTGACTCACATTTCTACATTTCTGCATTGCTGGGAGGCCTCAGGAAACTTACAATCATGGTGGAAGGCAACGGGGAAGCACATCTTACATGGCAGTGGGAGAGAGAGAGAGTGAAGGGGGAAGTGCCACACTTTTAAACCATCAGATCTTACAAGAAGAACTCACTCACTATCATGAGATCAGCATGGGGAAAATCTGCTCCCATGATCTCATCACCTCCCACCAGGTCTCTCTCCTGACATGTGGGGATTACAATTTAACGTGAGTTTCGAGTGGGGACACAGAACCAAACCATATCATCCAGGTAGTGAGCATAGTACCTAATAGGTAGTTTTTCAGTCCTTGTCACCCTCCCTCCATCCCTAGACTATTAGTCCCCTGTGTCTGTTGTTCCTGTGTTTATGTACATGAGTATCCAATGTTTATCTCCCACTTGTAAGTGAGAACACGTGGTACGTGTATTCTGCATTAGTTCGCTTAGGATAATGGCCTCCAAATGCATCCATGTTGCTGCAAAAGACATAATTTTGTGTATTTGTATGGCCACATAGTGTATGTACCACATTTTCTTTATCCAGTCCACCATTGATGGACACCTGAGTTGATTCCATCATTTTGCTATTTTACATAATGCTGAGATGAACATATGGATGCAAATGTCCTTTTGGTAGAACAATTTATTCTCCTATGGGTATAAACTTAGTAATGGGATCACTGGGTCAAATGGTCATCTACCATTTTTTGAGAAATCTCCAAACTGGTATCCTCAATGGCTGGAATAATTCACATTTCCACCGATAGTGTATAAGTATCCCATTTTATCTGCAGCTTTGCCAATATCTGTTTTTTTTTAATTTTTTTTTTTTTTTTTTTTTTTTTTTTTTTTACTTTTTAACAAACACTCTTCTGACTGGTGTGAGATGGTATCCCATTGTGGTTTTGATTTGCATTTCTCTGATGATTAGTGATAATCAGCAGTGTTTTGTGTTTGTTGGACACTTGTATGTCTTCTTTTGAGAATTGTCTTTTCATATTCTTTACCCACTTTTTGATAAGGTTATTTGGTTTTTGTTCATTAATTTGTTTAAGTTCTCTATAGAATCTGGATTTTAGACCTTTGTTGGATGCATAGTTGGTGAATATTTCCTCCAATTTGGTAGGTTGTCTGCATACTTCCTTGATATTTTTTCTTGATGTGAAAAAGCTCTTTAGTTTTATTAGTTCTCATTTATAAATTTTCATTCTGTTGGAATTGCTTTTGAGAACTTAGCCATAAATTCTTTGCAAAGACCAATATCAAGAAGGTTTTCTTCTTTTACAGTTTGGGGTTTTAAGTTTCTAAACCATCTTGAGTTAATTTTTGTACATGGTGATAAGTAGAAATCCAATTTCCTTCTTCCTCATATGGCTAGTAAGTTATCCCAGTACCACTTATTTAGTAGGGAAGCTTTTCCCTTTTGCTTATTTTTGTCAAGGTTTTCAAAGATCAGATGGTTGTAGATGTATGGCTTCATTTCTAGGTCCTCTATTCTGTTCCATTGGTCTATGTGTCTATTTTTATACTAGTACCATGCTGTTTTTGTTGCTGTATCCTTGTAGTATAGTTTGAAGTCATGTATTGTGATGCCTCCACAACGTTGATTTTAATACTCAAGTAATGTTGTCAGACAAGCTACTATCCTTTAAGTTAGAGAAAAAAGAAATAATGATTCTATAAACCATAGCATAAAATGTGGAAATTTGTGTTTTAGCCACTAACTAGGACTGGAATTCTGTAACACTCTGCAAATTTAATTTTTTCTTGATCTTAGTTTTCTCAAGAGGTTGTTTACAGCCTTCAAGCTTTAAAATGACACCTGTCATGTGTCAGGTGCTGTGTTTATATATTGCACTGTGAGCATCAGAATGAGTAGGGCTCAGTGCAAAATTCACTATTTTTAGAATCTATAGAATCTCTAAGAAATGCCAATTTAATAATTTTAAACTTTATAAATATCATCGTCTTATAATCTGTTGTGTGGTATTTGTTTCTCCTACTGATATTAATCAAATGCTGATTATGTGCTGGGCAGTGTGCAAGATGCTTAGGATCCAGTTGTCACTGATATCAACACAGTGCTTCAACTCATAGAGCTTCCTGTTTAATGGAAAAGGACATTTTAAGACAAACACACACCAGTATACTTCATGAAATGGAAGAACAGAGGGATTTAGAAATATAGTGGGGATGGCCAAATATTTGGATTTTCAATTTATTAAAAGTGTTTCTTATGTACCCATAGAATCTGTTCCTTTTGAGTTCACCTTCTGTCTTGAACAGATGTTTTTGCTATAATTTCACAAAATAATGATTTGCTACAATCAGTTGATATACAGATGTTGCTCCTTTTAAAAGATTGCTATTTTGATTTTACTCTTTTCATTTTACTTTTCCCTGATAATATCCTCAAAAGGGTTAAAAAGTTGGTATCACAAGGAGACAATTATCCATGGGTTTCTTATATTTGTGTATGTCTTATAAGCAAAATAACTAACTGCTTTGTTCTGATCTATCTTTTCAAGGATGTCTGTATAGAAACAGCCTTGGATGATCTAGCGTCCACCTTGACCCCGCCCCACCTCGCATCAGAGCAAACCTTGTTTTTTTACAATGTTGAAGGATAAAGTGTCTCTCTCCGGAGCAAGTGGCACGCACGCATTGCTCTCTCTGGAGCTAGTGTGGCAAGATGTGCATCCCAAAATACACCATTTTGGTATAGAGATTATTTTGAGCTTTAGCACTTGAGAAACAGCAGATACAAAAAAGACATTGTAATTTCCTTCATTATAAAAACCTGAGATAAAAATTCCTCATGTATATGGTGTCCTCCCTATACCAGAAAGAAGCAATATTCTTCAATGAGAAATCAGAGCCAAGAAAATTCTGTGTAAACAGACTGTTAAAGTAATTATCATATTCCTTTAGCCTGTTGTGGAAAATTTAGTTACTTATTCACAATTCTCCCTTTTGTTCAATGTAATATAAAAGTATTTAGGTTTTGCTACTTCTTTGAGTCTTTATTTCATTATGATGGTTCCCATGTCATATAAACTTGTGTTTGATTTGTATGCTTTTCTTCTGTTAATCTATCTTATGTCAGTTTAATTTTTAGGCTCAGTCAGGATCCCAAGAACTTAAAAGTAAAATTTACCTCCTCTATCTATGCATACTACCCAGCATTAAAAATGTGGATTTTGTAAACTTAGTGTTTCTCTTCTATAATGAAATCCACTTTGTGGGCAGGTGTCACTTGTTCTTTCTGCCTCAGCTGGTGAAAACTGAAATTTGAGGAAGGAATCAATGCAAATGCTAATATTCTGGTTATTGGTATTGCAGTGAGTAATAAACTATTATTTGTTTCTAGTAAAGATTGTATATATCTGAAACTATGGCAAGCTAACTTATTAATTTGCAAATAGGGTAAAACATTTAGATACTTTACAGTTTTTAGTATCGTATCAGAACCATTGGGCATTGCAAACACACATGGGACATTTTTACATGTGATATTATCAGTCATGTTGATCAAAGGAATAGAGAGGAATAACCAGGTCAAGCAATGCTGATCTAGAAGTTTTAAATGTAAGTCAGAATTTACTTCCATTTTCTTGAAAATGCTAAGAAGAGATAAATATGCATTAGAATTCAAGATTCTAAAACATTTTTTTCCGATTTTATTTGTCCTTACTGTCTGCCTTCACTTTCACATGTCCATTGTGCTTTTTATTTTTTATTTTTTTTGAAATGGAGTCTCACTTTGTCACCCATTGCCCAGGCTGGAGAGCAATGGCACAGTCATAACTCACTGCGGCCTTGAACTGCTGAGCTCAAATGAGCCTCCTGCCTCAGCGTCCTGAGTAGCTGGTAGTACAGAACAGGCATGTGTCACCATGTGGAGCATCTCATGCTTCCTTTTACTTCATGGAGACAAGGACACTCATACGACTGGACCTCACTGGAAGAATGTATGTCTGTGTCTGGCCATGAGGGTAAATCCATATCCTTATACATTTTAACCAACTATTTTTTTTTTTTTTACAAATATAAATGGTTAAAAATACTTTGAGTTTTCATACTTCTCTGCCAAGCCATTCGGTCTCTTGTATCTGCATAAGGGCCCATTGAGGATGGAGCCCAGCAGAATAGATTACACCACTTTCACGCAAACTTTAACCACAGTAACTTTGCCTTTCTTCATGTCACATGTTGTATTTTTAAAAGCACAAGAAAAAAGCTCTTCAGATAATGGAAATTTAGAAACCACTGTTCCTTCACAATTCAAAAGCTCACTTTATTGAGTGAAGCCAACATGTTTATAAGACTTTATCTATTATTAATCTGATGACACTAGTAATCCCATATATATGTATTCATTTCTTAAATTTAGAGAATATTCCAATAAAATTTTCACCAAGCAGATAACAGGATTACTTCTATTTAAAAACCTGTCATTCTAAATGACAGCAGTCTCCTTTGGAGACAAATAAACTGTAGAAAGGATAAAATAATATCTCAGTGTCTTATTTCTGTACTTTTAAATATTAGTATTTTAGAACTAACAGTGAAACTCCATTGAATGGAAAGCATTTTGGTGGGGCACAAATGCTCAAAAAAAATTCAGTGAGGTTAATCTTGGAAGCAGAGAAAAAATAAACTGCATGATTGTCTCACTCATACTGATAAGGTTGATCCACTTTGAAAGCTTATCAGTACCTAGTATTGTCAAAGACATTCATAATTAAAGTTCAAAAATGTAGGTTTTATAATGTTCACAGCAGTTGCTTTTGTTTGTCTTATTGCTATCTTTTTTCCTGCTTCATTATGAATACATTTGTCTAATATATTTTAATTTCGTTAAGTAGTTTCTTTCCTAAGAATGTAAAAGTCCCATACCAACATTCACTGTTGTAAAAAAAGTTTTAAGTTCAAGGATACATGTGCAGGTTTGTTACATAGGTAAACATTGCCTTTGAAACTCCACACTTTTATTAGGTTTATGCTCACGTTGGAATGTTTACCAGCTGTTCCTTTTGCCATAATAATTATTCAAACCTGATTTTCATGTGCATGACAAAGGTAGGCGATTTCTATAATATTTTAATCAATTATAAATGAATGAATAATTTCTCATTATTCACTAGAACCATAGATTTTACTGTATAGTTATTACTTTTTCAATCATCAAGCTTTTTAAAAGTATAGTAAATATAAAATATTCCAGACTTTCTTAAAGCATGGAATTTGACCAAACCCATTAAGATTTATTATTAACTTTGATAATAAATACAAATTAAATATATAGAAATGAAGACAAAAATACATTAAAATGACTTAATGGTCAAAAGTCCAACATGCCAAAAGCTGTTCACATAAGAAACAAGTGAAATGATAGATAAAATCAGCTATGGTTATCTGATTTCTACTAATAAACACACATAACATCTGAAATCCACAGAAGGCTCTCGAATGTTGAGATAGGGGTATTATATTTAAAAATTACGTTGATTTTTTTTTTTAATGTTGCTACCTTTTAGCCTAGGTTGTTCTGGAACACTTTGGCTACTTTTGATGTTTCTAGACACACATATTCCAATTTTCTCTTTTTAAAAATATAGAAATTCATATAGATTTATTTAGTACCATCCAACTAATTAGCGATACGGCCAAGACCAGAATCCAAGACTTTTACATTTATTTCAATATTTTTGGATACTTTTCCAGCTATATAGTAGTCATTTTTGCATGATAAGTTATTGTCATCAAATCAGCATTGGTTGTAAACAAGCCCCTAACAGTTCATCTTAACATTTTATCAGTACTCTCCCTTCTAGGGAGGGTGTACATAGCAAGACCAGTGAATTTCATGATAGTTAAGTCCATTCCCTTGCTGCTTCAGTTGTAAAATAGTTCGTTGTTAAGGAGCAGTGATGTGTGAATACCATGATGTTAAATAAGTATGAAACAAAACCAATTAAAGTCATGCTAAAAAAATAATTCTGGGCAACTTAAAAGTACCCATGATATAATATCTTATAGATGTTTTTAGTGATTCACTGAATCACTATTTCAGTGAAGATGGATTATTGCCTGTATCCTCCACAAGGTGATGAGAGGAATTCAATATAATATAATGGCCATTGGGTGTCAGACTGGTCCTCCTGGGAAATGGTAGTTTTGAATATGAGTCACTCAGCTAGATATGCCTTACTTAAGGGAAGATCTTGTTGTTGACCTCATGTGCAACATTCATCCCTTCTGAATTTCCACAGGTTTTATCTCCCACCATTTGATATATAGATCTTACAAATACATCTAGAGGTTGTTTGCTGTATCTTGCTCACCAGATGCAAGTTTTGTGATATTATCGACATAATAAGATAATATGTTCTGAAGGATGGTGACACAGTTGAGATGAGCAAGTGTACTATGTTATGACACAAAAAGTGACCCAGTGCACTATTTTATGAAACAGAACAGAGACGACATATTCCTGAGGTAATACAGAGAAGATAGGCTGCCTTCCACACAGTATGAAAGCAAACTTTGTGGTGGTCCTTTCTAATACATAGATGCAAGCAATTGCCAATCAACCGTTTCTTTTGTTGTTGTTTGTTTGTTTGGTTTTTTGGGATGGAGTCTCACCCTGTCACCCAGGCTGGAGTGCAGTGGCACGACCTCAGCTCACTGCAACCTCTACCTGCCGGATTCAAGCAATTCTCCTGCCTCAGCCTCCTGAGTAGCTGGGACTACAGGCACCTGCCATCATGCCCGGCTAATTTTTTTTATTTTTAGTAGAGGCGGGGTTTCACCATGCTGGTCAGGCTGGTCTCGAACTCCTGACCTCATGATCCACCTACCTCAGCCTCCCAAAGTGCTGGGATTACAGGTGTGCGCCACTGCACCTGACCCAGATCAATAGTTTTATACCAGCTACTGAGCTTCATGCTATCTGCTCCAATATATATACAACATTTGAAACAACAGCTGCAATTGGAGGCAATTGCTAATTAAGTTTGCAATAGCTCCTTTTAGTCTACAGCATCAATATTTCTTCACAAGTCCAAGTGGCATCTTAAGTGAAAATAAAGTAGAACTCACTTTTCTTGTATCTTTGATGGTGGCATAATTCCTTGCGATTGTACTACAGATGACATATGACTTTTTTTTCCCCCACTATTCACATAAAATGAGATCAAAGACCTCTACTTTTTTATTGTACCATAAGAGCATTTTCACCATGGGCCAAGCAACCAGTGTGGGGATTCTGCTAGCTATAGAGTATGAATATTTCAACTATGCATTCAGAACTCGGGAAGGTAACTACAGAATGGTTTTGCAGATTTACTATGCCCACTTACAGATGGATTCAAGCCAACATTCCATTTCTCAAATGACCTCCATAAGCCTCTACTCTGAGTCATGGACAGTAGCGACCTGTTGAAGTATTAAAAATTTATGTCAGCTCAGAGCCAGTGTATTGAGTAATACTTAAAAGGTCTGGATACTTTTTTTTCTTCAAAGCATTTTACTTTGGAAAATGTTCACAGGCTTCTTTGGGGAAAGTTGGAAAGACTCTTTCCATTACTTATTTGTAGGTTTATTTCTAGGGTCTACCTTCAGGGGAAACCCAGTTTCTACTTCATTCCAGGAGCTCTAGAATCTGTCTTTTGAATCACATCTGGGAAGTAGGTTAGAGATCCTTGATTCTTTAACTTGGCGATTCCCTCAAGTATCTTCAGCCCACTTACATTTGTCTTAGCCTGATTGTGGATCTGTAGCAAAATACCAGAGATAGGGTAATATATAATGAACAGAAATTTATTTCTCATGATTCTGGATGTTAGGGAATCCAAGTTCAGAGTGCCAGTGGGATTGATGTTGGGTGAGGGCTGCTCCCTGCTTCCAAGATGGACCTTATTGCTGCATCCTCCAGCTGGGAGAAGCATGGAAGAAGGGATGAAAAGGCAACTTTGAGACCTTTTATAGGAGTGCTAATCCCATTCAAGAGAGTGGAGCCATTATGATTTAATCACACCCTCAAGGCACACCTCTTAATACCGTCATATTGGGTATTCAATTTTAACATGAATTTTGAAGGAGATGTTATTTTTCAAACTATAGAAAATTTGTTTTTAATCTATGTTTTCCATTTTACTTACTAATAAATCATTGACTTGATTTCCTTCTGTTTCAATTAGGGTTCACTCAGAGAAGCAGAACCAGTGGGACATTTATTATGGGAAATGATTTATGGGAAATGGAAATTGACTAAGTAGTCTTTGCAAGGACATTTCTGTATCAAATGCTAGAGGCCGAAGTCCACAGACAGGCAGGGAGAAAAGATAGCAAGAAGTCTGGAACCGCAGGCAGACAGACTCAAAGCCATGTTTCTTCTTGTTACCGCTGTCATTAGTGATGAGGGCATCCTCGAAAACAGAGTCCTTTGCCATAGAGATGGCCTAAGGTGACAAAAAGTCCTTTGTCATAGAGGTGATATGTATTACATGTGGCCTAAGATTCAGAGAAAATAAATGAAGGTATAGCGAGAAGACCTAGCTGCTGCTGTATGCCAGTGAGGTGAGTTAACAGACTATCCATATCCTACAAAATGGTTTCTTCCTGCCTTTTTGGCACCCGTATCAGAGCATATAAAAAGGGAATTCTGGGAAATACTCTTCAGCTTAGCCAAGTGAACACATAACAAAGTCATCACATCTATTGTTCTCATTCCCAGGAGCACCTCGAATACTCACTTCGTCAAGTCTCTGCAGACCAAAACATTGTGATTACTGCGAACTATACCCACCTTAAAGACAGAGGTAAAAGTTATCAGTTGTTGGCCTACGCTGCTCCACAATCCCATTACCACTACTTAAATTAAGAGGTAACACCTGTAGTCATGGACTGGACAAAGACAGCCATTTTAGGGCTATCCTTTCCAAGCATGTTGGTACTCTTCTCATCATTGTAACTTCTCAAGTCACTTATAAATGGACTATCTTTTGGATTCTTCTCAATTCACTGGTGAAGGAAATATTCTCTGAGCTTTTCTTGGAAACATGATTAGCTTGGATAACTGAATAATCCATGCTGAATCTTCTTTTCCTAAGCACTTTCATTTTTACCCCTGCCTGTTAAGTTCTAGTATCTCAATTCTATTTAACGTAGGACAACATAGTATCCAGATTTCAGTTATTCATCAAGTAAACTATTAGAGATACTCATTGTTGCTGAAGCTGTAACCCATATTAATAATTAAATCCCATCTAATGTTATAATATTTTTTCCTCATAAAATAACACATTTAGAATTTTTCCCCACATGCATTTCCAGGTTTCAGTTGATATGAATTGAGAAAAATCAGGCAAATCTTTTACCTTTTATTCTATCTCCTTTTAGGTCATGATTTATCCTTATTCTTTTGAGAATATGCTGGTTATTTAATTCTGAGTCAGGAATACATGAGGGATGGTACCTGTGAGTCTTAAATACAATCAGCATCCCCTTGAAAGTCATCTGCCTCAAACAAAGTTATTAGAATTTTAAAGCAAAGGAATGTTAATATTCTTAGTCAGGGGAACAGCTTTTTCTTCTTAAAAGCAAAGTAAAAGAAGATGGGGGGAGTGGAGAGTGTAAGTAATCATCTCTATAAGAATGTGTATGAATTCTCTCATTCTATATTCAGGGTTTTTCACATTTTTCTAATAAACATTCTCACATTCATGTAAGAACCCCAGAGAGTGAGTTTCCTCATTTCATTTGCATGATACATCTTTACTTGTAAAGTAAAAATTTGTTTTTTTTATATCAATCCCATGGCTACAGAAGATAAAATATTCTTTTAAGTCATCATGGGAGTTCATACAATCATATGTTTCCCTTATGTAAAAAATACTTCCTTCTATCTTTTCCTCCCATGCATGCCTTTGTTCTCTCATATTCTTTCCACATCAATTTTCAAATTTTTTTTATGGATTTCTAAGCAGGATACACATTTAATACAATGTAGGAGAAAATTTGAAAGAAAAGTAATCAAACAAATGATAATATCAGAAAATACAATGAGACGGGGATAGAGGATACCATGTTTTACTTTGTTCATATATGTTGAATTGTGTGTATATATATATATATATATTTTTAAATATATATATTTGAAGTGTATTGACTATCATTGTAACATAATAATAATTGTAAAATGACCCCAAGATTTCCAACCTTTGTTCCACATGACTTATATAATTTCCTCATCTTGAGTGTACTCACAACCTGCAAGTTTGATGCAATAATACTCTCATGATTATGCCATATTACATGAAAAAGGAGATTCTGTAGATGTACTAAGGTCACTAATTAGTTGACTTTGAATAAATAAAATAAGAGATAATATATATTGGCCTGACCTACATGAGTCCTTTGTGTATAGGTCTAGAAGTCAGAGTGAAGGAAATTCAGGTTAAAAGCAACAAAGGTGTTTTCTTTCTGGTCTTGAAGGAAAACTGCCATGTTGTGGAGAGGACAGAAAATAGCAGGCAATCTCCCAGCACTGAGAATGGCCTCGTCTTCCCAACAGCCAGCAGGAAGGCTGGAATCTCAGTCCTACAACCAAAAGAAACTCTATTGTAACAAGCTGAATCAGTCTGGAAGAAGACCTTAAGCTTCAGGTGAGGCACCTTGCTTTCAGACTATTAGCAAAAATGTACCCACTATGTGCGAACTACTTTCAAGAAAAGCTGGACTAATTTACATTCCCAACAATAGTGTATAAGCAGGTTTTTTTCTCTACAATTTTGCCAGCATGTTTCGTCTTTCCAATAATAGCCATTCTGACTGGTCAGTGATGTTGGATATTTTCTCATATGTCTGTTGGTCATTTGTCTATCTTTTTAAAAGGGTCTGTTTAAGCCTTTTGACACTATTTAACGGAGTTGTTTTTCACTTGTAAAGTTGTTTAATTTTCTTATAGATTAGAAAGAAATATTTTAGAATATTAGACCTTTGTCAGATGCATAGTTTGAAAATATTTTCCCTATTCTGTGGGTTGTCTGTTTACTCTGTTGATAGTTTACTTTGCTGTGTAGAAGTTCTTTAGTTTAATTAATTGTCATTTGTCAATTTTTGTTTTTCTGCAATCGCTTTTGAGGATTTAGTCATAGGTTATTTGCCAAGGTCAATGACCAGAAATATATTTCCTTGGTTTTCTTCTGGAATTTGTATAGTATGAGGTCTTAAATTTAAATATTTAATCCAGACTGAGTTAATTTTTGGATATGGTGAAAGATAGGGTTCAGTTTTATTCTGCCTATGGCTAGCCAGTTATCTCAGCACCACTAATTAAATATGGACTCTTTTTACCACTGTTCATTTTTATTGACTTTGTCGAGGATCAGATGGTTGTATGTATGTTACTTTATTTCCAGGCTTTCTAACCTGTTCCATTGGTCTATGTGTCTTTTTTGTACCAATACCATGCCATTTTGATTACTGTAGCCTTATAGTATAGTTTGAAGGCAGGTAATATGATGCCTCCAGCTTTGTTCTTTTAACTTATGATCATTTTGGTAATCTGGGCTCTTTTTTAGTTCAACGTGAATTTTAGAATTTTTTTTTTGAATTTTATGAAAAAGGATTTTGGTAGTTTGATAGAAATAGGATTGAATTTGTAGACTGCTTTGGGCAGTATAGCCATTTTAATAATATTAATTCTTCCAATCCATGAGTATAAGATGTTTCCATTTCTGTTATCCCTTATTTCTTTCAGCAGTGTTTTGTTGTTCTCCTTGCAGAGATCTTTCACCTCCTTGGTTAGATGTATTCCTTGATATGTTATTTTATTGAATTGTAACTATTGTAAATAGTATTTAGTTCCTGATATGAATCTCAGCTTACATGTTATCAGTGTATAGCAATGTTAATCATTTTTTTCCATTGATTTTTATATCCTGAAACTTTACTTAAGTCATTTTTTCAGGTCTAGGAGCCTTTTGGTGAAGTCTTAAGAGTTTTCGAGGTGTAGAACCATATCATCAGCAAAGGAAGAGAATGGAACTTCTTTTCTGCCAGGCATGGTGGCTCACACTTACAATCCCAACACTTTGGGAGGCTGAGGCAGGCAAATCACCTGAGGTCAGGAGTTTGAGACTATCTTGGCCAACATGGTGAAACTCCATCTCTACTAAAAATACAAAAATCAGCCAGGTGTGGTGGCGGAGGGACCTGTAATCCCAGCTACTCAGAAGACTGAGGCAGGAGAATTGCTTGAACCTGGGAGGTGGAAGTTGCAGTGAGTCTGGGTCATGCCAATGCACGCCAGCCTGGGACACAGAGTGAGACCTCCTCTCAAAAAGAAAAAAAAGAGAGAGAGAGAGAGAGACAGAGAGAATGGAACTTCTTTTCTGATTTGCATGCCTTTTATTTCTTTCTGTTGCCTGATTGTTCTGGGTAGGTCTTTCACTACTATATTGAATAGGAGTGGTGAGAGTGGGCATCCTTATCTTTTTCCTCTTTTAAAGGGAATGCGTCCAGCTTTTGCCTGTTCAGTATGATGTTGGCTCTGGGTTTGTTATAGATGGCTCTAATTATTTTCAGGTATATTCCTTTGATGCACAGTTTGTTGGGAGTTTTTAACATGCAAGGAAAATGGACTTTATTAAAACCTTTCTCTACATTTGCTGAAATAATCATATGGTTTTGTTATAAATTATGCTTATGTGAAGAACACATTCATTGATTTGCATATATTGAACCAAACTTGCATCCCAGGAATGAACCCTACTTGATTGTGTTGTAGTACCTTTTTGATGTGCTGCTGGATTCAGTTTGCTACAACTTTGTTGAGGATTTTCAAATCTATGTTCATCAGGGACATTGGCCTGTAGTTTTCAATTTTTCTTGTGTCTTTGCCAGGTGTTGATATCAGTGTAATGCTGGTTTTGTTGAGTAAATTAAGGACAGGTTCATCCTCCTCAAATTCTTGGAGTACTTTTAGTATAATTAGTAGCAGCTCTCCTCTGTGTGTCTGGTCTAATTCAGGTGTGAATCCATCGCATACAGGATTTTTTTTTGGTTGGTCGTCTTTCTTGACTGACTCAGTTGTGGAACTCTATTGTTCTGTTCAGGACTTCAATTTCTTCTTGATTCAGTATTTGGAGATTGGTGTTTCCATAAATTTATTCATTTCCCCTGTAGTTTCTAGTTTGTGTGCATAGAGATGTTCATAACAGTCTGAGAATCTTTTGTATTTCTGTGTGATCAGTTGTAATATCACCTTTGTCATTTCTGTTTGTGATTATTTGATTCTCTCTTTTGTTTAATCTAGTTAGCAGTTTATCATTGTTGTTTATCCTTTAAAAATCAACTTTTAATGTGCTCATCCTTTGTATGAATTTTTGGGTCTCGTTTTGGTTCAGTTTTGCTCTCTTATTTATTTCTGTTGTCCTGGTAGCTTTGGGGTTATTTTAGTTTTATTTTTCTAATTCCTTTAGGTGTGATGTTAGATTGCTAATTTGAGATCTTTCTAAATTTTTGACAGATGCATTTAGAACTATAAACCATCCTGTTAACATTTTGCTACATCCCAGAGATTTTGGTATATTTCTGTATCTGTTTTCATTTGTTTCCATTTTTACAAAATTTCTACCTTAATTTTGCTGTTTACCCAGAAGTCATTCAGGATTATTTTGTTAAATTTCCACCTAACTGTGTGGTTTTGAGAGATCTTCTTAGAACTCATTTCTATTTTTATTCCACTGTCATTTGAGAGTATGATTGCTGTGATTTCAATTTTAAATTTTCATTAAGATTTTATGTCCAAGAATGTGGTCAATCTTGCAATATGTACTCTATGCAGATGAGAAGAATGTGTATTCTTGGTTGTGTATATATGTTTATGTGTGTGTATATATGGCTGATGGGTGGAATATTCTATAGCTGTCTATTAGGTCAAATTGTTTAAATGTTGAGTTTAAGTTTAAAATTTATATTGATTTTCTCTCTCGATGATTCCTCTAATGCTGTCAGTGGAGTATTGAAGTCCTCATTATTATTGTGTGGCTAAGTGTTTTCACAGGTCCAGAAGCACTTGTTTTATAAATCTGGAGTCTCTAATGTTGGGTACGTAAATATTTAGGACTCTTAAAACTTCAATCTTTCTCCACCCCTTTTCTTTGAGCTTATAAATGTTGTTACATATAGGATGGGTCTCTTGAAGACAACAGACAGTTGGGTCTTTTATTAAATCCAACTTGCCACTCTGTTCCTTTTAAGTGTGGCAATGAGACTGTCTACCTTCAAAGTTAATATTGAATATGTGAGACCAGGCATGGTGGCTCATGCCTGTAATCTCAGCACTTTGGGAGGCCAAGGCAGGTGGATCACCTGAGGTCAGGAGTTGGAAACCAGCCTGGTCAACATGGGGAAACCCCATGTCTTTACTAACAATACAAAAAATAAGCTGGGTGTAGTGGCAGGTGCCTGTAATCACAGCAACTTGGTAGGCTGAGGCAGGAAAATCGCTTGAACCTGGCGGGTGGAGTTTGCAGTGAGCTGAGATCACACCATTGCACTCCAGCCTGGGCAACAAGAGCGAAACTCCATCTCAAAAAAAAAAAAAAAAAAAAAAGATATGTGAGGTTTTGATCACCTTATGGATTTGTTAGCAGGTTGCTTTTCAGTTTATATTGTGTAGTTGCTTTATAGAGTTTGTGGATTATGTACTTACATGTGGGGAGATTTTTTGGTAGCAGGTATTGTTCTTTTGTTTCCACATTTATAACTTCCTTGAAGATGACTTATAAGGTTGGTTTAATGGTAAAAAATAAAAATCCTTTTGCAATTGTTTGTTGGAAAAGATTTTATTTCTTTTTTACTTATGAAGCTTAGTTTGACAGGGTATGAAATTCTTGGTTGGAATTTCTTTTTTTTTTTCTTTTTTCTTCTTTGTTTAAGAATGTTGAAACTAGGCCCCCATCTCTTCTGGCTTCTCCTAAGAAGTCTGCTGTTAGCCTGATGGGGTCTCCTTTGTATATGACCTGACCTTATTCTCTAACTTCAAGATTTTTTCTTTAGCATTGATCTTGGAAAGTCTTGGTGACTATATGTGTTGGCGTTGTTTATTTTGTATATTATCTCACTAATGTTCTCTGGATTTATTATATCTGAATGTCTACATCTATAGCAAGACTAGAGGAGTTTTTTTATTATTCCCTCAAATAAAATGTGTCTTTCATGTTGTTTACTTTTCCTCCTTTCTCAGGAATGCCAGTGATACATAGTGGTTTTTTTTTGTTTGTTTGCATGATCCCATATTTCTCAAACTCCTTGTCCCTTTCTTTAATTATTTTTTAAATTTGTATCTAACCAAATTACTTCCAAAGACAAGTCTTCAAGCACGGAAATCATTTCTTTTGCTTAGTCTTGTATATTGCTACAGCTTTCAATTGAATTTTGAAATATCTTAAGTGAATTTTTTAATTCCAGAAGCTCTGATTGATTTATTTCCAGATATTTATCTCTTCCTTAATTTCCTGGATTGCTTTAGAAGTTCTTTTCTGTTGATTTTTAACATTTTCCCGAATCTTATTGAGCTTTCTTGCTTTGAATTCTTTATCTACCATGTCTGAGTTTCTGTTTTGGTATAGGACCATTGCAGGAGAGCTAGTATGATCCTATGGTGGTGTCACAGCATTCAGATTTTACATGGTGTTCGTTCCTTCCCATCTGGAGATGCTGGCACTTCTAAGTTTTGTAACTGTTTTTATGGAGATGTCATTTTACTTCTTTTATTATTTCCCTGTCTTATTATTATTTTTCTACCTCTACCTCTTTCTTATAGGATATGACTGCACAGAATGTCGGGTGGGATCTTTTGGCTTTGCTTCTATATCTCTATGCATTTATGTTGCCTGGTTTTATATTGGGCTGTATGGTTCAAACTACAGGCTACTAGATTGGGCTGATGGGTAAGAGCCAACTGTGGCCAGTGCAAATGAGTAAACATATAGTCATTGTTTACTGGGAGAAAGCCTCGTGCTGCAGGCAATGAGCTAATCCATGGAGTGCATAGTGGTCTGAGTTCCTTGCTTATCCCTGTAAGGTGGGGACCCATATGGGCAAGGTCAGACCAGCCATGCCCACCTAAGGTGGGCCCCGTTTGATCACAATCTCTGCACAGGAGGGATGGGCAACTTAGGCTGCTGGTTCAGGTGTGCACATGCTCTGAATGCCTGGAGCTGTATCTGAGTGTGGAGTGGAGAGGACCTCACTGCACCACAATCTATGGAAAGGAGGGTTAAGGTGGAAAGGAGGGTTAAGCCTGGGCATGGAACGGAGAGGGCCCCACTGTACCAGATTCTTAGAGAAGCAGGCTGAGACACACAGAATGTCACACACAGGCTAGTTCCTCCCTGTGTGAGGGAGTGTTTTGATTGCCTGGAGATCTGCCTGGGCATGGAGCAGGGAGGACCTGCCAGTGCAGGAATGGTGGGGTGGCTCAGGCTGCTGATCCTGGAGAGCAAGTGCTCTGAATGCCTGAATATGTGTCTAGGTGCAGAAGAGAGAGGGTCCTGCTGCACCCCAATTTATGCACGAGAAGAGTGGGACAGCTTAAGCTTTTAATTCATGTGAAAGGGCACTCTTAGTGTCTGGAGATATGCCTGGGCGTGGAGCAGAGAGGGCCCCACTGAACCAGGTTCCTAGAGAGACAGGCTGAGACAGCCAGGAATGTCACACACAGACTAGTTCCAGGTTGTCCGGTTGGCCTTGGCTACAAATCTCAGCACCCAGGAGAAACTATGGCAGCAATGGCTCTCCTACCCCACAAGGGATGAGAGAGAGCACCATTTCAGTGCATACACCTGGAGCACTTTCCACACTTGTCACTTAATTCTGGCTGTGGAAGCTACTACCCAGCTCCATAGCAAGTACTATAATCCCTGGACTAATACTAAAACACCTGCACAGATACATTGCTGGGTTGCCAAAGAATGACTGTGTGTGAGCCCGGATCAAAACTGGCATCCTGCTGTCTGTCACAGGACTGGGAAAATGCCTGCAGCTATTCACAGTGTCTTTCTCTTGGAGTCTCAAAGCCTTTCCCTAAATTAGCTCCAAGACCTGAGAGAAAGAAAAATAAAAAGTGTACTCCTTTGGCCTGCATTGCATGACTCCACACTGGAAAAGTGAGTCACAGAGAGAGATTAGTTTTTCTACTTTTTTTCCTGTAGACACTTAGAGCTATATATTAATACTTTCTTCTTAGTACTGCTTTTGCTGTATCCCATTGATTTTAGTAAGTTGTGTATCCATTTTCATTTGTTTCATTTGTTTGTCCTTCTTAATATTTTCATTGACCATTGTCCTTCTTAATTTTTTCACTGGTCATCCAGGAGCAGATTGTTTAATTTCCATGTTTTTGTGTAGTTTCCAAAGTTCTTATTATTTATTTCTAGTTTTACTTCATTGTAGGTAGAGGAGAAAACTGATGTGATTTCTTTTTTCTTTCTTTCTTTTTTTTTTACTTTTTTAAGACTTATTTTTGGGGCTAATATATGGTATCTCCATGAGAATAATGCATGTGCTGAGGAAAATAATGTAGGCATTGAATGAAATTCTCTTTAAATCTCTATTAGGTCCATTTGCTCTATAATGCAGATTCAGTTCAATGTTTCTTTGTTGATTCTCTGTGTGGAAGATCTGTCCAATGTTGAAAGTGGGGCATCAAAGTCTCTAGCTAGTAATGTAGCCTTGACTTTGTATGACATGGCTGACTATATTAGTCTGCTCTTGCATTACTATAAAAATACCTGAGACTGGGTAATTTCTAAAGAAAAGATGTTTAATTGGCTCATGATTCCAAAGGCTCTACACAAAGCATGATGCTGGCATTTGCTCATCTTGTGGGGAGGCCTTGGAAAACTTTCAATCATGGCAAAAAGTGAAAGGGAAACAGGAGTGTCTTACATGGCCAGAGCAGGAGGAAGAGAGACGGGGCCTGTGCTACACACTTTTAAACAACCAGATCTTGTGAGAACTCACCATACAGTATCAAGGTTGGGGGATGGTGCTAGATCATTCATGAAGAATCCACTCCCATGACTCAATCACCTCTCACCAGGCCCTATCTCCAACATTGGTGATTGCGTTAGTTCATTCTTACACAGCTATAAAGACATACCTGAGACTGGGTAATTTATAAAGGAAAGAGGTTTAATCCACGCTCCGTTCTGTGGGTTGTACAGGCTTCTGCTTCTGGGGAGGCCTTAGGAAATTTATCATCATGGTGAAAGGCAAAGGGGAAGCAGACACATCTTCACATGGCTAGCAAGAGAGAGAGAAAGAGTGAAGGGGGAGGTGCTAGATACTTTCAAACAGCCAGATCTCCGGAGAATTCTAGCCTGAGATAGCACTGGCGGTGATAAGTTACAGCAGATCTGAGTCCTACCCTTCAAGATAGCAAATTCCCTTCTTGCCTAGGCTATGTCTAAAAATGTCATTTGGAAGGTAGAGACTAGAATGAGGACCTCAGGACTCTGCATGGTGCCCTATCCTGCTGTGGCTGAGCTGGTGTCCAAGTTTCAAGAAAAGTCCTGTTTACTCTCTTTTCTCCTCAAGCAACAGGAAGGAGAATGTTCCAGAACTGTGAGCTCTGCTGCCTGGGGGTGGGGGAGGGGTGACACAAGCCCTCCCTTTGCTGCCCTTGCTTGTATCTCAATAGGTCACGGGCAGTCCAAGTCTACTGGCTCCAAGCCACCACAGCACCAGAACTTTTCCAATAATTGCACTCCTTGTGTCCTAGATTACCTTTCATATTTGTTTATTTATTTATTTGAGATGAAGTTTCACTCTGTTGCCAGGCTGGAGTGCAGTGGTCTGACCTCCACTCACTGCAACCTCCGCCTCCCTGGTTCAAGCGATTCTCCTGCCTCAGCCTCCTGGGTAGCTGGGACTACAGGCGTGTACAACTATGCCCAGCTGATTTTTCTATTTTTAGTAGAGACGGGGTTTCACCATGTTGGACAGGATGTTCTAGATCTCTTGACATCGTGACCTGCCTGCCTTGGCCTCCCAACGTGCTGAGATTACAGGTGTGAGCCCGCACGCCCTTCTGCCTTTTATATTTATTTAGGATCCAGAGTGCTTTAGCACATGGTGTTGGGGCTTGCCAGAACTGAGGTTTCAACCACTAACGTGGACAGTTTGCCTCTGCCTAGTGCTGGTTTAAATTTGCCTCTGTGGGCTCTGACTGCATTCTGCCCAGTGTTGCTTTCCAGTATGTCAGGCAGCTGTGAGTTTCAGTGCAAAGTCCTGCAATCTCTGCACTTTCTACCCCAGCTCACAGATTCTCTGCTTGTGTTATATGGCTATTGCCGGGGGATGAACGAGGGTTGCTGAAAGCAATTCAAGACTGTCTTTGCTACCACCTTTAGTGCCTCTTTTCATGATGTTAAAACCGGGTACTGTGGTCACTCATTTGATTTTTGGTTCTTATGAAGGTGGCTTTCTGTGTGAATAACTGTTCAGTTTGGTGTTCCTGTAAAGGGGGATGGTCTTTAGAGGGAGTCTACTTAGTCGTCTTTCTCTGCCTCCTCTCCAGAATCTCTTTGTTAATCAAATGCAGTAACTTCCTACATTTCTCTGCTGTATCCAGTCTTATCTCCCATGAATCTGTTTATACGGTAGCAGAGAAAGTGACCTACCTTTTAAAAAACCTGACCATGTTGCTGTCACCAAAACATTCTGTTTTTTAGCTCCTCCTTAGGTACAAATTCTCAAACTTCTTAATAATTTTCTTTCATAACTTTGTGCTTACTGATCTATGTCAACTTTTTTTTTAATCCTAGCTTTGCACTTTATATTTAACCACACAGAACTCTTGTGAGACTGAGCCCTTAGCCTGTGAAATCTGCCGCTATCTCTGGATAGATACTCGTATTGCTTTACCAATACTATGATGTTTCTTGTCATAATTATTTACTCTGTGTTCTTTTCTTCCTGAAATGTCCTAGGGTTTTCTTTAATCAACTTCTCTTTATCTTTTCTGTATCATATCTAGTACCACCTCATGGCCCAATCCACATTTCATGTCCTCTCTGTAATAACATCCCAAGCATTTCTCTAACGCTGAACTTGGTTTCATAATAGTTACCTATGTGATTATACTTGAAAAAAGAGACTGCCTCGCCTCTGATTCTCCATTGCTCTATGCAGTTTGTGTTAATGGTATAAAGATAACAAGTATTTATTAAGTAAATGAGTACAGCGTAAGCAGTGAGTATATTTTCAAAATAGAGTTAAATTACTTGAGAAACAGAGTTGCTGATAATCTTTATGATCCTTATTTTCTTTTAATTATTTTATCAAGTTTTGTCTCTTAATGCAGAGCTAATGAATACGTGTAAATTCAACTCTGGGTAGGAGACTTGAGATAAATTAAGAGTATGTTCTGTTGCCAATTTTGCCCAAATAGTATATTATTCAGTTTCCAAACTTACTTTTTACTTCACTTCCAAAAACGTATCTTAAACATCGTATCAGGTAGCTGTGGTTTGCTTATCCTTCATATTCAATAATTGACCAAGATTGCTTTTACCTCCTAAGAGATTAAACATCTAAATCTTCTCTGCAATATTGTAAATTTATATAGTTCATTTCCAAATTATCAAATATCATCCTACTTCTTCAGTGTCTATCAGAAATGTCATCTCTGCTTTTAGATTTACTAACTTGAATTCATCATCCACATGATTTTATTCTTATCTCTTTAAATGAAATTTAATGCTGTATGATATTTCCTTTATTGAGCTTGGTTTCCAGAGATCTGTAGGACTCTGGTGAGAGTGTGTTGGACGTGAAGATCGAAGGTTGACTTTTTCCAATGAGTCTGGATTCGAAACAAGAAATGAGCTACTTCTTCATTGCCAGGATGGTTGGAAGTCAAACAATATCTGAGAGCAGAAAGCCCTCTTCTATTTATCTAACTCAGTAGCAGTGAGAGTCTATCTTTCATCTGTAGCATCCCAGGGAAGGAGTCCCATGTACCTCAAAGATCCTGAGGATTCTGGCTATGAAGCATATGTAAACGTTAAAATCTAAGTCTAGATTCATTGGCATAATGAAATTGCAGCTTTTCTGATAGGCCTCAGGAGGAAGAGAGAGAAAAATAAGATGGAAAATTTGAAACACATGGCAAGGGAGAAAAGCTGCTGAAAGAGACGGATGGACACCTGATTTGTTTAAGCATTTAGGAAGATGTATTCAGAACTTAGATTAAATGAGAGACAATTAAGACCAACGTTAATGACTTAACAGGTTTAGGAAAATTTTGAGGAAAAGAATAGGGGCTTCAAAGGGAGCAGAGGGGCCAGATGGAGCATCAGAAATAACAAAACAATTGATTGAAGAAAATTTGAGCTAAGTGAAGAACTGTGTTTTCATATTGAGAATACCCACTGGGTCAGTCCTAGGCTACACTAATGAGAAAGAATTTCTAACTGGGCAAAGCCTGATAAAATTAATGATAATGATAAAGAAACAATTTTAATTGTATATGTAAGGATAAGTCATCAGTAAATAAATATATTTACATTACCAGTGGTTACAAAATATCACTTATTTACTCAAGATATTATTTGCATCTCAGATGCCGAAAGGTATTTGAAGATATGTAATAATTCAAAAGTGTATTACATAAGTATCCCATCCATGTAATTATCTATCTATCTATCTATCTATCTATCTATCTATCTATCTATCTATCTATCTGTCTGTCTATCTCTGCCCCCAGTTGCTGGCACAGAACTTCAAAAACTCTTGTAGTTGATATTTCCTGGATGATAAGGGCATCTTTTGCTCAAATGAGATGACCCTTGGTGGACTCCTGAATGGAGACCAGTCACCAAAACACCAACCTGTGATAAACTCAGAGCTTTCAGTCACACTTTCCATTGTTTAGAGTGGGGAGAGGGACCAGAAATGGAGTTAACAACCAATCATGCCTTCATGACAAAGCCTCTACAAGAATCCCTGAACTATGGGGCTTTGGAGAGATTCAGGGTGAACGGCCACATTCATGTGCCAGAAAAGTGGCATGCTCCAACTCCATAGAAACAGAAGCTCCTGCGCTTGTAACCTTTTCAGACTTCACCCTATGTAGTTCTTTATCTGCCTGTTCATCCATATCTTTTATTATCTCCTTTATTAATAAACCAGTAAACATAAAAAAGTGTTTTCCTGAGTTCTGGGAGATGCTCTAGCAAATTATCCCCCAAAGGGGGTTATGGGAACCCTGATGTATAGCCAGTTAGGTAGAAGCACAAATCACAACCTATGACTTGTGATTAATATCTATAGCAGGGGGCACTCTTGTGGGACTGAGCCCTTAGCCTATAAGATCTGTCACTGTCTCTAAATCAATAGTGTCAGAATGGAATTGAATTAAAGGACATCCAGCTGGTACTGGAGAATTACTAAGTCAGTGTTGGGGGACAACTCACTACATCTTGGTGACTAGAGATGAATGAAATATTCTGTGTTGAGTGTGTAAGAGTAAACACTTTGGTTTTTCCTATCTCTATTATTACCTAAGCAAATAAAAAGGAACAGCAACAAACCAAAACTGAGACCTCAAAATGTGGCAATGAAGAGAAGACGGAATAATAGTATAAATATTGATATAAATAAATTGAAAGATGTAGCTATAGATGTAGACAAATAAATTGTGTGTCTGTATTATATACATATTGTAGAGTAAACTATTAGTCGTTAAGTGCATACTTTCTGGTCTGGTTTGAGTATTACATAAGATTCACAGAAAGCACACGTTGTCAAGATAATGCTAATAAAAACTACACTATTTCAGCCAAGATTCAAGGTAGGCAAAATTCAAGAAAATTATGTGTATTGATACCTGAATAACTTAAAGAAGGTAGATTGTTTGTAACTCAAAGGATAAATGTTTGGGGGAATTGATACTCTATTCTCCATGATGTGCTTATTTCACATTGCATGCCAGTATCAAAACATCTCATCTATCTCATAAATATCCACAGTTACTATGTACATACCACAACATTTAAAAAAATATATTAAACAAATTTTTAAATGAAACAGCTGAATTTATAGTTTGATAATCTCCATTTATGGCAATTTAGCATCCTCTTCAATAAATGAATGTATTCAGTTAAGGAAAGAATTTATTCTACATGAAAGCAGATAGGAAGTAGAGATTCAAGTCAGGTATTTCAGGTGTTGAGTAAATAAAAACAGATACATACTATAGAATATGTGAACCTAGGAAAATCAGATGAGCAAAAAATTGAGAGTTAAAGGAATGCAATAGCTTAATTTAATAAATTATAACACACAAAGATAAGATCACCCACTTTATAGTTACAAAGTCAGAAACTAGTACACCTATATGAAAATGGAGTATAGAAATATTGATCTTAATAGGTGGCTTAAAAAATCCAGCAGTATAGGAATTATTATTCCTATTATATTAGCATAAGTATGAGTATCTGAGTTATCAAAAATATGTTGGAGGCACTTATTGGCATTGTTCATAGTGATTTGAAACCTGTTAACTTTCTAATCAGTTAATGGGGTGCACAAAAACCAATTGATCTGGGGATTACAAGTCATGTAATTCTCTTGGGATCTGTAACCAACAAATCTGGTTGGTTACAGATACAACAGTAATCAACCATATACAACAAATATTTTTTAAGATTCTTAGACTGTCACAGTTAAGTATAGACCACCAGAAGCAATAGAAACTCCATCTTCCTCAAGAGAAAATAAAAATCAAACCCAAGACCCAAAACTGATGTTTGGTCCTTAGGATACATTCTCTATTAATGACTTATGGAGAAATGCCATTTCAGCATGCAAAAACATACTCAGATTTCTAAACCCTCTGCCATAATTTCCACTAATAATAACATTGAATTTCCTGGTATTCTAGATAAACTTAAGATGTGTTGAAGTATGGTTTAGTAAAGGATTCTACACATGATATATCAATTTCGGAACTCGTGGTGCATTGTCTGTTCAATGTCAAACCCACCCAGGTAGTCAGATGGATAAGAAAACAACTTAGAAATAAATATATCCTGGATCAACTTGTTGGTCTAAATTCTCCCAACAATAATTTTAAAAGCTGTTAGAACTTTATATTAGTGTGGTAATGGTGAAAGTCATGATTTTTCTTCATCATCCAAACCTTTTTAAAAAACGTGTTAGTAATTATTTGCAGCTACTCATATAACCTATTATATAACACCTATAAAATACTGGATTCTTGCAATCTTGATTCTGTTTGAAAATCTACACTTGAAGATGATTTTACTATGAGATATTTCCACATATAATTGTCAATAAAAAAACTTCAGAAATAGCAGTCACTAATAGCACCATATGTATCAAATTGTAGAATTGTTTCTTTTCTGTTTTAAACTTTATTGTAAATCTAATGTTTCCGATATGATTCCTCCCTGGAATACTGGGTGGAAAATGGATACATGTTTGAAAAATATATGTAAATAAAGATTTGTAGCATAAAATGTCGTTAAAATATTTAAACCAAAAAATATAGGAAGGAAGAAATAAGGAAGGTAAAAAAAAAAGGAAGGAAGGAAGGAAAGGAAAAGAATAAGAGTAAGAAAGCAAGGACTCAATTGACCCAACAACAGATAAAGACTCTCTTACTGGATTAAAATCTAACGCCCTATAATGTAATATTCAAAAAACAACCTCAAAGCAAAGTTTTTTTTTCAGTTAGAAAGAAAGAAATCAATGAACAACAAGGACCTTCAAAACAATGACATATGGAGTAGGAAAAAATAATAAAAGGCAACACTGAAGATTATAAATCAACAAAAATGGTAAAGAGAAGCATCATATATTAATAAAAATGTAGCAGGCATGAAGATTTTGTGATCATAATTATATTTATGTGAAATATGATAACATTGAAAAAAGAAATAGAGAAAGAGTTCAATATGACTTGTTAACACTTAGGTTTTACAAGAAAAATAATGGCAAATATTTATTGAGCAATGCAATCAATACACACGATTTAATAAATAATAGTTTCATAGAACAATAAATCTATATGCACCAATTGTAAGCATATATATGTTTTCATATGTCCATATAACATTTGTATTCTCCAACTGTCATCCTCCAGTCAAAGCAACATTTTTAAAACAAATTGAAGATGGATTACGAGTTTATAAGATTACATTAGACAAAAAGTGTTTTATGTTTAAATTAGCTTCAGGAGTATTTGTACACATTTTATATCCTCTCTTGGAATTGCTGTATATGTATGTGTGTGTGTAAATATATAAAATATGATTTTATACATTCAATTTATATATTTAATGGATATTTTGTGTACATGTATTTAATGTATATATAGTGTGTGTATATATATAAAAATTACATTCTATTCTATTTTCTTTTTTTTTTTTTTTTGAGACAGAGTCTCGCTCTGTCGCCCAGTCTGGAGTGCAGTGGCCGGATCTTGGCTCACTGCAAGCTCCGCCTCCCGGGTTCCCGCCATTCTCCTGCCTCAGCCTCCCGAGTAGCTGGGACTACAGGCGCCGCCACCACGCCCAGCTAGTTTTTTGTATTTTTTTTTTTTAGTAGAGACGGGGTTTCACCGTGTTAGTCAGGATGGTCTCGATCTCCTGACCTTGTGATCCGCCCGCCTTGGCCTCCCAAAGTGCTGGGATTACAGGTGTGAGCCACCGCGCCTGGGCTTCTATTTTCATAATGGTTAAGACATCGAATTTCTTATCTTAGGGTACTTAGTCTCTCTCCTTATACTCATCCTCTTTCCCAGAATTTTTTAACTCTTCTAACTACTACTCATGAGTTTTGAGATCTAAAAGTTAGTGAGTGTGGATCAATGAAAATCTGTCATCTATTTCAGAAAATCAATTATAAATCATGCCAATAAAAACAGTTTAACAATGCAAATGTTCTCTACTGTACAGAAAGCGATCCTGTAACTTTATATTTAAATGTATATATAGTAAATTTTAGCATATTTCTAAGAAAATACACCATTACAACCAACTGAGGTATCCAGCACCATATTTAACAGATATTTTTCTTTTCTTTTTTTCTTTTTTTTTTTCTTTGAAACAGAGCCTCCCTCTGGTGCCCAGGCTGGAGTGCAATGGCGTGATCTTGGCTCACTACTCTCCACCTCCTGGGTTCAGGCAGTTCTCGTGTCTCAGCCTCCAGAGTAGTTGAGATTACAGGTGTGCACCACCATGCCAGCCTAATTTTTTAGTATATATTTTTAGCAGAGATGGGGTTTCACCATGCAGGTCAGGCTGGTCTGGAAATCCTGACTTCAAATGATCCGCCTTCCTTGGCCTCCCAAAGTGCTGGGGTTACAGGCGTGAGCCACCACACCTGGCCTACTTTTCTTGAATTTCAATTCTACAAATGATGGCATTACTCTTCAGGTGCTGATTTATTTTGTGGTTAATCTGAAGTGAATAAATCCCGGTATTTTCTAGTTTATGTCAGAGGCTAAAGAGTATAGAGATAGGCTGGCAGATAGTAAGATAATCGAAGATCTCATACTGCTTTTTCTTTATCTTTTTCTTCTTCCGAAGTGCCAGTGCCCTCAATTTATCCAAACCTGCCTGCAAAGTCTATATGCATTTGAAATTTTCTTCTTTCTGGAATTAGCTGGTATGAAAAGAGAAACATAAATATTCAAATTAACTAATGTTTTATAAAGGAAAGTCCCGTGAGGGGTACAGATTAATGAGCAGAAGGCATTTCAGTTATCATCATCGATGAGGTCAATCATATCCTCCTATGTCCAATTCTACTCTTTCTTCTGTCTTATAAAATGATTCTAAGAAAATTTCTTTATTTTATTGTTGCCTGTCTTTATTAAAAATCTCCATGATAGTGAATGACACACTGTCCTCCTCTCCTCCAGTTATTGCATTACTTATTTTAAAAAAAGAAAAATTGAATCTCCTAACTTCTTCTTCTTCTTTTTTTTTTTTTTTTTGAGACAGTCTTACCCTGTCACCCAGGCTGGAGTGCAGTGGCATGATCTCGGCTCACTGCAACCTCAACATCCTGGGTTCAAGCGATTCTCCTGCCTCAGCTTCCAGAGTAACTGGGACTATAGGCACCCGCCACCACAGCTGGCTAATTTTTGTATTTTTAGTAGAGACGGGGTTTCACCATGTTGGCCAGGCTGGTCTCGAACTCTTGACCTCAGATGGTCCACCTGCCTCAGCCTCCCAAAGTGCTGGGATTACAGGCGTGAGTCACTGCATCCGGCCCTAACTTCTTTAATGTCAGGGCTGTGAAGAATGAAAAGATCTGCCCATAGGTTGGAGGTTGTGTTTTGGTTAGCTGTACCTCTCAGGGTACCCACAGAATCACCACCTGCTTTAATGAATACTTGATATTCAGCCCCCACAATTAGCATCATGACCTTTATGATACTGACCAACTCAGTGATCCATGCCTTGCCCCCAAAAGGTGAAGATCTGCAATTTAAATAGTGATCTCTAGATTTTCTATTTAGGGCTTCTACCCACAATATTCTGCCTCTAATAGGAAACTGTTGACATCCTGAACACTGCCATTTGATGACACAAGGCTTGATAAAAAAAAAAAAAAATCACACAGAGATACAGAGACTTTTGAAAGGAAATTTTAGAATTCCCCCAAAATTTCCAACTCATGAAACAACAGATTTGTGATTATTTTTATCACTCCTTCTACCATAAAATGGAAACTCTATTGGGTGTAAAGAACCAGCCCAAAATGCAGTCTTTTGAAATATGTTAAAATTTCCCAATCAACCAGATTTTAGAATAGTGAATAATGCTATATTTTCAGTGCTTACTGAAACCCTACTTAAATTTGCATAAAATGCATCTGAGTCAAACATTCACACAGATTATTTTTTATTCATTGACTATATATGAAATCCAATATCACTAGTATCACCATCTCAAAAAAGATACATGTGGCATCTAAGTTTATCAAATACGACAGAATTTATTTAGTCTCTTCTCTTTCTGGACTGAAAAAAAATTCATGTTATCATTTACCAGACTCAGTTTCTGAAGTGTTCATACATAAAGTCCCATTTTCTGTAATATCTTGATTTTCCTAAATAATACAAATTTCTATATAACTGTTATTGCCAATAGGCTGTTTCCTAAAATGTTATTGCTGTACATATTTGGGAGAAATGTGGAATATTAATAACATGATATATAATTAATTATATTTATAAAGCAATAAACTCCTTTTAATGTTCCAATTCTTTGCAAATTTAGCTTTCAAATCTTTCATCCTGACCCTAAGATAATCATTAGGTAACCAATGTCAAGCTGAGTTTCATTCAGGTCTGTTTTCCATACTCAATGAAGAAATAAATGATGTTACAATAAGCTCAAATTCATTTGTTGCTTCTATAACAATAACCTAGTGTGTATTCTACCTTTGTAAAACAAAATTATATAAAAATGAATGAATAGATAAATAGGTAAATACTATGAGCCCTGTCAGTGACAATTTTCAACAAGTTTAGAGGTATTACATTGACATCACTAAAAAATATTTTAAGAACTTATCAAACATCTATTTAGATACCCAAAGTGAATATTTTATTAAGACTTTTTTCTCATAAAACCAAAAGAGAGATTTCTCACGATAGCCATCACAGGTCACACATCTTAATTAGAAGTTCCTGGATGGGCTGTGCATGTGTGTATATGTTTGTGCACTAAGGCAGGCCATGAAGCCATGTGTGTATGCCAGAAACTAGAACTTTCTCTGGGGAGAGAGTTCCAGTTTAATTGAGACAGGGCCTTGTTATCACCTAATACCTTAGCACGACTATTTTCAGCACCCTCTTCACTTTCGTAAGAGTTGTGAGTTGGAAGATAAATTATAGAATCATCCTACAAGGAGGGAACAAAATAAAGGTTAAGAGCATTGATGAAGTGAGCAGGGTAGAATTTCTAGAGAAATCAGTGGTGCAATAACAGACATATATTAAAGCCAAGGAGCCATCAGATGAAATACCATTATATTCCACACTATTAAGAATGACAGAATGCTGTGAATTAATTTCTGATACATTATCCATTTTAATAAAGCAACCTAGTTTCAGAGACACTCAGTAGTGAAAAGAATGTGTGTCTTATAATCAAATATAATGTATAAATTTAGCTTAAGATGAATTACAATTTGAAGTAATTAGTTTAGACTGAATGTATTTTTGAAATGATTGAAAATATGTATCTTAAGATAAGTATATATCAAAGAAACTCTTCAATAAGTATTAGTGTCCTCTCTTTGCAGCTGAAATATGAGATTACATATAAAAATAACAGCAAATGTACAATTTATAAATGCATACATAAACCCTATTTATTATGTTTCATTAAATCTCTGTGCATTCTGTGCACTGAGACATTATACAAATGTTTGTGTTGTATGTTTTTTTTCTACCTCTGAAGTACTGTCTGTTTTCTGGATTCTATCAATTTAAAGTTAACAGTGGGATTTCTTTGAATAATTAAAGAGAAGTGTCTCTGTCACGCTAGCCCGAGCGTCTCACAGAGTAGTGCCCTCGGAATGCAACATTTCATTCTGTCCGTCCTTTACTCATCATGAGGTCAAAGGATTGTTCTTCAGTGCACTAAGTGCAGTCAAATAGCCTTACAAGTAAACATCCTTTACAAGTCGAACCTCTAGACAGACCATAACTTTTCTACTTTGTTGAACTCACCTGACAGGGCAAGAAAAATTGCTCTGAAAAGCTGTAGCCAGCAGCACTTTACATTCATGGCCAGACTTCCACTTCACTTCCCAGAAGCAATCAGACTTCTTCAATCAGATACCTTCTCCTTCTAGGGTCTTTTTTATTCTGAACTGTAAGAACAGAGTGAAATAGATATTTTGTGAACAGACACGCGTTGATAAGAAATAGATTACGAATGACATAAAGAATTATTGCAAAGTAAATGATAGTAACCAAAATGATACTTTAACTTATCTGAAAGATAATATAGACTTAAATAAAATCAACCAAAAACAATGAGACTGCTTTTTTGTTTACATCAGTTTTTATATTCTAAAAGTACAAAATAATTTTTATTTTTAATTTGGGAAGTCACTCTTCTTTTAAAATTTATTCTAACTATAATTTTCCAACTATAAAAACACGATCCTCATACAATATAGAATAAATACATGTCAAAGATTTATTGAACTCATTAACTAATGAGAGCACCAGTTAGATGGGAAGACTGATTCCAAGAACATTTGAGGAACAAGTGTTTTCATAGTCTATTAGCAAAGGCATTTAAGTGGAATATTAGAATAAGATCACTAGATTAAATGTAACACAGGTTCATATTCCAAGTGGGTAATAAAACCATAATCTTTGGGGATACCTTTTCTACTAGGCAGATATCTACAAGTAGACATGTAACTTCCCAGTGACTAGGCACCAATTAATTGGTACACAAAGTAAAAAAACAAAACAAAACATTCTTCTAGAAAACTAAATAATCCTTGGGTTATTGCTATAATAGGGCCTGCTGAGAGTGCAGTGGCACTGAAAGGACTTACATATATCCTCTTGCATTATTTCCTAGATTTTGATCATATTTTTTCTTACAGTTCCTACTACTTGTAGGTGATCACCGGAATGCCATTCAAAAATTATACTTTGCCTTAATGGTGGAGGTGTTAAGATGTTTGAAGATGGTTTGTAAAGGAAAAGCATTCACTTAATAAAATTTTAGTATGTCTGCCAAGATCTTAAAAAAGTTATAGGTTGCATCTGCCAATTATTTTGAAATTTCTAGAACACTGAGTTCTGTTTATTTCTGATGATACAATTTATATCTCAAAAGAAACAAAATGTTTTCAAGTAATTATAAGATTATTTTGTCCAATCTTGAAAATGTCTTAATATACTAGGAAAGGGGACTGAATACTTCACTGACCAGGACTGATTGGGTCATGTTAGTGAATTATGAAATATATGAGAATCTATAATTTGAACTTCATGTTTTAAACTTCAACAGTGTACTAATCAATAAAACATATTCTAATGAGATGAAAAGTGTTTTTTATACATCATATTTCTCTTGTAGTAGTTATGTCTTTATAAAATGTACTTTTTTATAACGTATTATAATTATAAAATTTCATGAGAATATATATGGGCAATAAAATTCTAGTAATTGCTTTCTTTCTATTCCTACAAAAATTGTATTCTAATTAATGGATGCTTTTTTTCTGGTAAGGTATTATGACAACAACTTTGTATTAAATAATAATGCTGCAACACTTATTTACAAAGTAGAGAGGTATTGTCTACGTTAAAAAACAGTATGTAAGCATAATATATTATAACTTATTAAAATTATATCCCCACATGAAAATATTTTTATGATATAATATGTTTTCCAGTATCATTTTTAAACATTATTATTAGCCTTGATTACTTCCATGGAAGTTATTTTGTTTTGCAAATCCAATAATAGTGCATTATGTGTGTATGCATTTAGTATTTGATAATTCTAGAGGAAACAACTGAAAATAAGATTGAAAAAATGCTATACTAATAAATAGGGTGATTCTGTATAATCTTTCCACTTTTTTTTTTCTTTTTTTTTTAAACAGAGTCTTGCTCTGTTGCCCTGACTATAGTGCAGTGGTGCGATCTCAGCTCACTGCAACCTCTGCCTCCTGAGTTCAAGTGATTTTCCTGTCTCAGCCTCCTCAGTAGCTGGGACTACAGGTGCATGCCACCATGCCCAGCTAATTTTTGTAATTGGTAGAGACAGGGTTTCACCATGTTGGCCAGGCTGGTCTCAAACTCCTGACCTCAATTATCTGCCTACCTCGGCCTCCTAAAGTGCTGGGATTACAGGTGTGAGCCACCATGCCAGGTTGTTTACTTTTATGTATTATTATTTTTTTTTTAATGTTTGCTTCCATATACTTTCACATAGAGGATAAAAGGAAAAAGTAATTAATTTAAAGCATCTCACAAAAAGGGAAATGTTAAACTCAACATCTGGTTTTGTTTTACTCAAGCCGGCAAGTAGGATCAAACAAATGTCACAGTTAAGGCTTTAACGCACATTGAGCTGTATGTTCTATTTTCACAGCTTTTGAGAATTAGTGATTTGCATTAACTAAAGTTGCTAGGATACAGTTTAATAAACAATAGCAACAATTTACTTAACTGGGCAAAAGTCATTTCAGGTTAGAATATCAACACAATATCATTTGGTTTTACACAATTGTTGTTGCTTTAAAGGCCAACATAAGTTAGATACTTTTTGGAGTATGTAACAAGTAGCTAGAAAAAATAATCTATCTTTCCTCCCAAAGGCTATCCTTGATTTTCTTTAAATCAAGTGGGGTTATAAAATATTTCTCTATAACTTTATTTTTTATGTAAGAATTACACATTAAGATAATATATTTCATGCTAAAATATCCCTTTGAGCTGTTTTTTAAACAATAATATCAGTAAGTTAATAACCATAATAATACTAATGACAAGAGTACATATTCTACGACAGTGATTGGGCTCCATGTGTTTTATATATTGTTTCTTGGCTCACAATAACCTCTTAAGGCAGGTACTAGTGGCCACATTTTCAGAGAACAGAACAGAATATTGGGGGAGGGTTAAATCATCTGCCAAAGTACCCAGCTGGTAAGCAGTTTATCCAAAAACAAAACCTATGTTTGTCTAACTCTAAAACCTATGTTCCTTTTACTTAATCGTATATACAAGTTTAAGTCTAGACTCCTAATGTACTTTTTTATCACTCTAGCATATGCTATATCTGGGTAACCTGACCTCTTTAATGGACAATTCATTCTCACATGAGTGATATTTCCATTTATAGTTGGACTAAAGGTGAACTATCTTGTAATTTGCCATTGGTAGGAACTTTCAAAAATATTGTTTAATCAAGTTTGTATCACTCTCTGGGATACTCTTTAACTTGTTCATGACAAGCATAAGAATGTAGGATTTGGGGCAGAGTTATCACAGTTTCTCATTTACATGAGTTTTGAGTACTCTTTCATTGTTTTCCTCTAAAAGTAGCATCAGATTAAAGTTTCCTGGTTTAATAAGAAAAATGATAGAAATAATAACAACTAATTTGTCTTAGTATCAGATCTTTCCAAATTACATTTCATGTATGCAAATTAAGAGCTTATGGTCCTAGGGCCAGGCACGGTGGCTCACGCCTGTAATCCCAGCACTTTGGGAGGCCGAGGCGGGTGGATCGCAAGGTCAGGAGATCGAGACAGTCCTGACTAACATGGTGAAACTCCATCTCTACTAAAAATACAAAAAAAATTAGCTGGGCGTGGTGGCGGGTGCCTATAGTCCCAGCTACTTGGAAGGATGAGGCAGGAGAATGGCGTGAACCCAGGAGGCGGAGCTTGCAGTGAGCTGAGATTGTGCCACTGCACTCCAGCCTGGGCGACAGAGCGAGACTTCATCTCAAATTAACTAAATAAATAAAAATGAACAAAAATTAAAAAAGAGAGTATGATCCTTTCCTCTTTTCATTCTCAGGAAAGCAGAACATAAACGGAAGTGATTTTTAAATAAAATATTATGCAAGGCAGAGAGAGATTTTTCCACATTAAAAACAAGCAAACAAACAAACAAACAAAATGCTCCCATGTAGGCCAAACTGCACTTGCAAGTTTGTACATTTCCAATATGCACAACTTCTTACAAGTCAAATGATAAATTGGCCCAAAGACAAGGGAATTATTTGAAGCCTCCTTGTCAAAATATGGCTGAGTTAGTGTTTTGAATCATGATTTACACTGAAGATGGGAGGTGACCCTGCGGTATATATTTCATGCTCTAATTACTCCTGCCTCTGCCTTGTCAGTTAATATGATTGTTGAACTTAAAAGGGCTTCTTCAAAATAAACCTATAATGAAAACTGGACTGATGGAAGTGAGATTTGTAATATAACTTTGAAAAGTTTGACAGTAAAATGAATGTGATGTTCTCTCTAAAAAAGAGAAGTCAACCAAAAGTGAATTTAAAAAAATGTGGAGAAGAAAAATATGCAAACGAAAATAGATTTAAATTTAAATCTATAGTACCTTGTAGAATGACTGGTACATATCAGATTTTAATAAATGTTTGCGTAATGGACAAATAAAGTCAGCACAATAATGTATAGGACTGATCCTTTCTCTGAGGGAAAGTCAGACAACGTAGTAAGAGGGGTAAGCATGCAAACTTACAATTGCCAAGCTCTGAATTTCTTCTCCAATAAGATTCCCACTCTACTCATAACTTTTTCAATACTTTTGAAGACATTCTTGGCAAAGGGTACAGGATAAGCTGAGGAGGTTATAAAAGTTTCAAACATCAAAGCACATCTGCTTTATGATCATCCATAAAAATATAAGCTGACTTGTGACCTGCTACTTGTGACTTGCCTTTTCCAGTTGAATGTGTTAGTAGTGATGGATTCACTTCTAAGACTTCAGGAGGACGTTTGCATGTCTTTGCCTTGCTTCTCTGTGAGCTGCTGAAACCATGTCTAGGTTAACCTGTTGAAGAGAGGTGACAAACCAACTGTAGAGAAGCTGAGCCATCCAAAAGCAGCTGACAGCCAGTCTATCCACATCACATGACAGAGCAGGGCCACATCCTTAACCCAGAGATTACTGCAAACATAACACTGCCAGCCTGGACCCCAAAGAACCATCCAACTGAACTGCAGACTTGTGAATAGTAATCAGTAGTATTGCTTCTCTTAGTTTGGGCTTCCAAGAAGCAAAGCCTAAGACTTGTTTTCCTGATCAAGTAAGTATTGAGGGAATTCTGTCACATAAAGAGAAGTAAAGGAAGCTGAATAGGTCTAAAGAATGAAGCTAAGCAGAGGTGTCTCTCAGCTGGGGACTACATGCATTCTGATCCAAAGGGGAAGCTGAAACACAAATAGCACCGCAGAGTGAATCCTGCAGTGAGGAAAGGGAGTGGTTATTTTCTGCCCTAGTTTAAGTCAGTTATTGGCAGACAGCTTTTCTCCAAGGCAAATGAGATTGGGAAAAGGGTATGGGGAGTAGTAGGCTTTAAGGCCCACCCCCTTTTGGCTAATCACCATAGAAAAGGCAGCTGTGAATGATCAGCTAAAATGCACAGCAGCTGGAGATTGGGCACACCTAGCAGCAAAGGAAACTATGTTGGGGCACCAGCAGTATCCACTACACTGTTTTAAGCAACTAAGTTAAGCAGGGATAACTAATACAATAACCATAATAGTTTCATCATTGTCTAGTCACTGCTGAAGCTAAAAATGTACATGTTTAACCATTTTATGATCACTTAATATTAGAGAAAGGAGTTTAGATTGTTTTTACTATAGACAACAGGAAGTTAACAGAAACCTGTTTTGCAGAGGAATATAATATGACCAATTTATTTTCTGGAGGGACCTCTTTAGTGACATTTTGATAGATGAACAGGACTAGAAAGATTTAGATAACAGAGAGATCAATGAGAAGGATACAGCAAAAGTTGAATTAGTAATTGAGAGACTTTGAATTAATCTGCATTAAGTAGATCTCTAAGAAAAAATAATAAAGACATGATTTCTTACTCTTCTCAGATTGCTATAACAAAAAATCATGGCTGATGGCTTAAACAAACTTATTTCTCATAGTTGTAGGGGCTGGGAAGTCCAACACCAAGGTGCTGGCTAATGTGACTCCTAGTGAGGGCTCTCTTCCTGGCTAGCAATGGCTTCCTTCTCACTGTGCTTTCACATAGTGGACAGAGAGCAGTATCTTGCTCTTCCTCTTATAAGGACCCTAATCCCATTATGAGAGTCCCACCCTCATTATCTCACGTATGCTAAATTCCCTCCTAAAATTATCTCCAAATATAGTCACATACAGGGTTACGACTTCAACACATGATTTTTTTAAGGAAAGCACAATTCAGTCCATAGACAATGGTAACCAATTTGATACAAAGGGCTTGGAAGCAGAAAGTAGTGGAAAGAAATCAGAGCTTACATTTTCTGATTCCTTCTAGATATCAATATATTAATAATTAGGATGACTGAAGAGAGAGTTGATTTGAGGGAGAAAATTATGAAGACAGATTTGGAGCTCCTGAATTTGGACGCTTTAGAATATTCAGGCAGCACTAAATTACAGGCATTTGAAACATGGTTGTTAAGCTTGGATGATTTAGAAATAATTAATATCTTAGAGCTTTAAAACGGAAACTTTTCACTTTAGGGTGATCGTTTTGAAGTGGCAGGTACCAAGGATAGAGTTCTGAAATCTTAGGATCATGCAAAACAGGAAAAGGCAATAAATAATACTCTTCATTAGTGAAAAGTATTTTAAATGTGCTAAATTCTATGTAAATATTTCAAGTTGACTTTTATTAATCCTCCCAAAAACCTATTAGGTAAGGTCTAATATTTCCACATTAAATGGGAAAAAATGATTGTAATAGTTATTTGTTAGTCCAGATTTTCAGAGTTATTAATTGAATAAGCCATGATTTGAACTCAAGCCATTTGACCCCAAAGCCTACCTTATTAATCTAGAAAAAATCCTTGTTATTTTTCTTTTGTTAACAGATGTGTTATCTACAATGTTATTCCTTATATCTGCTCACTCTCTCACCAAATGCATGAATTCACAAAATTCACCATGATATTTGATCATTTTACAACCTGGCAAATAGGCAACTGAGTGTTTTCTTTGTAAACTATCTTTGCAATAAATAATTTATTAGGATGTTTTTACTTACTGTACTGGTAATAATTACCAAATTGAAAATTAGTAAAATATGTACAACTTAAGCAGTGCATTAGATATTGATTTTAAGGCTTAATTTATGGGCTTATATTAAATAGCTTATAGACTGATACAACCTCTTTAAGTACTCATACATTTAGCCTTAAGACTAATGAAATAAATTAGAATTTATCAAGTTAAAGAATTTTTATTTCTTTCAGAGTAAATGGACTAACAAAAAATTCCATGAGGATCTTTTCTGAATTATCAAAAGAGAAAAAGACTCACTGGTAAAAGAAATATAAAAGTATATATTTAATATTTTAAACTAAAATATAAAAGTCTAATCCTCTACTCTAAATTTTTTTCTAAATATAAGCTATCACATTTCAAACAATTATCTTCATTTCCAACTATTATCTTTTTTACAAAAAATTTAATAGAGTATAATTACCTAAATTCCTATTACAATGAATATAATTATTATGCTTTTCTCATTCTATTTGACTAGTTTGTTTACGTATATTTTATTTCACTAATATATTTTTTCATTTTTTTGTTATCATCTACAGAGGGCAATATATAGCTTTGCTATTCAAAAAGTGTATTAAATCTAGATGTAAGCTTCCATTCTTCCTATAAGCATGGCTTAACACATATCTCATTAACTGTGCAATATCAAAAGGGGTCAAAAGACAAGACTTTTTTGTTGGACTTTTGCTTATGTTTTCAATTACAAATATTTCTGAATGTGCCTTTTCTCATTCTCATGTATATAAGACAATTAAATTGCTTTAGTTGCGCCATGTGTAGTTAAACATTTTTTTAAGAAAAATATAGATATCTCCTAAAAGAATAATAATGTATCGTAAGCTATAAAAATAATGTGGATGGTATGTGTGAATCGTTTTTAAAGTAGTAATTCTGACTATGGAAGTTATTTTACTTGTGCCAGAGAAGAAATAGTCAGTTCTGCATTTTAATTGACTGTTGCTTGTATGAGTTAAAAAAACAAAATAAGACAAACAAAAGTTTGCAACAGGCTTAACAGAGATAACCATTTCCTACCTGAGGTAAGATATCAGGGAACTTCTTGACATGAAAGAATAATATTTAAGTGAGTCTCAAGTTAAAAAGAAGCCGACAGGGATAATGCGATATTGACTTCTACTTATCTAAATTGAGCCCTACATTCATCTTAAATGAAATGGAAGATAAATCCTCATTTGGAAGTAATGGCATACTTGAAAAAAAGTAAATGCTTCAATTCAATATCTCCAGATATATATTTTACTTTCATTTCTGTAATATTTCACTCCATGAATTTCTGCAATGTTCTTCACTGGGGATTCCTCTTATCTCCAAAACTTCATATCCAATAAGATTCATTCTCCTGCTTCTCATTTCCTTCCAACTCATGGATTTACATCCTTGAGTAAAAACTTCCGTTATTTAAGCTAATGTCACATGTCTATATCACCTTCCAGTCTGAAAAATTCTTTAGGCCAGGCACAGTGGTTCCCAGCACTTTGGGAGGCCGAGGTGGGCGGGTCACTACTAAAAATACAAAATGAGCCAGGCTTGGTGGTGCGTGCCTGTAATCCCACCTACTCAGGAGGCTGAGGCAGGAGAATTGCTTGAACCTGGGAGGTGGAGGTTGCAGTGAGCTGGGATCGCACCATTGAACTTCAGCCGGGGCAACAAGAGAGAAACTCCATCTCAAACAAACAAATAAACAAACAAAAAATTGTTTAACCCCTATTTACAGGTCACTGTTTTATCTTACCAAGAACTTTAGAACCTTCTCCATCCTAGCACCAACTGTAATAATCAGACATTTAAATGGCTGTTTTGTCTTTCCTTAATATCCCACAATACTTCAAATATTTTGTTATATATGTATTAATATTTACTTTAATTCTATTTATGTGTGAAATATGAAAAGAAAAGAGTTAAATAATATTTTGAACCTCTGTTTTAGGAAAATATGTGAAGAAATTAATCAAACACTCATTAAGTAGACATGAGTACAAATTAGAGGGCATGAATGAGGGCATGGCTAAGCTTGAGATCTCTGGGAAAAGACCTACAGATAAGAGAGTTTACACTATTTACTTTTAATGTGATTATTGTTGGAAAACCCAGCCCCACACCACCCAGCGGGTACCCCGAGTCCAGTGGAGACAAAGGAGTTAGAAAGAGACAGAATAAGTGTTTAAAAGGCGGGTCCAGGGGACTGGAGCATTGGAGTCTTGCTCAGGGCCCAGGGCTCTTTGGCTCCGCCTAATTTATTGGCTTACAAGCTCTTTGTTCTTAGGGCAGATGGGAGGGGTAGGAAGGGATGAGGAAAAGGATTAACCAGTGAAGGAGAACTCACGAGTCATTCAATAAGATGTATAGCAGTGGCATTTTCTCTGAATTTCCTCCAGCAAAGGCGTGTGTCTAAACTACTTAAGATCTTTAACTTCTCAGGACTGAAATGGGTGGGAGTGGGTTTCAGGAGGAGCCAAGATGGTTGATGATACTCCACTGCTTCAAGCGAGTGTTATGTCCCCGAGCAACCTGTGGCATGCCGCTGAGCGGGTATGGCATAAAGACATGAAGACAATAAGGAGACTCATCAGAGACCGCCCATGACTCCCCATGGGTGTCTCACACAGGGGAGACCAACTCTTCTGGCACCCCAGAAACTCTTTTTCCCATAATTATTGATGTGATTTCATTTAAGTTTATGATCTTAATATTTATTTCATATTTGCTCCATCTGGTATTTTTTATTTGTTTTCTTTTCCATTTTTCTGCCTTCTCTTGTATTGATTATTTTAAGTAATTTTATCTCTTTTTTTGGCTTCTTAGCTGTTACACTATTTTGATGATTGTCTTAGTATTTATAGGAAACACCTGTGATGTTTACTTTTGATTGTCAACTTGACTGGATTAAGAGATACCTGAATAGTGGTCATTCATTCTTTCTGTGTGTGTCTTTGAATTGGTGGACTGAGTGGAGAATATCTGCCTTCAATGTGGGCAGATGCCAAACTGTTGGCTGGGACTCAGACAGAACAAAAAGGCAGAGGAAAAACAAATTTCCCCTCTCACTTCTGGAGATGGGACACTTTTCTTCTGCTTTTGGACATCAGATATCCAAGTTCTCTGGCCTTTGGACTTTGGGACTTACACTGGCAGCCTCCTGGGTTCCCTGACCTTGAGCCTCAAACTGAATGTTACACCATCAGCTTCCGTTGTTCTAAGGGCTTCAGACTTGTACAGCCCACTGCTAGCTTTCCTGATTCTTCAGCTTGTCGATGGTCTGTCATAGGACTTTTCTCAGTCTCCATAAATACCTGAGCCAATTCCCCAAGTGAACTGCCTCATATCATCTATCTATCTATCTATCTATCTATCTATCTATCTATCTATCACCTATCCAGTCTGTCTACCTCCTATTAGTCTGTCCCTCTGAAGAACATTGACTAGCGCAACATCTTTAATATATCACAGTTTAATTTCAAGTTATTTCATACCACTTTGTACATTACATAAAACCCTTACAGCGTTTCTCCCTTCTCAGTGTTTATGGCTAGTAATTTTTTACTGGGTGGCAGACACTAATTTTTATATTGCTAAGTGATTACTATTTTTTATATTCTTAAAAATATTTTTAAGTGTTGATCTGGGTAAAGTTAAGTTCAATATTGGAAAAATATTGATTCTTTTGAGGATAGTTATCTTCTAATTAGTCTACCTGTTGCCCCATAAATTGCATGATTTTCCACTCTGTGTGAGTTCTTGACACAGCTCTCTAATTCTTTCTGATAGTCACTTTTCTGGACTTGGGTAGATTACTCAGAAGTACTCCCTAATCACTACTCAGATGAAAACCTGTGAGGCTTCTCTGCAGATCTGTACAGCTGTCCTTTGAGTGAGCCATCTCCTCTCCAGAACCCTGCTTTGTAAATTATAGCTTTTTTATCCCTCCAAGATTCCCAGCTCCACTTCAATTCAGGGAATCCACCAGGTTCCACATAAATTACCCTGCCCGGTGCTGTAGCCTAGAAACTCTCTCAGACATTAAGTTGGGCAAATTGCAAGTCTCATTTCATTTGTTGCTTTTCTCTTAGAGATCACTAAACTGTATTGCTTGATGTCTGACATCTTGAAACAATTATTTTGTGTATCTTGTCTGATTTTATATTTGTTTAGGTGGAAGGATGAATCCAATTCCTGTTATATCATTTTGGCCAGTAAAGAAAACTAACACAAGAACAGAAAACCGAACATCGCATGTTCTCACTCATAAGTGGGAGTTGAACAATGAGAACACTTGGCCCCCAGGAGGGTGGGCATCACACACCGGGGCCTGTCAGGGGGTGGGGGACTTGGGAAGGGATAGCATTAGGAGAAATACCTAATGTATATGATGGGTTGATGGGTGCAGCAAACCACCATGCACTTGTATACCTATGGAACAAACCTGCACGTTCTGCACATATACCCTAGAACTTAAAGTAGATATAAAAAAAGAAAGTACAACTTTTATATTTTTAGCATTGCTTTTGTAAGCATGTGTTTTATATACTTTATGCTATGCAGACATTAATCAATGTTTTTATCAACTTCCAGAAAATACATGAGGAGAGTGTACTTTTGAAGCTAAAATACATGGCTTCAATTATGTTTTGAAATGAAAGACTTTTGTTGTAAAATTGTTGAATTCTTTATTAAATGACTCGGGTTTTAAGACAGCTGTAATAATAACTAACATTACTAATGTGATTATGATCTTCCTGTGTATTACAAACTATATTTCATGCTGCGTGATGGGACTTAGGGCTTACTGTGAGATGATTCTAGCTTCACAGCCCAGATTGCTGGTTATTAGACTCCAGCTCATGCAGCATCACTCTTTCTTATTCCTAGCAGGAACATGGACAAGTTTTCATTTTCAGTGTATCTTCCTCACCCTACAGAATGGTTGAGAGGTTGTATCTTAGGCCTGTTAAAATCATGGTTGCTTTCAGTCAGGCCAGTGGCTCATGCCTGTAATCCCACCACCTTGAAAGGCTGAGGCAGGCGGATCACAAGGTCCGGAGATCCAGACCATCCTGGCTAACATGGTGAAACCCCGTCTCTACTAAAAATGCAAAATATTAGCCTGGCGTGGTGGCGGATGCCTGTAGTCGCAGCTACTCGGGAGGCTGAGGCAGGAGAATGGTGGGAACCCGGGAGGCGGAGCTTGCAGTGAGCCGAGATAGCGCCACTGCACTCCAGCCTGGGAGACAGAGCGAGACTCCGTCTCAAAAAAAAAAAAAAAAAAATCATGGTTGCTTTCAGAAAATGTCAACATTAAGATTACATCTACACAAAAGCTTGGTTACAGCAGGACATACCACCTCCAAATGGAAATATGTTGTGATACCTCTTGCTTTGTGTAGGCATATCTGTGCAGATATATTTCTGTATATTTTTATATTAAAAAAGGAATAGACCTTAAATATGTCCCCTTGTATTTTCTGTACATTACCATATTTTTATGACACTTAAACATTTTGCACTTAAGAATAACACAGATATAAAATTTGTAAATAAATTAAAGTATATCATTTTTAGTATAAATAGTTCAAATGCAAAAGTTAAAATGAAAAATTATCTTCCAGCATCTCCCTGAACTGTGAAAGAGATTTTATAGAAATAAATCTACTAGACGGCTTGAAAAAAGCAAGTATGCAAACTACATGACTGAAATTTGGAAAAATTTGATACTAAGTGAATGCAAATTAGCCTTGATGGAAAAAAATCAATAAAAGATTATCCTGGATTGCTCTTCCCTTTACTAAAGCAGATGTTGGCAGAAATATCACAATACCCACTATGTTGACAAGCTACAACCCACAAATGACATTACTGTTTTGAACAGAAAAAAAGTTCATAGCTTAAAGCTTTTCACCAATAATAATATTGTGCTCAATTTTAAAATAAAATTCATATTTTATAGATAATGATTGAAAATTTTATGAATGAAATAATAATGAAACCTTCTACTAACACTCAGAAAGAAAACACAGATATGGTTGTGTTAAGAAATTCAATGATAATATTAAAAACAGCTAACAATCATATTTCAGGCCATGTTCAAATTTCTTATGCATATAAACTTTATGCATATAATGCACTTAAGATGCAACATATCAACCATTCTCTAGGGTGAGGAAAGGTTTGCTGAATATGAAAACTTGTCCATGTGCTTGCTAGAAATGAACAACAACAACAAAAAGCCAATGAAGCTGCATGAGCTGGAGGTTAATATCCAGCAATTCAGAATATTAAGCTAAAGCCATCTCACAGTAAGCCCTAAGTTCCATCACCCAGCATGAAATATAGTTTGTAATACACAGGAAGATTATAATCACATTGGTAATGTTAGTTATTATTACAGCTGTATTAAAACCCAAGTCAGTCAATAAAGAACTCAACAATTTTATAACAAAAGTTCTTTGTTTCAAAACATAATTGAAGCCATGTATTTTAGCTTCAAAGTACACTCTCCCCATGTATTTTCTGAAAGTTAAAAAAAAAAAAAAAAAAGCACTGACTAGTGTCTGCATAGTGTAAGTCTATAAAACACACGCTTACAAAAGAAATATCTAAAAATATTATCAAATAATCCTATGGAGCAGGTATCATTATTATTATTGGAGTCAGACTCAATCAGAAATTTGATTTCCAAGCATCTCGTCAGATATTGGGCCTGCCTTTTTCATGGGAATCTATGTGAATGACTCCAGTGGTTCAGTCAGAAATGAATCTATTTGCATAGTTGATGGCTTTTAAGAGGAGTGATTTTTAATTTAACAGTGTGTAGTTTTCCATGTGACAGACCAAACATGTAGACTACTTGCAAAAGGAGGAGAGTCACAGTTCTACCTTCTGAACAGAGTGACCTCATCTACTTTTGGTTCTGCAGGGCTGGAACTGAGGCCGAATTGTTGCAGCATCCTAATAGACGTCTAGTTGTAGCTGCATCTAACCATCAGTGATCCAGGCCCAGGTGTTTAGGGGAACCTCTGCTTCCTAATCATGTGCCCTCTTGAGTGGACAACTTTGCTTCAGTACGTGGAGTGGGGCATAAACTCCCCATACAACCCCAATGGATAGCACCCAATTATTCATGTAAAGCCAAAATGCCACTGGGGCAAAGCAGGTGTGGTCTTCAATATACGAATTCCATTTTGGAAGCTTTCACGTCTCGTTAATCATGGAATACTAGTAGACTGAGCACAAAATGGAAATTCAGGCTGGGAAGTCACATGACCTCTCTGAGTCAGGCCTTCATTTTCGACAAAAGATTAGTGGCAAGCAAATAGCAGCTTCTAAAAGAAGGTGTACTTGGTAGCTGTGTTAGGGAAACCTCTAAGTCCAAATCTCCAAGGATCATCTCTGGGTGGACATTGCTTCCCCTTCCCGTTCTAGTCAACAAAATTATCAGTCACCGAGACTTGTTCTGTCTCCATGCACAAAGTGATGAACAAAGTGCTAGGCCTTCGTTTTGTTGGTAGGAGTCTGAAAAGACAGCAGTTTTTCCTAAACTGCTGGATGGATGACATGAACCTGCCCATGTAATCCTCCAAAACTTTATTTGGCCCATGAGTTTTGTTGGGTTTTCTCAGTCACCCTTGCCAATATAGGTATGTTAACATTACAAGCAGGACAGCTGAGACTGCTGCTTCTAACCTATCAAATCCCGAGGATGTCATCTATATAATGAAAGCGTTAATTATGAGATGGTGGAGGTCCTCGTCCTAATCCTGCCCCACCAACTGATGATAAATGACAAGGAAGACTCTCTCACTAGTCTTTCTCTCTCTCTCTCTCTCTCTCAGTTCTTCCTCAATCAGGTTGACTCTATGACATTTATGGGATAAAGAAGTTCAAACATACAACCCATCAATTCCTGTTATGCATTCAAGTGTAAAAGCAACAAAAAAGAATGCATTGAATTGGCGCAAAGAGCCCCACATACAAGGTCGTGTTTGCTTTGTTTCCTTCCATTGTGAACCTTGCTTGAATCTATGAGTAGAATCCAAGTGTCTTCTCGTTTTTCAAGTCTTGGACATCTGTATCCAAAGAGCCATAAAAATGTAATTACCTCTGTATTAGTCAGGGTTCTCTAGAGGGAGAGACCTAAGAGGACATATATATAGAGGAGTTTATTATGGAGTATTAAGTCACACAATCATGAGGTGAGGTCTCACAAGAGGCCGTCTGCAAGCTGAAGAACACGGAAGCCAGTCTGAGAGTCTGAGTCCTAAAGCTAAAGAACTCAGAGTCTGATGTTCGAGGGCAGGAAGCATCCAGCATCGGAGAAAGATGTAGTTGTAGGCTGGACGGCTAAGCCAGTCTAATCTTTCCATGTTCTTCTGCCTGTTTTTTCTGGCCACACTGGCAGCTGATTAGATAGATTGTGTCCACCCAGATTGAGGGTGGGGCTGCCTTTCCCAGTCCACTGACTGAAATATTCATCTCCTTTGGCAACACCCTCACAGACACACCCAGGATCAATACTTTGCATCTTTCAATCCAATCAAGTCAACATTCAATATTAAGCATCACACCCTCCATTCCCCAAAGTTCCTCAGAATATTTAGCCTTTTTCTTATTTTTCTTTTTTGCATATCTATAGTTGGAATTTTATCCACCTGTAAAAGCAAATGAAGTACTAATTCATGTTAAAATTTAGAGACAAAAAATATGGACCTAGGTGAAAGAAACCAGACACAAAGGTCACACATTGTATGATCACGTTTATATGAAACTTTCAGAAGCTGGAAATGCAGAGACAGAAAGCAGGTTGATGGTTGTCAGGGACTGGCATGAGGAGGGAGTGGAGAGTGATTGCTCTGTGGAACCCAGTTTCTTGTTGGCATGATGAGAGTCCTTTGGACTAGACAGAGGTGGTTGTTGCAACACTGAAAATGTACGAAATGCCACCGAATTATATACTTTAAAACAGGGATTCCCCAAGCCCCAGACCACTGACCAGTACCAGTCTGTGGTCTGTTAGGAACAGGGTTGATCAGCAGGAGGTGAGGAAGGGGCGAACAAGCATTACCACCTCAGCTCTGCCTGCTGTTATATCAGTGGTGGCCTTAGATTCTCATAGGAGTGGAAACCCTACTGTGAACTACACATGAGAGCGATCTAGGATGCATGCTCCTTATGAAAATCTAATGCCTGATGATCTATCACTGTCTCCCATTACCCCCAGATGGGACTGTCTAATTGCAGGAAAACAAGCTCAGGGCTCCCACTGATTCTACATGATGGTGAGTTATATAATTATTGTATTATATATCACAATGAACAATAATATAAATAAAGTGTATAATAAATGTAGTGTGATTGAATCATCTATTCCCAAACCACCCCCAACCCTGTCCACGGGAAAACTGTCTTCCATGAAACCAGTCTTGGTGGCAAAAAGGTTGTGGATTGGTGCTTTAAAATGCTCAACTTTATGTTATCAGGATTTTACCTTAATAAAAGAAATGCAAGGAACAGAGACATGGTTCTATACAGATTTCTTTTACCTTAAGAAGTTGAACCATAATCCAGTGCTTTTGATGATTGGGGGAATTTCTAGTAGGTGAGAGATATCCTAAGTACCATGGTTTTCAGGCATTAAACTACACCTCTTACTTTTATCTTTTTTAAAGAGGTTCAACTTTTATTATAGAGTAAAGGTTACACGTGACTTTTTCTTAAAGCAGTTGAGTTGGGGGCAAACAGGGAACAAGAGATCAGGGAGCATGGAGAAGGGGAGCACCTCTTCACCAATATGCCTGTCACATTTGTTTTTCACTTGATGCAGAGAGATGACTCAAACTTTTTTAAATTTTCAGTTTAGCCCTCTACCAGTTTTTGGCTCCTTTAGCATCTATTATACCTCCTTCCTAGAAAAGTAAATAATAAGAAAAACGTTCATTCATGTGACTTGTTTCAATCATCCTACTCCTCAGCATTACTAAAACTCAAGACAGTGAGGGTGGCCCTTACCTATATGCCACTCCCTTTGACCGCAACGGGGGCTCCAGGGAATATTCTCATATCCCATAACTTGGTCCACATAGGGCCCTTGTTCTTTCCTCTTCCAGGAAAGCTTTGTCTCTGTCATAATTCCATCCTCCAATCATCTCAAAAATTGCCAAGGTTTGTCAACAATCTAAGATTTTTCTCTACTGGCAAGCTCACACATTTGGCTGCCACAATTTCATGGAAACTGGCAGAAGACATGAGACCCCTGGGTCAGAGACAAAGAGCTTTATTAATTATGGCACAGCAGCAGTATGAGCTCCAGATTTGCTTCAGTCCCATTGTCCCACAAATCCCACGGGGAAGGTGCAGAGGTGGGCCCAGGTGAATACTGAACACTGTGGGTTTGTGTCGTAGCTAAGGAACTCTGATCTTAGAAAACCACCAATTTTATAAAGAAGACTGCAACCAAAACTACTGAATCTCTGCCCAGTAGCAGACTCATCTTTGATGTTCTACTCAGGAAATAATTCTACCTTTTCTTCTATCTTCTAAGGGATTCTTTCTTTAGGAACAAGGTTTTGTTTTCCAAGATTTTTGTTATAAAAACATCCTTGAAAAAACAGTCTTGAACAAAATCAGTCATAAGATGTAGAAAAACACCATAAAGAATTGTCCTCCAGAAAAATATTTTTTCATTCCCTTTTCCTAATAAATGCCCTCAAGAATGAGAAGGCAATATAGTAAAAATAACACTATACAATTATTGATTGCAGGAAAAAAGAAAATAATTTTTGTTAAGTCCATAAAAGATGGTCTTTGCTATAATCTGTATTTTGATGTTATACATTTATTTATACTTTAGGCATTTGTGTTCCCCATAGTTCTAATGTCATTTGTATCTTACTCTGTACTGATAAAAATAATAAAAAGGAAATTTAAAGACACCAGAAGATTTATTGCATATTTGATAATGATAGTATTGTAGGTAAATGTAAAAATACCAGTGTGAAAATGAAATACAAATATCTGACTATTTCATGAACATTATAATATATTATATGCAGGATATATGGAGGATAAAAGATAGATTTAGCATGAAAAAAGAAAAAAATCTGATATTTACTATGTCTATAAATCTCCAGAAGTTGGATGATTAGCAAAGATGAAAAAGTCTGATAAATATATATGGAGAAAACGTTTTCTTTTTTTGTGTGTCTTTTTTTTTTTTTTTTTTTTTTTGAGATGGAGTCTTGCTCTGTCACCCAGGATGGAGTGCAGTGGCATGATCTTGGCTCACTGCAACCTTTGCCTCCCCAGTTCAAGTGATCCTTGTGCCTCAGCCTCCCAAGTAACAGGGATTACAGTCATGTGCCACCACACCTGTCTAATTTTTTGTAGAAAATATGTATTTCAAACAAGGCATGCCTTCTCCTCTCTCATTGTGTATAATAAGTAATGCTAATTGTGGGAATTATAGTATGAATGTGAACAGAATACAGCCAGACAATAAAAGAAGAAAGAAAGAAAGAAAGAAAAAAGAAAGAAAGAAAGAAAGAAAGAAAGGAAAAGAAAAGAAAAGAAAAGAAAAGAAAGGAAGGAAAGAAAGAAAGAAAGAAAGAAAGAAAGAAAGAAAGAAAGAAAGAAAGAAAGAAAGAAAGAAAGAAGGAAGGAAAGAGAGAAAGGAGGAAAGAAAGAAAGAGAAAGAAAGGGAGAGAGAAAGAAAGAAAAAGAAAGAGAAAGAAAGAAAGAGAGAAAGAAAGAAAGAAAGAAAGAGAAAGAAAGAAAGGGAGAGAGAAAGAAAGAAAGGAAAAGAAAGAAAGGGAGAGAGAAAGAAAGAAAAAGAAAGAGAAAGAAACAAAGAAAAAGGAAAGAAAGAAAGAAAAGAAAGAAAACAACATTGAAGAATCACATGGGGCATTGAAAAATTAAGTAAAACATTTACAATATGAACTGACCCTCTTTCTCCTCACAGTAAGAACCTATGGCATTCACTGGTGTTTGTGCCTTCAAAGCTACAAGAGATTCAAGCACCAAGGAAAACTCTGTCACCTTTGATGCTCAAGATGTGAATATAGAGGTCTTTTAACCTTTGGCAACTTTGATGTCTGCTTTATAATAAAATCTCAAAGGCTGATAAAGGAAACAAAAGTATATTTGGACTTTGTGCTTGACAAACTCCTGACTGAGAAAATATATTTTGTACTCTGACTAAGATTGCTTGATATACTTACATGCTGAAGTCAACCCCTTCCCCAATTCATCCCGAGTCAAGCAATACTGTTAGCAAATTTTACCTCAGTGCCAAAAACATATCATGAAATGGAGGATTTATCTTCTCTTCTTTTTTCCATCAAGTAATTATCTTGCCTTTGTTTTTGTACCCTCTTCTCTTTCTATATTCTAATAGAATGTGAAAGATTAAAGTACCAGCAACAAAGATACTAGTAATTTTTCTTTTCCTGGAGTGGAGAGTGGGGATTAGCATGCCCGTGGGTTTTACTCATCTCATGTACCTCTGAATATAAATGTTAATCCTTGCCTCTGATCTTTCTACAACAATATAAAGCATTTCAAACATTGTTTAATTACAGTGAGAATTCTATGTCTCAGCAATAGATTTTGAAGATAATTAAACTAATTCAAAATGTAACTTTATTTAAATATCAGAGAAAATATAATCATTCCTCCAGTTGCTCTAGGAAGGTAAAATAGTCAGTAGACAGTATTTATTCAGAGCTTATTTTGTAACAGATAATGTTCTAACAGATACTCTTCAGCAGTATAACAATGGACAAAGGAGAGGTTCTGCCTTGAGGAGTTAACATTTGGATAAATTAAGATATTTATGATAATATATGACACTAAGTAGGTGTTGACCACACGCTTTATAATTTTCCTGATATGTGGCAAATAATGAAAATTTAGTAACTGAATGTTACATTGTCAAATTAAACAGTCTTATGATTGCACACAATCAATCTTAATTTTAAATAATTCAAATGAATTTTAGGACACTGATTTACTTGTGTTCTAAGAACAATTGGAGGATTAGAAAGAGCAGTTACATGTTTGACAGTATTATATACTGCAAAATTCATTTTAACTAACCGTACCATCTAATAAATATATAAGGGAACAATAAACCACACAATCAGAATTTATTTTTCACATTAATGGAAACATAAATGTGTGCTAATTGTAATCAGAAATTTCAGCCATGAGTCACTCTCCTGAAAACATCTTTATTGAGATATAGTTTACATACTATAAGGCTTACTAATTTATAGCATGTAATTCAATGATTATCAGCCTGTTTACAGAATTGCACAACTATCACCATAATGTAATTTTAGAATATTTTCATCACCCCAAAGAAAAATCCAAACTCATTAGCAGCGATAAAAGGAAAACTTCAGCCAAACTGAATTTAAAGGAGTTTAATTGGGCAATGAACAGCTCGTGAATTGGGCAGCCTTCTGAGTCAGAACAGGCTCAGAGACTCCAGCACAGCCACGTGGTGGAAGACTTATGGACAGAAAAAGAAAGTAACCTACAGAACACAGAAGTGAGGTGCAGTAACAGCTGAATTGGTTACACTTGGTGTTTGCCTTTTTGAACACAGTTTGAACAGTTGGGTACATTTGATTTGCCAAAACTTGGTGATTGGCACAAGTGTAGGCTATGGACTGTTTCTACCTCCTCTTGTTATAGCTCACAATGTACAGAAAATTTTTAGGCTGAACTTAAAATATGTAAGCAGGAAGCTTTAGGTTAAACTTGATTTAACAGCCGTTACACCCCATCCCCTCCATTTTCCCTACTATGTTGGCAACCACTATGTCTCAATGGATTTACCTAATCAATATTTCACAGAAATGGAGTAAATACTATATATGGTCTTTTGTCACTGGTTTCTTTCACTTGTACATAATTCTTTTTCTTTTTTTTCTTTTTTTTGTAATTATACATTAAGTTCTAGGGTACATGTGCACAACATGCGAGTTTGTTACATATGTGTACATGTGCCATGTTGGTGTGCTGCATCCATTAACTCGTCATTTACATTAGGTATTTCTCCTAATGCTATCCCTCCCCTTTCCCCCCTCCCCATGATAGGCCCCAGTGTGTGATGTTCCCCTTCCTGTGCCCAAGTGATCTCATTGTTCAGTTCCCACCTATGAGTGAGAACATGCAGTGTTTGGTTGGTTTTCTGTTCTTGCGATAGTTTGCTGAGAATGATGGTTTCCAGCTGCATCCATGTCCCTAAAAAGGACACGAACTCATCCTTTTTTATGGCTGCATAGTATTCCATGGTGTATGTGTGCCACATTTTCTTAATCCAGTCTGTCACTGATGGACATTTGGGTTGATTCCAAGTCTTTGCCATTGTGAATAGTGCCTCAATAAACATATGTGTGCATGTGTCTTTATTGCAGCATGATTTATAATCCTTTGGGTATATACCCAGTAATGGGATGGCTGGGTCAAATGGTATTTCTAGTTCTAGATCCTTGAGGAATTATCATACTGTTTTCCACAATGGTTGAACTAGTTTACAGTCCCACCAACAGTGTAAAAGTGTTCCTATTTCTCCACATCTTCTCCAACACCTGTTGTTTCCTGACTTTTTAATGATTGCCATTCTAATTAGTGTGAGATGGTATCTCATTGTGGTTTTGATTTGCATTTCTCTGATGGCAAGTGATAATGAGCATGTTTTCATGTGTCTGTTGGCTGTATAAATGTCTTCTTTTGAGAAGTGTCTATTCATATCCTTTGCCCACTTTTTGATGGGGTTGTTTGTTTTTTTTTCTTGTAAATTGGTTTGAGCTCTCTGTAGGTTCTGGATATTAGCCCTTTGTCAGATGAGTAGATTGCAAAAATTTTCTCCCATTCTGTAGGTTGCCTGTTCACTCTGATGGTAGTTTCTTTTGCTGTGCAGAAGCTATTTAGTGTAATTAGATCCCATTTGCCAATTTTGACTTTTGTTGCCATTGCTTTTGGTGTTTTAGACATGAAGTCCTTGCCCATGCCTATGTCCTGAATGGTATTACCTAGGTTTTCTTCTAGGGTTTTTATGGTTTTAGGTCTAACATTTAAGTCTCTAATCCATCTTGAATTAATTTTCGTATAAGGAGTAAGGAAGGGATCCAGTTTCAGCTTTCTACTTATGTCTAGCCAATTTTCCCAGCACCTATTAAATAGGGAATCCTTTCCCCATTTCTTGTTTTTGTCAGGTTTGTCAAAGATCAGACGGCTGTGTGAGGTATTATTTCTGAGGGCTCTGTTCTGTTCCATTGGTCTATATCTCTGTTTTGGTACCAGTACCATGCTGTTTTGGTTACTGTAGCCTTGTAGTATAGTTTGAAGTCAGGTAGCATGATGCCTCCAGCTTTGTTCTTTTGGCTTAGGATTGTCTTGGCAATTCAGGGTCTTTTTTGGTTCCATACGAACTTTAAAGCAGTTTTTTCCAATTCTGTGAAGAAACTCATTGGTAGCTTAATGGGGATGGCATTGAATCTGTAAATTACCTTGGGCAGTATGGCCATTTTCACGATATTGATTCTTCCTATCCATGAGCATGGTATGTTCTTCCATTTGTTTGTGTCGTCTTTTATTTCACTAAGCAGTGGTTTGTAGTTGTCCTTGAAGAGGTCCTTCACATCCCTTGTAAGTTGGATTCCTAGGTATTTTATTCTCTTTGAAGCAATTGTGAATGGGAGTTCACTCATGATTTGGCTCTCTGTTTGTCTATTATTGGTGTGTAAGAATGCTTGTGATTTTTGCACATTGATTTTATATCCTGAGACTTTGCTGAAGTTGCTTATCAGCTTAAGGAGATTTTAGGCTGAGACAGTGGGGTTTTCTAAATATACAATCATGTCATCTGCAAACAGGGACAATTTGACTTCTTTTTTTCCCAATTGAATACCCTTTATTTCTTTCTCTTGCCTGATTGCCCTAGCCCACTTGACCATGGTGGATAAGCTTTTTGATGTGCTGCTGGATTCAGTTTGCCAGTATTTGTTGAGGATTTTTGCATTGATGTTCATCAGGGATATTGGTGTAAAATTCCCTTTTTTGTTGTGTCTCTGCCAGGCTTTCCTATCAGGATGATGTTGGCCTCATAAAATGAGTTAGGGAGAATTCCCTCTTTTTCTACTGATTGGAATAGTTTCAGAAGAATGTTACCAGTTCCTCCTTATACCTCTGGTAGAATTTGGCTGTGAATTCGTCTGGTCCTGGACTTTTTTTTGGTTGGTAGGCTATTAATTATTGTCTCAATTTCAGAGCCTGCTATTGGTCTATTCAGGGATTCAACTTCTTCCTGGTTTAGTCTTGGGAGAGTGTATGTGTCCAGGAGTTTATACATTTCTTCTAGGTTTTCTAGTTTATTTGCATAGAGGTGTTTATAGTATTCTCTGATGGTAGTTTGTATTTCTGTGAGGTCAGTGGTGATATCCCCTTTATCATTTTTTATTGCATCTATTTGATTCTTCTCTCTTTTCTTCTTTATTAGTCTTGCTAGCAGTCTATCAATTTTGTTGATCTTTTCAAAAAACCAGCTCCTGAATTCATTGATTTTTTGAAGGGTTTTTTGTCCTTCAGTTCTGCTCTTATTTCTTGCTTTCTGCTAACTTTTGAATGTGTTTGCTCTTGCTTCTCTAGTTCTTTTAACTGTGATGTTAGGGTGTCAATTTTAGATCTTTCCTGCTTTCTCTTGTGGGCATTTAGTGCTATAAATCTCCCTCTACACACTGCTTTCAATGTGTCCCAGATATTCTGGTATGTTGTATCTTTGTTCTCATTGGTTTCAAAGAACATCTTTTTTTCTGCCTTCATTTCGTTGTGTACCCAGTAGTTATTCAGAAGCAGGCTGTTTAGTTTCCATGTAGTTGAGCGGTTTTGATTGAGTTTCTTAGTCCTGAGTTTTAGTTTGATTGCACTGTGGTCTGAGAGACAGTTTGTTATAATTTCTGTTCTTGTACATTTGCTGAGGAGTGCTTTACTTCCAACTATGTGGTCAATTTTGGAATAAGTGCGATGTGGTGCTGAGAAGAATGTGTATTCTGTTGATTTGGGGGGAGAGTTCTGTAGATGACGATTAGGTCCGCTTGGTGCAGAGTTGAGTTCAATTCCTGGATATCCTTGTTAACTTTCTGTCGTGTTGATCTGTCTAATGTTGACAGTGGGGGGTTAAAGTCTCCCATTATTATTGTATGGGAGTCTAAGTCTCTTTGTAAGTCTCTAAGGACTTGCTTTATGAATCTGGGTGCTCCTATATTGGGTGCACATATATTTAGGATATTTAGATCTTCTTGTTGAACTGATCCCTTTACCATTATGTAATGGCCTTCTTTGTCTCTTTTGATCTTTGTTGGTTTAAAGTCTGTTTTATCAGAGACTGGGATTGCAACTCCTGCCTTTTTTGTTGTTTTCCATTTGCTTGTTATATCTTCCTCCATCCCTTTATTTTGAGCCTATGTGTGTCTCTGCATGTGAGATGGGTCTTGTGAATACAGCAAACTAATAGGTCTTGACTCTTATCCAATATGCCAGTCTGTGTCTTTTAATTGGAGCATTTAGTCCATTTACATTTAAGGTTAATATTGTTATGTGTGAACTTGATCCTGTCATTATGATATTAGCTGGTTATTTTGCTCATTTGTTGATGCAGTTTCTTCCTAGCATCAATGGTCTTTACATTTTGGTATGTTTTTACAATGGCTGGTGAAAGCTTTATGAGAATCCACTTCCACTGAATGGATAGGAAATATATTTTACCCTCCTTATAATTGTCTTGGTAACATTTTCTTTTCTCTAGCTTACTTTATTGTAAGAATATAGTATATGGGAAGTCTGTAAGAAGTTCATGAAAATGCATATTATGACAAAACTATTCATGGATTTCAAAACTGTTTTTCATCAAAATAAGCTCATACTAACTTGTTGTAACCTTTCTGACCACTAAAGATAAAACATTAATTGTAAAAAAGCCCCTATCAGAGCAACATGTATTCTGCTAAGTTAAAGCAAGAACAATTATCCAATTTATGGAGAAATTGGGGTGGAAAAGTGGAGAAATCATTGATGCTTTTTGAAAAGTTTATAGGAATAATGTGTCAAGAAATCAACCATTTACAAATGGATAATTCATTTTAAGAAGGGATGAGATGATGTTGAAAATGAAACATATAGAAGCAGATTATCTACATCGACTTACAAGAAGAACATGAACAAAAAATCCTGTTCATGCCCTCATTGAAAAGGATGAATAATTAACAGCACAAACAATAGCCAACACCATAGACATCTCAATTGGCTCATCTGACACAATTCTGATGGAAAAATTAAAGATGAGCAAACTTTCCACTTGACTAGTGCCAAAACGGTTGCACCGAGATCAGCTGCAGACAAGAATAGAGCTTTCAACGAAAATTTTAAACAAATGGGATCAAGATCTTCAAGTGTCTCTTCAAAGAATTATAACAGAAGGTGAAATGAGGCTTTTCCAGTCTGATCCTGAAGACAAAACACAATGAAAGTAACGGTGGAAGGGGTCTAATCAGAGCAAAAATGAGCTGATCAAGAACAAAGGTCAAGACAAGAGATTTTGGGGATGCTCAAGGCATTTTGCTTGTTGATTTCCTGGATGGCCGAAGAACAATAGTGTCTAATTATTATGAGAGTATTTAGAGAAAGTTAACCAAAGCTAGAGCAGAAACATGCCCAGGAAAACCTTGCTGGATAGTCCTTCTTCAATATGACAATCTCCTGCCCCTTCCTTTGATCAAACAGGGGCAATTGGCCGGGCGCGGTGGCTCAAGCCTGTAATCCCAGCACTTTGGGAGGCCGAGATGGGCGGATCACGAGGTCAGGAGATCGAGACCATCCTGGCTAACCCGGTGAAACCCCGTCTCTACTAAAAAATACACAAAAAACTAGCCGGGCGAGGTGGCGAGCGCCTGTGGTCCCAACTACTCGGGAGGCTGAGGCAGGAGGATGGCGTGAACTCGGGAGGCGGAGCTTGCAGTGAGCTGAGATCCGGCCACTGTACTCCAGCCTGGGCAACAGAGCAAGACTCCATCTCAAAAAAAAACAAAAAACAAAAAAACAAAAAAAAACAGGAGCAATTTTTACGAGAATTTCTATGGGAGGGAAAGCATTAGGCATTCAGCTTTCTATCTTCTTTTAGTTTCAAAATCTTAAAAATTATTTAAAGGGCACCCATTTTTCTTCAGTTAATAATGTATAAAAGAATGCATTGACATGGGTATATTCCCAATACCCTCAGTTTTTTATGAATGGACCAAATGGCTGGTATCATCACTTACAAAAGTGTCTCAAACTTGATAGGGCTTATGTTGACAAAGTTTGTACTTTTTATTTTTATCTTTTAATTTCATTTTCCATAAATTTTTTGAAATCTCTTTATAATAATACATGTAACATATGAAATCTGTGTTAACTGTTCATTTGTCATTAAGGCTTCTGCTATTAGGCCGGGCGCAGTGGCTCAAGCCTGTAATCCCAGCACTTTGGGAGGCCGAGACGGGCGGATCACGAGGTCAGGAGATCGAGACCATCCTGGCTAACACGTGAAACCCCGTCTCTACTAAAAAAATACAAAAATTAGCCGGGAGCGGTGGCGGGCGCCTGTAGTCCCAGCTACTCGGGAGGCTGAGGCAGGAGAATGGCGTGAACCCGGGAGGTGGAGCTTGCAGTGAGCTGAGATCCGGCCACTGCACTCCAGCCTGGGGGACAGAGCGAGACTCCGTCTCAAAAAAAAAAAAAAAAAAAAAAAGGCTTCTGCTATTAGTAATTACGTTTTGGGGAAGTCAAAGTTGTATTCATATTTTTGACTGTGAGGAGGACCTTTTCGTGCTGCACCCCCTGCATTGTTTAAGGGTCAACTGTATTGTAAAGGAGTTTCCCCTTTAAATTTTTTCCTGAAAAGTAAATATATATATGAAAACAATGATGGAGCATTTATTAACTTTCTACTGCCTAGAGTATCTCTGACATATGAGTAAATGGCTATATGAAAACTGTACATTCCTTATTTCATTTGATAGTCACCAAAATTGATTTTAGATGTATTTGTTAATAAATAAAAGAAATGTGAGTTCCTTATTATCCTAAAGTTGAGATTGAACAAATGTGTTTTCCTCCATTCTCTCTTAAAATATGCATTTTAATGTTTTTATGTGATGCGAAGACAAAGAGAATGGGAGAGAAGCCCATAACTGAAAGAACAAAACAGATCCACAAGTGTCTATTTAGAAAATAGAAAGAGGTCTGCTACCTGCTGATTCACATAGCAGAGCAGAGAAAAGCAAAACTTAATTTCCTAAGTGAGAGAAGCTAACAAGAAGAAAGCAGGTTATTACTTTGGAACTTAAAGACTCAAAGGCTAAAGGAAGAATTCACTGGGGAACGCTCAAGACAAATAGGGGAGGATGGGGCCAAAAGCTTTTAAGCAGAAGTGATTGGACGTGTGAGTGAAGAAGAGTTTGGTTCTCCCCCCCACACATTTAGCCTTGTTATTATACATTTCCTACACTGGAAGAGGATTGCTGTAAAGGCTCATTCCTGAAAGAGTGAATCACAGAAGCTCTGAAATTGGGGACACTTAGCCAACCAAGGGCAGAGTTTAGGCACTATTTTTGCTTATGAATGAAACTCTATAGATTGTGTAGTAAAATATATTCCATCCCACTTAGACTCCTAAAAGCTAGCATCCACGTTTCTAAACCCAAAGGAAAAGTTTAGAGTACTGATATTTATAGAAAATGATTGGCTGAAGAGAAAAGATCTACAAACAGGCATCTGTGGTTCTCCAACAAAAGACTTGATTTCTTACCCTATCACCACATAGTGAAGCTTACAAGTATTTAAAATACCTATCTTCTTGGTTTTCAGTGCTTTGTCTTTAAATATAAACAGCGAACTAAGAATCATCACACATATCAGGAAACCTCTGTCATAAAATGCAGTTGTTAAAACAAATAAAACAAAAATGAAGAGAAATGGAAAATCCTCAGAGTTCAAAAAAGCCTCAAAAATTGCACTCTGTTTCTATAAAAGAATGCACTAGAATGCATTACATCAGTAAAACAAAAATGGAAAGCTATAAGTAAAAATAATCCTCATAAATCATAGAATACTAGGAAAATTTTTTAAATGATATATTTTATTTATGATTTAAATGCTTTAGGGATTTGAGCAGACCCCATTAGAGCTCTGAACCAATTGAACAATTGATACAAAAGAGTAGCACAGCTATGAAAAACAAATTTACCTTTATTACTGACAATGCTTATGTTGAAGAATGTGACATATACTGATGGGCATGTCGCCTTTGTAATGCCAAATGCTAACTGAGACAGAATTACTCTACTCATCACTGTAGCACTGAAAAAAGTAGATTTCTCTGCCCAATGAGGGCTGAGTCTTTTCAAAAAACATTTCTGGCATGAAGGAAAAAAAGCATAGCAAAATCCATGCTCTCTTAAAGAAACTCACAGAGAAAAGCAAAGTAAGGAAAAGAGACTGATGAACTGGCCCAGTTTATTCTTCCAAATCACATGATATGACTCCTGCTGTCTTGGACAGGGGACATAGAGGAGCACAGAGTGCCCAAGAATAAGATATTAGTGTGTATCTTTACACAGAAGAACATCACCAAATGCTCCCTTATGTATCCACCTGGGACCACAGATGGACAGGGGTGTATCATTTAACAGCAGACATTTAACATTTGACAGGGAAGCACATCTACCGAATTACTACTATGCCAAAAATTTACTCCATGTTGCATTTCTCACTGCAAATTATGTCCAGATACATTGACCAACATGTCCTTTATGAAGTTGTGCGAAACAAGCAAATGACATCATAAAGATACTGCATAATATACTGCTATCAACATAGCGATTCCACAGATTTGGATATAAACCTCCTCTCATTATAAATTTATATGGAAACATGAAGTTCGAAGATTAAACTCCCTGGCAAGTTAATGTCCTAAGTTAGACACAACCCAGGGTATCAAATATCAAAACCTAATTCTTGTCTTGTTTTTAAGAGACTGATGAAACTGAAGGCCTAGATTAATCCTCCCCATCTCTTCTTCTGTGAAGTCTCAGCTAGAATGCGATTGTTGGGTGCTGGTTCCTTCAGCAGCTGTGTCGTCCACAGTGTCACAGTGATTCTTTTAAGGCCTCAGGATTTAAATGGTCTCAACTTGCTCATCGTTTAGAATCCAAGCTGCAAGTTAGATTTTAAAAAAGTTAACGTAGCATTAGCCCTACACACACCAGACTTAGAAAACAAGCCAGTATCAACAATTTAAGGTGGTTATTTCTGGAAAAAAAAAAATGCTCCCCAAAGTCAATAATTCCTATTGTAAAAGACTGAAGCAGAAACTTGATTTTATCTGAACAAAGGCAGTTTATGAGGAAAGTACTATTTTTTAGCTTGCCAAGAGGCCAGGCTATGCCAGATGATGAAAGTCCACTTAAAATAAAACTCAATTTCCCATCAAGAAATCAAGTTTTTCACTAATATAATTACTGTTGGCAGTACGTGTGGGAGTATCTTTTCACACTGCCTCTTCTCTCAAAGTGACATTTGTGATATTGCTGCTTTCTGCAAAATTTCAAAATTCATGGTGTGGACAGCCCCAATAAGAGGTTTTATTGCAGGAACTTTTGTTTTCCTTCCAGCATCCTCAGAATCTTTTAACCCCTTTTCTATTTGAGCCCATATTTATGGCTACCTCATTACTGCACTGATGGTGGGCTCTGTATAGTGATGTAATTTCCCTTATCTATTTTAATCTAGAGCACTCAGTTCTGGGACACAGTGGCTGTTTTTTTTTTTTTTTTTTTTTCTATAGAGTTGTTTAGGGTCTGTAAAAACTGCTTCCAAGGAAAGGTTTTTCTCTTCTCCTAACATTTGTTTCAGCTGCAGAATCAGCCCCAGAAACCTCTTGAAGCTGCCATTGATTCAGACCCTAACAGCCTAACAAGAACCAATTACTTTGCTCTGTGCCTCTCAAGATAGCATCTTTATTCAGCTTCTGGATAAAATAAATATTCTGGGTAAAATATCTTGCTGCCTTTTTTTCTCCAGTAGTTGGACTGTTATTGTAATGGTTTATTTTTCTCTTTCAGGGAAGTTCAGCTCTATATTTATATTTCAAGTTAAACTGTTCCATCATTTGGTCAATTTTCTCTATTTTCTAAATTTTTAAGCATTCATATTTAAATTCTGTAAAATTGTTATTAAATCTGAATTTCTCTTTTTATTTTCTCATTTCCATTATGATTTCTTCTAACACTTTTCAATACTGATATTTGAGACTGCCATAGAATTTACCAGGCAGAATATCCTCTCCATTATCAATTTCCTGAGTTGGATAATTGCATCCAATAAATATGCTCCAATCAATATCCAATATAGGACTGCAGTTGCTATATTTACCCTTTGTTGATTCACCATTTTCATGCCTCCTATTTGCCTTTGAGTAAACATTTCATGGTTTAGAAATTTCAAGGAATTCTCAAGCTGACTCTAAATTCCAAACATTTCTCAAGCACATATCATCAAGTTACAGACTTTTACTGTGTGTATCATTCCACAATATTTGCATCACTTTAAGACTTGCCATTAACTAAATATTTCCCAATTCTTGCACATGTAGATGAGTTCAAAGTTTTTCAATAATGTATTCGTTACAAGGGAAAATTAACCTGAGACCTAGCTTGATGTAGTTGAAAATATTAAGGAGTTTAAATTCTTTGTAGAAAACTTTTGTGTTCAATTCAGAGAGAAACACTGAAAATAAAGAAAATGAGAAATACAGTAATTGTTAACTTAGGGAATCCCAGATTTATCCAAGAAAATAAACATAGTCATACATTGTTCAGCTATGCAAAATTATGAATAAAAATTCAGTTTTAGGTTTTTTTTTTTCCTCCACTTCAGCCTTATTTGCACTGATGAAACATTGTAGGTCTGAGATCTACCTTGCCTCTAAAATTTTGAATTCTATGTTACACTTCTGATCCGTAAGTTCTTTCATGACTTCTCACTTCCTTTCTCCCACTTTACATAATTTCTGACTTCATTAAGACTTGAGTCCATTGACTTCTCCATTTTCTTTGAGTTAATTATTCCTTCATATCTTTTCATTATTTGCCTCTCGTCATACTTGACCTAGGATGCATAAGTTCAACAATTATCTTTACTTTTTCGTGAACATCAACTTTTATGTCTTGTCTTTCTTCCACACTATATCAAAACAACTTCAACCACAAGATTCTAACTGCTCAGTATTCCTACTCTTACCCCGAGCTCCAGGACACTGTTGGAAGATGAAACAAAACAAAAACACATGAAACTGTGCAGAAATATATTAATAAAAATCTAAGCCGGGCACAGTGGCTCACACCAGTAATCCCAGCACTTTGGGAGGACAAGGTGGGTGGATTGCCTGAGGTCAGGAGTTTCAGACCAGCCTGCCTAACATGGTGAAACCCCATCTCTACTGAAAATACAAAAAAATTAGATGGGTGTTGTGGTGCATGCCTGTATTCCTAGCTACTTGAGAGGCTGAGGCAAGAGAATCGCTTCAACCCAGGAGGTGGAGGTTGCAGTGAGCTGAGATCTCACCATTGCACTCCAGCCTGAGTGACAGAGGGAGACGCTACCAAAAAAATATATATATATATATACACACACACATATATATGTGTGTGTGTGTGTGTGTGTATGTCCTATGATCATGTATGTCAAGGTTACCCAATATTCACATGAATTCTCAGTACTTTCTGTGTCCATTTCCTACTATTTCAGACCTTCAGCACTCTGTCATCCATCCACTGCCAACACAATGAACTCAACCTCTTGTCACAATTCCTTTGCATCTACAGATGCAATGCATTAATTTCTTGATTTTACCATTTATGTATTATCTCAGGTAAAGATATAGTCCTTCTTTCAGATACCTATTGCCATATTTGCCAATTCGCCTGCCTTCATTCCATTCTGTGACAATAAATACAATGAATGGTGTGTCTGAGCTTCATTTTTTTTTTTTAAACAGCATGGTGGTGGTGGTATTTATTCTTCTTGTTTTTAATGTAACTTATTGAATTGTAAGTTTTTTATGACGTAATTTTTTAATTAAGATATCATTCACATACTATAAAAGTCATTATTTTAAAGGATGCAATTCAGTGGTTTCTAGTACATTCATCAACTTGTGTAATCATTATTGCTATCTAATTTAAGAACAATGTTATCACCCCCCAAAAAAACTCAACACCCATTAGCAGTCACTTCCCATTTCTTCAATCCCTTCTACTGGCATCCACTGATTTACTTTTTGTCTCTATGAATTTGCCAGTTCTGATCATCCCATATAACCAAAATCATACCAGATGTGGCCTCTTGTGTCTGACTTCTCTTACTTCGTATGTTTCAAGATTCACCCATGTTGTGGCATACATCAGTTCTTTTTTCATTCCTTTTAACAGCCAAATAATATTCTATTCTACGAATATGCCACATTTTATTTCTCCATTCATCAGTTGGACATTTCAGTTGTTTACACTTTTTGGTTATCATGGAATAATGCTACCGTGAACATTTATGTACAAGTTCTGTGAACCTGTGCCTTCAATGTCTTAGGTATATATCTAGGAATAGAATTGCTGGGTCAGATGGGGACTCTATATTTATCCTTTTAAGGAACTGCCAAACTGCTGTCTGTAGTGGCTGCACCATTTTACATTCCCACCAGCAATGTAGGATGGTTCCAGTCTGCTCACATCTTCCCCAATACTTGTTTTTTTTTTCATTGTTAATTATAATTTTTAAATAATGTTAATTTTTAACAAGCAGCTTGCAAAATTGTTCGTGACTAACAATCTACCTAGAGGTGGGTACGAATAAGCTCTAAAACATGCTACCTATAGCTTACCGAAGAAAATCCCACCATCTTACTATGTAACAAAGGTCGCTGTGATTGACTGGTGATGTCTGCCAAGCCCACAGTTTGTAGGTTACTTTTCACCACCTGTGTCCTCGAGTCTGTATTAGGCTCTGCCAGGGGAGTTGGGATTTAGGGGATCCAAAAGGATTTGGGTTTAGCAGGTACTTCTTATTGAGCATCTCTCATAACCAGCCCCAGCAGTCTCCATTCTGGGAAATGACCATCTCCTCTATTTATGATCTGGAGTCCTTCATATCTTGCCTTCTATATATTTCATTCCTGCCATCATCTCTCTGTCTTATGATAATGATTTTCCTTCTCCACTAGATCACTCTCTGAAGACCACAGATGTGCTGTATACATTTCCATCTTAAAACAACCTGTTCCCCTGTAGTTCCTCTACCCACTTCTGCCCCATCCTCCCTTGATGTTTTGTTCCTCTTCATTTCTCTGCTCCATTACCTTGTCTATTTCTATTCCACTCTTGGCAAATGGAAGATCACAAACAATATTTAATAATTCGATCTCTCTGCTGATGCAACTCTACTGAAGCTGTTAATAGTATTTTATATGTAGTGACAATATATGCATAAATCCAAATACATTATTTTGAAATATAAATATTAGTACATAGAACTGATGACTCTTGTGGAATAATTATTCCTTAAAAATTAAGTCTTAAGAGGCAGAACAAGATGGCCAAATAGAAGCCTCCAATGATCATCCCCCTTGTGGCAACACCAAATTGAACAACTATCCACACAAAAAAGCACTTTCATAGGAGCTGAAAATTAGGTGAATGATTTTAACATCATATTAAAGAATGGAACAGAGAAGAAGGTAGGAAAGATAGTCTTGAATTGCCTACACCACACCTTCCTTATCCAGGGATGTTCCAGGGATAGAGGATCTCAGAACTGCTGGCAAGTGGAGCTTCTCCTCTGCCCCACAGCTGATTCTGCAATCTGGACCTGACTGATGCCCCAGCAGCCCCATCTCCCTGGGTGCCCCACATGCCTGGAGGCATGTGCTTGCATACTACACCACCAGGCCAATTGCTCTGTACTCACTTCACCTGCTGGCCTGCCAGCCTGAGCAGGTGTGTGCATACACTGTGTATTAAGATATCTCATCTGCTCACACAATTCCCCATTTTTTTCCATCATGCTTCATGTTATGAGCTGAATTTTCCTTGCTCCAAATTCATATGTTAAAGTTCTAATCTTCAATGCCCCCGAATGTGACTGTCTTTGGAAATTGGGCCTTTGAAAGGGGCATTCAGTTAAAATGAGGTCATATGGGTGGTTCCTAATCCAATCTGACTGGTTTTCTTATAAAAAGAGGGAATTAGGACACAGAAAGATGAATAGATAAAGACAATGTGGTATCTACACACAATGAAGTACTATTCAGTCATAAGAAAAAATAAAATTATGTTATTCATGGCAGCATGGATGATCTTGGAGGGCTTTATGTTAAGTGAAATAAGTCAGGTATAGAAAAATAACTGCTGAATATTCTCACTGATATATGGAAACTAAAAAGTTTGCCTATAGAAGCAGATAATACAATAATGCTCACTAGAGGTTGGAAAGAGTAGAGGGGAGAGACAGATAACCAAAGGTTAATGGATACAAAAGTACAGCTACATAGGAAGAACAAGTTCTAATGTTCTATAGCATGGCAGAGTGACTGTAGTTAACAATTTATTCTATATTTTCAAATAGCTGGAAGAAGAAACTCTGAATATTTCCAACACGAAGAAATGCTAAATGTTTGAGGTGATGGATATGCTAATTACTCTAATTTAATCTTACACACTGTATAAAATGCATCAAAATATCACACTGTACCCCATAAATATGTATAATAATTATGTGTTCATTAAAAATATTGATAATAACAACAACAAAAAAAGAGATGGTACCAGGCATGCGTGTGCACAGAGGAGAGACCATTTGAGGACAAAGCAAGGAAGAAATTGATAAGTCAAGAAGAGAGGACTCAGGAGAAACCAAACTTAATGCCAGCTTAGTCTCACACTCCAAAATTGAAAAAATAAATAAATAAATGTATGTAGTTTTTGCCACTCAGTCCAGATTGCTTGGTTATGGCAGCACTAGCAAACTGCATTGAACTTTGTAATGCATTTTACTTAAAACATACATGTTCAAAGATAAAATTAAGAATTTCAAGACAGTGACAGTACAGCAATAAACCAAGAGACCATTAAACCAAACCTTTTGTGAGCAGGGCCCTGTAGGACTGCACAAGTTGCATGCTCATGATGCTAATTCTGACTCCACCAAAGCTATTCTTAGCAGTTGGAAATACAGGTTTTCCATCTCTAACCTCAATGGACATTTTTATTTCTTATCCTAAAGGTCCAGTCCTTGGCCCTACCTTCTATTTTGTAACTTCCTGCATATTCTAAACTTGTTCCGTTGCAGTAATTTCCGTTTATCTGCTAATTCGATGAAAAGTATCTTTCTGCATATCCATGTGCACAATGGACATTTCAATGACATCTCAACATGCTTTAACGTAAAATCTTTTAAAAAGTGAATGTTAACAGCCGACATGGATGCAGCTGGAAACCATCATTCTTAGCAAACTATCACAAGAACAGAAAACCAAACACCGCATGTTCTCACTCATAGGTGGGAACTGAACAATAAGATCACTTGGACTCAGGAAGGGGAACATCACACACAGGGGCCTATCATGGGGAGGGGGGAGGGGGGAGGGATTGCATTGGGAGTTATACCTGATGTAAATGATGAGTTGATGGGTGCAGCACACCAACATGGCACAAGTATACATATGTAACAAACCTGCACATTATGTACATGTACCCTACAACTTAAAGTATAATAATAATAAATAAATTAAAAAAAAAAAAAAGTGAATGTTTGAACCTGGGAGGCAGAGCTTGCAGTGAGCCGAGACCACACCACTGCACTCCAGCCTGGGAGACAGTGCGAGACTCCATCTCAAAAAAAGGAAAAAAAAAAAAAAAAAAGTGAATGTTAGCAGGTCATGGTCACTCATGCCCATAATCCTAGAGCTTTGGGAGGCCAAGTTTCGAGGGTTGTTTGAGGCCAGGAATTTGAAATCAGCCTGGGAAACATAGCATGACTATGTCTCTACAACATAATTAAAAAAAAAAAAAAAATTAGCCAGGCAGGGTTGCACGCACCTGTATTCCCATCTTCACAGGAGGCTGAAGTGGTAGGATCGCTCAAGCCCAGGAATTTAAGGATGTCAAGGTAGCAGTGAATTATGCATATGCCACTGTACTCCAGCCTGGGTTACAGAGCAAGACTTTGTCTTAAAGAAAAGTCATTGTTCAAAATATAATATTTTACTTCTGTTTGCATGAAAATGACTGATTTCTAAATTTTATTCTTAACCACATATTATAGAATCAGACTGATTTACATACTTTACATGCATTATTCCACTTAGTTTTCACAACAACACTCTAAAGTCCATAAGGCTTTAGTCTCTAAGTTGTAACTTCTTTCTCGCAAATACTAAAATCTTATACAAAATGCCCAACTGTCCAAGCCAGACAACTAAGCTACCATCCTGGCCTCATTCTTCCACATTCAACCAGGCACCAAGTTCCATTTTCACCCTATTGCTTCCATCTTAAATCCAACCTTTTATCATTTCCACTTCTACTACTTACTGCTCTTCATCTTTTCTCATCTCAATTACTGCAAAAGTCTAACTTGTCATCTTCAGTTTGAAAGCTCTTCCTAAATTTATATTTATCAAATCCATATCAGAGCTAAGTAAAAAAAAGTTTTCAGCATAGCATACAAGGTACTTTTTAGTCTTCCTTCTGCTGACTTGTCTAGCGTCATCTTTCACATCAGATTCTCAGGCTTCAACCTGACTTCATGCACCTGTCATGAGCTTGGGCCGCTTTACCTCTGCATATGTTGTATCTTCCCTCATTTGGACCACTGGCTTCTACATCTCACAGCTGACTGGTTAGTTTATATGTCACCTCCTCCAGGCAATATTTCTTAATTATTCTCCCTCCCAAGCCAGAATTTCTGTCTGTTCTTTGTTATCTATAACATGTAGAGAGTGGCAAGATGTTAACAGAAATTGTTTTTTAATGGTTTGGTGGTCTCTGACACCTTTAGGGAAATAACTTTTGTTTATTTATATGCATAACTCTAGATAGAATGTATCTAAATGTTGAGGTCATCAGATTCGAAAACAAAATGTGTGTGTTCAAATCTTAACTATGACACTTAATACCAGTGTATTAAAACAGGTCACATAATTTTAATGTCTTTTTACCTGAGTAACATGGGGAGAGACACTTCACAGGATTATCGTAAATAGTAAATTACTTAGTACCTATAAAACACTTTATAACAGTATCTTGAACAATCTAAGCTCCCTATGATCTTTGATAAAGGAAAAACTTCCGCCGAATTAAATTTAAAGGAGTTTAATTGAACAATGTATGATTCATGAATCGGTCAGTCCCACAGATTCACAGCAGATTCATGGAGACTCCTGCACAGCCACGTGGTGGAAAAAGATTTATAGACAAAATAAGGGAAATAAGGCACAGAAATCGTCATTGAGGTACAGAAACAGCTGGAGTGGCTACAGGTTGGCCTTTACCTTATTTGAACACAGTTTGAACACCGAGCAGTCTGAGTGGTTGAAGTATAGCCCGCTGCGATTGGCCAAAACTGTTATTGATACAGAGCCATACTCCTAAGTTAGGTTTTCAATTTTGTCTGACTATTAAGCTAGGTTACAGTTCATCCACAGGGACTCAAATATCGAAGTATGGAGTCCTTCTCAGGCCATATTCGGATTGCTTTAACAATTTTTATACAGACATACCTTGGATATACTACTGGTTCAGATTACTGTTAATAAAGTGAATATTGTAAAAAGTGAATCACACTTTTTTTTTGGTTTTACAGTGCATATAGAAGTTATGTTTACACTATACTGCAGTCTATTAAATATGCAATAGCATCATGTTTAAAGAAACAATGCACATGCCTTATTTTAAAAAGACCTTATGGCTAAAACTTACTAACATCTGAGGCTTCATTGAGTCATAATCTTTTAGCTGGTGGAAGATCTTGTGCCAATGCAGATGGCTGCTGACTGACCATGCAGTGGTTGCTGAAGATGGGAATGACTGTGGCAATTTACTAAAATAGGACAACAATAAAGTTAGCTTCATTGATTGACTCTTCATTTTACAAAAGGTTTCTCTGTAGCATGCAGTGCAGTTTGATAGCATTTTCGTCACAAAAGACCTTTCTCCAAATTGAAGTCATCTGAAGCCCTGTTGCTGTTTTATCAACTAAATATATGTAATGCTTGAAATCTTTCGTTGTCATTTCAAAAATCTTCATAGTGTATTCACCAGAAGTGGATTTCATCTCAAGAAACCACTTTCTTTCATCATCCATAAGAAGTAACTCCTCATCTCTTCAAGTTTTATTATGAGATTCCAGCAATTTAGTCACTTCTTGAGGCTGAACTTCGAATCCTATTTCTCTTGCTATTTCCACCACATCTGCAGTTTTTTTCTCCCTTGAAGTCTTGAATGTCTCAAATTCAGCCATGAAGTTTGGAATCAACTTTTTCCAAACTCCCATTAATATTGATATTTTGACGTCTTCCCATGAGATGTGAATGTCTTTAATAGTATCTAGAATGGTAAATTATTTTCCAGAAGGTTTTCAATTTGCCCAGGTCTATTGGAAGAATCACTATCTATGGAAGCTACAGCATTACAAAATATATATTTTAAAAAATATGATTTGAAAATTGAAATGACTTCTTGGTTCATGGGATATAGAATGGATGTTGTATTAGCAGGCATAAAAACATTAATCTCCTTGTGCATCTCCATCAGAGCTCCTGAGTTCCCAGATTCATTGTCAATGAGCAGTAATATTTTGAAAACAATATTTTTTACAAAGCAGCAGGTCTCAAAGGTGAACTTAAAATATTCAGTTAAACGTGCTGTAAACAGACGTGCTGTCATTCAGGATTTGTTGTTCAATTCTTAGAATATAGTAGAGTAGATTTAGCATAATTTTTAAGGGCCCAAGGATGTTTAGAGTGGTAAATGAGTGTTGGCTTCACCTAAAACTCGTCAGCTGCACGAGCCCCTAACAAGAGAATCAGTTTGTCCTTTCAATCGTTGAAGCCAGGCATTGAGTTCTCCTTCGTAGCTATGAAAGTCTTAGTATTTTCTTCCAGTAGGAAAGTGTTCTATCTACATTGAAAGTCTGTTGTTTAGTGTAGTCACTTTCATCACTGATCTTAACTAGATCTTCTGGATAACTTGCTGCAGCTTCTATATCAGCATTTGCTACATTATTTTATACTTTTATGTTATGGAGATGGCTTCTTTTCTTAAACCACCTGAATCAAGCCCTACTAGCTTCAACCTTTTTTTTTTTTTTTCTGCATCTTTCTTACCTCTCTCAGCCCTTGTAGAATCGAAGAGAGTTAGGGCCTCAGGTAAATGTTGTGACTGGTTTGATCTCTTATCCAGACCACTCAAACTTCCTCTATATCAGCAGTAAGACTGTTTTAGTTTCTTATCACTTGTATGATCACTGGAGTAGCAATTTAATTTCTTTTAAGAACTTTTCCATAACATTCACAACTTGACTCTGTGGTGTAAGAGGATCTTGACTTTGACATGACTTTCTCAATATGCTCAGTCATTTTAAAACATTGATATAAACTTCCTTTTACTTGACTATATAGAGGTTATTACTGGATTCTTAATTGATGTAATTTCAATATTTTTGTGTCATAGTGAAAAGCAAGGCCCAAGTAAAGAGAGAAAGACAGGAGAACAGCAAGTCAGTGGAGCATTAGAATACACATAGTATTTATCAATCAAGTTGGCCATCTTATATCAGAACAGTTCATGGTGCCCCCAAGCAATTATAATAGTAACATCAAAGATGACTGACCATAGATTACTATAAAAAACAAAATAATTATGAAGAAGTTTGAAATATTGTGAGAACTATGAAAACATGACACAGAGACATAAAGTGAGCATATGCTGTTAGAGAAATGGTGCCAGTTATCTTGGCTCAACACAGGGTTGGCATAAACCTTCAATTTGTAAAAAATGCAGTATCTGTGAAGGACAAGAAAGCAAACCACAATAAAACAAGGTGTGTGTGTGTGTAGACATAGCATATACAGTGTACAATAGAAACCAGGTACTCTATAAGCTCTTGTTAATTAAATGAATATCCCAAAACTCTCAAAGAAAATGACTAGTTTTTAATCACAATATTACCTTTAAGTATAAGAACATAAAGTGAGTTGGCATAGTTAGACTTCTGGCAAAATACTGTATAGCTAAACAGAAATTGCAGGATAATTAAGATTATTCATTTAACTTTGGGGAGTAGGAAGCAAAATGTGTAAATATCCATGCTCAATTACAGGAAAATACTATTAGCAAGCAAAAGATAGTGTCTACTCCCTAGGGAGATGTCTGTAGAATAAAATATTTTGTAGTAAATTCTTGATTAGCATATATGTTTGTTCTCTCTCCTAGATTAATTGTTTTCTTGTCATGTTTTTACAAAATGGGAAGTCACATGTAACAAGTCTATAAACAAATATTGAGGGAGAGAAATATTTATTATGGGAATTGCTTCATAAAATTATGGAGGCTGAGAAGTCTCATCATCTGACCTCTGTTCAAGTCCAAAGGACTGAGAACTACAAGAACTACTGCTGTAAGTTCCAAAGTCCCAAGGTCCCTGAACTAGGATGTCCAGTGTCTGAGAGCAGGAAAAGATGGATATCCCAGTTTAAGGAGAGAGAAAGAGAAAATATGCCCTTTTGTTCTGTTTAGGTCCTCAAAGAATTGGAATGCCCAACCACATTGGTGAGTGTGGGTCTTCTTTACTCAGTCTGCTGATTCAAATGTTAACAGATTCTGGAAACATTCTCACAGATGCACACAGTAATAATGTTTTGCCAGCTCTCTGGGCAGCCGTTAGCCCAGTCAAGTTTACATATAAGATTAATAAACCCAGTTTTTTATAATCATCTTAGTATTGAATCAAGGAAATGGTATCAGCTATCTATTACCACAAAAAATAAATAATTTTAAAAATTGGCCCCAACATTTAGTGTTGTAAAAAGATGGCTTTTAAAAGATGACTTACTGGCCCTCAACTGGGACAGCTTGTCACTACCCAACTGGCCTTTAAATCCTTCCAAGAAGCAAGCCTGGTTTGTTCTCCTGAAAACTGGGTAGTTTCTCCAGAGAATGAGCAGAAGTGTACAAGGCCTCCTGACACCTAGGCATGAGAGGGGCACACCACCACTCCTGTCAACTTCTATTGGCCAAAGCAAGTGACAGGAGATTTAAGAGGTGGTGAAACAAAACCCTCACCTTTTAATAGAAGTTGTTGAAAAGTCATATTTCAAAAGTTATCGGCATAAAGTAGCAAAAAATTTGACATTTTTGCAATCAAACTTATCAAACAATATTATCCCAGAACATAACAATACATTCAGTTTGCACGTTTGCTTACCTTTTGGGAAACAGGTAAGACAGTAGGACAAGGCAGGTGCTTTACATTGTTTCAATCATTCAGGATTTGGACAGTTTGAATATTTTCTGTATCACTATATTTGATAAATACTCGGATTATTAGAATGGAAATTTTGGTTATAGTAACAAATACTATTTTAATTTAAACTTATATGTAAACCATTTCCCTAAAGCAGTTAGAATTGTCACCATAAAAGTGAAATGGCTTAAATACACGCATTGACATCTGTCCTAGAGTGATTAATGTAACTTTATTATAAACCTACTAATTTTGTTATTATATACACCCTTCCAAGGATACATTACATGTTCCTATGTACATTCAAATATTATTTTTAAACTTCCCTTCCAACCATTAAGTAGAAATTTATTTAAGAATCATGATTTTTTTAGAGTAAGTCTACAAGTAGTACTTTTATATTATAGATATCGATAACATTTCCTGTACCCTTTCCACATAACACAAGAACATTATGCTATAGATTGAAAATTCCTGTAAATGATAAGCAGAGCTTTTATACACCAAGTTGTAAAAACTCTACATAAATGTATTTAGAAATACATTCTATTACAGTATTTTATTGTATATTACTGTTTGGAGGTTTTCAGCTTAAATATTTTTATTTGATGATTAATAAGATCTAGTATTAAATGGTGTTATTTATTAACCATTAAGTTAAATACATGGAGAAATCCACTATGTCTTTTCCTCTAGCCTGTAGGTAACACAGGGCTGCATTTCTAATAGTAACTAAGTTACATTATTTTCCATTGAGAAGAGTGCTATCAGACTCACCCATGTTAAATCACTCTTATGTAGAAAAGGCTAACATATAAAGAAAATACTAGAAAATTTAAAAAAGGATAAAGAAATTTTAAAAAGGATAAAGAAAGAAAAAGGAACAGAATTTAACAGCAGGGCAATAATAGTCTCTTCCTACCTTTCCTGGGCATCTTCCAATTTTCTGGTGATCTGATAAGCCTTCCAAAGCACTTTGCTCATTTCCAGCACTGGACTTTTACACTCAAGACTGCAGACTCGAGGAGTAACACACTCAGCATCTTTTAGCTGTATGTTGTCAAGTTCAGACTACTCAAAGTAATATGTCTTTAAATTAGAATGTGTCAAGTGGTTCTAATAACTGCAGTGAAATATTTTTATTGAAGGATTAATAAGATCTAGTCCTATTAATCGTTAATAAGACAGGAAACACATTTTAATAATTTTCAGATCCCTACATGCATGACTGATATGGTTTGGATCTGTGTCCCTCCCTAAACCTAATGTCCGGTTGTAATCCTCAATGTTGGAGGTGGGGCCTGATGAGAGGTGATTAGGTTATGGGGTTGGGTTTCTGGTGAATGGTTTAGTATCATCCTCTTGATGGTGTTCTCATGATAGTAAGTTCTCATGAGATCTGGCTGTTTAAAAGTGTGTAGCAGCTCCCCTAGCTTTCTCTTGCTCCTGCTCTAGCCACGTGAAATGCCTTGCTATGTCGTTGTTTTCCACTATGATTGGTAGCTTCCCGTGACCTCTCCCAGAAGCAGAAGCCACTGTGCTTCCTGTACAGCCTGCAGAACCGTGAGACAACTAAACTTATTTTTTTAATATAAATTACCTTGCCTCAGGTATTTCTTGATAGTAGTGCAAGAACGGACTAATACATATGTCTCATGAGAGACACAAAGTAGGTGCTCAGTAAGCATTGAATAAATGAATACATACATGAGAAGTGGACCCCCTGTAAATTAAATGAATGTGGTTTTCTATATGAAACTCCACTCGCCTTGGCAAGCACATATAAAGAAGAATGTTAAAAAGAGTAGTGCTATATCCTCTCTGAGATTTTCTTTTTACACATCTGCTCCCCAGATAGAAATAATTTTCTCATTATAAGAAAGAGCTCTCAATGTCCTCATTTCATGTCATCCCACTAGTCACAGTTCCTTGATAACAGGGATTTTTTGATTTCTGAAGTGTCTACTGCACTTCTGGGTATGGAGTAGATGTTTAGTAAAACTGTATGGATAGGAAATTGAAACACTCAAATTGCTGTTGCCTACGGTTTTTTTTTCATGTATTCAACTCTAGGAGAAATCACTGTTTACAAAATTCTTTCGTCTCTGGTTGTTGAATTAGTAGGTGCCAAAAGTCTTATTTTATAATCCTCTTGAACTATTTTGGCAAAACACGTATCAAGTATGTGTGTCATATATCTTAATCTAGTCATCAGTTACATAGAGGCCTGGCCACCAAACTAAGACATAGACAAGTTCATTTGATTATTTTACTTCTTATTACCTTTAAAAATGAGCAGAGGATACATATCTGATGTGCATGGATCTTATGTATCCTTGAATCTTGCAAAGTTTCATAGCCCCAGTGGCCACTCTGAATGAAAAAGCATTTTAGAAACCTGGGACCATAAACATTCATCTGCCAGGATATGATGTCATCTGCCATGTCATTAAAAATCACTTTCTATTAGAATTTTCCCATTTAAATTCCTCATTTTGAGTGCCATCATCTTCTTTCCTTTTCCACAAAAATGTGCACGTTTTCAGCCATTTGCATGATCTTTTTACTTCCTCTACCCTGAACTTTAGTCTTCTAGGTTAACAATCTAAGTGTGTGATGTTTGTAAGTGTCTGTCTTCGTTTCTTGAGGATACAGTTCCCAAGAGTCTGCACTCTACTTGTGTTTTGTTGCAAGAGGGGTTTGATGTTTGCTGAGCGAATAAGAGGTTGAAACGTGTTTTGACTCATAGATCTTCATCCCAAGTATTCAATTCTATTTCAAATAAAATGGAAGCCTGCTCTGGAGGTCCTGAGATTAGAGCATAACACATCCACATCAGGAATGCTAGATATTAGATCAGTTATTATACTTCTTCATATATTATTTCTATCATTTAGATTGTTTAAATAAGAATACTTCTTTGTAGATGTATCATTGAGATTGTTTAGATAAGAATCATTTTGTGTCAATCACCTTTATATTAATATATTTATTGAAATAATTCATAGGGAATAATTAAAGTAATGGTAAATGAAAGAAAATACTCATTGCAAAGTGCTCACATTTTCAGTTAGAGATGCTAAGAATTGATTTAGGCCTTAATAACTACATAAAGAATGAATACAGCAAAGATATACATACACACAAATAAGTATAAAAACTTTCCTAATAAAAGAGGCAAACTACTTAATGTTACAAGTGAAATATTTAAAGACATTTTGTGCACATTGAAAACAAAGGGACAGTTTACCCAGGATTATGGAACATTTTTCTATTGAACTTATAAAACTTTCCTCCTGGCTACTGTTAATATTAAAGTTGATAAAATCTTGAAGAGTTCTTTGGAGACTCATTTGACAGAAAGAAGAAAATGCATAGTTTCCAAATGCTCATACTACATTGCTCTATGAATGATGAAACATAATTTCAAGCCTCTTTCCTAAGAACAGTGTTTTCAGCAAATGTATTATTTGAAGTACAATGAGTCAGTGTGAAGTTGCTTGAAAAGTAGTTGTTATCTAATAACCTCCTGTCAAAAACTCAGATTGAAATTTGCTTGTAGAGAAATAAAAAATATGGCAATTTTGATAATCTATTTTTTAACCCTAGAAGTTACACTCAGCCTGTGTAATAAAACATTCTGCAACTAAGACTATTTGGTATCAGAAAATTAATTACTTTAAGAGCACATACAAATTGAGGAAAAAGAAAAAAAAATTGGTGTCATTCAATTCTAAGTATTAAAGAAGGTTTTAATGGAGACATTAAAAATTAGGAGCATGCAAATCTACTTTTTAAGAAACAAAAGGGCAAGGCAGTGTCTCATGTGTGCAATCCCAGCAGTCTGTGGGGCTGAGGCAGAAGGATCACTTGAGGCCAGGAGTTCGAGGCCAACCTGGACAACCTAGTGAAACTCCAACTCTACTAAAAATACAAAAATTAGCCTGGCGTGATGGCGCACACCTATGGTCCTAGCTATGTGGGAGTCTGAGGCATGAGAATTGCTTGAACCTGGGAGGTGAAGGCTGCAGTGAGCCAAGATCTCACTACGTCACCCCAGTCTGGGTGACAGAGCAAGATTCTAACTCGAAAAAAAGAAAAACACAATTTTTTTCACAAGCGCCATTTAAAAAAAGTGATCCAGAAGGACTAGTTACTTAAAAAAAAAATGTTGAAGGTAGAAGGTTCAGAAGAGTATTGAGATTCATAGAAACAAAATAAGGAGTTAGTGGCACTGAAAGCATAAACAAATATAAAGAAGTCCTGAGCCAGAGACAAACTGGGCTTTCTAAGATTTTAAATGTTTAATACCTTCACTTATACATTTAAAACCTAAAATAATACAATTTATTCACATGAGAATATATTACTTTGATAGTGAGTGTTTTCTTTTCAAATATAATTTCATAGAATAATAGATGATAAAAATTATTTTGAGCACTTATTGTCACTATATAAAGACGTCAGGATTGACTAGATCCCCCTTAATTCCATTTCTTTTACTGGTCTAACGGGAAGATTTCACGGGAAATGTAAGAAGACTATATATCCCAGTCTCCTTTGCGATGTAGTTGGATACTGATTAGTTCCAGTACTTCAGATAAGGGTAAAGTTTCCTACACTAATTCCAGTTAAATCTATCTCTGACCTTTAAAATCTCCTAAAAATCGTGAGCTCTCTCCTTCTCTCCAGTCCTCCTGGGCTTTAAGGAGGGCCAGATTATTGCACACAACTTATCACTTTGAGAGAGTTAGTACTTTGAGGGAAACTCTTCAGGAGAGAAATCTAATGTAACCTGTTGACTGAGAAACAAATAGGCAAGGTTTTGTGCCAATATCTTAGGTGATTTGTTCCAGCAGCAGACAAGTGCTATCCTAATAGACAAGTGTTATCCTCACTATTTAGCAATCATGTTTACATGACATGTCTCCTGGCATAAGATGAAATTATGAAAAACCTAGTATTGCCTCTAGATATTTTTGTCTGACAGTAACCATGGGACTATTTTCATGTTTCTCTTTTTTGATATTTTTAATTCTCCTGAGAGTATGTATTAAGAATGAGTGATTCTGCAGTCATAGATAATCAGCTTTTAATCATAATTTCATTGTCAAGGTGAAAAGAGGAGGATTTTCTTCTCTCCTTCCCCGCTTTTAGCTAAGTGATTAAAAACCATCAGTGTCAAAATCTATTGGAAGTAACGGAGTCATCAGAATAATACTCTCGGTACATTCATTTCAGTGTCATATTTCTATCACTTTAAATTATGAATGAAAAGTCATCAGAAAATTTATCTCATGCCTCCAACTAACAGTTATGTGAACTTCATAAAGACTTCATTAGGCAACATAATTGCAAGAAGTATTGTAGGTATTAAGATACATATTCCTCAGTGGCCCTAACTGTTATAAGTAGACATTAAATATAAAAATTTAAGTCCAATTCAATTGTACCATATCCCATAGCAATAATTTATTACATTTACAAAGGTTAGTCATGGGAGGTATTATCTATATAAATAACTCAGTTCTGCTTAATTTTTGTAAATAATGGAATATTATTTGAAGTACCAAGAGAATTGCACTTATAAAATAATCAGAATAAACTTGTACTTTTAATTATTCATGTCTCACAAATAGTTTGCTATATTCTTAACTTTTCTGACCTAGCACAAAGTGATTTCTCTCTGCTAATATCTACACACACACACACACACACATAGACACACACAGTCTTTCAGACCATCTCATTTAATCTTAACGGTAAAGATTCAAGCTAGATGTGGTTATATGTTTTATAAACAGGAAAAATGAGACACAGAGTATTAAAAGTCTTATACAACTGACTATCAGAGCAAGATTTTAACTGAAGATGTCTGAGTCCTGAGCACTTCATCACTAAGCTAATGTTTTATCTTAAGATATCTTGTGTTTCCATTTGTAGCATCAGGAAACCTAAATTTTAGTAGATGTTTCTCCAACTGTATGATATCAGAAAACATATTTATGTTTTCATGACCCAATTTCCTCAAAGAAACTGTTTAGATAGTTGTACAAGGGATATCTGACTAATGAATGAATTGATGAATGAATTTTAATTTATAACTATCAATGTGTTTCTTTTTGACAATCTCTTTGTTTTTGAGATAAAATACATGTGGAGTCTTCACAAAGAAAGTAGAGAAGATCAAATTATACACACGTGTATGTGTGTATAATCTACAAAAGTCTGCAAGCAAAATTAATTATTACTGAATTTCACAGGTAAAAAATCAAGTTTAAATCAAGGATCACATACTCAGTAGGAAACAGAAATTTAGATGCCCGAAGGGTAGTTAGAAGCTGAGAAATGTATTTCTAGAGTTCACATTCTTAACTATTATGCTATTCTAGATCTTAAATAAGACTGCTTTTTTTTAAAAAACAATTGCTTTAGCTTGAATTTGCAGTTATTTAAGATAGTTAAAGGAACAGCAATAGAGATAAAATGACCACTCTCATTACTGAAAATGTTGTAAGTGGAGAAATGAACTTTGATGCACAGCAGAACTGGACTGTCATTATGATGATGTTTTGAACACCAAAATAGACATTTGTATCCACTTTGTCAGAGGTAGCACTAAAGCACCTCAGACCTTTCACATGGAAGCATGCCTGGTAAATCCTACAGTGTCGAGATGCAATGTACAGTGTGGAGTGCATACTTACAAAGGACAACTGGTACCTTAAGGCAAAAAGAGAAGAGAAAGGCTGAGCTATGCATGCTGAATTTCTACCCCTAAATATGTCACATGGAGTGGGAAAGGCCAGGATTGCAGCTCCAATAGCGATCACCGCACATTGAAAGTAGAGGTAACAGAGAAGACTGATCCTCCCTACATTCCTTTATGGAATACAAGGAAGTACAGGAAGACAGTTTGAAAATAACTGAAAAAAATGACAATAAAAATTCATGCTGGTATTTTAATAATATGTTTAATTTTTGATATTATAGACTTACAGAGCATTGCAAAAATAGTATTAGATTGGTGCAAAAGCAATTGCAGTTTTGCCATCACTTTCAACGGCCAAAACTGCAATTACTTTTACACAAACATAATACAAAGAATTCTTAATACTCTACACCCAGCTTCCCTTAATATTACAATCTTAACTAATCTTAATTCAATTGCCACAGCTAAAAAACTATCAATGTTACATATTATTAGATAAATAACAGATTTCATTTGGGTTCTCTAGTGTTTTCAGTAATGTCCTTTTTATTTTTTTTTCTTGAGATGGAGTTTCGCCCTGTCGCCCAGGCTGGAGTGCGGTGGCGCCATCTCAGCTCACTGCAAGCTCCGCCTCCCGGGTTCCCGCCATTCTCCTGCCTCAGGCTCCCGAGTAGCTGGGACCACAGGCACCGCCATCACACCAGGATAATTTTTTGTATTTTTAGTAGAGACGGGGTTTCAACGTGTTAGCCAGGATGGTCTCGATCTCCTGACCTCGTTATCCACCCGCCTCGGCCTCCGAAAGTGCTGGGATTACAGGCGTGAGCCACCACGCCTGGCCACTAACGTCCTTTTATGGGTTCAAGATTTAGTTCAGGATCTCACTTAGCATTAAATTGTCACGGTTCCTTCATCTTTATTCCATCTGTTACAGTTCTTCAGTTTTTCCTTGACTGATAATGGGTACTCAAATAGCACATAATAGACGATAGTAGGTATATCCTACAAATACCATATCCTAGGAAAATTAAAATACATAATGCATTAAATGTAACTGGAATGTAGTAGACAGTAATTGGCATAATGCTAGTTGGCATAATGCTCAAATAATGGTTAATATATCAATATTATTACATAAAAATATACATATAAACTTTAAATTTGCTGCAATCTAGTTTCTCTTTCAGCCTTATCTCATCCGTTATACACACTTCATCCTGTGTTGTTTTGGCAAATAATCCTGATGATTTTGTGTCTATTCATGTTCTTTGCTTCTCCAATTTTCTAATTATTACTGAGGCCATGTCATCTAGATATCATTAGATGCAATATACAATGTCTTAATTTAAAATTTATATTCTGAGGTTACTTATTGATATGACTCGGCTGTGTCCCCATCCAAATCTCATCTTGAATTTAGTTCCCATAATCCCCAGGTATCGTGGGAGGAACCCAGTGGGAGGTCCTTGAATCATGGGGTCTGTTACTTCCAAACTGTTCTCGTGATAGTGAGTTCTCAAGAGATCCAATGGTTTTATAAAGGTCTTTTCCCCCTCTTCGCTCTGCACTTCTTTTTGCTGACACCATGTGAAGAAGGATGTGTTTGCTTCCCCTTCCACCATCATTGTAAGTTTCCTGAGGCTGCCCCAGACATGCTAAACTGTGAGTCAATTAAACCTCTTTCTTTTATAAATTACCCAATCTCAGGTATGTCTTCATGAGTAACACGAGAACAGGGGAATACACTTATTTTCACAGGTGTGCTTTTTCTATGTAATTTCAGGATTGTTTTTGCTGCTTTTTATTTTGTGCAATTCTATAGTTTTTAAGATGTCTTTTATTTTATTTATTTATTTGTGCTTTGTTTTGTTCCAGATGTTTTCCTCTATCATTCTTGAACAAACTGAGCTCTCTGCAAATTCAGAAGGATTTTGAATTTCCCATGATGCCAATTCTGTCTTTTAAATGATACTAATTTTCCTTTCCAAAATGTCATGTGTATAAGACGAGGACAGAAAGAACATTTTCCTGTTATAATCCTCTGACATTTTAGAGTTATTATTCTTTTAGAGTGGCTAACATTAATTACCCTAAAACACTCAGTATATATATCTTTAAGTCAAATGCATATTTTCTTTACATATTAATAGGATTTTCAAACCCTCAGATTCTAGCTAGTATACCTATTTTACTACTACTCACAAGGGGTAGCATAGTTTCCTATCATTATTATTTGGTATACATATATGAAGATAAAGAAAAATAATGAAGAGGAGAAGGAAGAGAAGGCAAAAGGGTAAGGGAGAAGGGAGGAGGATTGAGGAAGAAGAATGGAAACAGGGGAGAAGAACAGGAAGAGAAGAAAAACAGATAACTATTCCCCTACATGCTGTGATATTATAACTTGTTTTGTCTTTTGTCTCACACGTAATAGTTTTGTGTGGTAGCACATCCTAAAATATAATACACTCAGCAAAGCTTAGTCTCTCTAGTTCAATCAGCTTTTTGTTCCCCTGCTGTTTTGTCTCTGTGTGTATCGAGAGGCATACAGGAAGCTTGTGGGATTAGAGGGAAAGGTCATTATTCTGATCTGGTAAGCAGTAGTACCCATTTCAGTGAGGGAAGAGTTTGCAATTTTGTGTGTTATGTTAATCATGTCATTGAGTAGGAGACTAACAGTAAAGAAAGAGTGGCACAATGTCTTATATTTTTCCAAATAATTTCTGTTTCATAATTGAAATTTGGAGTGTTAGTAGATGATGTATAAGGTGTCTGTCAATCAGACTTTGTGCTAGAGATAGCTAGTAGCTGGTCAAATGTTTGTTCATTGCTTTCACAATGTAGAGTTGTTATGTAAGTCAGTTATGGGATCAAAAGTGACAATTTCTAGCTCATCTTGTGTTTTCTGAGGTCCATGTGACTGGGCAGAAATTTTGTATTGTACTTCCACCATTGGCTTCTAATAATCCTTTGGGTATTATATGAGAGAGAAATAGAATTTTACCTATATTCAAAGAATTGTTTTTTTTCTAAAATAATATAAGATCAGGAATAAAATATTTTCAGAACTATATATCATAAATTATTTTGTTTTCAGTATTATAAAATTTCCCCACACTAAGTAAATAAACATTGAACTGGAGCAGATAAAAGCTGTGTAAGCAAAAGGTCCAGTTACTTGGTTCTGTGGTAATAGTCTTGAGCAGATGGACCAGGAAGAGCTGACCACGCTCTGCTGAGCTGGACAAATAACATCAAGTAATCTCCTTGAACCCTACTCTCGTTGGTTTAGACCGCCAATTCTCATGGTATTCTTTGACCATCATGTCTTGGCTTAAGAAAAACATGAACCAAATATTCTCATCCATTCCAAGTCACATCCATTTTGAGAAAGAGAGCAAGATCATGAGATTCTTTTGATCTGGGATGAGAAAAAAGAGATTAGGATGAAGGTATTTGGTGCAAACATTATCTTTATCTCCCAAATTAATGAGCTTTATGCTCTTTACTCCTTTTTTAAAACATATAGCATTAAAGTATATTTCATAATTAAATAGACTAAGAAGATTGACAATAAGTACATATAATTTAGTATATCAGCAAGGCTATCTATTAATAATACAACATTCTGAAATCACTTCCTTAGAGTTAAAAAAAATCCTCATGTTACTATACATATGAAGCAACAAAACTTAAAATGTATACAAGGAACTTGAGATAAACTTTTTCTGTCTGTTCATTACAGATATACCAAACACAACAAAAGAATATAAAGAACCTAAATAATATAATTGATAGTGACGATGCATGCAGAGAATATGTATATATTTCAAACACAAAATACAATATTTTCAAACATTACTGAAAAGTTTATACACATAAACATATACAACCATACACAAGCACACACACACAAAACAACACTACACTTGTAAACTAGGCTATAAAACAAACAGCAATAACCCATGTAAAAATTGTAGGGTCCACCTGTTAAAAAAAGTGCTAGTGATTTAAAGTAGATAGTTTTTATATAAACATAAAAAATCAATAATATCTTGTGAGTATGGATATTGAGAACTATTGCATATGTCAAACTATTTCCTATTATAGTATTTACATATATGTTTACATATATTCACATGAATAAAACATGTATTGTCAATGTACATGTAAATATACGGAATTGGACAGTAATTTATTTGAATGGTAACAGTTTTCTTTTTTCATTACATCTAGGTAACCCATTACTGTCTGATCAGTCTCTTCAGAAATATCAGTGAATGAATAGAATTAATGTTTCTTTCCTATGCCTTTAAAAAAACTGCATTTTTACAACCTATATAAAATCCTCTTTCATACGATAAATGCTGGTAAATTAGCCTGTATGCTTTCTTATACTCAAAACTTCTGTACAGTTCAAACACAAAGGGAAAAATGTTTTCTTATATAAGAAAACTAAATAAAAAACAAGAACTAGTTAGAATGATTGAATACAATTACATGTATTCAGTCTCTCCATATGAGAATATATAAAATATGCTTCATCAAGAAACAAATTTTCAATGTATATGGCTGATTTTATACAATTCTTAATACTTGTTTCTTTCTAATACCTTTGAAGTTAGGGGCACAAAGAGGATTTGAGGAATGGATATTGTTTTGTATTTCACTGGAATATTCTCCAATTTTTTAAAAAAGCAAAAGCATCCTCATTATAATCAATCAATATATAGATATATAAAAAATTTGTACACTCTTACCACACAATTGTACTCGCTGCTATAGAAACAATGAAAGGAAGTCAGTATGTATCTCTTTTGTTTTTATAGATGTGTATATAGTCATATAGAGGTTTTTTGGTAATTTTGTTGTTTTGTTGTTAACATTTATTTCCATACCAATGCATGTTATATAACTGCTCTGCAACTTGAATTTTTTGCTTCACTTGGAGACAATAACAGCACAATAAAAACATATCATAATTAATCAAATAGTCACTATGGATGAGTATTAACATTGTTCATATTGCTTAACTATAGCAAATATTTCAGTAGTAAACATTCATATATCTTTATTACTGATTTTTTATTTCTGTGAGATAGTTCACTGGATAAAATATTCAAATAAAAGGAAAATCATTTCATAAATATTCTCAATGCATAACCAGCTTGAGATTTTTGAGAAAGATTGTTGGAAAATAAAATTGGCAGGTCCAAATCTTGTAGGAGATTACAGTCCAAAGTAAATAATTTGCTTTATCCTAGGTGCACAGAAAGTTCTCTGGGAGGTTTTAGGCAATGAGGTGACAAGAATGAATGTCTTTACCAAGATCCTCATGGTTGCTGTAAAAAGAAGTCCCCCAAAAGTTAATAATCTCCTCACAATTATGGTGAACATTTTATATTGAACTGAACATTTTTAATGATCTCTTACACCTATCGCAACATATCTATTATTACATCAATGTCAGTATTCCACTCACTTTATTTTGTTACCTAATTGATTCTTTTTATTAGAATTTCAGGTTCTTGTATCACTGAACCTTTGCATGGTACAGCATATGGTGTGATGCTTAGTAAACATCAGCTTGGTAAATGTTGATCTGTGGACACCTAGAAAATAAAACAAGACTGTGATGTCAAATTGTTAGAAAGTTAATTGAACTTCAATATTGACTAAGTAAAATTGGGTGGGATATAAGAGCTTTTTGAGTAACTAACTTTTTCTTTAAGATTTTTATGAGCAGATGAGACATATTTGGGAAGATGGAGAATAAGGCTTTTGGCTTAGAGAAGACCTAATATAATAGATAAAGGAGATAACAAGCCTGGCACAGAAAAACAAAAATGCACATTTGTCCTAACCGCAAATGCTGTGAGGTGGTTTAACAAAAGCAGAATTACTTCCTCTCCAGACCTCTTCTGCCAATCTCAGTAAATAGCACAAAAATATAGTTAAGTGATCAAATCAAAATTATAAGATTCTTTCTTCTTCTTTTTTTTTCATTCTTTCAGCTCCCACACAAATAGGTAATATTAACTCACTCAGCTCTCTGTGACACGATTGTTAGCACAGTAGTACAAACCATCACCTTCTCTCATCTGGACTGCTCAACACTCCCATCTGAGGACTTCCTGCTGCTGTCATTTTCCCTTCAATTCATTCTGTCTCCTGCCCTGGCTCTCTTGCTGCCTGATAAATCTAACCTTATTGGCTCTTATATGAGGTGGAATTTGTTTCTCTTGTCTATAAGTTGACTTTTAATTGGTCATTAGCTTAAAATATCTTTTTTAAACATAGTTTTATTTAATTTCAAGTAATCAAATCCATCAATCATTTTTCTTATGGTTTTTAAAAATTTACATCTTATTTGGGGTAGGCATTCCACATCCCAGGTTTGAAAAAAAAATAAAAAAGATTAACCTCTTAAAATGTTTAGCCTCTTATGACTTGCTTTTAAAAAACATTTTTGTTGAGGTATAATTTTAATATTATAAAATTCATCTATTCTATGTGTATAATTCAGTGATTTTTTTTAAATTAAACTTACAGTTTTGCCACTGTTACCACAGTTCAGTATTAGAGGATTTCCATCATTTCAAAAGTTCCCGCAGAAGGAATTATAGTCAATCTCAGTTTCTACCCCCAAATCCCACTAGTTTGTGTTCAGACAGTGTAAATGTTTCTTTTAGGGACGTTTCATATAAATGGAGTCATAAAATATACAACCTTTGTGTCTAACTTAATGTTTCTGTGCTCTAAATCAGTAGATCATTTGTTTAGATTACTGAATAGAATTCACTGTTTGTATAAACTGCATTTTGTTTATTAATTTACTAGCTGATGGATATTTGGATTCCTTTTACTTTTTGGCATTATGAACAACGTTGCTATGAACAGTTGCGTACAAGTGTTTTTCGTTTTCTTGATTAGATGCCTAAAGCAGAACAAGTGGGTCATACGGCAGGTTTATGTTTAACTTGCAGTGGAACGATCATTGCTCACTGCAACCTCGGCCTCCTGGGCTCAGGTGATCCTCCCAAGTAGCTGTGGTTACAGGCGTGCACCGCCATGCCCAGCTAATTTTTGTATTTTGTGCAGAGACAGGGTTTTGCCATGTTGCCCAGGCTGGTCTCAAACTCCTGATATCAAGCAATCCACCCGCCTCGCCCTTCCAAACTTTGGGGATTATGGATGTGATCCACCCTGCCTTGCATTTAGCTTCTTTAGAAACTGCCAAACCATTTTCCAAAGTGTGTGTATCACTTTACATTCCCACTTGCCAGCGTATGAAGATTCCACTTCCTCCACATTCTTGTATAAACTTTTCTCTTTTTGATAAAAGTTGTTTTAGTAAGAGTGAGGTAATATCTCACTATGGTTTTATTTTTCATTTCCTTAATAACTGATGATATTAAGTATATTTTCATGTGCTGTTTAGATATTTTTATATATTATTTGGTGAAAAGTCTAATTAAATATGTCATCCATTTTAATTGGATATTCGTTTCCTCCTATTGCATTGTTTGAGTTCTTTTTAATATTCTGAATATAAGCCCTTTCTTGAGATGAGATTTTCAGATATTTTCTCTTGCCCTGTGGTTTGCCTTTTAATTGTATTAGTTATGTCATTTGAAATACACAGGTTTTAATATTGAAAAAGTCTCAATTATCTTGCTATATGTTGTGTTTTTTTTATGGTTTCTGTTTTTGGCATCGTATCTAAGGGACACTTTGCCTGACAAAATGTCTCAAATATTTTCTTTTGTGTTTTCTTCTAGGAGTTTTAGAACTTCAGGATTTGCAGATTTGATTTCAGATCTAAGATCTACTATTCACTTGGAATATCTTTTTATGTGTAATGTGAGGTAAGAACACATTTTTTTTTTTTTTTTGCATGTGGGTATTCAGCTGTCCCAGCACCATTTGATGGAAAGACTAATTTTCCACATTGATTTGCCTTAATATCTATGTCAAACAGCAATTGACAATGAATGTAAAAATTTCTTTCTGAATTTTCAATTCTGTCATATTGATCTATATGTACACCTTTATCCCAGTAACATATTGTCTTGACTTTTGTAGTTTCATAGTAAAATTTGAAATTTGGAAGTGTAACTGCAAACTTCATTTTCTTTTTCAAAATATTTTTGTCAATTATGAATCCTCTACATTTCTGTGTAAATTTTAGGATAAGCTTGTAATTTTCTGCAGTAATCTGTTGTGGCCATGTGATAGAGTTTGTGAGAAATTTATAGATCAATTTGAATAATATTACCGTTTTAACAATATTGATTATTTCAATTCATATGTATGAAATAGATCTACATTTATTTAGATTTTCTTTATCTTATTAGTATTTTATAATTTTCAATATTAAAGACTTGTATTTTTTGGTAAGTGTATTCTTAAGTGTTTTATTTTTGGAAATCTATTTTGAATTGAATTATTTATTTAATTTCAAGTTCATTGCTAGTATATAAAGTTTCTTTTTTAAACTCAATATATTTTTCTTGAATAAATATTTACATAGAAGTCAGTGTGTTATAGGAATAAACAGAGTTTCTGGTCAGGCAGATATACTATGTTATTATTATGTATAAAACGTTGATGAAGTTATAGTTATAGTATTTGGGCCTTTTATACTATGTCCATTAGAGTATAAGAAAAATCTCTGTCTTACAAGGGTTCAATAACTCCTTTGTGGAACACTTTATTAAATATTTTTCCTTCTTTTTAATCAGCAGTTGTGTTATTAAAATTATTTTCTATATGTTCTGATATTAAAAATGTCTTAAGTATTTTCAATTCCTATAATAAATGTTCATAACTTGTATCTTTATATCATTCCAAATTAGTTAAGATAAATTCTGTTTTTAATAATAAATATGTAGATATTATAAATTAATATAGTATATAAATATGTAAAAGTATATCTATATCTAAATTATATAAACATACATGTATATATATATACACACATCATATATGAACAAGACCTCAGAAGTTGAGAGTGGTTATAAATTCTGATGAAAAAACTTTCCTTTGAACTGAACACAAAAGCAGATACAGGAAGAGAGCAAGACAAAGTCATAATGTCAGTGTCATCACAGAGAGTAAAATAGTACTGGTTTTAATTAGTCAGGAAACAAGAGAGGCATTTTGTCTAATTGGCATTTAGGCATTGAGTATTCATAAGTTCAGTTTTGTTTTTATAAGACTCTGCATTTATTATTCTTGTTCACCTTTATTACTATAGAGGTGGAAAGGGTGTCATGCTCTTCTTCACCCATCATAAGGGTCACAGCAAACGCTCCTATTAAAAAAGACAAGCTAATAAGAGCAAAGTGTAACAAGTTGATTGTATCAAAGCCTTCAGAAATGAAGACCCAAAGATGCAGAAAAAAACCTCTAAAATATTTTTATGCTTAGGTTTGATGGAGAATGAACAGCAATGTGGAAATATGATTGGACAAAAGGGTATGATCTAATGGCAGGAGACTGATCTAATGGCAGGAACTCCAGCATTTCCGGTCTGTTCAGATTCTTTTTGGACTCTTTATGTAGCATTCCTTCCTCCTGAATATGGGGTAGGACTCCTCTGGAATTAGGGTATTCAAGAGAGAGGAGAGAGAGTGTGGTCTTTCTTGGTCTTATGGCTTGATTTTAGGGAGAACGGTTCTAGTTTCTATGACCTGTTGATACGGTCTGGCTCTGTGCCCCAACCAAATGTCAGTTGAAATTGTAATTCTCCTGTGTCAAGAAAGGGAGACCTGTAATCCCCTTGTGTAGAGGGAGAAAAGTGATTGGATTATGGGGTGGTTTCCCCAAGCTGTTATCGTAATAGTGAGTGAGATTCACGAGGTCTAAAGGTTTTAAAACTGGCAGGTTGTCCTGTGCTCGCACTTCTCTTCTCTCCTCCACCTTGTGAAGTAGGTGCCTGCTTCCCCTTCACCTTCAGCCATAGTGTAAGTTTCCTGAGGTCTCACCAGCCACGCTGAACTGTGAGTCAATTACACCTCTTTTCTTCATAAATTACCCAGTCTGGGGTATTCTTTGTAGCCCTGTGAAAATGGACTAATGCACCTATCTTGGGGAAGAGGAATTCTACTTTCTATGACATGATTTTGGGGAGATATAGGGATGACAAACATGAAGATGAGAGAAGGTCAAAAAGGCCTTGCTTCTGAGGTTCTTGCAGTCTCTTTCAGTTCAACGTGCTCAGCACGTCAAAGTGCCATACTTTGCGGTATTGTGTTCTGAGCCCCGACATTGCTTGTGTACATTAACAAATAAATGATTGATAAATAATGAATAATAAGATTAAGTTTTAAGTAAATTTACTCATTGGATAAAACATAATTTACCATGTGAATTTCTCTATGTTCCCCTCATGCCTTATTGTATTAAAGCAGGAATTGGCCATAAATAAATTTGTTATAGTGGTAGAAATAAAACATCAGTAGATTGTAGCTTTCTAGAACTTTGTGCATTAAACTAATTTCTACAACCTCTAAATTTAACTAGTTATTTTAACTGGACAGAAAATCTAAATGAAATTGATGTGACATTTGCATGTAAATAAGATGAGAAGCATTTGTTAATTTTTGCATTTTTAGACATTATAGGTAGAAAAAATGAGTACTCTTTTTACTCAAAGTGGAAATATTCTATAGTCTTATGAAATTTTTCACATCTCTATAATTGTTAACATTAATTAACTTTACTTAGACATAATCAATTCTTTCGTTTAGGTAAAAATTCTCAGTAGAAACATTTATTTCATTAGCACATTTTTTCCCAAAAATTTTACCAGAGGGAATTTAGAAGGTTAATATCCGGTACTAAACAAACAAACAAACAGTAGCCATCTTGACACAGTTTTGTCCATTACAGTGTGAGCCATGAAATAATATTTTGACTTATTTACTACTATAATACCCTTGAGAATCCATCAGCAAAAAAGAATCGAGTGCCCTGTTTTCTCAGGAATTTGAGCTTGGTGGAGCTCATGCATCTGTACTTATCCTCTCATGCTAAGGGAATAATTACAAGTGTTCAAGCCAAATCCATAAATCATGATGTGGTGAGAACTCTGGTTTCTTTTGATGTCCTCCTTAAGTGAATGCAATCTCAGTGGCAGTTGATATCCCCTAAACTGTTCTTGCAAATGGTTATTACATTTGAACTTAGAAGCAATTTGTATTCTCTGATGGGCTTTTGTCTTTGAAATGCCCTTCCCCTTATAATCCAAATGGAATGTCAATGTTGAACCTTTTGTTCAGTTACATTCAGGAAAAGAAACAAAAATGATTGTATATTTTATAGTGCTTTTCAAGTGCATTTCCAGAATACTTGCACACACAGAAACACACACCGCATATGTTTGAGCAGGTAGGTTCTACATAAATCAGTTTTAGATTTTTTTTTTTCAGTATCACCTTTTACTTAGTTTGCTGTCCAATATTAACTTTTTCTGCATCTGGCCTTTTTGTATATCTGCTTATTTCTTATATTTCTTTTTCATGTCTCTAAGAGTATGGTTCTGAACAAAAACTAAAAAAAAAATCAGAGAAAATTAATTTCTCAGAAATAGTATAGTTTAGAGGCATTATAGCTTATATGAACTCTGAAGTAAAGCACACTTTTGCTCAAAACCCAGCCCTCCTACTGAGCAGATGCATGAGCCTACCATTCAAAATCTCAATACATGTAAACTACTATTGTATTAAATGATTAATTGGACATTTGTTTTAAAATAATTCTGGGCAGAACAATATAAGGTTTGCTTAATCAGAAGGGAAAAAATAACCGCATGTTGAAGATGATTTGCATGTATCATTTAGCATTCCTGACAAACAAATCACCTGGAAGAAATATTTTCATAAGAAAATCCTTTCCTCCTTTTGATGAAGTATTAAATACATATTTTTAATGTATTCCAGTTAAGTGATATAAACATTTTGCTAAAATAAGCTTATAAAGTACACCAGTAATCTCCTGCTCTTTTTAAGCTCAAATACTCATATTGAAGTAAAAATAAATATATAATATTAAACAGTGTGCTTCAATATTTCCCATAATTAGATGACATAAAAATATGTATGAACCGTATTTCTCAAACATAAGTCACATCTTCCTTATTCTGTGCTCCTTTTCCTTAAACTCTCCCTGTGAATTTGTGCTTCATCACTAAGGCTAAAGAAAAATGTTTAAGAATTGATAACTTCTCCGAGATATTTGTACCTTAACTACAGAAACATAAGAGATAAAATCATGGTTAAAAGGAATGAAACAATAATGACAAAATCATAATTATAGGAACATATTCTTATTACAAATATTTCCTGGGCATCATATTATGATGCTCTTTTTTAACCAATAGCCAATAAGTTGTCTAATGACCACCACATACAGGTCAGAAAAAGGAAAGGCAGATATGTTAAATAATTTGCTGGCAGTCATATAGGAAATGATTGCAAACTGGGACATAAATTCATGCTTTCTTTGTCACATCGGTGTGAATTGATACTTAATATGGTTCCTGACACTTAAATTCTATTAATTTCTTGTCCATCTTCAGTAATACATAATGGGACCCCAAAATACAGATGTTTAATCTGTTACTGGTATTATTAGGAGGTAGCTACGTAAGTAAATATTCAGGTAGGACAGGGCAACCTAGGTATTTAGGAGGAAGAAAGAAGACGGACAAAAAATAGAGTAAAGAATAAGCAAGGAGTTAAGATGTAGAGGTGTTAGTAAGGTAGGAAGAAGGAAACAGATTTCAAGTACTATATATAAATTCTTAAAACGTGCAATTTACACAGTTTACCATTGAGTCCTACTTTATATGCAAGAATGAACTACAAAGCCATCAAAGCTTCATTGACCCTACCATTGGGTTATATATTAAAATCACTTCTAGTTGAGTCTTGAGTGATCAAAAATAAGACCCAGTCTCCAAAATTTAGGTGAACTTTTATAGGATTGCTTCAATATTATTCCTGTTTGCTGAAAAGGTAATCATACTGAAAAAAATAAAATCATGGAACCATACCAAAATGATGATAAAAATTCAAATAATAACTTTGAACACTTCATCCATTGGTTATAACTTACCATAGGCAAAACAGCTGTGATGCTGTGAAAAGTGCTGATGAAGTTTATCACATTAGGAAGGAAATAAGAGTAATTATTTAAAAAATAGAATTACAGAAAAACATTCCAAATTATTTTGTTTGTATAAAACAACTGGTGATTAACCACACCTCAGCAATTATGTGCTAAGCAATGGTTACCTGCATCTCTATAAAAATTAATTCTCCTCCAAAATGCTTAAAATATTCCTACAGAGAAGCTATCATCAGCATATTGTAGACATTTTCTAAATTGAAAATTGCCTAGAAAATTGTCAGGTCTTTTTAATACTTTTTATTACCGATAAGTTTTTAATACATCAGGATATAAACAGGGCCAGCAAGACAACCACCCAGGGTGTTACGACCTTTGTCTCTTCTGGCCACATTCATCTCATTCACGTTTTATACAAGAATGAATGGTTCCATGGAACATATTTAGGAAAACCATACTTAAACTATAATGCCCTAAAAAGCTTGATTTGTTTGACTTCTTTATTTGGTCTACAAATAAAATTGTTAAACACCAACATGGTATTTGGTAAGAGATTGTAATTATGTGTGTCTTGGAAATAAGGACTTTTAGACTGGGATTCATTCATTCCCAAGTGGATATTGGCTATGCAGCTTCCACACTTTAAAATAAATTTGAAGCTTGTATATCCTTAGTGCAGCTTACTCTAGACACATTGTAAGAGACAATTCATTTGCAATGTTATATATATTTTGTAGCACTCAGTATTAATAATAAACTAAAGGGCCCGATGAAGCCGTCCTCTGCTAGGAATCATGCATATCTAAAGTGTTGAAAATTAAACTCTCCGTAGTATAATTAAGAAATATGTATAGCCAAGAGAAAAGGTAAAAGTTAAAAGATGATTACTACTCTCAACTCTGTAACTTCTTAACTGTGTCATAGTGAGTAAATCATGTAAATATTCAGAAGTTACTTTATGTTTCAAAATGTGTGGATTATAATACCTATTCACCTTAATTATGGCTGACTTAACCTACAGAATTTCTACTTAGGCAGTTTACGTGAAAGGATGAATTTATTTATTAAATAAATATTGCACAATGTGCTGGAGAGATAAAGATGAATAAGACCAAATCCTGCCCTCAAAGAATTTGTTAAAGGTATCCTTAAGACTCATAGAGTTTAATGAAAAAAGAAAAAGAGCCAATTACTATATTATGTGCTTAATGGAGCAATGGAGATCATGGAAGGATTTGAGGGAGTATAAGAGAAGTACCTAAACTTTGGCCTCAATTATATACCTAGGGAATGATGACTCTGAAATACACCATTTAAACCTAGATCTTGTTTGTTTCCTGAACTGAAAACTAGAATATCCAACTTCTTCCTATATCAGTTCTTTTCGATTTCTCACAGGCATCTCAGATGAACGGATCTATAATTGAACTAATCTATCCTCGCAACAACTACACTTAGTGGCTCCTCTATTTTTTCTTGTCACTGTAAATACAATTCACATTCAGACAGGTATTCAATTTCTTGTCTAGTTATCCAACTGCTTCCAGAGCCAATCTTTATTTGACCTTCTCAATTTAGCCACACTGGACTTCCTTTAGCCCTCTAATGTGTTCTTCCTCGCCACACTTCTCACTCTCATTCCATGCCCTCCTAGGGTAAAGGTTTCATTAACTATAACGAGGCATACTGGAGTGGTGTCAGAGTTTGAGAGGGTTTAATAAAGACAAAGTAGAAGCTGTCAATGAAGAAGGAGAGGTTACAAGTACTACCTACAGAAAGAAAGGTCTGTGTTTAGAAAAATTAAAGGGAAACATTGGTGTTGTAATACTAGGAGGCTATGACATGCTTTTCAGGATGATATCACAGAAGTCTGAAATGGAGAATAGCACTTTTAGGGTACTTCTCTTCCTCCTAGTCTTCACATTTAAATAAGTCAAAAGCTGATAGAGTCTTTCTCCGTAATATTTCCCTATCAATTCCTTTGGTTTCACTCTCAGAATAGCTATCATGGTTCTGACCCTTTACCATTTATTTCCTTAAAAAAATCTCTCTCTCTCTGTCTCTCTTTCTTTCTGTGTGTGTGTCTGTGTGTGTGTGAAAACACTACTTTTGCTTTCTACAAGATGCTCTGGGTTACTTTGTGCCTTCCTTGTTCCTGAGTCTGCCATCTCTTCATGAACCTGGTTTCTTTGTTAGAGAGTGGTATTAAATACCAAGATCTGTGGCACTACGTGTGCTCATTGCTGTTGTGGTGCCATTGCTTACAGTCCTACTGAGCAGACATCAGATAAATATATGTGTGTATATTAACCCATGTATATACAATATCTACAAATGTGTCTATATGTAACCATCTGTATCCGTATTAAGGTAAACATGAGTGAATAGCAATGCATCCAATTCTGATCCATTGCTACAAGGATCTTTCTAGCCTTGTCCCCTTGTTTATTTGTAGCTTCCTCTCCAGCTGTGAGAAATATGGCTGCCATCACCGGTCATTCATTTAACTGATGTCTAGTGGTATCAGAATTGTTAAACAGTATGTCCATAGGAAACAACATTATCAATGTGAATACAGTGCTTACGTAAAATTTTTTGAACTTTTAATCTTCAAAATTTTACTCATTTTCAATGATCGATAAAATTGTTTTATAGATTTGTAATATAGCTAGGTTTTCTTTTTACATGTTTTGCATTCTCTCCTCCCATCTTCTGAACTCTTGAAGGATTTCTTAAAATGTTTGAACATTAGGTTTATTATTTTCCCTGTAAAGGTTTATGAATTTTGACAAATGAATAGCATCATGTTTCCACTATTACATTATTTACAGAATAGTTTCACTTTCCTAAAAATTCCTCTGTGCTTTACCTATTCAACTCTCCTTTTCTGCCTCCCAAAGCCTTGGCAACCACTGATTTCTTTATTGTCTATAATGTTCCCTTTTTCAGAATATCCTATCATTGGAATCATAAAGTATATAGCTTCTCCAGATTGTCTTCTTTCACTTAGCAATATGCATTTAAGATTCATTCTGTTTTTATAGCTTGATATCTCGTTTATTTTTATCACTGAATAATATCCTACATATAGATATACCAAGTGTGTTTAGTCATTCACCTCTAGAAGGGTATCTTTCTTTTTTCCAGTTTTTGGTGAGACTAAAGAGCTAGAAACATTCATGCATAAGTGTTTTGTGAGCATGTTTTATTTATTTATTTATTCTAAGATGGAATTTCGCTCTTGTTGCTCAGGCTGGAGTGCAATGGTGCGAACTTGGCTCACTGCAACCTCTACTTCCTGGGTTCAAGTGATTCTGTTGCCTCAGCCTCCCGAGTAGCTGGGATTACAGGCTTGCACCACCATACCTGACTAATTTATATTTTTAGTAGAGACGGGATTTCTTCATGTTGGTCAAGCTGGTCTTGAACTCCCCACCTCAGGTGATCCACCTACCTCGACCTCCCAAAGTACTGGGATTACAGATGTGAGCCACCATGCCCGGCCTGTGAACATGTTTTCAATTCAGTTCGTTGAACACCTAGATATACAATTGCTGGGTCATATTAAGAAGCTATGTTTCAAAGCTGTATAAAACACAGCAAAATTGTCTTCTAAAATGGCTATACCATTCTTTATTCCCAAATGCAATGAGTGTTGTTTTTGCTCTGTACCCTTTCCAGTGTTTGCTATGTTCAGCCTTTTATTTTATTGTTGTCATTGTTTTTATTATTATTATTTTCACCCATCTAGTAGGTTTCTAGTGATATCTCATTTCTGTTTTAATTTGCAATTTTTGTGATGCCAAATGATAATGAGCTGCTTTTCATATGCTTATTTTCCATCTGTGTGTCTTATTTGGTGAGGTGTCATTTCAGAACCTTTGCCCATTTTTTGATTGTGTTATTTGTTTTCTTATTGTTGAGTTTTAGCAGTTCTTTGTATACTTTTGGATACAAAACCTTTATCAGATGTATGGTTTTCAAATATTTTTCTCAGTCTCTGACTTGTCCTTTTGTTTTGTTTATGGTACCACCTCAAGACTGTGAGGACCCAGGAGTTTCTTGTGTTCCTGACAATCCATACTCAGCCTCCAGCAATTCATCAAAATTACCATTAAGTTTTCCTACCAGTTTATAGCTCCAATAGCTTCTGCTCTAGGTAAGTTGCCTTGTCTAAAATAAAGTTGTCTGAGGTCAGATTGATGTTACCTTTTTTTTTTTTTTGTCATTAACCCCTATAACATGTGAACTCTAATGATTATACATATATTCCTTGGTTAAACAAACACTGAGTGTCTCCTAATGGACCCAACTCAAGAGATTCCCATTCCTGCACTTACAGTAATATCTCATAATGTATTTATACTTCCTAAAAATGTAAGTATTAGAATGTAAACCAAAACATGGAATAAATATTCACAAGTCCGTGCTGATATAAATACCATTATAAATAAATAATTCACTAAATAATGATACAAAAATACAAATCTCCCATTTAAAAAAAAGAATTCCAAGCAAATTATATAGATATTCCCCCATCAAGGATGTGGCCTATAACCCCCCATTCCTTAAGAGTGGATGACACACAAGTGAATTCCTTCCAAATACTATAGGATGCAATGGGGCTGGGGGCCAGAAAAACTACAGTAGAGGAACCTGATAAACTCTACTTCAACCAGTTGTCCAAGACTAATAGAATGCTGGTGGTATGATAGTGTATTCTCTAATATGATGTAATACAAGTGGTACTTCTTTGTTTCTGTGGTTTTCCTCCCAAGAACCTCAGTCTAATCATGAGAAACCTCAGTCTAATCATGAGAAAATAATCAGACAGATTCTAACTGGGAGGCATTCTATAAAATGTCTGACCAATACTCTCAAACTGTCAATATCCTGATACACAAGAAAACTCTGATAAACAATCATAGTCAAGAGGAGCCTAGGAACATATGATGACTCAATATAGTGTAATACTCTGTATGTAATCCTGCAAGAGAAAAAGAGACATTAGATAAAAACTAAAGAAATCTGAAAAAAACCTACAGACTACATAATAATGTACCAATTTTGGCTCAATGATCTTGACACATGTGCCATACTATTTGTAAGACATTAATAATAGGAGAAAATGGGTATGGAGTGTATGGAAATTTTCTATACGCAATCTTGCTGTATTTCAGTAAATCTAAAACTGTTTTAACAATTTTTTAAAGTTTATTTACCGAAATTAATGACACATAAGGTAGAGATGAGGGTAAGGAATAAAAACAAAAGGAATTAAGGTAGAGACAAGCTTGTCTGGTAAACATAATTTATGCCATGAATTGGAACATACCTGCATGAGTTGGGACACAATATTTACTTGATTAAGTCTAGCAATGATAAATATGTAATTAGTTCTAAGACTAACCGCCCCAAACAAAAACTAAACAGAACAGAACAAAATTCTTCAGAAAAAGAACAAAAATACATTCTATTAACAACTGAGCAAAAGCCCCCATCCATTTTCTTAAAGTAAAAAATAGACATTAAGCCTCATAATAATTTATATATATATATATGCTAAACAAATACATTTTTGTACTATTATTTGGCTGTTCATATAAACACAGGCACATGCATTTAAGCAATCACAATTAAGAATTTTTATTTCACTTTTAAAGTGGAAAATCTTGATCTCATTTTCTGGTTGTGTGATGGTTAATATTAAGTATCAACTTGATTGGATGCAAAGTATTGTTTCTGGGTGTGTCTGTGAGGGCATTGTCAGAAGAGATTAACATTTGAGTCAGTGGATTGGGAGTGGAAGAACCACTCACAATGTGGGTGGGCATTATCTCATCAGCTGCCAGCGAGGCTAGAGAAAGCAGAGGGAAGAAGTTGGAAGAGGCTGGCTTGCTGAGTCTTCCAGCTTTCATCTTTCTCTTGTGCTGGATGCTTCCTGCCCTTGAACATCAGACTCCAGGTTCTTCGGCCTTTGGACTCTTGGACATACACCAGTGATTTGCCAGGGACTTTTGGGCCTTCAGCCACAGACTGAAGACTGCACTGTTGGGTTTTGTACTTTTAATGCTTTGGGACTTGGACCGAGTCCCTACTGGTTTCCTACCTCCTCAGCTTGCAGACGGCCTATCATGGGACTTGTGATTGAATGAGCCAATTCTCCCTCATAAACTCCCTTTTATGTCTACATATAGCCTATTAGTTCTGCCCCTTTGGAGAACCCTAACACACGTTGTAGATGTAAAATGTCAGATGATACAAGACATTGTAAAAGAGAAAGTAAATGTTCAATTGCGTACCCGACCCAGACCACCACCCAACCCAATCCTTAAGAAATAGCAAATTTTAGAAATATGATCCACCAGAATTAATTTATGTGCTTATATTTTAGGATAACAAAGAAGCTAAAAGCAATCATTTTATACATTCTTTTGCCTGCTAATATTTTACCTATCTCTAAAGGATTCTGTCTGGTCCATACACAGACACCACTTTCATTTAACATTTTAATACTTTTGTCTTAATCATTTAAACTTTTAATTACATAAATATACTATAATGTATTTAAGTTATCTCCTTAAAAGGGATATTTAATTTTCCATATCTTATTCATTGTATACTACTGGTTTTTATATTCATTAACATACGTTTTGTACTTTATCAACATTTCCCTGAAAGCAAAAAAGATCTAAGACCATAATATTTTATTTGAAGGGAAAACAACTTTCTGTCTAAAAACTGCCTTTCCTCAACCTTGTTAAGACCACATTTCACTGTTTATTCAGTTCTCAATCTTTTTCAATAAAAATGTTAAAAAATTATATATCAGTGTTTCATGCATTTTCTTTTTTCAGATAAAGTTAAGAAAAACCATGTTCTTTTAGATTCTTCACTAACAATATACATTATATATATACACACATAGATACATAGATACATATGTACACACATATATATTTTCTTTGGCTAAAGGTTAGAAATGATTCAAATTATCTGTTCTGTGAATAGACAAATATTAAGATATTTATAATATTTTCATAATTACTTAAAATGAATTGAAATACCCAGATAAATAGGCTGTGATGTTAATGGCAGAGGTATAGCTTTAAAAGTGTCGCTTTACTATAAATAATTTTTAGGTACAGGCAGATCTGAAGGGCCTGAAAACTCTTACGGATTGTAAACACAAATCACAGGCTCTGGCCAAGGGTACAAGTAGTAAAATCTGTAACAGTTGATCCATTGATTCTGCCCACTCAGCTGGAAATCAATTCTTTGTAAGTGAACATGGCTCTGAATTTATGTAGGAGCCTGAAACCCTTAAGGAACAGAAGTCACTCTGCTGCAAGGCCTATTTGAGGGTGACATTATCTGGCAAGCAAGTTTGTTAGTATGGTTTTTTAAAAATGATAGTTAATACACTTGACCTTCACTCCCTTTTTCTCAAAATGGCAAGTTTTAAAATTATCTGCAAAACAGAAAATGATTCTCAGCCAAGAAAAGTGTACATTGATCTACGGATGAGCTGGATACCGAATGTGTGCAATATGTCATGTGGGAAGTATTTTCAGAAATTAGAAAGCAGCATAAAAATGAACTCAAAATGGAAAAGTTCACCAAAAATGCCAACCAGAACTCACATGTTTTCTAACGTCCAAGTATCAAAAGCAAAACAAACAAAAAAACTAAGCTTCTAATTTAGGAGAAAAAAAGCAGCAGCAAAATTATTTTTACATTATAAGCGCCACCTAATATATTGTCACAGTATTTTTATAAATATCCGGTTTGTATTTCTCAAAAATATAAAACAAACTCTATTAGGATGCATATATGCTATATAATAATATCGTTTACCTTGAGTTTATAAATTCAAAACAGAAAATTGTTCTTTAAAAATTCCCTTAATTCAGTTCTTGTTTAATTGGTTGTTTTTTTTTTGTTTTGTTTTTCTGTTTTGAGACAGAGTCTCACTCTGTCGCCCAGGCTGGAGTGCAGTGACGCAATCACGGCTCACTGCAAGCTCCGCCTCCCGGGTTCACGCCATTCTCCTGCCTCAGCCTCCCGAGTAGCTGGGATTACAGGCGCCCGCCACCTCTCCCGGCTAATTTTTTTTTTGTATTTTTAGTAGAGATGGGGCTTCACCGTGTTAGCCAGGATGGTCTCGATCTCCTGACCTCATGATCCGCCCGCCCTGGCCTCCCAAAGTGCTGGGATTACAGGCTTGAGCCACCACGCCCAGCCTTAATTGGTTTTAACAAAGCTACATTTTGTAATAAATCCAACAATTCACCTTTATTTTATATGGACTAAAATATAATGGTTAAATATGGTGACTTTAGTCTTTAAATTATTAATCCCACCTGTAACAATCATAATGCTTTCTTATGTCATTCATATTAATGGTCATAGCTTTCTCTTTGAGTAACCATGTATCAATATAGGAAGCATCTCACAATTTGTTTCTATTTATGTCTCATTCACACCAAATTAACATCGTGTGTACCAGTCTCCCAAGGGAAAGAGGAAAAACATTCTCAGTAGATTTGAAAGTTAGTTATTTGGCACTGTGTTCTAAAAGCTTTGCTGACTTTTTGACGTATGCCAGCCCATGTGTAGCTAATGCAGAATCCTCCTAGGTAATGCTACCTGCATCCTTCTTTCACTTAAAAACAATTGGGCTTGAAAACATTTCACTAGTGGAGTATATAGCACATCAAGGATTGGGCTCTTTGCTTCTCAACAATATATTTTCAAAAATCTAAAACACAGAAGGGATTGAACCTAAGATATGTTTTTTAATGTGTCATAAGAATGAGTAAGTTTGCTATGTCATAACATTTCTATAGAAAAATAGACAAAAGCCCAAAACGAAAAGGAGAAGATGTATTTAAATATCTTCAATGTGATTCATTTCAAAACTTAAAGAAGGTCATGGTACTAAGGGAGAGAAGCAATGTCCAGTCTTGCCTAAAGAACATGATTATGAAAGGACCATTCAATTTTCCTCTCACATAAAATGTGATAGGTACGTTGGGAGTAGGTATTCATTTCTGTTTGATGTGTGAACTTATTCAAAAAAGGTGTCAAATACAAAGCACTGGTGTCCAATAATACTACTATTTGGTTATCCCTTAAATTATATTTTAAAATATACAAGAATATAGTATGTTCCATTTTATATTATTTCTTACCTATACTATTAGTTGAAATTTAATTTTTATTTTAAAATTTTTAATTATTTTTGTGGGTACATAGCAGGTGCATATATTTATGTGGTACATGAGATATTTTGATACAGCCATGCTATGTATCATACTCACATCAGGGTCAATGTGGTATCCATAACTTTAGCATTTATCCTTTGTGTTACAAAGAATCCAGTTATATGCTTTTGGTTATTTTAAGATGTACAATTAAATTGTTACTGACTATAGTCACCCAGTTTTCCTATCAAATACTAGATCTTATTCATTATTTCTAATTTTTTTGTACCCATTAACCTTAGCCAATACCCCACATCTCCTCATCAACTACCCTTTCAAGCTTCTGGTAACCATCATTCTATCACCATGAATTTAATTTTTTTAATGTTTAGCTCCCACAAATAAGTAAGAACATGTAAAGTTTATTTTTCTGTGCCTGGATTATTGTGTTAGGAACATGTTTTAACTACAAAGCTTTTACATGATGCAGTATAAAAAGAACCTATTAATTAATTCTGTTCTTGACAAGATGGACGATTCTTTCTAAAAAATATCATATGTAAATAAAAATGTCTGAACATTGATAAAATAATGAATCCTATCACAACACAAAAGTAGAATTATTGTATTTATATCTTTAAAATACACATTTTATAGGTTAAAAATTTTATTTTCTTTACAAATCATTCCTTGCTTCTTAACAGCCCCGTCTTTCTCTTTGTTTATTGTATTTTAATCTTTACTATTGCTTTTAATTAGGTGACTAAGAGATCTGAATTCTAAAAGAATTTAGATTTAAAAGATATTTCAGCTCCAAAATATGAAAGCATTTTGTTTAAATCTTAATTGCATCTTTTAATTTAATATTCAATTATAATTCTATTATAAGGTCAAATTGAGTGGAGATTGTCTAACTTTATTAACATCGGCATAATTACTAAAAGGATAAAATTTTCAGAGGTCATCTGACTCTTGTTCAGGATCATTTCTTATTGATTGACCAGGAAATGGAACAGTTTGAGGATTTCCTCTAATTATTTAAAGCCATCTTCACTTATCTCATTACATATTTATAATGTTTCAAATTAATGAAGATGATTATATCTTTATAAAGTTTGCTAGACAGGATTAAGCCTTCACTATAAAAAAAACTGCTGCAATTTCTTCAAAACATTACATAATAGAAAGTGTAGCCACCGATTTGGAAATTTTGCATGTAAATAAGGCATCATCTGTTAATAATTTTAGGAATAATTTAGAACAGTATGTATACTTATGCTCGGAGTTCCATAAATCACATATAGTGGTTTTCTGGGAAGTAATACGGTGCTATATAATATGAAGATATTCTTACTCTTACGCAAAATTCAATATTAAAGCTTCTATTCAAGAAGTTTACACTTTCCATAGGTGCAAGTGTAGTTATACATTTGCATATTTCGTTTGCATTGGAAATTACAAGGATCATTTTAAAGAAGTCGTGTTGGATTAATTTTTATGCAGTTGTACTTTTTGCAAATAAAATTTTATTAATAATACCAAATGGTGCTTTTGTTGTTTGTTTTTAAGTGGAAAAATCCCCAACCAACCTGCTATGGTGGCTCCTAATGTATTTCCTAATGTACACGGCTCTTTGGAATGCGGGGCTAGAGGACATTTAAATGAAATTACATATAGAAACATATGTAAAGCACTTCACTTAATTAGAAAGCATTATAAAAGACATGTTCAAGCACTATTAAAGGAATTCCATTTCTGGATAAATAAGAATTTTAGTGAAATCGAATCATATTCACATATACTGCCTGCTTGTTTCTGCTTTATTATCTTCTAACAAATAGAACCCATGTAAAAATATTGTATCTTAGTTAAATATTTGAAGGTCAATGTCAAACTTAGTTTTACTTTGACCAAACAGTACATTTTACATATGACTATGTAATGAAGTATTTTTCTGAAATTCTCAGAAAGAGAAGTACTGTGAGTAAAAGTGTAACTTCTGTGACCACGAAATAAATTTTGTTTTATGACAGTTTTTATTGAATATGACTACAGCTAATGAAGTATTCATAAAATTATAGGTTTGGGAAAGACCTTGAGAATGCAATTATTCTATCTCCTTTCCTGATCACTTTAAGACACTTTATTATTCCACTTCATTCTGAGAACTACAGGGAAGACAATTTTATAAAATCTTTCAGTTATAATACATTTCAAGTCTTTTAAAGCAACGTGACAGTTCTCTTTTTACAGAGGTCTGCTGCTTTGAACTATGTTTTATCTTTTAAAAGTGGCTGAAGATAATAATGTGTACCTACTAAAGTAGAATTTTCTTTCTGCCCTACATTTACCTTTTACTTTTTTATTTATGATGAAAATACACATTCAAAAGGTAATCCTCCTCTTGAATATTTTTTCTCCTTTCATCTTCGTACCAATAATGTCATCTCTTAAATGATTCTTCTACCATTAAATAGATAATTTCATTTTTTTTTTAATGTCAGACCCTTTTGCAAGCCTCTATGATGATTTTTAGCTGGAATAGATGTTGATTCAAATTATTACTATAAGTTTCAAGGCCTTTTCACAGAATGATGTGTTAAAGGCAGTATCATAAGAAAAATGTAGATGATCCAAGAGTTGATGCATAAGAACTAGTAGTTATGTAAGCCGTAGTGTTCATAGAAACCAGAGTGCCTTTAATGATCCAGAAAAAATCTGTAATTGTTAATATTAGTATCTCATATTCCAAGGCACAACCTGACACAGAAGAGACTCATAGATTTTTTTTTTTTTCTTTTAAGAGACAGGGTCTTGCACCAACCCCCCAGGCTGCAGTGCAGCAGCATGATCATAGTTCACTGCAACCCTGAACGGGGTCTCACTTGTGTTATCTAGGTAGGTCTTGAACTCCTGGCCAAAAGTTATCTTCTGGACTTGGCCTCCAAAAGCTCTGGAATTGCAGGCATGAGGCACCATGCTCGGCCAGGAACTGAGAATTGATTGATGTCCATGTCTACAATTTTTGTCAAAACTGAAATCCGGAGATGAAGTACCTCTATTCTAAAGGGAGTACAAAGCAAAAACATACATTTCTCCCCATATGCATAAAATAATAAAACTTCATTGTGACTTTCTTATCACTCTTAAAACAGAAGTTTCTAACATATACTTTACTCAAAACTCTATCTAGATTTCTATTTTGTTCCCTGTTCTTTGCTACTCTATGCCCATATTTCATCAATGATTATGTGCTGCCATTATTTTCATTTTATCACTTTGAGGACACGAACTTAGATTTTTCTTTTAATTTTAATGTTTAATTTACAAGTCGTGAAAAAAAAGTACTTCTAGTTACGATTATAAAGAAAAATGAGAAAAGTAGGTAGCATGGATTTTTATACAAATTGTTTTTAACCTTTTTTAAAATAATTACCAGGCTCAAAGTGTGGTGATAAACTCTTTGGTATCTATCTCAGGAAAAATAATTCATAGTAGCTGGAACACAAAGACTCTGTATCTAACTTTACTCTCTTGAATGAATCAAAGAACAAGTCAAAAAATTGTTCGGAACATGACATTTCGATGTTATTAATTCAACAATAAAGTAAGAGTTTTACAAACTGCTGAAAGATAGGGACGTTTGTGTTTCCTGACCAGAGAGTTAAGATAAAGTTAGAAATTATGTAGCCTTCTGTAAAGGTTGCTTGGTTCATAAAGGCTAAAAAGACGAGGCACTCTTAGAAGAAGTAGGAACTCTTCAAGGGAAACTGAGCTCTCTGTAAAGCAAGCAAAGGGCAAATTCCTACGGGATCATTGTGTAAGAAAGAAAAGACTAGAACAAGAAATTTCAAAAGTATTACTTAACTGAGTGAAGAATAATGTAGTGACAACACAATATTCCATCATAAAAATTTCATCAGAGACCTATATTAATCCAGCCCATTGACACTTGGAATTCTTGGATAATACGTATTTCGAACATTCCCTGGTTGTCTGGTACTTAGGATTAGGCACTCTCCGTATACATTTTTCCTCCTCTTATAAAAATATATACAAAACTTGTAACAGACAAAGAGAAAATTGGAAAGAAGTTGAGAAAATTCATTTCCAAAGAGAAAATGAAAATAATATAATTTGACATTTTTAAAAATCTAAAATACATTATACTTAACAATAGATAGAATCATGAAAGAGTCTTATTTGGGAGCTCAGTAAGGCTAATTTAAATTTTAATAAGACAAGCGTTATTGGCAATCTGAGGTGTAAAAATTTGTTAATCTCCATCATTAATTATATTATTATTCTTCTCAAATTAATTCAGAGCTTAAAAGTCATGTTACTATCTATGTAGTTACCTTTTCCTTTATTCTACTAAGGCTGCATTGAGTTTATTAGAGAAAAGAATATCAAGGAATATTAATTACTTTTCTTGTTCTGTAGAATTTGTTTAAAATTATAGAGCTTAAAACATAGTTATAAATCCTAATATAGTGCTATTACAGACATAAATTGTATTGGTGCTATCATAATAAAAAACCCATATGGTGTGAGATGTTAAAAATAATTATTCATATTTGAAATAGAAGCCCTGTATTTTAAAATGCTACCAAGTATAGAAAAGAATACCATTCTAAATCCTTATATTAGTTTTCACTGATAGATTATTCTTAGCTCCTTGGAGAGGTCATGGCCCCCAGGCATTTAATTTGTGGTTGAGAGATATTAATCTCTCTTTAACATTTTCACTGTAAGCTGCATAACAATAAATTCATTTCCACAAAGGAATAATTAGTGCTAACCTGGGTAAAGTACCATCCAAAGTAGCTATTAATGCTAATTTTTGTATCTCATTATTTATTTTTGTGTGTTTTCTTAGGGAAGGGAAAACATTATGTAAACACAGACAGACCCCTTCCTTTTTTTGTATCACTATTCAGGCATATGTCAAAAACCTTTCTACCACCACATTCTGGCTGTGCAACTTTGGTTAAGTTGCTTAACGTCTCTAAGCCTTAGTTCCTCATCTCCATGTGGGAAAGCGAGGAGACGGCCAACAAGGAGAAGCTGCAGTGTCTGGAAAGATTTCCACAGGACATCCTGAAGCCCTCGCTGGGGAAGACCCTGAGAGCGGTCTGAGGACAAGCCCGAGGGAAAACCTCCGCAGAGGCAGCAGTGGTCCAGCAAGATTGACTTGGTGATCTCCGTGGCTGGCGGCTTTGTGGGCCTGGGCCACGTCTGGCGCTTCAGTACCTCCGCTACAAGAATGGCAAGGAGAATTTCTCATACTTTCCTGTTTTGGAGCGGCCTGCCTGTGTTTTTCTTGGAGATCATCACAGGCCAGTACACCTCTGAAGGGGGCATTACCTACTGGGAAAGGATCTGGTCTTCGTTCTCTGGCATCGGCTATGCTTCCATCGTAAATGTGTCCCTCTCGAATGTCCACTACATGGGATTGCTCGTTTTTTTTCTTGTCAATTTGTTTGAGTTTATTGTAGAGTCTGGATGTTAGTCCTCTGTCAGGTGTATAGATTGTAAAGATTTTTTCTCATTCTGTGGGTTGTCTGTCTACTGTGCTGACTGTTCCTTTTCCCATTCAAAAGTTTCTAGCAACAGCAGTTTAAAAAGACAAAGAGGGACATTATATATTGATAAAAGGGCTAGTCCAACAAGAAAGTATCACAATCCTAAACATATATGCACCTAACATTGCAGCTCCTAAATTTATAAAACAATTACTAATAGACCTAAAAAATGAGACAGAAAGCAACACAATAATAACAGGGGACTTCAATAGTCCACTGACAGTCATTAAGACAGAAAATCAACAAAGAATAATGGATTTAAACTACACCCTGGAACAAATGGACTTAACAGATATGCACAGAGCATTTCATCCAGTAATCACAGAATACACATTCTTTTCAACAGCATACAGCACTTCCTCCAAGATAGGCCATATGACAGGCCACAAAGCAAGCCCCAATAAATTTACGAAAATTGAAATTATACCAAGCACTCTCTCAGACCACAGTGAAATAAAGCTGGAAATCAATTCCAAAAGGAACCTTTGAAAACATGCAAATACATGGAAATTAAATAACCTGCTCCTGAATGATCATTGGGTCAAAAATGAAATCAAGATGGAAATTAAAAAAGTATTTGAACTTAATGACAATAGTGACACAACCTATCAAAACCTCTGGAACACAGCAAAAATGGCACTAAGAGGAAAGTTCATAGCCTAAACACCTACATGAAACAGTGTGAAAGAGCACAGACACTCTAAAGTCACACCCCCAGGAACTAGAGAAACAAGAACAAACCAAACCCAGCAGAAGAAAGAAAATAACCAAGTTCAGAGCAGAACTAAATGAAATTGAAACAAAAAATACAAAAGATAAATGAAACAAAAAACCTGGTTCTTTGAAAAGATAAATACAATTGGTAGATCATTAGCAAGATTAACCAAGAAAAGAAGAGAGAAAAGCCAAATAAGCTCAATAAGAAATGAAACAGAGATATTAGAACTGACAACACAGAAACACAAAACATCATTCCAGGCTACTATGAACACCTTTATGCATATAAGCTAGAAAACCTAGAAGAGATAGATAAATTCCTGGAAGGATACAACCCCACTAGCTTATATCAGGAAGAATTAGATACCTTGAACAGACCAATAACAAGAAGCGAGATTGAAATGATAATTTAAAAATTACCAACATGAAAAAGACCAGGATCAGATGGATTCACAGCAGAATTCTGCCAGACATTCAAAGAAGAGTTGGTAGCAATCCTATTGACACTATTCCACAAGATAGAGAAAGAGGGAACCCTCCCTCAATCATCCTATGAAGCCAGTATCATCCTAATACCAAAACCAGGAAAGGACATAACCAAAAAAGAAAACTACAGGCTGATATTCCTGATGAACATAGATCCTAAAATCCTTAACAAAATATCTAGCTAATCAAATCCAACAACATAAAAGACAACCCGTCATGATAAAGTGGGTCTCATAGCAGGGATGCAAGGATAGTTTAACATATGCAAGTCAGCAAATGTGATACACCACATAAACAGGATTAAAAACAAAAACCACGTGATTATCTCAATAGATGCGGAAAAAGCATTTGACAAAATCCATCGTCGCTTTATGATTAAAACTGTCAGTAAAATCAGCATACAAGGGAGATACCGTAATCTTATAAAAGCCATCTATGACAAACTCACAGCCAACAAAACGCTGAATGGGGAAAAGTTGAAAGCATTCCCTCTGAGAACTGGAAAAAGGGAAGAATGCCCATCGTATGGAGTAAATGATAAGATTTACCCCAAACTCACTGGTAATAGTATGGTCTTGGTAGAATCAGGAACACTTATTACATCATGCATTATAAACATTAATCAGTAGAGTGTAAGATGCACATTTTTTTTGTATTTTTGGAATACCAATTGCACCATCATGAACTCTCATAAACTAGCACATGCATTTTTTTCTCATATAGGTTCAGTGATGATTACTAAGTAGATATAAGAATTTGGTTATTATTAGCTCTTCTGAGCAAATTTGTTAGGAAGAAATACATCCTTAATCTCCATCTTCCAGTATAATCTCCTTATCAATGGCAAACCAACAACAGTGAAACTGACTTTATGAAGTTGGAATCTAGGTTCCAGCCAACTAAAGACCACAACCAATACCAATTCCACCCTACTCTGCTCCATTTAGCACAAATACAATACCTCGAGTCCTGTAGAACTGTATGAAAATAAAATGAATAGTTTTGGAGGAGCATGCCTCTATACATACCTACCTTAGCAATTAGTAGTAAATTACCACAGATTCATTATCAAAGGTAGTAAATGAATCCACAGATCCATTCCCATTAATCACATTCCCTCCACTGATTTGCTTTATAAAGGCTAAGAGAAGGTGGAGTCTTTGCCATTTGCAGAGATTGAGGGACTAGTACATAAGTGATTATTCATTTTTTTGCCTTATTACTGTTGTAGACAAAAAGACAGTATCTGCTTTACAAATTTAGCAGATTGAAAACTTGTTAGGTAAAAATCCAGTTAATTGTACACCAAATTAACACAACTAATTAAAATTCAGAAGATGTCCTTTTTTTTGAAGTCCTCGTACCTTTCTCCTAGTTGTTGTCTTCTGTGTCCTTAGCTTTTGTTCATGCACTTAGTGTTACTAACACTACATTGTATGATAATTTATCTTCCTATATAACTTTGCCTCTCACTAGACATTTAGTCCCTCTAAGATATCAATATATCACAACCTAGTACATAAAAAGTAACCAAGGCATATTGATCAGTTTTGAGAGAACGAATAAATATGTATGCTAAGGATGACATCTCCAGTTCTAATCATTAACATTATCATTTTTCTTCAGTTGTGGGCTGTATGTATGCATCAATGCGGCCAACTTCTTAATTATATGTCTGATTGCTTTGGGGGATAAATGCTTTCTGTGTCCCTAATTTTACATTTTTGGACCTCCAAGGGGATAATTAATGGCATCAACTCTATTATTGTGTCACAGATAACTAGTGTTCATGTTATTTTTTTTCAGAGGAGAGTTGTAAGAGAAGGTATATATGCTCATGTATGCTTTTGAAATCACTTAATGAAGAGAGAATACATTTATAATGAGAATTTTCCAAAACTAATAATTCATGAAAGATAATGGATGCGAGTATGTACATATACTACAAGTATTTGCAAGAATCCGAAAGTTTGAATTTCTTAGTATCAGCTCCTCATCACAAAGTAAGTTGAATATATAAGCATATTCTATATCATACCAAAATGTGTGCCAATTGTACGTAAGGTACAAAAACAGTTTTTGTGCATGGCTATATTTCCTAATGCTAATAATCTGTGAGAATCTCAATAGTAAAAGTGTTTACTGTAAAACCGTCAATGTATAAAGAAAAACAAAAAGAAACAAAGAAAGGAAAAGTAAGATAGAGAAGCCGTCCTTGTTGTTTGAAAGAAGAGACAGAAATAAATCAACAACAAATAGTTCATACGCCGTAATATTAAGGAAAGTTGGGACTTGAATTTAAGTAGACAAATAAGGTGTATTTCACTGTTTCTGGAAAAAGAGCAACAGACTATGATCTATATCTACTGCTTGCCATATGCCTCCACATTTCCCCTGGTTGTTCAATAGTAAGCTAAATCTAATAAGAAAAGCACAAAGAGGTAAATGACGAAGGTGAGCTAAAGCATTTGGCAGTGTTTAAACAACATAATACAGGCTGCACTTACATCAGCCTTTGTGAAGATAAAAGGATGTTGTACTGGAAAAACTTTCTAATTTTAGTAAATACCTCTATAATACTGCAAGCAAATAATTTGCAAACAGCAGATAGTTCCATGATTTGCTCTAGGAGCAATTGTGTCTTAAGCAACTGATTTCCTTTTTGGTTTTCCCTTAGCTTGAGAATCTTATTTGTTACAACTTTATGTGGAGTTTGGCCCTCAGTAGTTAAGATCGTATTCATGCTTTTTTAGTTTTCTCTCTCAACACATTAAAATTGACCATTAAAGTGTAGACAACATGTGACTTACAAGCCCTTCGAATGTATAACTTAATGCAAGTATTGTGTTCTTATAATTTTAGCGTATAATAAATGACTTCATATGCTCTATATTTCATAAATAAATGTACCTGGCTACTGCACGTTTCCACCTAGACTAAAGGGAAACTTGTGTATTCCTTTCTTATTCATAACATGTAATACAACGTCAGAAAATGTGACATAATGAAATCATAAAAAGAGTCTTAGTATTAAAAAGTAGATATTAAATGCCTCCTCAGCAAGTATTTTAGTCACTGCTATTTTCATTATTAGAATATTTAAAATTTAGCCATTTCTTAAACTAATCTGTGGTTACATATATATACCTACAGTTCATTGATCATTTTATCAATCTTTGAACTTCAGCATTTCATACACATATATGCCAAAATTATGTATATGCATATATTTACATATATGCTATACAATTATATATAATTTAACAAAAATTATGAAGTTTGAAATAAGAGGCTAATATATTTTAAAATAAGTGCGATCATCAGATAGATACATCTACAGATATTCACATAAGCAAAATATCTTTCATAGCTATTCCAAGACAGTTATTATGTTGTAACTGCATGGATGTAGAAGTGCGTGGCACAAAATAAAAAGAACAAATTATGAGATTGGATACATATTTCATTATAAGGATAATAACTTTATTGTAAACTTGCTAATATGTAAGATACTATAGCAATTACCTAAACGTACATGTACATATTAAATATCTATGACATTTTAAGCATTCCTATTCAATAACATTCCAAAGTTAGAGCTAATGAGTAATTTACACTAATCCTATAAATACAGAATAAATATTAGTACATATTAATAAAAGGATATGATCAATATTGTTCTCTAGATTTGAATAATAAAATATGAACATAAGATTGTCTTCCAGTGAAACATTCAACCTTGTCTCTGCCTCTTCTCCAGGAATTTCATGTCTCTCCTTTCTTATGAATACTCAAGATTTTTAAAGACTAAGATATACACTGCCATCTCCTTAATATCATATACTGATAGTAGAGAATAAATTTGTTTGGATCCTGATTCGCCATATTCACTGAATTTGAACGCACATATATCCAATTAGCCAATGGTTCTACTTATAGATGGATTTCCTCTGTTCATTTTTTTTCTTATATTTTTTCCTAATCTTTAAAACAAGTTTTTGGATTGCAAGCTACTTTTGGATGGGTCCTATTAGGATTTGATCACAGCATTAATATTAATAACATAGCACATCAACTGACACATAATGAGAATGGAATAAATGTAATTCCTGTTTATTCTGGTCCAAAATATTGTTTAAATAAACGGGGAGAAACTAAAGTTGATTTTAAAAAAATAATTCTTTCGTTTTACCGTTATGATGATTTCTCACATGGGATAGGCTGGTATTTAGCTCCTACTCAGGACTGGTCTTCTATGGGCAAATTTTCACAACAGTTGATCACTTTTGTAATCGCTATTTATGTACAAAGTTGCAATGATATTATGGTTGTCTCTTCAGAGTGAGAATTTTGATAAAGTCTAATAAAAACTCATACTTCCTCTGAGATTTTCAGGAAATCCACCATGATATTCCCTTTATGCCTGCTGGTTCTGGATAGTGTATTTGACTTAATATGGCCCCAACAGAGACGATTGTAAGACTTTTATTTGTTGCTTGCGGAAAAAGCTCTTTTTTTGTGTATGATGGTCAGCATGTATGTTAGCCCAAGACTGTTGAAGAAAGTTTGCTAAAGTAAGAAATAAAGAAAAGATGAAGGATGCAGAGCTCAGAGACCTGGAGAAAAAGAAAAGCCTTTGGTTCTTATTCAATAATGTAACTGAAGCCTGGCCAGTCTATTGACTTTTAATTTACTTAACTTTATAAATTCTCTTTTTAATTTTAGTCAGTTTTATATTTTTAAAAACAATCATGCCCCCTTAATTGTGAAGTCTGATCCATGTTACATAATGTGTCAAATACCTCAAAATATGGAAAAGAATATACATTCTCCAAACTTCTGAGTTACTGTTACAATTCCCTTTTTTTTTTTTTTAATGTGAGTAAACTCATCCTTGGAGTAGTTATATGAATGTTCTCAAAGTAGTTGTCCACTGCTGAATACCAAATTTGACACAAAACATTCTCATTCCAATCTTACATAATTTTAATTTTTATAAGACAGACAACCTCATGATAAACACCAATACACACTCTTTGGATTATGACACTGAAATGTTCCCTACCATTCTGAACTCTGTAATCTCCCTCACTTATTAATTTGTCTATTTCTTGGCCAATTTCAGATGATATTCTTTCTTCATAAAATGATTTCGTATCAGTTAGACCTAGATCCTGTTCGTTTTCCCAAAACGTTTTTTATTTTTATTTTGTTTTGCTGGTCCAGCTACATCAATTTTTTCATTCATAAATACATGTAGATAAAATTGTAACTAAAAGGTCATCAATTTTAGTGATTAATTTGGCAAAAACTGATATCTTACAAAAATTGCCTCAAGCTCCAGAGTCTGCACTAGATTGAGAATTAGTCTTAGCCAAGGACACTGCTAGAGAGGAGATGGGTAAATGGGCACTGAGATGATGGCTAAGGCCCAAAGCACACTGTTCTTGCCTTACTGCCAAGGGGATATTGACAAGCTTGACAAGAACAAGTGCATGGACAAAGACAGAAGGCAGTGGTGAAGGCAGCTGTGGCTGCTACATCAATAAAGTTCTTGGCTTATTATTAGTCTGCCAGCTGTTAAACTATTTTCTTTCAACTCTAAATCTGATGATCTATATCCTAATTTTGATGCCAGAGATGGAACTTTGCAAACTGTCTTTCTTCTTTGCCAGCTGGCTTCTCCTTAGGTTATGCTAATAGCGAACAATGGAGAGAGTTTGGAGAGACCGGAAGCAGGAGGACGGACAGGAACTTTCTCCTTCCTGTATGCATTCTCCTCTTGTCAGTGGCTCTTCAGAAGCACTCTTCACTCTGGCAGTGGCTCATCAGAAGCACTCTTCACTCTGGCAGTGGCAGTTGGCTTTATTATCTAGCTTATTTTGGTGTTTTCAATATCAGCCTTACTACTCCCCTTCAGAAGTCTGGATTGTACCTGTCAGCTCAGAAGGAAGACTCCCAGATGCATGGGAGACTACACGGCTGAGGTGCAGTCATATCTTGGACAAACGTGCCCAGGTGTTATTGATATGATTTTTATTTCTTAACATCTTCCATCAAGTTTTAATTTTATTTCTAGTTGAACACACACAGACATACACACACATGCATACGTAATACATACAGCAGGTCTTCAAATATGTCACTTTGTTCAATGTCATCTCATTACGATGATGAAGAGAAAAAAAATTGATTCTCAGCTGGAGCTACAGTGTGTGTGGAGTTTGCATGTTCTTCCCATGTCTGTGCAGGTTTGCTCTGGTATTCTGGCTTCCTCCCACTTTCCAAAGATGTGCGTATCAGGTTCATTGGGGTGTGTACATCGTGCCATAACAATGTAGGATGAGTGAGTGTGGGCATGGGTGTGAGGGCACCTGCCATGGGATGGAATTCTGACCTGCACTGGTTACTGCCTTGCGTCCTGAGCTGTCTGGATAGGCTCTGGCCACCCGCGACCTTGAGCTGGAATAAATGGATAAATCGTGATCTTAATTTGTATTTATCTGTCTTAAATGTATATACAGGTTACGTTCATTTTAATGTTTAATATTTGTAGTGTTTTGTTATCTATTTAGAAGTGTATAGATGTTTTTGTGACTACAAATATGCCATGGGAACTTAGCCCTTGATTATATCAATTAGCCTATGAAAAAAATTGGTGTTGTTATATGCTGTTTAGCTTAAAATCAAAGTTTTCATATCTATTGTAGAGGTTGTGAGGATTTACTATATGTAGATATATTACATATATTGTTACATAATATATAATATACTTTATATATGTAAATATAATATATTTTATATGATATATGTATTGTATGATATACACTAAATGTATTATTTAATATAAACTATATAATATATAATAAAATTATAAAATATATTATGTTTCATATAATTTTAATTGTAATATATAATTCTATGAAATGTAATTATAATTAAATATAACATGTATAAATATATATTATATACTTCTAATAATTATTATGTTATAAAATATATTATACATATGATATAATTAAATATAATATATATTTTATACATGTGTGCACATATTAATACATGTATTAGTCCATTCAGGCTGCTGCAACAAAATAGCTTAGATTGGGAAGCTCAGATATTACAGAAATGTATTTCTCACAGTTCTCGAGGCTAGAAAAATCCTAGATAAGTTGCCGGCAGATTTGATGTCTGGTGAGGGCTTTCTGGCTTCATAGGTAGAGGTCTTCTCACTGTAACCTCACACGGCAGAAGGGACAAATGAGTTCCCTTGGGACTCTTTATGAGGACTCCACATCCATGACCTAATCTTTTCCCCAAAAGTCTTCGCTCCGAATACCATCACCTTCAGTGTTAAGATTTTAACATACGAATTTTGAGGAGAAGGAAGTATTCAGAGTATTCAAGTAACATATTTATGTATAAATTCAAATAAATATAATGTGCACACACACTATATACATAAACATATATATATAAATATATATATATATTTATATAGTATGTGTTTATGGAGTTCTGACCTGCACTCTTTACTGCCTTGCGTCCTGAGCTTCCTGGATAGGCTCTGGCCACCTGCGAACCTGAGCTGGAATAAATGGATAAACCGTGATCTTAAATATATATTTATATATATAGTGTGTGTTCATAATATTTATTTAAATTTATATATAAATATAAAATTTATTCACATTTGAATATTTATATTTATTTGTTCATAATATTTATTTGAATAATACTTGAATTCAATTATTTTTATATGTGTACATATATATAGTGTGTGTGTTTTCATAATATTTATTTGAATTTTTTTCATACTCTTTAGACCCTCTATTATATTTGGACTAAGTTTAGGAATCAATGTTTTTCAGTTTAATTTGTAGCTATAGTATACTTAACATATAGCCCACGAGAATTTTGAACCATAGAAGAACTTAATATGTTTTCAGAAACATTTATGTATAAAACAAATAATATGACAGAAGTGAGAAAATGCAGCCAAAGGAAATTTTCTTAAACATTGTATTCCAAAGCATGAAAAACATTTTTAATGATGACATAGGTTATCCAGACAATGGCCAGAAGAAAATACAAACTACATGAATAACATCCACTTACTAACCTTCTATTTTGGAAATTATTTTATTATATAAACCAGTGTCAAGTAAAATGGAATTACATATATTTTATTAGGTACAATTGTGTGAGTTTTATTTAGCCTTTCCAACATAAAGGAAATTAATGCAATAATTTTATAAGTTGCAGTCATTTTTCAACCTAAGGAATAATACAATAAATACAGTTAAAGTTCTTGAGGGCATAGAGTTGTTTTACGAATAGAATTTATATGTATCGTTGTAGACAAATAAATTAAAGCTAATGATCTAGCATTGGACTGATGAGGGGAATTAGACGCAATAATCAAGGGTATAGAATTAATATGCAGAGTTGCTGTCTACCTGAAATGTCTAAGAGGTAGGATTTGTGTCTTTTTTTATATTCCCCATGACAGTCTTATATGTATAAAACAAAACAATGACTTCCTCTATCACACCAGCTGCATGTACCCCTTGATATTATAAAAGGGATTAGTTTATCATCTAAAACCCTTTCATGATTAACGAAAGAGGGAAAGAAAATGAGCAAATGATTTAAAAATAAAACAACGGTTTAAGGTAAAAATAAAATTTTACATCAGTACAAAGGGAATGAACTGACTCAGGGGAATGAAATACCAATGATTTCTCCCACTATACTGAGTATTAAATTCATAAAGACATACACTGCTGGTCACGTGATACGGTAGTTGCTCAGTGGTTTTACTCTCACCGGTTACCATCTTCAGAAGACACATGGATGTGACAAAGATAAGTATGGATTCATACACACAGGCGCTGATAAAACTTCAGAGCTTATTGAACATAATAATTCAGCAGGACACATCTATCAACAATTACATTCAAAAAGGCACAAGTAGTTTTGTTCAGGCTACCAAGATTTGAAGAGAATATAAGACAAAAAAAAAGACAAAAAAAAGTTTCCAACCCCCCCCACACACACACACCATTCTAACATCGAAAGCCTTGAACTAGAGCTAGGCAGCGATTTCCTGATTAATGGGCTGTGTAATGAAAGAGATGCTTGAGCATGGCTTTTTCCAATCTACGTAACATGAACTGTAGTCACTTAGGTGCCCTACAGAAGTGTTTTCAGGGCAAAATGTTTTCAGAAAAAAAAAAGTATTCTCTATGAAAGAACTAGACTATTATTTCTGTAATTTTTAAGAGCTACTATACCAGTTCATTTTAAATATTATGTAATTTTAAATAAGTACTAAAAATATGCTATGTTATTTAAACTTAAAAAACCATAAACTTTATTTTTGAAAGCTTAAATTACAAAAAAGGGGGAAAATACATGGGAAGAAATGTTTTAATTGCAGATTTACATGTTCTTGTTTTTTTTTTAGTACAGAATCAATTACATTTTACCTTTCTTAACATGTACATAGAAAGGGATGTTGACTGACATACAATAGCAGGTAATCAGAGATATCCAGAAAATTTTATCAATAACAAAAATTTTGCAATTAAACTTTTCTTCCAACAAAACTAGTGAGAGCAATTTTACATTTATAGGTAATTTTCAAACCCCTTCGTCATCAATTATCTATATCGCACCTAACACCACGGTCTTCCCAATGCTCTCCAATGCCACCTACAGGCACAAGAAACCTTAAAAAGGACATTAAGAAATTGATATAATTAGAAATCATTCTTATTTTAAAGTTTTTTTTCCTTAATTCTTTTGTATCAGAAAAAAAAAAAAGCAAATCTTTGTCATCCATTGGCTAGAGCCTTTAACATTTTGTAAGCAAATACAATTTCTAAGAATGCCAGGAGAAAATAAGGCTTAGAATCTATACAGTGAATAAGAAAGCACCACGACCTACTTTCTGGAAGTGTGTTCTAGGCTGAATTGCGTCCTCCAAATATTGACATTCAAATCCCAAGTAACTCATAATGTGACCTTGTTTTGAAATAGGACCATTGTACATGTAATCGTCAAATCCATTAGTATGAGACTTCAGATCGTATGACTAGTGTCCTTATAAATACAATGTTTATAGAGAGGATGCCACATCAACACAAAGCAGAAATCAGAAATCAGGGTAATGTGGGTTTTGTTTTCTTTTGTTTTGTTTTGTTTTGACAGAGTCTTGCCCTGTCACCCAGGCTGGAGTGCAGTGGCACGATCTCGGCTCACTGAAGCCTCTGCCTCCTGGGTTCCAGCGATTCTCCTGCCTCAGCCTCCTGGGTAGCTGGGACTACAGGCACACACCACCACAGCCCGCTAATTTCTGTATTTTTAGTAGTGGCGGAGTTTCACCATATTGACCAGGCTGGTCTCGAACTCCTGACCTCAGGAGATCAGCCCGCCTTGGCCTCCCAAAGTGCTGGGATTACAGGTGTGAGCCTCTGTGCCCGTCCAGGGTAATGCATTTAAAAGCCAAGGAATGCCAGACTGCCAGCATACCACAAAAAGCAAGGAGGAAGAACTGGAACAGATGTTTTCCTAGTGCCTTTACACAGAGGATGGCCCTGCCAATATCTTGACCTCAGGCTTCTAGCCTCCAGAACTGTGAAACAACACATTTCTGTTGCTCAAGTCAGTAAGTTTATCATACTTTGCCACAGCATCCCTAGGCAACCAATACAAAGTGTGATGTCATGGAGGTCACCTGCCTCTGCTGAGTGTAGGCAGCAAGGGTTCTCTTTGGATGGCACTGAAACACACACAACCTCCATGCCAATCGCATGCAGTATCTTGTGGGGCAAGAAAGCTAAGCGATCTTAACATAGTAAGACTAAATTTAATATTCCATGCCTATTAGATTAGATTTTATTAGAAACAATGTAAAAATAACTAAGTATAAAAAACAAATTCAGAGCATAAGTAGGAATTAAATCGGTAATATTAAATTAGTCTACTTAAGAGAAAAAAATGAACATAGTATAACATAAATGAAACAGTATAGTTACATAAATGAAACATAGTATCATAATATAAATGAAACAGTATGGTAACATAAATAAAACATAGTATATTAACTTAAATGAAGCATAGTATAGTAACAATTTGGGCCTCCAGTTATGTTATTAGCTAAAGAGGATTTATTTCTTTTTAATTTTAAATGTGTGATGTTTAATGATAATAAAAATAACAATAAAATTAATATAAATTGTATTCGCTTCAAAATCCAGCCAGACAATCACAAAACCAGTTCCTCTCCCATTAAAAATTGTTTTCGACACTGGTATTCCACCATATAGTAAAACATAAACTGAAAGTTTTGTATTAATTTTTAAATAAATATAAGGCTGTTTTTAATTCATTTATTAATGTGGCATATAAACTGTTTTTTAAAAAAGATTAAATTACATAGCAAATATTGGAAATGGCTTGTTCTTGTTCAATAGAGCTCTCAGACAGAGTACTTTGCAAAATTAAAGTGTTGCATAACCCCATGTTCTGTGAGTATATTACGGTTTCAGAGAAGACAGCATCTTTAATCTGCTGTGGTATGGAAAGTGCTGCAATTCCACTTGGGGACTTTAATTCATACGTATGTCAGCATTGTCAATTAATGCTGATGTTTGGTAACATGATTATCAATACGATTTACATATTCTATCATTTTTTCATCGTTATCAATAGAATAGCTTATTATTCAAATTGTTATTTTCCTGTTTTTAAGACAGGAAGAAGACTCATTGATAAAATAGTAGATATTTCAGAAAAAAATTAAAGACTGTATTATACATATTCATTGATCTAATTGATTTTTCTTTCAGAAATGTAAAAATGTGAAAAAAGTACATATTAGAAATAAGAAAGTGTGGCAATAAGAAAAGAAACTGTGTCTTTTTATGATAGCTTTCTTTTTTTATATTACACATTAAGAAAAACCAAATAGGAAAAGCTTGAGGAAAATCTCCAAAATAAATACTTGGTGAAATATTTCTTTCTCCTTGGTCCCCACCACATACTCTTTAATTTTATTTACTTTTTGTTCCTCCAGTCAAACTCCGGCTATGAGGAAACAAATTAACTATAAGACTATGAGGAAAGCGCTATGGAATATGGTTTGTTGGTCCCCATCAAAACTCATGTTGAAATATTATTTTTAATTTAATAGAAATTAATAATTTCTATTAAACAAATACAAATACAATTTCTATTAACTTAATAGAAATTATTAATTTCTATTAATAATTCTATTATTAATAGAATAATAGAATAATTTAATAGAATAATTCTATTAAATTCTATTCAAGAGATTGTATTTGTATTTGTTTTCAAATACAATTATCACACCAATGTGATAATGTTAGTGCGGCCTAGTGGGAGATTTGTAAGTACAGGAGGCTGATCCCTCATGATTGACTTAATGCTGTTCTTATGGTGAATGAGTTCCTGCTGTTGCAAGACTGGATTATCTTGGGAATGAATGAGTTCCAGTGATAGCATGCTGTTATACAGCCAGCACTTCCTTCAGGCTTTTCCCTCTTCACTCATCTGCTTCTTTTCTGACCTTCTTTCCCATCCAGTGATGCAGCGTGAAAGTCCTCGCCAGAACCCAGGGTCATGTCCTTGATCTTCTCAGCCTGCAGAACCGTGAGCTAAATAAACCTCTTTTATGTATAAATTACCCAGTCTCAGACATTCTTTCATAGCAACACAAAACAGTCCAAGACAGGAAGCAAACACAATTGTATGTTTTTTTTTAAGCAACAGTAAAGTATTTGCAGTTTTAACAAGAAACTGTGGAATACTTACTCTCCTTGTTTTGAGATCCTAGATCACTTTTACCATTTAAGGTGGGGAACATGGAACTCCACTTTGTTTCACTTGGTTTTCAAATTCTGAGAGTGTGTGTGTGTATGTGTGTGTGTGTGTGTGTGTGTGTTTAAATCAGGGAAGATATAAGAACCCAATAGTCACTCTTAATGACTCAGAATTATACAGGCAATATTATTGTGAGTTTCATTCTAATATTAACCTATTACCAAAGAAACACAGATTTATCTATCTTATTTGGAAGGGAAGGTAAAAATATTTTCTACAAATACATATCTATATATTTGCATGGCCTCATACTATCTCAGTTAATATTATTGTTATTACCATCATCATTATTATTTTTACATTAAAGTTCACTTTTGATGTTGTACACATTCTATGGGTTTGGACAAATGTATAATGACATGTATCTGTCATTATATTATTATACAGAATATTTTCACTGCTCTAAAATTTCTTTGTACTCTGCCTAATTATTCCTTCTTTCCCCTCACCTCCTGGTACCCACTGTTCTTTTCCCATAGTTTTGACTTTTCCGTAATGTCATATCTTTGGAATCATACAGTATGAAGCCTTTTTAGATAGGTTTCCTTCACTAAGTAACATGCATGTAAATTTCCTCCATGTCTTTTCATGGCTTGATAGCTCATTTAATTTTAGTGCTGAATAATATTTCATTATTGATCCACTGTGCCACAGTTTATCCATTCACATATTGAAGGACATCTTGATCGCTTGTAAGTTTCGGCAATCATGAATAAAGCTGCTATAAACATCCATGTGCAGGATTTTAGGTGGACATACATTTTTAACTCCTTTGGATAAATAGCAAGGTACAATCATATGGTAAGAGTTTATTTAGTTTTATAAGGAACTGCCAAGCTCTCTTCCAAAATGACTACAACATTTCACATTTTTACCAGCAAAGAATGATTGTTCTTTCTGTTCTACATCCTCACTAGCATTTGGTGTTAGTGTTTTGGATATAGAACATTCTAATAAACATGGAGTGGAATCTCATTGTTGTTTTAGTGTGCATTTCTCCAATGGTGTAAAATGTTGAGCATCTTTTCATATGCTTATTTACCATCTGTATATCTTTGGTAAGGAATATTTTTAACTAGGAAATATATTTACTTCATTTAACCCAAAAATGTATTAAAGGATCTTGGATAGTTTATTTCTAAGAGGCACAAATGAGTATCATCAGAGGAGTACATGTACGTTCTCTCTGTGTCATTACAGACACCAAACATGGGGCTTTGTGTCCAGTGTTTCTATCACTACCACTCCTGGGACTCCACCTCACTTCATGAAAGGATTTGATTACAAATAACACTGGGGTATTTGACTCTCTGCTGTATTGGAATTTTTAGTGGAAACCTCCAAATGACAGCACCTAGATCATAAGCCTAGCTCCTAGATGCAAAAGAGTCTACAACAGGTAATTATGACTTCCATGTTGGGAAGTGAGAATGGAAATTTGAGACACATTCAAATTTCAAAATGGCATTCAAAAGAAAATAGGCTTCCACAAGCATCTGCAGGCCACCCCTTTATACGTGCATAACTAGCTGTGTCCTACTTCCACTGACCAGGGCTTTTGGTTGTTGATTTCATACTTTTCAGGTCTCTGTCAAGTATTATTTGTACTTGACTTGTCTCTTGACTCTATTATTGTGGATGTTTCTGGTGCCTCAGTCTTTCAGTTTTTTACTGGACAGGTCTTGCAAAAGGTTATGCAGTGGTGACATCAGCTTCCACTCCGTTCTGTAGGGTTTCCCAGACAGTAACTTTGAAGGAAAGATTGACACAATATCATATACAAAATATTATCCTGAAAATCCTGAAGTAATAGTGGAATTATGTTTTAGTTTATAAAATTATGGAATGTGGGGTCCTATCCTCAAACAGTGTAACTCTAAAAGAAACAACAGAATATATTAGACTGATAAAAATGAACAGACTCTATACAAAATGATTGGGCTATTTTAGTAAAGACATTCTTTTGTAGAGTCTAATCGTTTATAATTTGTACTCTAGTGGATAATTTTATTATCTGTATTTGCACCTGTTTAACATGACACTTTAAAATCACTAAATACTCACCAAAACAGGAAGTGCATCTGGGTAGCATATTTTAAGTTCTCATGTGGGACATTCTTTCTCAAGTAAATAGATTCTGAGATCTCTAAAACTACTACATGTCATTATATTGCTAACTGCAAGTTATTTCTTAGCCATTCCATTACAGAAACGTGGGTTAAAGAAGAAAAATGCTGCGGGGCGCGGTGGCTCACGCCTGTAATCCCAGCACTTTGGGAGGCCGAGGCGGGCAGATCACGAGGTCAGGAAATCGAGACCATCCTGGCTAAAATGGTGAAACCCCGTCTCTACTAAAAAATACAAAAAAAAAAAAAAAAAAAAAAAAAAACTAGCCTGGCGAGGTGGCGGCGCCTGTAGTCCCAGCTACTCGGGAGGCTGAGGCAGGAGAATGGCGGGAACCCGGGAGGCGGAGCTTGCAGTGAGCCGAGATCGGGCCACCACCGCACTCCAGCCTGGGCCACAGAGGGAGACTCCGACTCAAAAAAAAAAAAGAAAAACAGAAAAACAAAAATGCTATATCCTGTTAAACATTATTTCTATAATGTTATGTTGCATTCAATATATATTGAATAGATTTAATATAACATGACATTACAGAAATAATTAGCTACAGATTATTACACACACACACACATATGTAATTCATAGTAGGCATATGTTGTAAGTAGCTTTAGAAATATTTTATGCTTTCAGAACTTGTTGACTGTTACCTTTTAGCTACATAATATAGAAATACTTCTATTGATTTTTTAAAAAGTAATCCATCATGATCTGTTGTTCATAAATTTGATTATACAAAAGAGCATTAGTCTCAGGAATTGAGGTTTAGCATTTTGGTGTTTAAATCTGCACAGTTTAAAATGGACTGTTTTCAAAACCAAAGGTGTATTTCAGAGGCATTGCTCCCCTAGGAATGCATGACTTTGCATAGCAATGGATTTATAGGAGATCATGCAATAACTAAAGCCTTTAAACAACTCCTTGTTTTTCTTTACTAACTTCTGGCATTAAAGGCACTCAATACATTTAAGATAGTCCCTGGTGTTTCCAATAATCTGGTAGTAAGTTTATTTATTCAAACTTTTAGTTAACCCTCTCCAACAAAATATAGCCGACCATATGCCTTAATGACTTTTAATGGATTATCATTGATTAATAAAATGCCTTCACCACAATATTATCAAGAATATAAAAATGGTTTAAGTGTGAAGAATTGGGATCAGGGAGTTGTAAAAATATTATTTTCCTATCAAAACAAGGACTGAAAAAATTACTTCTTTAGTTACATGGATGTATCTTAAAGTACATTCAGCTTTACTAATACCAAATAGATTTACTAAAACTCACACCAATTTCTAACACACACACACACGCACACACACTCAAACAAACCACACTCATATCAGATGAAAACTGTGAAAAATGAAATACACCAGTCATATTTAAGCATAGTTAAGTCAATAAGTTAGAAAGAGATTACTGCTGGAAAAGCCTGATTTATGTTTGATGATTCGTCATACTGTCAACGAAACAAGATTATTTGATCTTCCACTGATAACTAACATAACAAGAGCCTCTGTGTGTGTGTGTGTGTGTGTGTGTGTGTGTATTACCTAATATTTTCATGCCAACTTTCTGCTCATTTGGCATGTATAACCATATACAATGTAGAAGTAAAAAATATATTTTGTTTTTCATTCAACATACCTCAAGTTAATGGTACATATTAGTAATTTTATTAATTTGTTGGTACAAATTCTGCCAATTCATGTTTATAGTTGATATTTCTGTTCAATACTTTTTGTAACTAAAATATAATTTAATAAGAAACTAATTTTTGCATATTTTCCGAGTTTCCTTTATTGGCTCACCTGGAAGCATAGTCATGATACTACTACAGAGCGTTTGTTATTACACAAGGAAATACTTAACCAAGAAGAAAGTTTAGCTTCTGAAATAGTTTTAAAAAAAAGCTACCTAAAAAGTATGAGGCAAAGAGATGAATAAATAAGTATCATATTTTAATATATCAAATAGTTGGGCCACTAATAAAATCACATATTCTGTATATAAGTTGTAACGATTTTACCATGAAGGGTAAATTTTTATTTTTTAACATATTGGTCTAGTTAAACACCTATTTGAATTTTGATTCATTCACTATGACACAATCAAAATATTACAAATCACTTAGATACCTTAAATATAGTGTTCTTTCAAAAACAAAAAGGATATCTATGTGCTGTTAATAATTAGACAATTCTAACTTATTTCTATTTGGTTATCCTGAAGATAAGTTTTGTTTTCTTTATTCTAAGAATACACTGGTTCATTTGACTGCATTCTGTTCTATCAATCATGTTGCTGAAAGGAGTCATTTTCTTATTTCAATTACTTCTGGAAATCATATTTTATAAAAACTCAGATACATATTTCACATGAGTATTGATAGTAACAGTGGTTAATAAGCCTGTCAGCTAGGTAAGCCCCAGTGATTTGGTCTGCATTAAAACAAACAAATAGGAAGTTTAGAAGCAGTGGTAGCAGCCATTAGCTGCTTATTTCTTATTTCTTGATTGCTGTTTTATCTCTCTCTGTCAGTAAATGACTAGCCTTCTTGCAGCATTCTCTATTCCATTACTCAAGTCTTTGTTCTCTACTTTCTCCTTCCAGTACCCAAATAGCAGAGAAGACAGTGTTGGAAAAGCTAGCATTGTTATTAGTCTAAATATTCTATTGAACAAGGGCTGGTAGAATATTTTGAAGAAGCACAGGCTATAATAAATCATGGCATCTACCAATGACAGTTTCAAATGAACACGTTCATTGGGCCAGACAAGTACATCACTAAGAGTGTTATTTACCTCAGGTGCTGACATATAGTGCCAGATGTTGAATTAAAACCCTGCCTCAGTGATTGTGGCTGAAAACTGCATTGGCATTTTAAAAAGCATCTGTTATAAACCCTGATCTGAGTAAGACACAAACCACAGAGCTTAATGCAGGCAATAACGAATGAGAGTTTAAAGTGATTACTTTGGCAAGTTCAGAAAGCATGAAGGCTGAGGTCAGCTCAGAGTATGGAACATGTTTGTGAATAACTTCTAACTTAGAGTTAAATGATAATATTTTATGAATTTGCAATATTTTTGCACATGTTTTATTTTAAAAGATACCCTTGTGAGTACTGCAACTGGACCCAGAAAGAGGAATTTATGAGTTACTGAATAGTCATAAGAGTTGTACACTGCCAGTGAGGATCATTTTCAATGGGGTAACACGCATGCTATTCGAAGTTGTATATGTAGTTTTGGAAAATAACATATAAAGCCTGATACTAATTATTTACATCAGCAATTACATTGACATTAAATTTTAAAAAATATAGCAGCAGTTCTGTTCTAGAAAATATATAACAAAAATTTATAAATTAAAAATTATTAAATTTTACATAAATTTGATTTAATATGTTGCTATCCATCCACTATAACTGGCATTTTGTCTTTAATTTTAATTAATAACTCTGTATATTTTACACAAAAATGTTATAAATACTTTTGATCTTTTATATTTATCAGTTTATATTTTGATAAAAATATTGAAATTTTGTAAATATGTAAAATTTTATTTGCTTTTGTTATTTTAAATTAGTTACTCAGTAGTAAAAAAACTCACATGAAAATTTTGATTAATGCAACCTGTTAGCCAAATTTTGATTAATAAATCAATAAAATTCATCAAATTATTACTTTTATCCAATCAAAAGCAATAAAAATTTAGTTCATTAAGTATAACAGGATTGTGCATGTCTTTATTTTATTGTTTATTCAGACATTGATATCTCATCAACTGAAAGGTCTGATAGCCAAAATAAAAATATATAAGTCATCTTCACCAATTTCAGTAAAACAAAAGGCATTTATTTAAATATATGTATATATTTAATGTAATATTATGTAATATTTTCAAGGTAGTAGAACAGAACATATATTATTTATCAGTTAAATCAGTTTATTCATTTTAAATATTTAGATTCTATGAGCCTCCATTTTTTCATTTTAGGACCTGAAAATGTTAAGTGATCAGAACCTAACCAGCCTACTCAAATTTTAACAATGTGACACTTCTATTTCATGATGAAAGATAAACATGAATTACCTTGCTTGTCATAATTTCATGAAAAAATACGTTTCACTCCTTTAGTAGTCAAAAATAGGGATTTGAATATCTATAATTCATTACTCTATTTTTTTATCATAATATCATAATTTACCTTGTACAACTACAACTGCCCCCAAGAACACAGCTGTTGGAAAGGGTGTGTGCTTATAGGAGACAGTATTCCCCCTATGTTTCCTTGCTTCAGAGACTAGTTCAGGGATGCTCAAATGAGCAGTCAGAGCCATTGTGATGCGATGAGATTTCGCTGGGACTTTGAGAGAGCGACAGTCCTCTCCTTCCAAGTATGCAAGTAGCACTGGGACTAATAAAACCCACGGCTGAATAACGTAAAAACCTACAAAAGCACCCAACAGAGCCAATGGAAAATACAAAGCATTAAGACATGAAGGGAAATTGAGTCCTTTTGTTATTAATAGGAGAGTCTTTACAATAATGAGTTTGAAGCCAGTTCTATTATTCCTGGACTTGCCATTCCCGGACTTGATTATAAACAAAGCCTTTATAATCTGCTTTGTTTTTGCAAACTTAACCATTTCAATTAATGCAATCATACAGGAGAGAACTACCAAAGAGAGACTTTTACCGTGCTTTTCTAAATCCCTTACCCACTCTTTCCCCCAACTAGGGTACAAGTGAGTTATCCAAGGGGATGGTAGGTAAAGGTGACTGCTGATGTTCAGCATAATCATTCGGTTCTGGCTCCCTCTGCCTCTCTTTCCCTCTCTCCATGTTGCCCATTGAAATTTGTCAGAAGGACTGGACTAGATCTTAAGAAGTAGGAATATGCATCATGGCCCAACGTACTGACCCTATGGATTTTCAGTAGGTACATTTGCTAGTAAGTGAACACTTCAGTCCATAGTGCATAGGAACACTGAGAAAGCCAAATTTCAGCATGGATTCAAACTGCAATCATTACAATCATTAAAATAATAAGTCAGCGGGTTTGGAGGTGAACACATCGTAGATGACTACAGACTACCCTTCTAAAACCATCAGATATGCTTTACAGAAGAAGCTGATGGACCAAAAACTTATCACTGACTCTAGGAACTCTTCCTTCCTCCTCCTCTTGTTAAACTGAAATTGATCAATGAGTGTCTGCTAAACTGTGGTCTTAGTTTTGCAGTTGCTGAATGCTGTCCATGTCTAACGCAATCTAAATTCCTCACATCTGACAACATTTTGAATAGTGAGAAATTATTGAAATAAAACTTACTTTATCTGATCTTTCCCAGTTTAAGCTCTAAAGTCTTTGGATTACTTTCTCCATGCAGAATAGTCCTCTGGGACTGCCCTCACATTGCAGGGTTTTAATAAAAGCTTAATGGTTTATTTTCACCATAGATTATACTTTTTGTGTGTGTCTATTTCCACATACAGCTGCACTTGCAGTGAGTGTCTGGGAGACTGAGTTTTTGTTTTGTTTTGTTTTATTTTGTTTTTCCTAACATCCCAAGAGCTAAAGATACTTGTAGTTTAAGTTTGTGTCATTTTGGGATAGGCAATTTTCTTGATTATTAGTAGGATTCTCATTTTTGCTTCTAATAAGACCATATAAGAGGGATATACCCACACTTTGTCTTAGATATTATTTCCAAGCCTGCTTTATTTCTGAAGCCATATCTCATGGTTTCTCATTTTAATGGCAGCTAACTTAAGGCTACCCGTGATACTAGTTTGTGAGTAGGCAGAGGCACTCTATTAATCTGATCTTTGCAACAGACCTGAGTCCTCATCGTCCTCTCCTCCTCAAGATTCTTGTCAGAGTTATCTCTTACTGTTTGGTATCTAAAAGCATTTCCTTTTCCAAAGACTTCATTGCTCAAAATCTCTGGATTTTTTTATGCCTTTCTCACATTTTCCCCCAAACCAACCAATTATTTATTGAAATAGTCACTCCACATAATGCCTTCCTAAAAAAGGACAAATTAAATATCAACACCATTACTCTTTTATAAACCGTTTTCCTCATAAGTAAAGGAGTGGCTGTCAGTGTTTTGTTTGTCTTAATGCTAAACAATTTTTCGTATTTTAGAAATGTGTTGCAGCGTGACTACCCTCCTGGGCAAATTCGAGATTACCTGTATAAACCTTACAGCTGAAAATGTTAATAATAATAAAAAAACCTGAGTGGCTTATTCATCTCAAGTCCAAACGAAACTGCTTGATCAAGAGATCCAGGTTCTGATGTTCCTTCTTTCTTCTTTTCTTTTCTTTCTTTTTTTTTGAGACACAGTCTCGCTTTGTCTTCCAGGCAGGAGTGCAATGGCATGATCTTGCCTCACTGCAACCTTTGCCTCCCGGATTCAAGTGATTCTCCCGCCTCAGCCTCCCAAGTAGCTGGGACTACAGGCACTCGCCATCATGCCCGGCTGATTTTTGTATTTTTGTAGTGATGGGGTTTCACCATGTTTTGAACTAATTCACTTTTAGGCTCCAAATTTATCTGTATCAAATTAGAAGCAGTAAAGTACGTGGCAGATAACTCTGGCAGGTAATTGGTTATGGACACATGTATCCATAAGGGAGGCTGGGAATCACAGTTCTAGTCGTAAGTCCCAAAAGTGCAAATAGGTTTTGGTGAACACACAGCACCCTCTGCACATTGGAAAAAATACCAGTTTTGAGCATGTGCATATTCATAGAATAATAAGTTTCTACTAAAAGTCCTAAATTCTCTCAGAGGGCCGATATCTCACAAAAGGCTTTTATTAGACATGTGCTTCCTCTACACAGAGTTACTGTACTTGAATTTAAAGTGGCTGTAGAGATGAGTGAGTAATCTAAAATTTGCCTGTTTACATTGCCATATTTAGAGAAATCCAAATTCAGTGAGATGAATAGGAAAGATATGCTCAAGTTAACTGTACTTCAAAATGTATATTGATCTTCTTTCACTTATTTTCAACTAAGCCTACATTTGTCTTCTTAGCATTCTAAGTTAAGGAACCAAAATTACTATCAGTAATGTTGAAAGTGAGATTTAATAGTGTGGCATGGATAGTTACAATAGGAAAAGACTTTTAAGTAATGAGGAAAAAATGTCAGGTAAGACTCAACTTCTCCTTTTTCTTGTATTACATAATCAAGGAAAGCTTTAGTGTCAGCTGTATCAGAAATTCAGTAATACTCACTTTCAGAAGAAAGTGGTATATTGCCATGTGAAGCATTCGAACTGCATAGCTTTCTGGATTCACACAGTAGGAACAATGAATAAGACTACAGAATAGTGAAAGTATAATTCACAAGCAAAATTCTGAGTACTTTGGAAAGACAAATATCTGTATAACTAGTACAGTCTGACAAGGGCTGTTATGAGCTGTAGATCAGTTAGAAAGAGCTTAAAGAAAGGAGAGCTACAACATCAGAAATAGCACATATATTTTCCTCAGAGTTAAAGAGCTGTAGAGGTAATCAACATTACATGATAGAGAATCCCTGATACTACTTGTAGTTTGCGTCTGCATTTCATTCAAACTTTGGTTTCTGATATTCCTAATATGTGAAACCACATTTTAGTCTCAAAATAAACAGAATCACTGAATATATTTAAGGGAAATAGAAATGCCTAGTTATGTTTCTACCTAAAATGCTGGGTCTCAAAGTAATAAGATGAATTACACAACAACCTTATTGAATGAAGATTCAGTAGAAATTTCTTATTTTTGGTGTTGCTGCATATTCTGTTTTCACTCCCCCCAAGTTAGAGGTCACAGTAGCACTCTCCTTTTACTTCCTTATTAAAAAGATAAATTACTATCTCATACCACAGATAATATTGTAACTAACTTTATTTTTTAAATCATCAAATACATCTCAAATTGTAATAAGTGTATTGCATATAAGAGGCAGTAAAATGCTGAACTGCCTTAAATTATTTTAAACTCATAGAAACTATGAAATATTCTAAATTATTATGCCAACAATCATGCCAATTAATCAACATAATTGGATAGCCTCGATTAGGAGAGATAAAATTATAGAAAACATAGAAAATTAGAAATAACTGTAAGTATTCTCTCTCGAGTGGAGAAAATTTTTCATTAGATATTTATGGTGTTCTGGACTCTGTTGACACTACTACTCATTATTGAAGAAAACTTCAGAAGTAGGCCTGTTTTATTTTCTTAACGGCAGTAAAATGCAGAAATAAAGAACGTAATACATCTATTTCATTTTCCAAGCGGCTTCATCTCAAGACAATTCAGCATCATGTAAATGTAACAGTGATATGCCTCTTCTCAAAACACACTGAGCCTTCTTATCTCCAAAACTGATTCCTTTAAACTTCTTAAGTTTTCACTCTCAGACAAGATGATTAAGGGTAAAGTGATATTAAGTGCTTCTTGGAAACGATCATATCACTTTCCCTGACCTTCAAATTACACATAACATTTGTCTTTGGCAAAGCTATACGATTGCTCAATGTTGTGGACAGCAAAATTCATCTGGCATTGTTAATAACATCAGCAATGAAATAAAAAGTTAATTGAGCTTACATTTTTTATAACCCCAGGAGAAGTTATAAAACCATGTTAAGAGCTTCAGTATGATGACGGAAAATTTGTGCTGTGGCATACAAGATATGACAAGTCAAACAAAACATATCATTGAAAAGACTATATTAACTCAGCAATATTTTTATTGTATTTTGAATATGTTTTATACTACTATTAGGAAAAAAAAAAATCCAACTGTTTTCCCTCTGCTCTCACATCACAGCAATCAACACAGAAGATTGATATGACCAGATGTGTAGGGATGTCTCCCTACCAGCAAGCAAGCAGGCAAGCAATTATTCAGCCAACACTAGCTTAGTGCCCTCCATTTCTCTTCTGACTCTGTCCCTCTGGGTTTAGCATCAGATTCCACAGGCTGAGTCACACAAGACTGCTCCCGCTTCCAATATCAATCCCAAGCCCCAGATTGTTTAACTCGTGCTTCTAACCAACCGCCTGTAAGTTGGTATTTCCACAACCCCCTCCTTGGGTTTGATAAACTTGTTAAAGCAGCTCACTGAACTCCAGGAAACAGCTTTATTATGAACGATATTACAAAGGGTAGAGATGAAGAGACGCATAGGGAAAGGTATGAGGGAAGGTGCACAAAGCTTCCATGTTCTGTCTGGGCGTGCTACCCTCCAGGAACCTCCACGTGTTGTTTTCTGGAAGCTCTTCAAACTCTGTGCTCTTGGGCCTTCTATGGAAATTGCATTCAGTAGGCAGGACTGAAGCATGAACTGTGTACCAATGCAATTGGACAAAGGGATATAATCTAATAGCCGCAGGCTGAGTGGGAAAATCCAGCAAGGTCTGTCTGCCGAGGTTTCCTCTTGGCCTCTGCGCAGCAATCCTTTCTCCACGGTATGGGGCAGGACCTCCTCTGAAACACAGCTCACACGACCTGTGATCAAACAAGGTAGGTTAGAGAATTTTTTTTATGGCCAGCTCCAAGGTACAAAGGTAGGGGAAGATTTCCACCCTTTGGAGAGAAAGGAGCAGGTAAAAGGAGGACTGGAGAAAGTCAGAAAGAGAAATTCTGTTTTCTGAGGCCCGCTTCTGGGGCCCAAAGTGCCCTGACATTGTAAGAAAAGACTGTAATGAGAGCTTTGAGAGTCATAAGCCGGATGCGTGGATAGAAACATATCTATACATTCTCCATCTCCTAATATCACAATCCAAAAAGGGAAATAAATTGGAACCACAAGAAATGGTGGCAAAGGTTTGGAAAGCTTAAGTCAAAATGTGTTGTTCATAAATACAGTCTGAATAACTTGAACATTTTCTGTTAATGATATTTGTTCAACTATGGTGATATTTTCCAACCAAGATATAATTGGCAATGTCAAAGTCACACACAGATGGGTAAAATGGCCAATGTCTCTGGGAAATCTTGCTAATAAATTTATAGTATCTCTGGTGCGAGATCACTTATGTTCAGAAAATAACACTCAAGGAAAAAATAGCCATATTAAAAAAATAATCTCCATGTATTTAGATGTAGATATAAATTTGGGGTGATTTATTTCTTATTAGACACTAATAATATTTTTTAAAACAGAGAATGGCAAATAAGGTAATTTTGCAGTGAACTATGTCCTAAAGAAGAACGGTAGTATTTTTACAAGAAAGATATTACTCATCAAAAAGGCAGGGAAGCCTTCAGACTAAACATTAAGTATGTTTGGAAATAATAGAAATTATTGTTTCTTTTACCAACATCAGCAATCTTTTCAAGTTAATTTATAAAACTGTCATCTCTGTTCACTAATTTTGAATTACTTATGTTACTTATGAATTTGAATACTTATTATATTACTAATGTTTAATTACTTTTGATATACCTATATCACTATTTTGAATTGATCTATAAATGACTTTGATTGTGTTTTTTTTTTTTGACTTATGGGTATTTACTTTTCATTAAGTAATTTTAACATATTGTTAACTAGAAAAATAAGATGAAGAAAGAAACATTTTAAACACAAAATATAAAAGTAATTTAGAGAGCTTCAAAATAATAAAATTTCAGTTTTATGTCTTTCAAGTAAATTTGCTGTTTTAAAAGTTGTTTTTTGTCACATACCTACCTATTCTATTTATAAAAATATGCTATCTTTTATAAACTACAATTTTTAAATATCTGACAGCATTTGTAGGACTTAAAGCTATTAAATATATAAAGAAATAACAGAAATTATTAGAAATATTCAAGGAAAAACTGACGTATTCTTCAAAAATATTTTAATTTTTAAATTCTATGTTAATTGACTTTTGATACATATTTTACTTTTCCTTCACTTCTTTTCTCAATTCTTAAAAATATCTTTCTTCATAATTTTTGGCAACTTTTTTTCTACACTTTAATAGCAAACATTGTCATAAAAGTGAAATTCAGCACTAATTAATTTTATGTCTGCAGGCAGAGTGATTTCCTCAGGGAATCAATTTTCATAGAGAGAACTGTGTTGGTACCTGGCAGGATATTCACAGAAATAAAATATTTATTGGCCATTTACTTTGTTTAAGACCTCTTAACAAACCATAACTTATTAAAGCATAAAGTAACATACAAAGTAAATACTTTTAAAATCTGTAAACAACTAATTCCTTTCTTCTTGTGAAGTCTTGTTTAGATCACTAAAGTAATAGCAGATTTTCCCACAACAGTTTTGTGAGTATTGTCTGTTTAACATGAAAACTATAAAAAATTAAAGACAATTGATATATATTTATTCAACTATACCAACTCAGAGGTGATCTGTAATTGTTTTCTGAATAACTTATTAATAATGCTTAGGCGCCTTTGTTGAAATGTATATTTTCTTGCACACAAACAATATGTCAAAATTATTTCTTTTAAAATATACTATGTAAAATTAATATGTTGTTTTTCAGAATTTTAGCATGCACAGAAAGCAAGAACATTGGATTTCTTTATTTGTATAAAGAATTCATTTAAAAATACTTTGTACAACTTCAACACATTGTGTATCTCTGAAGGTACTTTGAGATTTTGCAGTTATAGTATAAATGAGATAAAATGGGAGAGAAAATATTCCCCATGTGCGATTCTTTCTACATTTATTTCCCACATCGATCTCACAAGTGTTTTTATTTTACACTGATTGATATTGAGCACATACCTCAATTTCTATTATCACAAAAACTATCATTATCAACAAGGACTTTAAGAAATATCTAAACATTATTATCCTGGTAGCAATTCTATACTCCATTTTATCCATTAACTTTGTCTAATTAGTAAAGAAATACTTATGGTAAAAACAAATTAATAGTACAGAAAACATACTCCTGTATACAATTATTACAAATATTTTATTTAGTTCCTATAAAGTATATACACAACTGAGATCAATTATATATAACATTATACTCATGTTACTTTATGTCCTAACTTTATATCAGAAAAAGCTTCCCATATTAATAAATTTAAACTACTTTCAAAGAATCTGTGATACCTACTCAACAATGTTTACATGAATAAATATGATTTATGTAAGCATTATCTTACAGATGGACATTTTATTGCTTCCCAAACTTCATAGCGTAATTTTAGTGCTACAGTAATGATTTACATACAGTTGACCCTTGAAAAATGCAAAGGTTTGGGATGCTTAACCCAACAAAGTTGAAAATCTGTGTATACATTTTAAATCTCCAAACACTAAACTAGTAATAGTCAAGTTATGACCAGAAGCCCTACTGATAATATTAACAATTGATTAATACATACTTTGTATGTTATATGCATAATATACTGTATTCGTAAATAAACTAGAGAAAAGAAATTGTCACTAAGAAAATCATAAGAAGGAGAAAATACATTTACTCTTCATTAACTTGAAGTGGATCATCATAAAGGTCATCATCCTTGTTGGACATAGCTTCACATTGAGTGAGCTAAGTAGGAGAAAGGGAGAGAGGAAGGGCTGGTTTTGCTGTAGCTGGGGTGGCAGAAGCTGAAGAAAATTCATGGATAAGTGGACCCTTGAAGTTCAAATCTGTGTTGTTCAAGGGTCAGCTGTATATAAATTTTATTTTCATTTCTTGGAATTTGGTAAGATTGGCTTACCAGGAGGATAATTACTAAATTAATCTTTATAAATCTTTAAAAGTTGTTATCATATGTTGCCAAATTACTTTCCAGAAAATTACACCAACTTACTCTAACAGCAATATATGAGAGTTATAATGTCTTTATCAGGACTGGATATATTTTATTGAAAATACAAACCACATGTTTAATTATTTCTGACACTGTGGCATTCATTACTACTAATTTAAAATACCAGTATATTACATACCTACATCTGTATGTCTACATCAAACCCCATTATTTGTGAATTCCATATTTGCAACTTCTCCAAGATGCATTAAATTTATATGTAATCTCGAAAACCCATACTCACTCATGCTTTCCTGGTTTTTTTTTTTAAGATGCACAGAATAAAAAAAATTCATTCTCTCAATGTGCATGCTCCCAGTTGAGGTTAAACAAAGTAATGCTCTACTTTGTTATTTCATTTTTCATGCTATAAACAAGGATCTTTTTCACAGTCTATTTGGTGCTCTTTGTTGGTGATATGGCTGCTTAAAATGCCTCCCACACCCCAGAATATTGCTAAAAGCTCTGTCTATTGTTCCCAAGAACAAGAAGGCTATGATGTGTCTTACAGAGAAAAATATAGTCAATCTCATTTGACACAGGAGATTGGTTCCAGGACCCCTTGGAATACCCAAATCTGGGGATGCTCAAGTTTCTTACATAAAATGGCGTAGTATTTGTATACAAGCTAGGCATATCCTCCTATATACTTCAAATCATCTCTAGGTTACTTACAATAAGTAATATAGTGCAAATGCTATGAAAGTAGTTGTTATACCATATTTTTAATTGCATTATTTTTCTTGTATTATTGTTTTTACCCTAATATTTTCAATACACAGTAGGTTGAATTCACAGATGTGGGACCTGCAAACGTTTGATGTTATGTGTGTTAGGTAAGGTTTGTTCAGGCATGCGTTTTGGTGCTGTTGGCTCATGAGAGTTCGATGTTAATAAATCAGCAACACATCTTAAGTAGGGTGTCTCAACACAGAAACACACATCAAACAAGATTACATAGTGATCAGCTGACGAAAATCTTGTGACCAGAGGCTCACAACAAATTAACCCCAAATTTCCTTTGCAAGCAATGATTTAGTGTTTGCTAATGTCTTGTTTGCCACACCGTTATAGAGCATAAATACTGCAAATAACAAAATTTGACTATTGCTAGCTATGCATATATAAACCCAGTCTTCAAAAATAAAGGAGACATTACTCAAGAACTTAATAGAAAAAAATAACCTGACAAACAGAATGGTATGCAGATGATGACGTTTTACCTGCTGTGGACACAGTAGGAACAAAGAGACTTATGTATTAGCACCTATGTGACAGGAAATAAGACTCTGGACTCTGCAAGATGATGGGCTATAAATAAGACTCCTGAATAAACACAGTACTAAACTGCACACAGGAAAAAGTAGCTAGAATGATTCCATTCACCAGCAAGTATAAAAAATAAAGGAATATGTCTCCTTCAAACTTGATTGAAAATGAACTAATGATAACAACAACAATAAGGCTCTCTGATAATTAATGAACTTTGGCCTATCATAACCCAGTGTTCAAATTTACATTGCCTTCAAAGACAGGGTAACTCCAGCGTAGACATTTATGGTAAGATGGTACATAGCCTGAAGCATCTGACAGCAGTAGAAGCAAAACCTCTTTGGTGTAAACACCCAAAATACAGGCTTCGAAACATTCCCACAAACAAAGCCATATAACATAAACATATTGAAAGACATGGGATTAGCAATTAACTATAAGAATAAGAAGAAACATAAATTGCACAATTATATCCAAAATATTCATATAACAAAATTGGCCGGGCGCAGTGGCTCACGCCTGTAATCCCAGCACTTTGGGGGTCCAAGGCGGGCGGATCACGAGGTCAGGAGATCGAGACCATCCTGGCTAACACGGTGAAACCCCGTCTCTACTAAAAATACAAAAAATTAACCGAGCGTGGTGGCGGGCACCTGTAGTCCCAGCTACTCAGGAGGCTGAGGCAGGAGAATGGCGTGAACCCGGGAGGCGGAGCTTGCAGTGAGCTGAGATCCGGCCACTGCACTCCAGCCTGGGCGACAGAGCGAGACTCCGTCTCAATAAAAATAAAAATAAAAATAAATAAAAATAAATAAAAAATTCACCAGAGGTAAAAGACATAATTATTAAAAGATAATACATAGACAGAAAGATAGATTCTCAACAAGATCATGAAGATCATGGAATAAAAAATGAATTGGGGTCAGGCGTGGTGGCTCATGCCTGTAGTCCCAACACTTTGGGAGGCCAAGGTGGGCAGATCACCTGAGGTCAGGAGTTCGAGACCAGCCTGGCTGACATAGTGAAACCCTGTCTCTACCAAAACTATGAAAACTTAGCCAGGAGTCGTGGTGGATGCTTGTAATCCCTGCTACTTGGAAGGCTGAGGTATGAGAATCGCTTGAACACAGGAGGCAGAGGTTGCAGTGAGCCAAGATTATGCCACTGCAGTCCAGCCTGGGCAACAGAGCAAGACTCCATATCCCCCCAAAAAGAAAAAATATATATACACACACACACATTTATATAGACACACATACACACATATACACACACACACACACACACATATATATACACCATATATATACACACACACATACACACACACACACTATATATATATATAAACATGGCATAGCAAGTTTTTATGACAATATTGAAAAGGATAAACCTAAGTCAAAAGAAAGCTGGGGAATGTTAATAACTATCAGACACAATTAGAAGCACTTCAAAAATTTTAAAGGATAAAGATTTCTGCACTGGAACAACAATTTATCAAGAACATATCCCAAATACTAAGGAACCTAATAATAGATCTCAAAGATATTTTTAAAACATAATTGTCAAATATTAATTTACATATTAATGTAATTGGCTAAGCTACTACATTTCTTGGATATTTAAACATAGTTGGTCAGTCATTTATATATTCAGTAAACAAAATGAGAAAAAATACATTATTTAGGAAACAAAATTTACAACTTGATAGGATGTATACAGCTAAAACTTTGTACTCAAACTGTTAATCTTTTAAAGTATAGAGTCTGCAACCAAGTTAGAAAATTGGATTCAACAATAAGACTGCCTGCTGCTGTGATCCCAGTGTACAGTGAAATTCTGAGTGTGGACCACTAACAATAGGAGCTCTGTACCTGTAAAGAGCCTCTAAAAGTCGGACGTTCCTCTACAAAGCTCTACCTGCTATGCCAGGAGTCGATTATGAGTAGCATCTAATTCTACATGTTTTTTATCCTAGATAAAATACAATCTGGATGCCTCTGATGGCAGAGTTTAAGTTGCATGTCCCTGCCTTGGTCCAAATTAGGTTCTACTTTCTGCCTTTAGGAGGCAGATTTCTATTAGAAGATGATTCTTCTTGGATCTATCTGTCTGTCTGTCTATCTATCTATCTATATCTATCTATCTATCTATCTATCTATCTATCTATCTATCTATCTGTCTGTCTATCTATCTATCTATCTATCTATCAATCATCTATCTATCTATCCATCCATGTATCTATCTATCTATCTATCTATCTATCTATCTATCTATCTATCTACCTACCTACCTATCTATATTTTTCTACTGTTCCCACAGGGTCGTAACATTCTAAGCAACACAAATCAGCATCCTATAAAGGCAGAAAATACCCCTTTCTGCCTGAAACATTTGCTCTTTATATTTTGCACGTATTAAACTTGGAGCTAATATTTTATGATAGGGCCAATACTGATCTCATTCAAAGAGTAATGCTACTTTCTCATCTCTTCTGTTGCCAAATGCCCATGTCCCGGGATAGAGACAAGTCTCCCAATCCCTAAGGAAGGATTTGCTTACATTCCATAGTAAAAATAGTGGGAACTGAACAATGAGATCACTCGGACTCAGGAAGGGGAACATCACACACCGGGGCCTATCATGGGGAGGGGGGAGGGGGGAGGGATTGCATTGGGAGTTATACCTGATGTAAATGATGAGTTGATGGGTGCAGCACAGCAACATGGCACAAGTATACATATGTAACAAACCTGCACGTTATGCACATGTACCCTACAACTTAAAGTATAATAATAATAAATAAATTTTAAAAAAAAGAAAAAAGAAATAAAAATAAAAAATAAAAAAAATAATTGCTCTCTCTTTTTTTCAGAGGGGAGAGGGGCAGATATTTCCATACCTATATAAACTCTGAGATTAATAATTTCAGAGTTCCACTCTTTGTGATGTCACTGCATTGTAAACACAGGTGTAACCATTTGGTTCTTAGTATTATCCTGTGCAGTGTTGGCTGCTGTTACTGTTGAGAGGTATAAAGATCCAACCTGATTCAGAGGATATATATCAAATGGGTAACATCTCAGATGCTTCTCAATTTCTGACTGAACAATTTTAGTTTCATAACTAGAACATTTCTCAAATTAGGAGAAATTATTAAAAAGTCCTTCCTTCCTTCCCTCCCTCCTTCCTTCCTTCCCTCCCTCCCTCCCTCCCTCCCTCCCTCCCTCCCTCCCTCCCTCCCTCCCTCCTTCCTTCCTTCCTTCCTTCCTTCCTTCCTTCCTTCCTTCCTTCCTTCCTTCCTTCCTTCCTTCCTTCTTTCCTTCCTTGACAGAGTCTTGCTCTGTCACAAGGCTGGAGTGCAGTGGTGCGATCTCGGCTCGCTGCAACCTCCGCCTCCCGGGTTCAAGCAATTCTCCTGCCTCAGTCTCCAGAGCACCAGGGATACAGGCACATGCCAGCCACCATGCCTGGCTAATTTCTTTTGTATTTTAGTAGAGACAAGGTTTCACCGTGTTACCCAGGCTGGTCTCGAACTCCTGAGCCCAGGCAGAGAAAACATTTGATACAATTCAACCAGCTATAATAAAAATTATTGTCAAACCATAAATAGAGGTCAAATTCTGGAATGGATGAAATGTATACACCAAATTCTACAATAATCTAATTCTAAATGTTGGAACATTAGGATAATTCTTAAATGGGAACAAAATCAATGCTTCTATGCAACAATATACTGGTGGTCTTATTCAAAAGAGGTAAAGGTGTGAGAATACAAAAGAAAACAGCAAACTTGTCATTATTACGAATAATGTAAATCTCTCCTTAGATGATTTCATTTAACCTACAAATAAAATGTTAGAATAAATAAGAAAGTTTATTAATTTATTTCAATGTAAAATTAATATGAAAAATTTAATTACACTTTTGTATGCCAGAAGCAATTAGAAAACAAGTATTTTAAATAGGACTATTTATAATATGGACTAAGACCATAGAATACCCAGCAATACAAGTAAATAATATGTGTAAGACTACTGGTGAGAAAATAATTTAAAAATTATTTATAGATGTTTAAAGATGATCATAATTGAGATTAATATGTTCAAAAGAAGAAAATACATTTTTTAAATTAATTTATAAAATTTATGAGATTTTAGATAAGGCTCAGCAGGATGAAGCTTCTTAATTAATTCAAAAATGTGTTTTGAAAAGTGAATGGAAAACAATAGCCAAAATATTTTAAGGAACAAAAGTTGGGTGAGATAATCTAGTTGTGGATATACAATAAATTTATAGTAATTAAAAAGTATAATATGAGTGTGAAACAAGCAATTGATCTTGTAAACAGAATATATGGTGTATTGAAAGAAGTCCAAATATATGACAACCAGATATATGACACAGGTGGCACTGAAAATTAGTGGAAAAACAATAACTGAGCAAAAACAACCATTATCCATGTGATATCCATGTCCATATCGATTTATATGTGATATCCAGATCCTTATATGTGACATCCAGATCCAGAGCCACATATACAGTACATCTGTATATGCACTGTGCAGAAAAATAAAATAAAAAAGCTACTCCGGTTATCCTAAAGCTTTTATTTGTTCACTTATCATACCAATTGGAACTCTTTTGAAAATACCCCTTTCTGCTTGAAACATTTGCTCTTTATATTTTGCACGTATTAAACTTGGAGCCAATATATTATGATAGGGCCAATACTGATCTCATTCAAAGAGTAATGCTACTTTCTCATCTCTTCTGTTGCCAAATGCCCATGTCCCGGGATAGAGACAAGTCTTCCAATCCCTAAGAAAGGATTTGCTTACATTCCATAGTAAAAATAATTGCTCTGTCTTTTTTTCAGAGGGGAAGAGTGGCAGTTATTTCCATACCTATATAAACTCTGAGATTAATAATTTCAGAGTTCCACTCCTTGTAATATCACTGCATTGTATACACAGGTGTAACCATTTGGTTCTTAGTATTACCTTGTGCAGTGTTGGCTGCTGTTACTGTTGGGAAGTATAAAGATCCATTCTCTCTTATTAGAGAGAATTCCAGAACAAGAGGATTAAACTGAGTCTCATCTGGGCAAATGGGACTATAATTGTGAATTTAGTCTTAAGTGCAAAAAGTTGAAAAACTTCTGAATCTAAAAGAAAAACTTAATTGAGCGCTGTGTGTTCATTCTCTCATTTAATCCCCATGAAAATCCTATGATCTAGATATTACTATTATCCTTATTCTATTACTATCACCCTTTTCAAATGTTGGATAGAAGATTCCTAGTTAGGAAGAAGAAATTGCCGTCTTGATGATTAGTGGGATAAAAGTCCAAATTATTTACAATATGAAACTAAGCTTATTTTTTTATATTTTTATAAAAAAAATATAAAAGTTCATAATATGCCTAAAAATTGATGTTAATTAATTTTAATTTTTCTTTATTCCCTTGGAGAGAATAACATGCTTAAAGACTTCACTTATTTTTTTGAATATGCCATATAATTATCAATGTATAATGTATCTCCTATTCATTCATATATTAATTGATACTATTACAATAAACTACGGAAAGTATCTGCCTAAAAACAAGTGATCCAGATGGAGGGAGACTTCCAAGAGACTTTCTGGAACCAATTAAGGACACTGGTAAATACCGTGCATATTTTATGCTAGCTTTTAGAAAAATGTAAATGGAGACCTGATTATCATTCCAACCGAGAACATTACATAATTGCTCCATTGACTGTATTAACTTTCAGGATGTTCATGTTCAATTTAAGACATGTATTATCCTGACATAAACTTCTTTGTGGCTTCTATCTTGGCATTGTAATGGACTTTCTCTTAGAAATGATTAAATTACTCATATTTTTAGTGAGCATTTAAGGTCACTAGAGTCCATTTGAGGAATATTCTCATTCAAATATACCAGTGACTCACTTGTAAAAAGCAACAATTCATTCATTTATGAATCAACCTGGATCCAATGCTCTGATATTTTAAAAGAGACCAATGTTAATTATTGAAGAGTAGATTTCATATTCATAAATATTTTATTAATATGCCTTTATGAAATGGTTGTTAAGTCCAATTCTGATCAAGATCGTGTGTGTATTTTTCTCTGTTTTAAAGTATTGAATCAATGACTTAAAGAGTTATTTATTTAAAAGATAATAGAGATGATAAATTTAACATTTTAGAAATTAACCTATTTTTAAATAGATATTTGAAGGGTGATATTGCTTTGTAATTAGAAAAGAAAACTGAAGACGTAGATATTTCAAAACAATATGAACTTAATAGGAAAAGAGCATTTTAAACTCCACATGAAAAGCCATCCTGTTTCTCAACCTAACTAATATCTGTTTCAGTGAGATAGATACTACTTTCTTTTTCTTTTACTTTCTTATCCTACTAAAAATTTTTTAAAATTTGATGTAAGGGGCTGGGCATGGTGGCTCACACCTGTAATCCCAGCACTTTGGGACGCCGAGGTGGGTGGATCTACCTGAGGTCAGGAGTTTGAGACCAGCCTGGCCAACTTGGTGAAACCCCATCTCTACTAAAAATACAAAAATATTAGCTGGGTGTGGTGGTACATGCCTGTAATCCCAACTACTGGGGAGGCTGAGGCAGGAGAATCACTTGAACCTGGGAGGCGGGGGTTGCTGTGAGTCGAGACTGCGCCACTGCACTCCAGCTTGGGCTACAGAGGGAGACTCCATCTCAAAAAAAAAAAAAAAAAAAAAAAAAAAAAATTGGTGTAAGGTGTACAGGAAATGCATACAATTCTTAGGATAAAATAGAGATAGCAGAAAAACTCTGTTTTGACAAGATTGGATGCATTCAGGGTGGTATGGCCATAGACAAAACTCGTCTTGAATTGTGTAGTGTCCATTTCAACTCTGTAGACAGGAAAGCAAAACCATACATGTTTATTCTTAACATGGGACTTGATGAGAATTTTTCTCAATAACAAGAAGACATAACCTGCAAAGGCATGTTGTATACAGAAAAGATCCTTAGGTGACACTGAAATAAATAAATGAGATTTAAAATGTGAGACACTTTTTTTGAATTCACATTTAATTTTATAATTAATAGAAATATATTTCTATTAATGAATCATTTTTGTGATTTCATTAGTATCATGAAGAGTATTTCCCATCTCACAAATGGTAAAGTGATTCAGAATTTGATGAGGCAAATGTTATGGCCCCTGTAGCTATTCATAGACCTCTCAAGGGAATGGGTAGATAAAAATGAAAACACCTCCTAGAGAGAGTGGTGCCAAAAATCCCCAAGGATTGTGTTAAAGAAATTGAATAGGGCCAGGCGCGGTGGCTCACGCCTGTAATCCTAGCACTTTGGGAAGCCTAGGCAGGTGGATCACGAGGTCAGGAGTTCGAGACCAGCCTGGCCAACATGGTGAAACCCTGTTCCACTAAAAATACAAAAATTAGCCAGGCATGGTGGCAGATGCCTGTAGTCCCAGCTACTCGGAGGCTGAGGCAGGAGAATTGCTTGAACTCGAGAGGTAGAGGTTTCAGTGAGCTGAGATCATGTCACAGCTTTCCTTCATTCCTTCCTCTTTCTTTTTCTTCTTGTGTGTGTGTGAGGTTTATTTTCTTCACATCCAAGGACAAATATAGCAGATCATGTGGCTACATTCTGCTTCGCAAAGGTGTGCCGTAAACTCACTATTCCTTGATCCTTAGAAAGTTTGTCAGTATCTTTTTTTCAGTCCCATTTCAAGACCAGGAAGTCTGGTTTCAGTTGATAATACAGGATCAGGTCATTGTCTCTTTGGGCTTATTTTTATTCCTCTTTATCCATGTCTTGCTTTAGAAACTGTAATCCAGCACATGCCAATATTCATTTTTCAGCCATCTCTCCCACTCTGTGTTTCTATTCCATTTGTTGAGCATGGAAATATTTGTATTGCTTCAGGACTCATCAATATTTGCTTAGTTGTTCTTTTCTATCTTTCTGTTTATCTGACAGTGTTATTTGTTTGGAGGGAGAGGTGCAACCAAATGTTAATTATTTGTGCCATAATGACAAGAAGTTCGTGAATCGAGTTTACATATTTATACATCTATGCTGGCTGAAGATTTACATGTGAGTATTCTTAATGTCTATATACTCTACACATATTGCCAATTGCCTTCATGGTAATTTCATTTGAATGTCACATGTGCATATTCAAGTTAAAAACATACAAATCAGAACTCTTCCCAATCTTCTCTATAGAGAAGCTAAGAACGATGATAAAATATTATAGGAGTTGTTAGCCAGAATGACCAGTTTAGAGAGGAACATAACCTAAATGGAGCTGAAAAACGCAACATAAGAACTTCACAATGTAATCACAAGTATCAATAGCTGAATAGACCAATCAGAGGAAAGAATTTCAGAGCTTGAAGACTATCTTGATGAAATAAGACAGGGAGACAAAATTTGAGAAAAATAGAATGAAAATGTATGAATAAAACCTCCAAGAACTGTGGGATTATGTAAAAAGACTGAACATATGACTGATTGGGGTACCTGAAAGAGATGGAGAAAATGGAACCAATTTGGAAAACATACTTCAGGATATCATCCAGGAGAACTTCCCCAACCTGGCAAGGCAGGGCAACATTCAAATTCAGGAAATCCAGAGAAACAGTAGAAATCATGGAAAAATCAACCCCAAGACACACAATCATCAGATTTTCCAAGGTCAAAACCAAGGGAAAAATGTTAAGGGCAGCTAGAGAGTAAAGCCAGGTCACCTACAGAAGGAAGCCCATCAGACTAACAGTGAACCTATCAGCAAAAACCCTACAATCCAGAAGAGATCAGGGCCAATATTCAACATTCCTAAAGAAAATAATTCCCAACCCAGAATTTCATATCTGGCAAAACTAAGATTTATGAACAAAGGAGAAATAAAATCCTTTTCACACAAGCAAATGCTGAGAATTTGCCACCACCAAGCCTACCTTGCAAGAGCTCCTAAAGGAAGCACTGAATATAGAAAGGAAAATCCTTTATCAGCCACTACAAAAGCACACTGATGCACACAGACAAATGACACTATAAAGCAACTACATCAACAAGTCTTCCAAATAACCAGCCAGTATCATGATGACAGGATCAAATTCACACACAATATTAACCTTAAATATAAATGGGCTAAATGCCCAAATTAGAAGACACGTGGCAAGCTGGATAGAGTCAAGACCAATCAATGTGCTATATTCAAGAGAGACCCAACTCATGTGCAAAGACACACACAGGTTCCAAATATAGGGATGCAGGAAACTGTATCAAGCAAATGGAAAGCAGAAAAAAGGGGTTGCAATCCTAGTTTCTGGCAAAACAGATTTTAAACCAACAAAGATTAAACAAGAAAAAGAAGGGCATTACATAATGGTAAAAGATTCAATTCAACAAGAGCTAACTATCCTCAATATGTAAGCATCCAATACAAGAACACCCAGATTCATAAAACAAGTATCTTACAGAGCTACAAAGAGACTGAGAGTTCTAAACAATAATAGTCGGTGACTTTAACATCCCACTGTCAATATTAGACAGATCAATGAGACAGAATATTAGCAAGATATTCAGGACTTGAACTCAGCTCTGCATCAAGTGGGCCTGACAGGTATCTACAGAACTCTCCACCCAAAAACAACAAAATACACCTTCTTCTTGGCACCACATGGCACTTATTCTAAAATTGATCACATAACTGGAAGTAAAAACACTCAGCAAATGCAAAAGAACTGAAATCATAACAAACAACCTCTCAGACCACAGCACAGTTAAATCAGAACTCAAGATTAAGAAACTCACTCAAAACCACACAATCACACAGTAATTGAACAACCTGCTCCTGAATGACTCCTGAGTATATAGTGAGATTAAGGCAAAAATCAAGAAGTTCTTTGAAACTAATGAGAACAAAGAATCTCTATGATGCAACTAGAGTAGTACTGTTTGACCCAGCAATCATATTACTGGGTATATACCCAAAGGAATATAAATCATTCTATTATGGAGACACATGCACGGTATGTTCATTGCAGCACTATGCATAATAGCAAAGACATGGAATCAACCCAAATGCCCACCAATGATAGACTGGATAAAGAAAATGGAGTACATATACACCATGGGATACTATGCACACATCAGAAGTGTCTGATTTCATTTACGGAACACTAACATTATATAGTGAGCCCGGGACTTCTTATTGTACCAGAATGAGATAATGTCCTTTGCAGGGACATGCAAGGACATGGAACTGCAAGTAATTATCCTCAGCAAACTAACACAGGAACAGAAAACCAAATGCCACATGTTCTCATTCATAAGAGGGAGCTGAACAATGAGAACACATGGACCCAGGGAAGGGAACAACACACATTGGGTCCTGTAAAGGGAAGGGGATTCTTGGGGGGAAAGAGAAAATCAGGAAAAATAGCTAATGCATGGGGGGCTTAATACTTAGGTGAGGGGTCAACAAGTGTAGCAAATCACCATGGCACGCATTTACCCATGTAAGAAACTTGCATATCCCGCACATGTACCTGGAAGCTTAAAATAAAATAAAAATTAAAAAAAATAGTTTCAGAAAATTATTGTAAAAACACTTAGTAACAAATCAATACTATTTATTTGTGTTTATGTATTATCAATAACAATTTTTTAAAGTTTACATATTAAATCTCAATTAAATAGACGTGGGAAGTTTTCAGGTCATACTAATAATTATTTATTTATTTTATTTTTTAACAGGAAGTAAACACTATTTCAATATGACTTTGAGGGTGGGTTGGATTCTTTTTTTTTTTTTTTGGGATTTTTTTATTATACTTTATGTTCTAGGGTACATGTGCACAATGTGCAGGTTTGTTACCTATGTATACATGTGCCATGTTGGTGTACTGCACCCGTTAACTCGTCATTTACATTAAGTATATCTCCTAATGCTATCCCTCCCCTCTCCCCGCACCTCACCACAGGCCCCAGTGTGTGATGTTCCCCTTCCTGTGTCCAAGTGTTCTCACTGTTCAATCCCATCTATGAGTGAGAACATGTGGTGTTTGGTTTTCCGTTCTTGTGATAGTTTGCAGAGAATGATGGTTTCCAGCTGCATCCACGTCCCTACAAAGGATATTAACTCATCCTTTTTTATGGCTGCATAGTATTTAGTATTCCATGGTGTATATGTGCCACATTTTCTTAATCCAATCTGTTTATGACAAACCCACAGCCAATATCATACTGAATGGGCAAAAACTGGAAGCATTCCCTTTGAAAACTGGCACAAGACAGGGATGCCCTCTCTCACCACTCCTATTCAACATAGTGTTGGAAGTTCTGGCCGGGGCAATCAGGCAAGAGAAAGAAATAAAGGGTATTCAGTTAGGAAAAGAGGAAGTCAAATTGTCCCTGTTTGCAGATGACATGATTGTATATTTAGAAAACCCCATCGTCTCAGCCCAAAATCTCCTTAAGCTGATAAGCAACTTCAGCAGTCTCAGGATATAAAATCAATGTGCAAAAATCACAAGCATTCTTATACACCAATAATAGACAAACAGAGAGCCAAATCATGAGTGAACTCCCATTCACAATTGCTTCAAAGAGAATAAAATACCTAGGAATACAACTTACAAGGGATGTGAAGGACCTCTTCAAGGATAACTACAAACCACTGCTCAAGGAAATAAAAGAGGACACAAACAAATGGAAGAACATTCCATGCTCATGGATAGGAAGAATCAATATCATGAAAATGGCCACACCACCCAAGGTAATTTATAGATTCAATGACATCTCCATTAAGCTACCATGCTAATATTTAAATAGATTTTAATCTGCTGAATACTGTTTCTTTTCCTGTAAAACAGCAAAATGCTTAGCAGCTGGAATTCTTAAGAGTACATTTAAGTGATATATAGAAGCACAGTGCCTAGCAAATATTTGTGCTTGAAAGTCTTGGCTATACTCCCAAATTTCTCCTAAAGTTTTTAGTTTATCATTTATCACTCAATCGATACCTCATATCTAAGAACTAGTTCAGGCCTAAGCCATAAATATTAACCTATGAATTCAGCGCTAGCGATTAATCAGATTTTTTAGCCTTTTATGTTACACATGGTTTCTATTTGAATAATAGATTGTATTTTACTCTTGAACTGAAGTAACATCAATCTTAAAAGGTAGTTGTGAATTGTTTATGAGATTTAATGTAACTAAAAAAATGAATTTCAGCTTTCCTTGTGTTTATAGGTATTTAAATACAAAATGATTAGAGATAGATAATGTAAATGTAATCATCACAGATGATTACATTACAATACAAAATGTGCCTTTCTTACATAAAAATTATAAGAAGTAGCCATGCTAGAAAATGCTGATAAAAAGTCAAAATTTAAATATTACTCATCAGCTCGTTTTCATACTCCAAATCTTTGACCAGATCTAGGTGTCTGGGTTTGTGGATAAATGTGCATGTCTGTATAATTTTAACTCTTGTCTGTCCACCTAGTGAGCAATGAACAGGCACTCAAACGGGCCAGAATTTGGCTTCCAAGTATTGCTCCTGTATGAAAATAAGCCAGGGCTCTTTGGGGAAGTGGCTGATAGCAGTTGTGGACATGAATGTTACATAGTAAGCCCAGGACTTCTTGTCATACCAGGAAAAACAAAACAAAACAAAACATTTTACTATCAATATTTTTGTATAAAGGCACAAAAACCAGCTTAAAGAAATATTCACTCACCAAATCTGGGCATATCGACACATAAACAGTTGCTTTAAAAAACATACCAGCAAAATAAATAAGTGAATATAAAATTTCAACTTTAATTTTTTTCATTATTCTTGATTTGTAATTCTGAAAGGACCCCTATTTTATCTACAACTTATACTTTAGTTTTTCACAAAACTATTTTATAAATAGAAAAAACAGAATTTTAGACCAATATCCCTGATGAACATCAATGCAAAAATCCTCAATAACATACTGGCAAACTGAATCCAGCAGCACATCAAAAAGCTTATCCACCATGATCAAATGGGTTTCATCCCTGAGATGGAAGGCTGGTTCAATATATGCAAATCAATAAACGTAATCCAGCATATAAACAGAACCAAAGACAAAAACCACATGATTATCTCAATAGATGCAGAAAAGGCCTTTCACAAAATTCAACAGCCCTTCATGCTAAAAACTCTCAATAAATTCGGTATTGATGGAACGTATCTCAAAATAATAAGAGCTACTTATGACAAACCCACAGCCAATATCATACTGAATGGGCAAAAACTGGAAAAATTCCCTTTGAAAACTGGCACAAGACAGGGATGCCCTCTCCCACCACTCCTATTCAACATAGTGTTGGAAGTTCTGGCTAGGGCAATCAGGCAAGAGAAAGAAATAAAGGGTATTCAATTGGGAAAAGAAGAAGTCAAATTGTCCCTGTTTGCAGATGACGTGATTGACTATTTAGAAAACCCCATCATCTCAACCCAAAATCTCCTCAAGCTGATAAGCAACTTCAGCAAAGTCTCAGGATACAAAATCAGTGTTCAAAAATCGCAAGCATTCTTATGCACCAATAACAGACAAACAGAGAGCCAAATCATGAATGAACTTCCATTCACAATTGCTTCGAAGAGAATAAAATAACTAGGAATCCAACTTACCATTGATGTGAAAGACTTCTTCAAGGAAAACTACAAACCACTGCTCAGTGAAATAAAAGAGGACACAAACAAATGGAAAAACATTCCTTGCTCATGGATAGGAAGAATCAATATTGTGAAAATGGCCATACTGCCCAAGGTAATTTATAAATTCAATGCCATCCCCATTAAGCTACCAATGGTTTTCTTCACAGAACTGGAAAAAAACTACTTTAAATTTCATATGGAATCAAAAAAGAGCCTGCATTGCCAAGACAAACCGAAGTCAAAAGAACAAAGCTGGAGACATCATGCTACCTGACTTCAAACTATGCTACAAGGCTACAGTAACCAAAAAACATGGTACTGGTATCAACACAGAGATATAGACCAATGGAACAGAACAGAGCCCTCAGAAATAATAACACACATCTGTAATCATCTGATCTTTGTCAAACCTGACAAAAACAAGAAATGGTGAAAGGATTCCCTATTTAATAAATGGTGCCGGAAAACTGGCTAGCCATAAGTAGAAAGCTGAAACTGGATCCCTTCCTTACTCCTTATACGAAAATTAATTTAAGACGAATTAGAGACTTAAATGTTAGACCTAAAACCATAAAACCCTAGAAGAAAACCTAGGCAATACCATTCAGGACATAGGCATGGGCAAGGACTTCATGTCTAAAACACCAAAAGCAATGTAAACAAAACCCAAAATTGACAAATGAGATCTAATTAAACTAAAGAGCTTCTGCACAGCAAAAGAAACTACCATCAGAGTGAACAGGCAACCTACAGAATGGGAGAAAATTTTTGCAATCTACTCATCTGACAAAGGGCTAACATCCAGAACCTACAAAGAACACAAACAAATTTACAAGAAAAAAATAAACAACCCCATCAAAAAGTGGGCAAATATATGAACAGACACTTCTCAAAAGAAGATATTTGTGCAGCCAACAGACACATGAAAAAATGCTCATCATCACTGGCCATCAGAGAAATGCAATCAAAACAACAATGAGATACCATCTCACACCAGTTAGAATGGTGATCATTAAAAAGTCAGGAAATAACAGGTGTTGGAGAGGATGTGGAGAAATAGGAACACTTTTATACTGTTGGTGGGACTGTAAACTAGGTCAACAACTGCGGAAGACAGTGTGGTGATTCCTCAAGGATCTAGAACCAGAAATACCATTTGACCCAGCCATCCCATTACTGGGGATATACCCAGAGGATAATAAGTCATTTGTGTTAATAAGAATACTCAATATTAAAATCTTTCAATGTTTTTAGTTATTAAAATAAATCACATTATTTCCAGAATTTTTTTCTCAGCTATAAAAATATAAAATTCACAATGTTTTCTTCAAAAACTTTTATTAGCTTGAGTGTAAAAGCAGTCTTCAAGTTCTGGCCAGCTAAATTCTAAAGGTCAGAAGTTTCTTTGAATGCAATATGATTGCTACATTAAATATTCTAACATATTCTATGCTGGCATTCAATGAATATTTTGGATCAACATTTGAAAGTGGAGATCTTTTCAAGCAGATATCTCTGATTATGGCTATTCTAGATTTATTTTTTGAATATTTAGCATTCATAATTTTATGGATAATAATTTTTTGAGAATCTTAATATTTGTAACAAGTATTATTTATGCATATGATTACCTTGGAAGTTGGCATTGGAAAAGGAAGAAAAATCAAAATAAAAAATGAAATTAATAGTTGCCTTGAGTTATGTATTGTTGGGATGTTATGAGTAAAACAAGTCCCTTCTTTTTTGCCTTCTCCAGGGAACATTAGTAAACCAATTTAGTTTGTCATGGATGTAAAGGCAAAAGAATAGGACTCACGCCCTTATACTTAGTTAAATAACAGTGTAAGTGTGAAAAATCATATCAAATGATGAAATAATTCTACAATACTCAAACCAGGAGTAGATTGATAACCTAAAAAAATTATTTTTAAAAAAAGCAAAAGTTTTTATAGTTACCTCAGCATTCCCTCAGCATGAGGTAAGCACATCTTTTAGATTATACTTTGCCATACTTTCTTTAAGCATTTCATAATATTTTCACTTTTATTTGAAAGAGAAATGGCTTGTAATATTTAAAATGCTATGGGAGATGAAAAAACATTCATGTTTTCATAATCTCTTCTGGGAATTTTTACTCAATTTCTTTGACAATTTTGCGATTACAAAGTTGGTCAACTCATTAACGGAAGCAAGTTTTATTATAGAATCAGTATTGTATTTTTAATGGATGTTATTTTAGGAAAGTACAGCATAAACAGTGACCTATATTTTATAATTAAATGTTTATACAATAATATATAATACCTCTATTTACAATTTTGCAAATAATTCAGTGGAAACTCTTACTAATATAAAGAATTCCCTTTTATTCTATGTTCTAACATATTAATCGCTAGAATCAGAATAAACCCTGAAAGAGAGGTCATGATTTGTATTCTCTGCAGTTCCCAATAAGAGGAAATAGTATTACTCAGCTATGTTAACAGAGACATACGAATTTACTTAATTCCCCTGACACACTATTGTTTCTGAGTATGCTTTCTCATTAAATAGGTTCAAATCATTAAATAGGTTCTGAATCATTAAATAGGTTCAAAGTGCAGGATTTAATTAATTTACAATTCTTAAAATGACAAATTGTTGAACATCCATGGTTACATAAACTATCATGTGGAAGTTCTAAGGAGGTTAATTTCTTCATTATGAAAAAGATCATTAGTTTTTTCTTTTGCATTTTTTTCTTTCACAGAACTGTAACTTGTCCGATAAAGTTAGAGAATGAAAGAGTAGAATAGTGCAAGAAATTATAGGAACTAAGATTAGAAAAAGAGTCACAAATTTTTAATGGAGATTTTATATACTATGCTACAAAAATTGAGTTTATTCTGGAAATAATGACAATACACCAAAAGACTGAAAGTGGTTGTAGGATAAATTGGACGGATCTTAAAAATATTTTTTTGATTGGAAAACATGAAAATGAGGAGAATCATAAGGAGGGATTCCAGATCAGGAAAGGTGAGTACCTGAATCGAAATGGTACCTGTGAAAATGTGTGTAGTGGAGTTAAACTGCACCTGCATGTAATATTTTGATGATCATGGCCAAAAAGAACTACTTTTGTGATGCCACAGTGGCAGACATGAATTTAAGGATTGTCACTGGATTTATTTGTAATGGGATACCAAGACCATATGACCATAAATTATACAGAGTGAGCAGAGAAGAAGAGTTATTGAAGAAAACTGATGTGATAAACATGTCAGACACATCAGAACCCAGAAAGGGAAAGTCTTTTTAGACGTAACTCAATGACTTTGTGTTAGCTAAGCCAATTTTAAAGTTTTAAGAGATGGAATGATCCACAGATTCAAATAGGACCGTTTCAAATAAGGAACGTACTGCATCCTGAAAATTATTGAGGTTATGAATAATTGTAGCAAAGATTTTCTCCCTTTCCCCTCTCCTTCCTTCCTTCCTTTCATTTCTTTCTTTCCTTTCTTTCTTTCTTTTCTTTTCTCTTTTCTTTTCTTTCTCTCTCTCTCCCCCTCCTTCCTTCCTTCCTTCCTTCCTTCCTTCCTTCCTTCCTTCCTTCCTTCCTTCCTTCCTTTCTTTCTTTCTTTCTTTCTTTCTTTCTTCCTTTCTTCCTTTCTTCCTTTCTTCCTTTCTTCCTTTCTTTTCCTTCCTTCCTTCCTTCCTTTCCTTTGTTCATTGTTAAATTCCTATATGCTCTTCTTATATTAATCCTTCTTTCTAGTTATTAAATGTTGTGTTATCTTGCTTGTTGGGTTTTCTTTTCTTTTCTTTTTTTTTTGAGACGGAGTCTAGCTGTGTCTCCCAGGCTGGAGTGCAGTGGCGTGATCTCGGCTCACTGCAAGCTCCGCCTCCCGGGTTCACGCCATTCTCCCGCCTCAGCCTCCCAAGTAGCTGAGACTACAGGCGCCCGCCACCACACCCGGCTAGTTTTTTGTATTTTTAGTAGAGACGGGGTTTCACCATGTTAGCCAGGATAGTCTCGATCTCCTGACCTCGTGATCCACCCGCCTCGGCCTCCCAAAGTGCTGGGATTACAGGCTTGAGCCACCGCGCCCGGCCTCTTGTTGGGTTTTCTATATACATTCGTTAGCTGGCCTTTCCTCTTCATATCTATTTTCCTCTTTATTTTCTCCTTACTTGAAAAAATATATACATATTTATATATAATATAAAAATATATATTGTTTATATATTTATATATAAATTATATATCTTTACATATAAATCATATATATTTATATACAATTATATATGTAATTTTTATATATTTTATATAATTTATGTATAATATATAATTTTATATAAATATATAATGTACATATAAATATATATAAATTTCATATAAATATATATTGTATATAAATATATATAAAAAGGACATTTTTGTTGATGGAGAAATTTAACAGTACTTTTCATTCAAGGTTTCTTAAATAATTTGTGTTTAACATTTGTATTTAAAGAAAAACTCTGTAAGAATTATGTAAAAAATTACATAATTCTTACATAATTTGAAGTGGTTTTTATTGTTAGTGTGAAGAAAATTTATCTACCAAGAGACAGAAAGTACTTTCTTTAACAAACAATGGTAAATTAATAATTTTTAAAACTACACATTTAGGAAATAAAATGTAAATTCTATTCAACCTTAGCCACAATTAGAAATATATCTTCTTCAACAAAAGAAGAGAGCAAATACAAATAATTCCGAACATATTTCATCTGTTTTGGCCTTAAAGTATTGGAAAATGTATATTTATTGTCTATGTTCTTCTATCTCTTAATGTTTTACAAGATGAATTTCTGAAGCTATCTGTAAATAAAGTGCAAGTAACAATAGCAGGCTTTGTAACCTGCATAGACAGAATAATTTTTTAAAAGAATTCTAAGTAGAAATAATTCTTAAAGATAAATGTCAACAGGCAGAATTGTTTGCAATTAGTCCCTTTAAAAATATTCCTTTCAAAATTTAAAACTTAAATCAAGAGCGAAGTTATCATAAAACTGCTATAAAGAGGGATTTTTCCCAGCATCTCTTACTGCTTCTTCATTTCTTGCAGCTTGTATCCAATGCATGTTGCTGACGTTATGCTCTGCAGATTCTCATTACACCGAGTTCTTCTGTGTTCATCTGCTTCCTCAAGGCCATGATCCATTACATCTGTCTCAGCTCAGCTGATGCTCTGGCAGTGGTTCTCTGCACTGAGCATTGCTGCCACACACCTTTGGTCTTTAAACCTGAACTGAAATGAAGCTTAAACTAAAATGTAGAGGGCAAATGGTGTGCAAAACAAAATTTAAATAGTAGTGATTAATCTTTCCAATGAAGTTTTTTGGTTCTAGCCCATTAATTTTCAATGAACGTTCATTAAGTACTTATCATGTACTAGCCACCATCTTACCTCCAAAAATAAAGATGATAGATAAATGATATTTGGTTTCGGCACTCATTTAATATTATTGTGTGAGTATATGTATGTGTAGACAAACTAATAATATTATGACATGGATAATCACATGATCGTCGAAACTATGTAGTGTGTGAGCCCAAAGAGCTGGAAGTAAAAGGTGGTAATGAATCTGCACCTTCTCATCCCCCCAGTGACATCACTAACACCCAAATCCAATCTCTGTGGAGTTAGATCCATGAAGGAAAGGAGACTTTGATTTCACCATGGTTCTACTCCCAGGCCCCTAAAATTACCAAGCACTGAACAAATATGTGTTGAATTAATGAATGAGTTAGAGTTGAACAAAATTTATATTCTCAGTAAACTCAACCTCCTTATTAAAAGACTCTTAACAAAAAGAACAAAACTGTGACACTTGCATAATTCTCAGAAATACTATTCATTTCCAAAAGCTTTAAACTTCTAAATAAAAAATGTATAGAAAGAAAACACTGTAAAAAATGTTTTTGAATAAAACAAACTTTAAAATTTGTAGACTTCACATTTATTAAGATTTTATCCAAAGATTGCTGAGTTTTCACAAGGCTATTTCATGTGCTTTTCTGCCTTAACTCTTTCCTTTACAACAGATTGAGACAGTCTGGAGAGAATGACATTATCTGACCGGTGGTTTTGCTTTAATAAGTGTGGTTAGTTTCAAGTACTAAATTTGAAATGAAGTGAAAGAATGAACAGGCAAGCAGAAAACTCATGTGACTTCTAACTAGAATTTTCAAAAGGGAAGGGAAAAGAGAGGAGGAGGCAACAATCATTTCTCATGCATTTTTTATTTACTCATCAGCAGGTGAAAGATAAGCCACACCCACATCCTAGCACCCATACAGAGAAATAGGCCATGGATTCTACCTTTGAAAAAGAAGACAAACATAACTTCAAATGTGAATCTAACAATTTCAATTCCTTGAAAATTAAATCTTAAGAACATTTATCACTCCTCTTAGGATAATCAAAATAATTCCAACTTCCCAAAAATTTCTGTAATAAAAGCTGGGGAAAGGAATTTGAGAAGTTCCACTTCCTACCAGCTGGTCAATTGTTTAAATTTTATATAGAACATAGCCCTTTATAAAAGCTATGAATTTTTTTAGTTTCGTCTAAAATTTATGGAATTATAGCATCCTCTACATACCTCCTTTTTTTGTACAGAGTCAGAAAGAGCTCTGGTTCTTAGAGAAGACTATACATCTTGAGAAGAAAGAAAGAAAGCAAGAAGGAAGGAAAGAAGGAAAGAAGGAAGGAAGGAAGGAAGGAAGGAAGGAAGGAAGGAAGGAAGGAAGGAAGGAAGGAAGGAAGGAGAAAGAAGCAGAGAGAGAAAGAAAAAAATTCTATAACCAAAAAAAGACAATAATTTAAATCATGACATAAATGGAGTTTAAATTTACACTGAAAATTGAGAGATTTGCTGGAAAGAGCCAAAAATTACACCACAAATAATAATCCAAAATAATGAAACTAAAAGGAAGTATAATAATTTTAAAACAATAAGCACATTGCTGATATCAAAAGCCAAAAAAATTATCGAGGAGACAAATATAAAGAATACCCACAGGAGACAGATAAAACTAAACCTGTTTACTTCCTGGAGATAACTCTGCTAGATTCACTAAGCACCTTGGTACCTGTGATTTTGAATCCCCAGGGGACAGAATATGATTGCGCAGACATCTGCATACAAAGGTGAGAATTGGATTCCACGTAATGCTAGGTACCAGGAAAGAGCAATTCTACCCAGAAAACTCCAATTGCTGCTCTAAAGACTTGGCACAGAAGTAGACTATCCACCTTGTCTACAGGCAAATAGAGAATGCTACAAGAAACGAAAGCCCCCCAAAATGTGACATGTCTGGATGTAAGGCCATATTCTGGGAAGAAATATGTCTAGTTAAAATTGAATTTTTGTTATTCAGAAGAAGGAGAGACTATTTACTGGTTCATTGATTATTAATGTCTTTTGGCGTGGAGAAAATAAATCACAAGGACAGAATTTAAGTACCATGATACATTGCTTGGAAAAAAAAATAGCCTGGTCTTGTTGATTGAGACTTATTTGTGGCAATAGCTAATGTTTTGGGTGGATAACAGCACTTAACGTAGAGAGTCCACTGGGAATTTTATTATGAGGGGGTTCGGAGAAGACATGTGTGGATAATTCTTTCGTTATAGTCCTAGAGCATAATAATGCTTTTTCTTATATTAGTGCTCATCAAAAATTTTTTCTGTGGGTGAGACATAATAGTAGAACGGTCAGGATGACTTGCCATATGGATCTAAACACTATCTTTCCAATTGTCCCCTGTGATTGGTCACTGGGTCTCTTAACACTTGGATGGAGGGCAGCTACATGAGTATCTTACTCGTGGAGTCATGCTCATTGGCACAAGCCTAATTTTCCTTCGGCAGAAACCAATACAACAAGAATAAATTATATCTAGTGGTAATTTCATTGTAAATCAATTTTCCACTGTATAGATGAATGCAAGTTGTTCTCAATGGGCAAACATAATGTAGATCTGATATTTAAAAAATTAGTTTACAGGTTTCTTCCTCTACAGCTATGCATGGTCTTTTTAATACCATATATATTTCCACAGTATTCCATCAAGCATTTTTTCTAATCAAGATAAATACCTTTACTGCAAAAATATTCTCCATCCCACAAAGGAAGGTGGTCTTACATGGAATAACCTACAGATATTTCAATTACAATACCAAAGAGGAGAGACAGCATGCAATAGGGGTGGTTGCCTGACAAAATGTTCTCTATGCACTGAATAACAACCATATGGTGCTTCTTGTTCTCTTATTACCATTGAGACAGCCGGGTGGGAAGGGCTCCCTGCAGAGTCTCTGACCCACCTGTGCACCGGGAAGCTCACATTGGAAGGGAGTCACAGAAGTTCACTTCATTTGCAGCAGGGAGGAGCCTGGCTCCTCCTCTTCCTGGGTGGAGCCTAGAATTCAAACTGCAAGACGGGAAGCACACCAGCAGAGCCTCTGGCTATGGGGAGGGTGCACGTTACCCTGTTTTTCCCTTTTCACCCAATAAAACGCTGCTTTACTCATCCTTCAAATAATCTGCAAACCTAAATTTTCATGGCCATGTGACAAGGATCCCATCTGTAGTTGAACAATGGAAAAGTCCTGCAACACCATAATACATGCCCTGGGAAGAGTTCCTCTCTTATGATTGTACTTAGGTAACTTGTTTGCAGATACTGCCTTCTCAAACCTAGCTCATGGCTCTAGGTTCTTTGTTTTAGAGCATTTGGTGTGTAATAGAGAAATGCTCCTGCCAAATGCTACAAAATCAGTTCCATTTAAAATCAGGCAGATACTTTACCATTTCAGTATCTCTATCTTACAAAAAAAAAAAAAAAAAAAACAGGTAAAACAGGACAACGTACTATCTTCAGTTACTGATTATGACTGTGCAAAATAATAGAAGTGCTGCTTTTAAACAGAATCAGGAAACATGATGCCCAGAAAATTCTCTGACATGTCTTCTAATAGTAACACGTCCAAAAGAAAACGTTAAAAGAAGGCGGCTTTATGATGGCCAACATCACCCCACCAGATAAATAATTTTACCCAAGGATGGAAGGTGAAGATAACAGAGACTAGGTAATATTGCAGAGAATAAATAGGAGATACAGGATTGTGAAGGGTTGCAAAAATGAGGACTGTAGACCTGATCTGTATTTTTCCTTGCTAGTTCTAAGTATATTTATGCATGTCATTAATTTTCTCATTAAACTCTTCTACATTCCCTTCATGTAGATGCATCATGTTGATAGTTCTTAATTTTAAAAGCTTACACATAGGCTTAATAATATGGAGAATCATATTTTGTAGTAAAATATTTTGACTAGTATTGGATGTGAGTCATAGATTCTAAACTGAGGGCCTGACGCCTCATTGATAAGACGTACACTCATTCCCCTTGGAGATGAAAGTGAGTTCACTTCCAGTAATTCTGGATATAAACACTTTATGTTAGGTGGCATTTGTTTTGTTTTCATTAAAGATTTAATGGATGGACGGATGGATGGATGGATGGATGGATGGATGGATGGTTGGGACTACAGATAGATGAATGTTTGGCAGACAAAACAAACTGTGATTGATATATTTTTCATTTTTGCCTTCCTAATATCAAAACAATATTTTTATTTGTTGAGAAATCCCCCACTGGTTATATTTCAAGATGGGGTAATAATTTGCCTAACACTAACGAAACTGAAGCAACTGAGATTCAATGATATAACTACTTAAGCTCACTTTGTGTTTCAGAACTCGGAACACCAGATTTTTTTTCTCTTCTACGTCATAAAAGATATCACAAACACCTACACATTCATCCTTGAATAAGACTGAATAGCTTAATTATATTATTGGAAAGAAATTAAGAAATTTTCTTTCTTCTATTCCCTTGTATAGTTTAATGATCAAATATGGATGATTGTGTAAAGGTGTGTGTGCATAGATATATACAAAAACTTATATACACAAATATATATACACATCTATTTGCATATATACTAAACCTCAATCTATATAAATAACCAAATAAAGTTTCTTTATGACTTATTATTTATTTATTTATTTTTAAGACAGAGTCGTGCTCTGTTGGCTAGGCTGGAGTGCAGTGGCATGATCTCAACTCATGGTAACCTCCACCACACGAGTTCAAGCAATTTTTGTGCTTCAGCTTCCTGAGTAGCTGAGATTACAAGCACCCAGCACCACTCCTGGATAATTTTTGAATTTTTAGTAAAGACAGGATTTTACCATGTTGCCCAGGTTGGTCTCTAATTCCTGGCCTCAAGTGATCCACCTGCCTCGGCCTCCCAGTGTGCTGGGATTACAGGCGTGAGCCACCGCACCTGGCCCAAATACAGTTATTTTTACAACAAAAGTCATGAAGGAAAATATTGTTCTCTCTAATAAATGAAGAAAACAACTAAGTAGTGATTGTACTTAAATATCCAGCACTGCTAGAATGTTGATAATTTGAGCTATCCAAAGTACTTACTAAGAGAGTTTGTCTCCTCAGATACAAAGTGTTTCAAGCAGAATGATCTTTAGTCAGGCAAGACAAAAGGCAAAAGATAATTAGTTCTACTCTTTGTAGTTTCAGACACTAAGCAGTCTGCTTAGAGGTATAGGAGATCATTTGGAATAGCAGTTCATTACATACGGGTACCCATTGCTCTTAGAATTATTTTTTATGCCTTGGATTGTTTTATTTCATTGCTTCTTTTTTGGCTACATTGTTTAATTTTTTTTCCTAGACCATTTGTTTCATATTCCTAATCCTCAAATGTTCTAAATTATTTTGTTTCTTTTACATAATTTTGTTTCTTTAAACAGTTTTAATATATCTCCAATTGCTTAATATTTAAATATAGTGTTGACTATTATTTAATTTATTTATTTTGTATTTATAATTCCTTTTAAGGATTTCTAAGCTGACATTTAGCTATTTTTTAAATAAACTTTATCTTTCCTTATTATATTTTCTAAATATACTAATATACTTTCATTTTCTTTTGCTTTTTGTAATAAGACTGTTATTAATGTACTTTGACCTAGTAATAATAGAATGTAGATTTAAGAACAAGGATTCCGCATGTTGTAAATAGGTAAAATTGGGTCTTTCCCTTCCCTTCTACATAATACTTCAATTGTTTTGCTAACTAATGACCTTCTATTTCCAAAGTGAATTTTTTTTTTTCTAAAAATCAGCATTTTTCCTTCTTATGGCTTAGTCACTGATACATTTCTCTAGACTCTTTCTGTATCCATTTATATTTTTGCCAGTATACCCTTTGGTATTAATATATTGCGTTCCATATGCCTCCAGTTCTCAAACTGTGTGTCAAGGCAGTCACAGGGACATCATGGAATGTCTGAAAGTTTCAAGGGAATCATAGCAATATCTGACATGTCCAAATATCATGGACACTACCTATTCCAGGTAACTCACAGTTTCAACATTATCTCATACTACGTTTCTTTAGCAGATGACACATTTTTGTGAATTCATTTCTTGGCTTCAAGAACACATATCCCATTAGTAAGTAATTGTGATTTTTTTGGCAATGAAATAAAAATATTTAGTTTTCTTTCCATTAATGTGAAGTTTTTTTTTTTTTTCAAAAGGCTACAAAATTGTTGATGTATACATTCTTAAGTTATTTGAAACTAAGTACTTAATAAACATAACTCAGGTAAATCGGGTTTTTTTTCTTTTCTTTTTTTTTTTATTTCCGGAGTCGCACTCTGTCACCCAGGCTAGAGTGCAGTGTGGCATGATCTTGGCTCACAGCAACCTCTGCCTCCTGGGTTCGAGTAATTCTCCTTCCTCAGCCTCCCAAGTAGCTAGGATTACAGGTGTGCGCCACTACGCCCTGCTAATTTTTGTATTTTTAGTAGAGTCAGGTTTTCACCCTGTTGACCAGGTTAGTCTTGAACTCCTGACCTCAAGTGATCCACCCACCTCAGCCTCCCAATGTGCTAGGATTACAGGAGTGAGCCACCACAGCCAGCAACTCAGGTAATTCTTTTACTCTAGGAGTGCTGTGAAAGATGAAACACTTAGGGCACCATGAATACAGAATGTTTGGTAAAAGCTGCCACAGATCCTCAGAGGATGAGTTGACTTACTGCCAAGTGCTTCCTCTACTGTGTATGGAACTGAACTATTTCAGGTTTCAACAGCAAATGCTCATCCTGGCTAGGAAAAAAGAAATTTTAATAGGACCAATTGCATTCTTTTATCCATGGCATTGTTTAGATATTTAAATTACCAAACTTATTTTTTTCTGACTAAATTATCTCAGGCCTTGTAAACAAAAGATGGTAAGATCTGTGGAAGAAAAAGAGAAGTTTATTTTCTATTTTAAAACAACAAAAACAACAAAAACCCACCTGCAGATTGGGAAGGCACAGCCTTCAGTGTAAGTGAAGTGTGCTCTCTGAAGAATAAAGAAAAGACTATAGGTTTTATAAAAAGGAGAAAAGTTACATATGGTTCTGTGGGAAATTTCATTGGCACTAATAATGTTTTGAGGAGCTGGCAAGCTCTGACTGCTAAGTCACTGCAGTGGAAAAACTAGTCTGAGAGTAAGTGGCAGCAGGTTGCTTCAATAGTCATTTGATAAAACTACTTTCAGGTTACAGCAGGCATTCTTAGCTGCCAATCTTGCAGAGAAACACATTTTTTTATCAATGTGTTGTGCCCTGAGTGCTTATTCCCCATGACTTCTCGAGTCTGTTTTAGTTGGGTATGACAAAAATGATCCAGCTCTTGTAATCAGCTTTCAGTCCTTACAATTTTCTTCATAGACCACTTCCTCCATTTTCTTACTATGGTGGAAATGGCTAAGATTATCTGTTACCTCCTTCTTCGTAGTAGAAGTAGAACTCTCCTGATTTTTGAGCTGGGCACCTGGCTGCCTTTCTTTATGTTGGTAGGCTCTCCTGTGGTGGGGTGTGGCTATGCCACTGTGTTCACACTAATCGATGTGAGATGCAATGAAGTGTACAATTTCCAAGTCATCCTCGACTCACACACTTGCCAGAGATTGCCTTTCTTTTTTACACATGACTCACATTGGACACAGCAAGGACATTGAGTCTTGCTCGGCCATTCAGGTGTAACGAAAACCTTTGTGAATAGCAAAGAAATGAAATTAACTGAGGTTTTAAATAAGTCTGTGCAGGGAAGTCCCCACCTGCTTGGACTAGCTAAAGTGTTATATGATACAGAAATGAATTTTTATCTTATATAATCCAATGTATTTTTAGACTTATTGTTATAGCCTAGTTATTATTCTAACACACTTAACATTTAAATTATCTTTTTTCTTTCTTTCTTTCTTTTTTATGAGATGGGGTCTCGCTGTCTCTCCCAGGATGGTTTGCATTGGTGCAATCTTGGCTAACTGCAGTCTCAACATCCTGGGGGCAAGCAATTCTCCCACCTCAGCCTCCCCATTAGATCAACAAATGGAACCACAGGCACGTGCCATCACACTTGGCTAATTTTTGTATTTTTTGTAGAGACAGCATTTTGCCCTGTTGCCCAGGCTGATTACCAACCCTGCACTCAAGTGATCTGTCCTCCTCTGTCTCCCAAAGTGTTAGGATTACATGCATGAGCCACAGTGCCTAGCAAAACTTTGGTTGACATTTTTATTAGTTGTAGCTCATAAAGAATCACAGAAAGACAAATTAAATTATATGTTAACATACAGTCATGGATTTTGACTGATTATTTATTTTTCCTGATAATTTGTGAGTACATCAGCTTTTATAACCTCAATGAATGTGTTTAATAGAACCTAGACATGAAAGCCTGATGTAAGCAGATACCTCATGACTTGAATCTACCCAGAGTCCATATACAGCTAATCACACATGCACTAAAATGATTCAATGCCAATTGTTTTTTGTGAATTATAGATATTAGATGATATGGCTTGAAGAAAAATAGCATCAATCAGCAAACCTCTCCTTTGGACATCTTCATTTTGATTACAAAGTTCTTTGGGGTCGTGCCTTCTGAAATTATTAATATACACAATGATATAGTAGTTATATACTGTATAATCTCTTATTTTTTACAATATTCATCTTTGATTCTTATTTAAAGACTATTATGCAAAATAAGAAGCCTAGAAGTTAGCGCGGCCTACCGCATTGCTTAAAAAGCAGTTCAGTCACCATTTATGGTCACTTGAAGCTATCATCTCTGTTTCTCCCGGCCTTGCTTACGCATTGCACCCATTTATTACACACATACAAATTTACTGTGTTTTCCCTGTCATAGTTTTAAGATATGTCCACTCATCCTTCAACACTTCTTCCTAGAAAAGTACAACCTAATTCTCCTGCCTTTGACAGTGGACTGAACTGGACTTGCTAATTTAGCACAGAATATTCCAGAAGTAATGGTATGTGACATCTAAGGTGGGTCATAAAAGACCTTGAACCTTCTATCTTGCTCGCTTTCAGGGATAACTCGCTCTAGAGGAAAGCACTTGCCATGCCATAAAGACACTCAAGCAGCCCTCGGGGAGGTCTAAGTAGCAAAGAACTGAAGCCTTCTGCCAAAAGCCATGTGACTAAGCCATCTTAGAAGCAGACCCTATAGCCCCACAAGAGGTCTCACATGACTAAACCCAGCTGACATCTTGACTGCAAATTCATTAAGTGATAGATAACTAGTATAAATTATAAGTTATAATTAAAGATAACTTTAAAGTAAGATAACTACTATTGAGTAAAATAAATAAACATCTGAAATGTTTACCTTATACCAGGAATGAGATAGGCACAATCACCCTTCCCTTTTCCGTGTCATTTAGGGAGCTATTACTCGCTTAAGATTAGGGAATGGAATTCTATTCAAATAAACATAATTTTATCTTATATTTGCAGATGTGGTTGTTTTAAAGCAAGCCTTTTCCTATTTAATAAAATTTAGTATGTTTACCTCCATCACCCATCTCATCATCTTACCAATTACAAAATTTCCACTTAAAATTACTGTATTTGATTTCACTTAATCAGAATATGGATAGAATTTGTTTTCTTTGAATAAAGAAATAGGCAGATTTCTAGTATACTTTAAAAAATTATCTCGCTGTAATTTTTCTCTGCCCTAGATTCTCACTTTGTGTTCAAAACCATCATTTAATTTAGGTGTATGTTGTGCTGAAAGTTGAATCTGTAACATCATTTGTGGTCTCTAAACTCTTGACACTAAAATAGACTGTAACACTTTTACGTTGATTATGTCTTCTCTGATTTGTGTCTCTGGTTTAAAATATATTTTTCATTTCCATGTTTTCATTGCAGTTTGAAGTGTCATAGAGAATATGACAATCATGTTTCACATTACTGGATTATCTTCAAAATTGAGTCTGATGAGAACAATACTATTCAGGATGGTTATTAAAAATGTTAATACTGTAAGAAGGAATATGGAGTTTTAACCATCTGTCCAAGAACAAAATCCCATTATTATATTAAATCATGTAAATTATGTTGTAAAAAGTGACATACAAGGTCATTTGTATGTATGTATTGCATTGACATATAATATTTTGTGTTAAAAAATATATTGTATTGAAAAATATAGTAAATGTATACAGGCAAATGTTCACTTTTATAAACCAGATTTTTAAAAATAATACACAGCTAATTTTTTAAATGCTGTGGGATGAATAAAATTAACTTGGAAAGGTAAACATAAATATGATAAAACTAATATCTAGAGGAAAAGTTTGAGATGCTGTAAATAGGTGATTTCTTTTCTCTTTGTGGAGCGAAATGTCTCCTTTGTTTTATCATGTACCTGTGCATTTATTTTCTGAAAAATTACTGGTTAATGCATTTTCACAACTTTATAAATCTAAACATTATTTTTTATTTTTACAATATGTAAAAGTTGCCACATTTACTCAGTGAATCATGCTTACAATCTATTTTCTTGGAATATTATCTGTTTTATATGAAAACTAATAGTTTAGATATTAGCTTTCCCAAAATGAGATAATAAAAAAGATAATTTATTTTACTCACTGTTTTGAGAAGTATGTATATAAACTACTTGCTATCTATTCAATGAAGAAACGTTTCCTGACCACTTGTATTGAACAGTTTGGCCCTTAGAATAAAATTTTGACACTGTCATATCAGAAAGGACCATCATATGACTGAAAATGTGTGAGTTAATAATTATGTGTTTCTTGAATTAAATATTTATCAATTTGTACAACTAAGAGAATTTTAACCAGGCATTTTTGACTGTATTTTTTAATTCATGAAGGAATCAGGCAAAATCTTTGGATAGAACATTAAATGAGCCAATTGCTAAATAAATGGAACCAGAGAAATGGACACAGTAAAATGAAGAAACTGAAAAGGAAAATAAAAGCTACATTGTAAAATTGGAAGTTGTATTGGCTAGATTTCCGTCAGATGGGGTATTTATGAATTATAAAAGAAAAAATCTATCTATATGTATTTTATGTATTAGGTAGAAATGAAGTATTTAAAATGACCATTTAAACCTTTAGTCTCAGTCCTTTATTTGGAGATTGAGTGTAGCCTGGAAAACCAGAAACAAAAGTAGAACAGAAGTTGCAGAACGAGGCAATAATAGCTTTATTTACTGTAAACATGATTTTGATATAATGTGTTTATATATCTTGTTCTGCTTCAGGAAAACTTTAGTAAACTAAGCTGCAGATAATTTGGTATTTTTCAAAACACATCCATATGGAAGAGAGACTGCATATTTCTAGTGTGAAATTAATTTCAAATTGAATCAGGTAATAAAAGCTCAATGAAAGATCATGTGTAGTTTTTATAAAACTGAGTAAAATTATTTTTTTAAATTCATATAATTGAAAGGTGATCTATGATTTGATACTCATATTTCTTTTTATTTTACAAACAATATAGTTTATTTACTCTTTAAAAAAATATTTTAAAATCCCACCATTGGCAATCATTCTCTACCTAAAGTTATAAAGTTGTATCAACCATTTTTTTTCTCACTTATGTTTTACTCAGGATCATGTTGAAACAGTGCCTGTAACTGGTCATCACCACAAACATGTGTAATTGCTTTCAGAATTTTCTTCCAAAAAATTTCCTACTTGACCCCCCATATTAAACTTAGAACTACACACACACACACACACACACACACACACGTATATATACATATATATACTCTTAGTATATTAGTATTCATATATGTATACTATATATACTATATGTGTGTATATATATAATTAGTCTATTTGCATGCTGCTATGAAGAAATACCTGAGACTGAATAATTTAAAAAGGAAAGAGGTTTAATAATTGACTCACCGTTCCACATGGCTGGGGAGGCCTCAGGAAATTTACAATCATGGCAGAAGGCACCTCTTCACAGGGCAGCAGGAAAGAGAATGAGTGCTGAGCAAAGGGGAAAGCTCCTTACAAAATGTTCAGATCTCATGAGAACTCCCTCACTATCACAAGAACAACATGGAGGGAAGCTACTCCCATGATTCAATTATCTCCACCTGGTCCTGCCCTTGGTGTGTGGGGGTTATTACAATTCAAGGTGAGATTTGAGTGGGGACACAGAGCCAAACCATATCAAGAATCATCCAAATCTCATATTTAAAAAATCCAGATATTCAATAATCTCAAAAAGTCCTCAGCAGGAAAATTCAAAGAAAAGTACATCTAAGAGTACTAGAAGAAAATAAGATTACATACTAATAATTTCCATGAAAATAGATACAAAAATCCAAAGTAAAATACTAGGAAATTTAATCCAGCAATATATAAAAAATAATAAATGAAATAAAAGCAATGAGGCTAACTCCAGAGATGCAGTTGTTTTAACATTTGAAAGTTAATTGATTTCTTTATGACATTAATAGAATAAAATAGGAAAAAATGTGTTTATTCTAATAGATGGTGTAGTAGTCCATTCTCACACTGCTATAAAAAAAACTACCTGATACTGGGTAATTTATGAAGGAAAGAGGTTTAATTAACTCACAGTTCCACATGGCTAGGGGAGGTGCTCAGGAAACTTGCAATCATGGTGTAAGAAGAAGCAAGGTACATCTTACAGGGTGGCAGGAGAGAGAAAAAGCACAGGGGAAAGTACCATTTTTAAACCGTCAGATCTCATGACATGTTGAGATTACAATTTGAGATGAGATTTCAGTGGGGACACAGAGCCAATCATATCATTTCCCCCCAGCCTCTCCCAAATCTTGTATTCTTTTCACATTTCAAGATCAATCATGCCTTTTCAACAGTCCCCCAAAGTCTTAACTCATTCCAGCATTAGCTCAAAAGTCCAAGTCCAAAGTCTCATCTGAGACAAGGCAAGTTCCTTGAAAATTTTCCAAGCCTTTATACTGTGCTTCCCTTTTAAACATAAGTTCCAATTTCATACAATTGAGCAATTTCAGAAAAAGTCAGGTCACCTCTTGAATGTTTTCCTGCTTAGAAATTTCTTGTACCAGAAAATCATCTCTCTCAAATTCAAAGTTTCACAGATCTCTAGATCAGGGGCAAAATACCACCAGTCTCTTTGCTGAAGCATAGCGAGAGTGACCATTGTTCCACTTCCCAATAAGTTCCTCATCTCTACCTGAGGCCACTTCATCCTGGACTTCATTGTCTGTATCACTATCAGTATTTCATTCAAAGCCATTCAACAAGCCTCTAGGAAATTCCAACCTTTCCAGCATCTCCCTATCTTCTTCTGAGCCCTCTAAACTATTCCAACCTGGGGCTGTTACCCAGTTCCAAAGTCATTTCCACAAATTCAGGTTATCTTTATAGCAGTACCCCATTCTGCTGGTAATAACTTTCTGCATTAGTCCATTCCCACACTGCTATAAAGATATTACTTGAGACTGGGTAATTTATAAACGAAAGAGGTTTAATTGACTCACAGTTCCACATGGCTGGGGAAGCCTCAGAAAACTTACAATCATAGCAGAAGTTAAAGGAGAGCCAAGTACTTTCTTCACAAGGTGGAATGAGAGAGAGAGAGAGAGAGAGACAGAGAGAGAGAGAGAGAGCAGGGAAAACTGCCACTTTTAAACCATCAGATCTCATGAAACTCACTCATTATCAAGAGAACAGCATGGGAGAAACCACTCCCCAATCATCCAATCACCTTCCACCAAATACTGCTCTGGACGTGTGGGGATTACAAGTCACAGTGAGATTTGGGTGGGGACACAGAGCCAAACCATATCAGAGGGAGAAAAGGTTTTGATAAAAGTTTTCCCTCTTTTATGACATTAGCTTTCAGAAAATTAGAAATAGAAGAAATCTTCCTCAATCTGATGAAGAATTTCTACAGGAAGCCCACAAGTAGTATCATGATAAATGCTAAAACTTTGTACAATATCTCTTCAAAAAGAGTTATAAGGCAAGATCAAAGATAAGAAATCCCAAGATTGCCACTTCCATTCAATATTGTATTAGAGGTGTTCACTAGTGGAATAGGCAAATAGAAAAAATAAAAGGCATACAAATCAAGAAAAGCAAAAGTTATCCCCATTCACAGATAATGTAACTGATGTGCAGAGTATCCAAAGGAATATGCAAACAAACTATTAAAACTAATATTTGAATTTGTTATGATTGATATACAAGGTAAATTTACTAAAACTGATTGTGTTTCTATGTGTTAGCAAGGTGGCATGCAAAATGTCAAGAGTCAGCACATTAAAAGCTACTTGAAGTCATTATAAACCAAGAGAAAAAAAGTCAATATCAGAGTTAATACTATTACAACCCCACCAGAAGAGCAAAAATTAAAACAAAATGAGAGAGAAACTGACTAGTGTGGGTGAGAATGTGAGCAGAGGGAACTGTCATATATTGTTGCAGCAATGAAAATGGTACTACCACTTTGAAAAAAAACTGTTTGGAAATTATTGATAACAGGCTTATGAAAAAAGTACATACTAATTGGTATCAGAGAACTACAATAGTAATGAAATATCGTTTCAGAAGCTTTGACAAAAATTTAAAAATCTGACAGTATAAAACAATTTTATTATATAAGAATATAAGGAAATATAAATAAGTACAGTCATGTTGAAGAGAAAGTGAGGAATATGCAAGAAATTGACAGATATTTTCAATCTATCAAAAAATAATTCTGCTTTTAAGTGTAAACCATAACAAACCTTGAATGTATGTAGGTTTATAGTAAGTAGATGTGGTCTAAGGAAACAGGTACTAAAACTTTTTGGTAATTCTTTTGACAGTTTTGATTTTCCTGTTATATAATTATCTAATTTTTATTGAAATGCTTGCCATGTCTTACTACATGTTCTAGAATTTTTAAACTATTATTACTTCTCATTTATCTTCATGTCATTTGCTTCTTCCTATCTAATCTTGTTTGTGTGTGCATTTTCTCTACGTTTTTATGATCAAGCTTGAGATTTACATAGTTTGTTCATATTTTCATTAGCATTTGGATTGATAACATTCCTAATTACTTAATATTTTCAAAATTATGATTTTTTAATTTTTCAATTGTTATTTTCATAGTTTCTTTTTATATTTCTTTAGATTTAAGATTTTAGTACATGCACTTAAGTTTAAATATTACCATTTAATTCCTGCTTAGTTGCATTGCTCAAATTTCAATTTGTAGATGTTATTCATTATTCAACAACAATTGCAACAACAACAAAAAACAACTCTACTTTCCTATAAGACAAAAAGAGAGAAGAGTTTCTATATTTATGATAGTGTTATTTTTTTCCCCTTTCACCTTTGCATGATTTTGACATTTTACTGAGGCTTCCTTAATCCTAGGAGTGTCACTGTGGACTGCACTAAAGCTCTGCATGCTGGTTTTACGCTTATTTAAAAAGGTGATTGAAATACACTGTCATCTAGGGTCAGGTCTTCTCTAATTAGGCAGAGACATCTGGGCTCCCTCAAGTGTCTATGTTAAATGGTTTATTATTAATTTTATATGTTAATGATTTGGAACCCTTTAATTTTATGAAGCCAGGAGGATTATTATTTTTGCCAGTGACCCACATTACATGAAAAAAAATTGCTATAAATTATTTTTTTGAAATAGAACATTGATGTAATACGAACGTCGCTTAAAGTTACATAGCAATGTTTTATAAATTAATCCAATGATTATTGTTTAAATCAATACAGAATAATCTTGCCAAAAAAAACCAAATGAATTAATTAAATAATTTGCATAACCAATGCCAGAATAGTTATCTCATCAAAATAAGTAATTCTAGTTAGCAAAAAATTAAAATATAAATAACTTAAAACAATACACAGTAAATTTGATTTTTTTCCCAAAATATTTAATAAAAGTTATACATTATATTTATAAGAGATTCAGAACCAATGTTTCAGGAATGGCTATCAATGGTAAATTGCAGTTTAGAATATTTATTCTTGAATAAACACCGCTTGAAGGTTATTTTATATCTGTCAACAAAATTTGCTTAAAAATTTTCAAGATCACCCTGAGAAAATGCCCTAGCAGGCTATTGTTTATGTATATAAATGTATAAATATAATACTGAGTTATGTGGTTGGAACCAAGATGTAGTTTAGTATAATAACCCCATGAATCATTCACACTTTCAAAATGTTAATTTGCTTGAATTAGTTTTTCTGAATTTTCTTACAAATTATTCCGATTAGGTATAATTTACTACTTGCTACATCTCCAAGTCTCCATAAGATCAAGACCATAGATATTTCACATCCTCTATGCAGCAACTGGCACAGTTTCTCATTTTCAGGTCATCCTTCTTTGTCCTTTGATTTTTCTCTAATTTGTACATAGCTAATACATTTTCATCATTCAATGTAATTTAGTGTCTACTAAGGAGAAACTAAATATCCTTTGTTTGAAACTTGATATATGATTGCATTTGTTATTGCCATTTTTAAATAAAATTTTTCACATTACTTAGCAACTCTAATCTTACGGCAGATGCAGCCAATATAGCATATAGAAATAAATAAAAGCATCGATGTGCATTCTTCTCATGTAAATGTGTTATACATCAGAGATACTGCCAACTCTTACTCATTTTCAACCTTAAATTAAATGCAGAATGTGGCTGGCAAATTATGTCTTAAATATCTGACTCAAAATTTCAGTAGATATTCTATCCCATTACGTATATTTAGATATCCATCTGGTACATGGTATTTTTTTTTTTTTTCATGGCCAACCTCAGGATTCAGACTATATTGCTTCTATTTCAAAATAACTATATCAAAGCTCATGGTATTCTTATATTAGCAGTACCATGAAACTCTAAGTTTCCACAATTATGTTTCCAAATACTTGGGGGAAATCTGAATTGTCAAATTCCTTAGAGCTCTCTTATGGCTAAAATAAGTTAACTATATTATATATAACTTACATATAACTTTCAGCAATTCTAAAGTTAATAAAACTGGGTTTTGGTAGATTTCCACACGAACTTGTACTTTTAGAAGTGTAATTAAGTAATATATTTGCTGCAGGGAGGTTACCTGAAATAGAGTAGTGGAGGCAAAAGCTGAGTTAAAGCTTTATTGGGGAATGTAATGCTAATGAAACCAGGGGCAAAGAAAGGAAGAGGCAGCCAATGGAAGAGACAGCTGAGGAAAGAGAGAAAATATCAGAGGCACATTTCCCAGCTGGCCACAGGTCTCAAAAACCAAACTGACTGCTCTGTCCTGGGGATGTCCTAGAGATAGTCCAAGTGAAATGCCCTCATCTTGGGATTTTTCTTTTGGGGGTGGGAGTGGGATTGCAACAAACTGTGAGATATTTGCTAATTGAACCTCCTGTTCTCCTCCCTCTCACCATCAAAGTTGGCTGCATAATCATTATCATCACTACAATTCTGACTTGTGGTAGCTGGTCCTGCCAGGCCACTTCAGGAGGAAGAAGCCACAGCTTTAACCACTTCAACCGGGCAAGTCTGTAGATCTGATGGCTTCTCATTGTCAGTCATTAGTACATGGGTGTATTAGTTATCTACTTCTGAGCAATAAATTATCCCAAAACTTAGTGGTTTCAAGCAGCAAATATTTATTATGTTAGCTTTTGGAATTAGGACAGTCCAGTTGTTGGCTGGGGCCATTCTTCAAGGAACATCCAAATGTATTAATTTATGTTTATTAAATGTATATGTGTTCCTCTTTATTTTCTTCCCCACTCAAATGGTGTGATCTAATTGGGAAATCGGTGCAAATGTAAGTAGCTAAACACGAAAACAACATCTTTGTTAACAAAAATACTAATAGCTTGTATTTATGGTCTTGTGTGTTGTATCATTTCTCTAGAATTAGGCAGTATTGGTGAACTAATTAATCATCAGCAGGGTTGGAAGATCATAGACTTATACAACCAAGTGTATTCATAGCTGAAAGTAATTCAGAAAATAGGCTATCTGCAGCTAGGACAGACCCCTATTAGAAGAGTAAAAAGCAGAAATATGTAAGCTTAGTTCCTTCCTCATTCCAAACTCAGCAGTAATCTAGGTCACTCTTCCAGTGGGTGAGATGGTGGAAAGTCATAGGGAATGCTACTAATGGCCAAAGGCTGTAGCAGTACAAGAAAGGAACAGAAGGAAAAACAATACTTGCATTTAATAAAGGAAAATGAATAAATTTAAATGTTGCAATAAGCACAGTTCATAAATTATGAGCATTGGTAAAAATATGATAAAATTGCTATTAATTTTTACAAAACCAGAATACTACCTAAAATTAAAGATCATGAGTTTTTATCAAGGTACACTTTTGGAAAAATCTCAGTGAGAAAGGCAAATTTATATTACATAACTAATGATGCATTCTGTGCCTTTCTTATTGGTTATTTTTGAGCTGTTGGCATCTCCGTATAAACTGGTAGAACTGAAAGTTAAGATCTGTGCTTACTAATGAAGAAGGGATTATATGCAACAAGTCAAGATTAAATGGCTTACCAAGTCTTTATGAACCTAGGTAATTAATAATAATTTGCTATAAAGAAATAGCAGTTAGCTAATGAAAGTTTCATATTACTTTCCATTAAATATAAGTATTCAATACAGTCATTATTTCACTTTGTTGTGAATTATAAGCCCCAACAACATGTTTCAACGAAATTAAATCATTTTAACAATGTTCTTTTCTTGCATTAATGTAACCACCTGGTGGCACTATTGATTAAACTTGGAAAAACATTAAATTTTTGATGAGTCCTTTTAAGAATATTTTTTACATTAAAATTGCAAATTATATGTGATTTCTGTTACTATTTCTTTATTTGAGTATATCAAAGATGGAGGGCTGTTGCTGGAAAAACATGTTGAAAATTATTTGAAATTTCAAATGTAAAGAAAATCCTACTTATCTTCTACATCTGCAAAAGTCAAGGACTTACAAATGATTGTGGTACTATTCAGAAAAGTGAATATAAAGATGAATATTATGTACTTAGGATTTCTATATTTAATTGGTGAAATCATTTCAAATGGGATTATGTATTAAAAATCAGACAAAAACTATGCCTCACTTTCTTTGGTGATCATCTTTGTGATTTGATTTCAGATAGCATAGCAAGAATAACAGTACTCTCTGAAGTAGAGATACCTGCATCTCAAATATAATCTTACACAAAATTCATTTATCTATAAAATTCTCTTACAGGTTCATTTATAATCTGGTTGTATGCCTGCCGGAAATATAAAGGATTATGATGAACTACAACAGACCTTAATATTTTTGCTCCATAAATTATGGAAACTAACAAATTATGTGCAGGATGTATTTATAAACATCAGAAGATTTTAAAGTAAACTATTCTTCATGAAAGCAGAAAGGAACAGGATATCAGTTTACTGAGACAGCTTGGAACTCATTTGAGATATTAAAAGGAAAAATTACCGTAAGACACTAGGAAAAAAAGATCTTAATCATTATTTGAAAGTAATCAAGTTCTGAACCAGAGGAAAGATATGATTGTCTCGCATTGATAAAAACTAAAATATATTGGTCATTTTAAGTTATTACATATCAATAATTTTCTAATTTCTGAACTAAAATTCTAAGTTTTAACTATTTGTACACAGTTGATTTGAATCAAATATTCCCTTATATTTCCTTTTTGGAAGGATTTAGTTCATTTATATGTTAAGGTATATAAATTTACATCTTGAAAGGATTTAGTTCACTTATATATGAAGGTGTATAAATAGGTTTTTATAATTAGTAATTATTTTGAGCCATATATTTTTAATACTGTTAAAGAAAAAATATTTTCTGAACTGTTGTGTGATTGAAAAGATTTCAAATAATTCTGTGAAGAATCATAACAAGTAAAAATAAATGACTTTACCTACTAAAATGCGTGGAATATTTTCATGTGTGCTCTTGTAGTGCTGCTGTAGACAGCTAAAGTCAGAATGATATATTTAGGTTACATTAGTCTGGGCATTGGGTTCTAAAGAAATTCTAAAGACTTAGAAAAGGAAGAAAGGCTCATATTATGAATATTTATTATGTATAAAATATTATAGTTATAGATTAAAGTAGTCTGAATAAATCTAAGAAAAACTGAGGTCCTGGTTAAATTCCTAAACTTACCTACACACATACACATTTACACACTCCACTAAAGTCAGAAGGAGAAGCATGTATGATGATTTGAAAACATTTCTCTTTCTTCTTTTGGTCTATAAAGACATATATGTAAATTTTGACTTAGATAAGTTTACTATTGAAGGTTTATTTTACACTTTTGTCTGTAAGGTTATACACTGCGCCCCTAAATTTTAGATGTTTGTTCTACTGTGACAATCACTGTATAATTATTCTTGCCTTTATTGGAAGGAATAGACAACTGAACTGTGGTTTGTAGAGTTCAATTACAGACACAGACATTATCAAAACCAAAGAGTAAAACTAAGAATAATTCTTACATGATGTACTAAGTCCTCTGCCATTCCTATTTTCAGATACATGGATTGAACTACATATTTGCTAAGATTAAAAAATTACTCCTAATCATAACTCGATTGATTAGATTGATATACCTCATATACTCAATGCAAAAAAAAAAGTGCAGAAATCAAAATTTGGCAGACAAATTATTCCATTATTAATAGTATTTTGAAAAGTTCTGGTCATAGTAAATTCACAGTTATTCTTTGAGATTATATTAGCCAGTCCTGAGATAAACACAACCAGCAGGAGGTATGTGTACAAATACGTATTTATACACACATTTATAGATATATACACACATTTGGAGAGAATGAGGAATTGGCTCATGCGATTAAGGAGCTAAGCTCTGTGATCTTCCATCTGTTAAGCTGAAGGCTCAGGAAAGTTGGTCGTGGAGTTCAAAGGCCTGAGAGTTAGAGGGTCAATGGTGTATATTCTAGTCCAAAGTGAAGGCATGAGAACTTGGGTCTTCACGGACAGAAGATCGCTATGGAGCTCAATCAGTCCAGCGGAAAAAAACTTCAAACTCCCTTTATCTTTTTGTTCTGTTCAGGCCCTCAATGGAGAGTGTGACGCCCGGCCACCCTGAGGAGGGCTCTCTGCACTCATTTGGCCAATTCACATGTTAATCTCTTCTGAAAACACCCTGACAAACATACCTAGAAATAATGTTGAACCAAGTATCTTGGCATTCAGTAGCCCAGTCAAGTTGACACCTAAAATTGACCATCACAGTCACTCTTTTCTGTGAAGGACAGAGCTACATTCTCAAGTTGAAACTCAAAAACAGACAATACATACATATGTTCTTCATAATATCCTCTTATGCCTTTAAATGTTATGGCCATGCATTGGCTACGCTATGAATACTATGTAATATTGCACAAGATACACAAAGTTCAGTTAGAAAATATGAGAAAAAATTTGACTTAACTGGAATTCTTAACTAGAATTTACTTTACTTAACTAGAATTCTTTCTTCCCCACTGATTTGTTACTAAGGAGATTAATGTTGTGTAAAAATTAATAGTGGTAAATGCTTGTTCAAAAATTTTATAACCTAAAGATTATAATTTATTGAATATAATTTATAATGTATAATGTATAGGTTCATTTAAATGACTACAACAGACACTTGTAATTGTTCCTGCTTCTTGTCTTTCCATACTCCAGATTAATAGGAAAGAAACACAGTCATCCATGACTGCCTCCTACTCCTTAAAATTCAATAGACTTCTGAATTAACCACAATCCTCACTGCCTACTACCTTAGTATTTATGCTATCTGCCTCATATATAATTCTTCCTGCAGTTACCCTTCACATGGATAGATGACTGCATGCAATTTTAACTAGTACTTTTTCTGTGCACTTAACCCTATTTTTCTACCTCCAAGTTTTTCTCTTTCAATTGGTCCATGCTGGAATGCCCTATTTTTCTTTTCTGTCTATTGAAACCAATGATTGTAGGAGACAATAGCTGGTTTTGAGTCTTATGCAATTTTGGAAAGAAATGCTTTTGACTAGATTTGATGATAATATAATGCTTGTAATGCATAAAATACCTCTGCCAACTTTCTTTTTACAAAGAAGCCTAAGTTTCCTAAGCTATCTACTATTCAAATTTTCTTTACAAATTTTACAAAAGTAAGCAGCAAAGAAATGTGTTATTACTAAGGAAAAAAAATTCAAGCCACAAAAGCATGATCCATCGAATGCTCCACTCACATTTCACAACTACTTTCTTCCCTATGTAGCAAACTTTCCCAATATACTTTTATTATATTATGATTCTTCAAATTTAATTTTTTTACTACACCAAAGTATATGTAACATTGTTTCTCAGTGACCTTGTAGTAACCTATCAGTAAATATGTACCAAAAAAGGGTGAATAAATTCCAAATTTATGTCTAGTTGACCTTCTCTGCAGTTCTTGAATTCATTTATTTAATTAACAAACATTTCATGCATACTCTGTCCCAGGCACTGTTTTAGGTGCTGAGGCAATATTAATGGTGCTTACATTTGCAGAGGAGAGCACTCTATGAGTTTTAGATGATATATCCTGGTTGATATATTTTGGATTAATATAAATGTTTTCTTGCTCAATAAGGCCACCGTCGTATTCTTTTTAAAATTAAAATATGCTTACCTTGAGCCAAGGAAATAGTATAACTCATATGGCAATTAAATGTTGCTCTTAAATCAAATGCATTGCATTCAGTACCTAAAGTTATGAAACCCTTTTATTTTCTAGACACTTTAAGTTAATGTTCAGGCAGGAAAATGCTCTGGTTTTATGGATATCAACCCCCTCAAGCAATCCAGACTCAAGAGATTTCCCTGTGAGAGAGCACTGCAGCTGTGATTTATTAAATTAAACATGGTTCATGGCAATTAGCCATGGAAGTTTCCTTTGGGCCACTCTTCTGATCACAGAGAAATATGACACAAACGGCTGGAATTTCACTGACGGAACTGCCACTTCCCTACAAAGTTTCTGCTCCCCAGAGTTCACCTGCTAGCTCTCATCGTTCTCAGGGCTATGATCGTCCTCAAAATTGTATCTACAGTATTTTTCACTACTTTTTCAGTTTTATATAAGGTAAAACTTCCATTAGCTGAGCTTTGGATTTTTTTTTTTCACTTTGTTTTATTTTTGAGACAGGTCCTTGCTCTGTCACCCAAGCTGGAGTGCAGCGGGATAATCATGACTCATTGCAGCCTCAACCTCCTGTACTTAAGTGATCCTCCAACCTCAGACCCCCAAGTAGCTAGGACTATAACCACACAACACCACACTCAGCTAATTTTTTTTTTTTTTTTTTTTTTTTTTTTTTTTTTTTTTTGTAGAGGTGAGGTCTCACCATGTTTCCCAGGCTGGTGTCAAAGCCCTAAGCTCAAGCCATCAGCCTGCCTTGGCCTCCCCAACTGTTGGGATTACAGGCCTGAGCCACCATGCCTGGCCCTTTGCATACTTTTGAGTTTTTGTTATTGGTTTTACTATTTGCAATGGTTTGGCTGGCGATGCCCAAATCCACAAAAGGATAAACGAAAATCTAAGCCATATGGTATAACTTGTAAGAAAACAAGAACTGGAATACTTATTAATAATTATCATTTGTTCTTTTCTACTTCACACTGGTTAGAAAACATTTTTGTTTCCTCTTTCTTTTGTATTTTTCACTGCAGCTGCAATAAAACCCTTCATTAGGTCTTGGCAATGCCATCTAATTGGTTGCATAGTTGCTACCGAAATGACAGATGCACTGCACCCTACATCCACATTGAACTTTTTTTCTTCCAGTCTCTATGCATTTGCACCTACAATTTTCTCTGCCTAAAATAGTCTTGCCCAGATACTCACACGGCTGCCATTCATTATTTGTTTTTCAGCTCAAACATTGCTTCCTTGGAGAGGCACTGCCATGCTATGAGTATATCCTATGATCACTAAGTAACTCTACTTACTTATTTTAAGTTTTACTGCACTTATTATTATAGGGAGCCATATCTCATTTACCATAATCCTATGTCCCCCACTGAATATAAGCTAAATAAGAACAAATCCTTATCTTTCATGTTCCCCAGGAAAGAGAGCCTGACACAAAGTGGATAATACCTAAATATGTATAAAACAAGTATATAAAACTGTCTCCAGAGATGCCAAATTAAAGTTGCTGAGAAGTCCTTTTTCTCAACTTTTGAATCTTTCAATAGTACAGACATAAGTGCACATTACTGATACTATTGTAGGGCAGACCTATCTGTTTTATGATATGGAGTTTTTAAGATTATTTTGCTACTGTGAACTTAGAAAGCCAAGAATATTGGGATTTATTTGGAGATATTAGGGGAAAGCACTGGTACTCATATATCCTCTAACAGGAAAACTCAACAATCTTCTGTGTAGAAACTCTGCCTTCCTTGTATGTTTATAATAATTAAAGAGATCTGTAAACAAGCCGGGAGAAGGACTAGAAACACTCACCTAACCAATCATATAAAAATACTCATCCCCAGTGATCATGAGATGATAGATGATGCTCAAAACATCCTTCCATCCAATATCAAATATATTCCTTTTTATGTTTCTCAATTCTTTTTTTCCTTTTCTTGAATTTTTAAACACAAGCTAATTTAGAAGAGTTTTAGAGTTAAAGACAAAATTGTAAATATAGCACAAATAGTTACCACATGCTTGGTACCCAGTTTTCTCTATTACTGATATTTTACATTAACATAGTACATTTGTTACTGTTAATGAACCAATACTGATAAAATAAAGTCCATACTTCACTTATATAGCTACTCTTTACTTACATGTTATTTTTCTCTTCTAGAATCCCAACTGGGATACAACATTACATTTAGTTGTTCTATCTCCTTAGGCTCCTTTTGGCTATAATGTTTCTGACTTCTCTTGTTTTTGCTGGCCTTGACAATTTTGAGAGTACTTGTCAGTTACTTTGTAGAATGTCCATCAAGTGGCATTTCCCTGATGTTTTCCTCTGCATTAGACTGGTGTTATGGATTTGAGGAGGAAGCAAACATAGATAACCCACTTCATCACGTCATATCAGGGATGCATACTACCAACATGACATCAGCGCTGATATTATTCTTGATCGCCCGCCTGAAGTAGATTTTCCCACTGTAAATTTCTTCATTGTACCCTCTCCACCCAGTCACTATATGCAACCCACACTAAAGGCATGGGGTCCAACACTTCAATAGAGGGAGTTTTACTCCTCCTTTTTGAGAGATGACTGTCTACATAAATTATTTGGAATCTTTTGCATGAGAGACTTTTGCTCTCCCATCTTTATTTCTTTATTTATCTATTTAACCATTTATATCAGTATGAACTTGTGAATATTTATTTTAAAGTTTGAGTTAGAATTCAAAATACTGCTTTTTGTACTTTGCTGCCCAAAATGTTCCAGCTTTGGTCACTGCGAGCCCTTTCTACAGGCTTCTATCTACATTTGACATATCCTCTTCACTTTTTTGTTGTTGTTGTTTGATTACTTTTTTTTTTTTTTTTTTTTTTTTCCCAGAACTGTCTGCTATTACAATATGCTCCAGGGTCGTCTTGTGTATTTTCTGCCCCAGTCTCAGGATCAGTTGTATCTCCAACACATTCTGGTTCTTTTTGTTGGAGAATGATATTAGGAAACAAGATTTGGGCATCAGCTGTACTTGTTGCTACTGGGATAGCATTGCTTCTAGGCCTCCTCAGTTAGCATGAAAAAAGAAAAAGATATAGATATATGTATATATATACACACAAACACACACGTGTCTGGAAATTTGTTTGTCTATAACCAAGAATATCTACATAAAGTAAGCATGAGTTCATGCTGATGACTCCAACTGGAATACAATACTACTGGGAAATTCTAGCCTCCTCTCCTCTCTTTGGTTATCTTTATGATTCCAATAGTGAGAAGCTTGGCACACTTCATTTACCATCCATCAACTTATTATATAATTCTGATGTATATGCATTTAGTACTATCAGATTTCAGGGTTCTGATGCTTGCTTTGTATTCTCACGAAGCTAATACAGATACTGCAACTTTCTTTTGATTATTGTTAACATGTTATACCTTTTTCTATTTGTTTGTTTTTAGAAAAAGAAAACTGCACCTTCATATTTAATGATTGTATAACACTTACAGCAGTCTTGTTTGTGTATTCCTTCTGCAGATTTATGTCTTTTAATCAATGTATTTAGATCATTCACATTTAAAAAGATTAATGATGTTTTTGGATGAATATCTACATTGCTGTAACCGTTTGCTACTTGTTAGATTTTTTTTTGCCTCCCCCACCACCATTTCTGTCTTTTCTCATTTTCACAGAGCATTTTACAAGCATCCATTTATGTATTTTCTTAGCCTAAGAATTACGTATCTTTTAATTTTTTAGAGATTCCCACAGATTACAATATAAAGTTTTAAATAATTAAATCTAAGTTTAAACAATACTATACTGCTTCCATGTAGTACGGGTTTCTAATAACAGAATAGTCCCAATTCTTCTCCTACATTCAACATGTCATGGATACCATTCATTTTACTTTTCCATATAATACAATTACCCATTACATTATTACTATAATTTCTTTTAACTAACGAGTATCTTATAGATTATTTAAATTTAAAAAAAAATGTATTTTCACTAATATCTTATCCAGCATTTTTCTTTCCGTAGTGCAGATCTAAGTTTCTGACCTTAATCATTGTCAATCTCAAGATGATTTCCTTTTAAAATTTCCTGCTGAGCAGGTCCGTGGGCCTTAAATTCCCTCAGTTTTTGTTTGTTTAAAAGTATCTTTATTTCAAGTATACTTCAGAAGAATTATTTTACTGGCTTGAAATTCCAAATTACTGTGTTTTCTTATTTCAACGCTTTAATTATTTAACTCTATTTTCTTCTCTCTTGGGCAGTTTCTGAAGACACAACTGTACTTTTATCTGTGGTTTTCTAAATGTTAAGTTCCCTCTCCTCAGCTTCTTTTAAGATTTTCTTCTTTTTTTCTGTAAATACATTTTTTTTTTTTTTTGCAGTTTGAATAGTATATGACTAGGTGAAACTTTTTGGTTTTTAATCCTTCTTAATGTTCTCTTGGTGTTTTCTACCTAGATCTTGTTTGGCAACTGTCATTAATTTTGTAAACTTCTTAGATTATTACTTTTTTTTTTTTTTTTTTTTTTGAGATGAAGTCTCACTCTGTCACCCAGGCTGGAGTGCAATGGCACGATCTCGGCTTAATGTGACATCCATTTCACAGGTTCTAGCAATTCTCCTGTCTCAGCCTACTGAATAGCTGGGACTATAGTCACATGCCACCACATCCAGCTAATTTTTGTATTTTTAGTAGAGTCAGAGTTTCATCATATTGGTCAGACTGATCTCAAACAGATTATTACTTTAAATATTTCTTCTGTTACTTTTCTGTCTTTTCTTTCTGGTAGGCCAATATGCAGAAGAAAACCTTTTAAAATTGTCTCTCAGATCTTCAGTGTTCATTTTCTTTTAATTTTAGTTATTTGTTTATTTACTTATTTATTTTTGTCATTGCATTTTAGTTTGAGAAGTTTATATTGACCTACATTCAAGCTCACGGAGGCATTCCTTTTGTGGCCACTCTCTGACTACTGATGAGCCCATCAAAGCTATTCTTCAATTTTGTGAGTGTTTTTTATTTCAAATATTTCTTTTTGATTGTTTCGTAGAGTTGGCTTCTCTCTATTTACATTACCCATCTGTTCTTGCATGGTGTCCACTGCTTTGTTAGAGGTTTTAAGACATTAATCATAGATATTTTAAATTTCCTATCTAGTAATTCCAAAATCTGTGCATATCTGAGTCTGCTTCTGGTGCATGTTTTATCTCGTTAGACAGTTTGTGCTTGTCTATTAACATGCTTTCTAATTTTTGTTGAAAGCCATAATGTTTCAGGCAATAGGAAGTGAAGTATACAGGTCTTTAGCACTTTAGGATTGGCCGGGTGCTGTGGTCACTTCTGTAATCCCAGCATTTTGGGAGGTCGAGGCAGGCGGATCACCTGAGGTCAGGAGTTCAAGCCCAGTCTGGACACCATGGCAAAACATCATCTCTACTAAATATTAAAAAAAAAAATAGCTGGGCATGGCGGTGGGCACCTGTTATCCCTGGTTACATTATAATCCCAGCTACTTGGGAGGCCTAGGCAGGAGAATCACTTGAACCCGAGAGGCAGGGGTTGCAGTGGTGAGCCAAGATCATTCCACTACACTCCAGCCTGGGAGACAGAGTGAGATTCTGTCTCAAAAAAAAAGAAAAAAAAAAAAAAAGAATTTTAGGCTTTATAATAATAAAGCCTCCTCTGGCTAGGAGTTAGCTGTGTTTAATGTTTGCAGTCATTTCAGGAGTCAAATGCTTTACATTTCTCTAGCATTATTTTCGTTTCATCTGTGAAATTTGGGTTTCTTTAAGCTCTACCCTTAGAAAGAGTCTGCGTCTCTCAGCTCTTTTAGCTGTAAATCCTGTTATTATACTGGATCTCTGTTGACGTGGTGGTAAACTTGGTGGTAGGAGAAAAATGCTATAATCTTGTGATTAAATCTCAGTCTTTTAGTGGCCCTGCGACCTTCACAAATAATTCTCATTTTATTTTATTTTTGTTGAGATAGGAGATCTAGAGATGACTGGAGTAAATAAATGTACCTTTTCCTGGTAGGATAAGGCTCTAGCTATATCTTCTCTCCTAGATCATAGACCCTTGTTACTGACAACACTGTGGGGGCATTTCACAATAATTGTTTTCTTCCTCTTCCCCACCAGAGGAACAGGGTATGTCTCTCCGCTCTTCCTAGTCAGAATGTTTACCCCTTCCCAGGGGTTCCTGAAGTTAAAACTGGTGAAACTTTGGCAGCCTCTAAGTTGAGGATCCCAGAGTTTTGTGCTCACATTTAGCCCATATTCAATCTTCAACAATTTGCTAAAATTTACTATTTCATTGTTTCTACAAGTTTAGAACTCCACCAGCTTCTGTTTGAGTTCAACAGATATTGGATATGGCCTTCTGGAATCATCTATCTCTCCAGATTTCAGGATGGCAGTTGCCCCATGATCTCAGTTCTCCAAGGAGTCTCAGAAGTCACATATTTTCCTTAAGTTTTGTCTTTTCTTGGAAGGACAAGAGTGATGACTTGTAATTTTTCTTTTACATGTTGAAACTGAAGTCATGAAACTATAGTAACCTTTTGACATTATTATCTCATCATTCTCCTTGGTGTTAATAATACTGAATAAGTATATAGCAATAATTATTGGTTCTGAAAAAAATCAACTGTTTTCTTTGTGACTGAGATTAACATAGTAATAAAGATGGGGATAGAAGATATCCCTTCCAAGAGGCACACAGTTACATCTGAAGACATAAACTGATGCTCAGACAGTCACCATTCCAGGAGAGGTGTCATAAACTACAACATACGGCATAATTAATTATAGAAAATTGATGAATCGATTTAAAAGAATAGAAGGTGGTGCTGCTAAGATATGCATGCACACTTAAATGACAGTTACAAAAGTGTGCATATGCTTCTAGTTGAATTAAGCATCTGATTAGGTGATTATTATGTTGATTTGATTTGCTCAATTTGTGTCTTAAAAGACAAGATGCTAATTAAGACATTAAAAAATTTACTTTCGCAGTGCTATAGGAAAACCCCAAGTTAGAAGAGTCAAAACTTTGCTGTTATATTAGCAGTAGTGTATTAACAGTCTGAAGAAATGAAAGAGAAAAATAAATCATATTTTAAAAACGATATTTGAAATAGAACCGAAGACATTCGATTTTTATAAAAGAACAAAACAGCTTGCCCAAGTTCTGTTTTTACTGAACACAAGTATTTTTGAAAGTCTATCTTCATGTTTGCTTTTCAGTTTAAAGAGCCTGCTTTTATTACAATTTACTAAATTATCATTAAAATTAACCAATTAACCTTTCAATCAACAGCAGATGCTCCCTATCTCTATCCATGATTCATCCACACAGTGAACAATTTAACAAATATTCTATTTCCAATATCTTTAGCATGGAAAAAGAATAAAACATGGTCTGTTGTACCGTGATAGATAAATAAATATGAATTTTGTAAATTAGAACAGGCTTAGGCAACAAATAAAAAAGAGGAGGCATTCAGCATTATATTTGTCAAAACTCCAGCAAATTTGCTCAATCCACTGTTTTAAATAAATAAGAAAAGGAAGAAAACCAGGAATGAGTTGATTGGGAATTGTGGAAACAAACAGGTGAAATTGCAAGATAGACTTCTCTGTAACACAACTCAGCAACTAAACGATGTTATCCCAGTGGACTTAAGTGGTGGGTCTCTGAACTGAAGCAAACTTTTCTGCAACAAATTGTACTCTGAGGCTGGAGGAGGATTCTATTTGTTTCCAAGACAAACTAGACTGTCAGAAAGTTTTTGGAAGTAATTGGTCAGGATTTGGCCTCAATATAAGAAGAACTCAGATGAGTAAACTGGGGTCTGAGAAGAGGGCTGTAGTTGGTTCTAATACTATCTTATTATTGTGCTAAAGTAAAAAACACATCAAAATAAAAATGTTGAGCCTGCTTCTCACAGAGTCCTGAATGAGCAACACTTCAGGACTTTGTAGACTTAAAACAGTGTCATATAATCATTTGGCTATTTTTTTCAAATGTACATGAAATATCAGTACATTTAAATTGTTCGGTGGTTTATCTCTTGGGTATACCAGGTGCTTTCATACTTCTGCTTGGATATATGGGAAGATTCAGCAGGAGCAGGACTACATTATTGCATTCCCACGCTGCTAATAATTTATAATGGTAATTTATAAAGGAAAGACGCCAAGAAACCTACAATCATGGCAGAACAAGAAGCAAACATGTCCTTTTTCACATAATGTCAGGAAGAAGTGCCAAGCAAAAGGAGAAAAAGCCTTTTATAAAACCATCATATCTCGACCTGGGCACGGGGGCTCACGCCTATAATCCCAGCAGTTTGGGAGGTCGAGATGGGTGGATCATTTGATGATTTGAGGTCAAGATTTCAAGACCAGCCTGGCTAACATGGTGAAACCCTGTCTCTACTAAAAATACAAAAATTAGCTGAGTGGTAGTGGCACACGCCTGTAATCGCAGGTATCCGGGAGGCTGAGGCAAGAGAATCGTTTGAGCCTGGGAGGCGGAGGTTTCAGTGAGCCAAGATTGCACCCCAGCCTGGGCGACAGAGTTAGACTTGGTCTCAAAACAACAACAACAACAAAAAACAAAAAGTCAGATCTCATGGGAACTCATTTACTATCACCAGAACAACATGAGGGTAATTGTCCCCCATGATTAAACATTACCTTCCACCCTCCACCCTGTTCCATCCATCACGTGTGGGGATTACGGGAGCTAATATTCAAGGTAAGATTTGGGTTGGGACACAGAGTCAAACCATATCAATGACCAATGACTCATATAATACATTTAAGTACATCAATGTGATGTATGATATCATATATACATACATGGATGAGTATAAGCATTTTTTAAATGGAGATGCAATCTACGGTTTGTTAAAGCCTTCAAATCTTATATGAAAAAATACATTTTAATTTCAATAATAAGATTAGCAAGTCAACTTTTGTTAATACATGTTCCAGTGGCAATGAAGTTCATGCACCGTGTGGAAAGCATATTAGTGCCTGACACTGATTATTAAAGTTCGATGCTATATCTGATTCCATTTAATTATTCAGAAGCTCTGTAGCATGTAATAAGATATCCTCAAGTATAATTAGAAGCACAGCAATATCTTTTTAAAAAAAACTATTTGTAGAATCTTAACAGCAATTACTATAACATATAGGTTTTTCTAAACTTCAAGGCAGGTTTTTCTAACCAATTGCTGATTTCCTTTTTTGGATAGATGGGGTTTCTGCTTTTGTAAAATCAATATATAAAGGCATCACCCCCCTCCACCAAAAAACATTTGCCTGCTATATAATTAATTATAATTATAAGCTTTATAATGATCTTTAGTCTAAACACAACTCACCTCTCACATGAACATTAAACACATTTCTTCAACAAACCTGTACTTAATAATGTAGCACAGTACCCTTAGCTTCTTTTAATAACATTCTATTTATAACACTTCACACAATGTGCCCTTCCTGTAAGTGAAGCATGAACACTATGTTAATTAAGTCATACTGCATAAAATAAACAACAAAATTATGTTTTTAATATTCTGATATAAACAAACTTGCATTTTTATAGGTTGGAAGAAAGTCATAAATACAAGGTTTATGATACTGATTCATTGTTTTTCAATTCAGGTACAAGTTTACTCTTAACAATAAGGTAACTTTTCAATTATTCAACACATTCACATCTTATACATGTTACGATGTTAGAGGTTTGACCAAGATCTTACCTAATGTTCTTAATTCCAAATAATGACTTGAACTACCGACTCTTTGACAAGTCTAAACTAAACTACCACTTTAGATGTTAATTGATTTCCTTATCTTATCTCTCCCAAAGGAATGCATAAGAGCAACAAACTCTGGTATTTTAAAACCTATTTTTGTGGTAATCCCCATAACATAAACCTGCTTTGTGAAAAGACAAACCAGATATTGCTAACATTAATCCCTTACTTTAGAGGAAAAAAGCTAACAGATAATATTTAAAATATAAGAGTAGAAAGCAATGAATTTGTTTGTGATTTCAATACTGAAGTCTTTGTTATTCATTTTTAAACTATATAGCTTTCTTGTAGGGAGAGCAGGTCCATTTTATGAAGGTAAACCTGGCACTCTATCTAGATACTCCAACCGTGAAAGCCAAATTTCAATCTCCAACTTCTCAGTGCAAATCCACCCTTCATTTGCTCTCCAATGTTGCCCTTCATAATGGTGACGAAACTTCCTTCTTAGAAACACTTTTGAGCATTAAAATTTACTTTGTAAAGGAGGACAGGAGACTCAGAATTTGTTAACTATGCTTCACGATTGTACATAACCGGAAAATTACTGTATGGATGTCCAAAAGTTTGATTTTTGGATTTGAGAAATCTAAACTGGTAAAACCTATTTTAGCATAGTTGGGCTTGTTTGGAAAAGTTGGTGGGCTGGTTTGCAAATGTTGTTGGAAAAATAAGTTATGTTAAATCATTAGAGTTCAGATATGAAGGAAAAGATACATATTGACTTTCTAAGTGTAAGTAGCAGTATAAACTGTGCAAACCTACCCAGACAGTTAGGGGCTGTGCTTTTTAAAATCCTACTTCTTTAATTATTGGAGACAAGGGGACTTAATACCAGGAAATTTCTGTAAAATTTATGGCAATTCTAGGAGCATCGTAACATATATTCTCATTCTATTCAGTATTAAAATACACAACTACTATTACAGACATTTAATTAAATTTGGTTGATGTTGGAAAAGTGGTGTCAAATGTTACATTAAGTTATTTCCCAAATTGCAGCATTGTTTTCTTGAATTTAAGAGATACTATTATGGAATCACAGCTGCATTACCACCTGTGTGACTTTTGATTGAAATTAGGAAAGTGCTGAAGGTTTGTTTCAGTTATTAAACAATTTTTTTCATAAATCACTGACACAGCTGTGATGAGGTATACATACAGTAGCAAGAATTTTAAAAATGATGTTTTTCTTATTTTCCTTCTCAATTCTCATACGTTACACATGAGAAACATTAATAGGGTTATTTGGGAATGTTGTGGAGTTGTCAGTATTTCACTTCTTAAGAACACGAAATGTGTATTTTTTAAAAGGTGAACACTCAAGTCTGTTTATAGTGGGAAAAAGTGCAGTTTTGTGATTAATGGAGCATTTAGATTGTGAATACTACACAACAATAAGAATGTTTCACTTCTTTTTTTTTGTTTTATTTTTTCGAGACGGAGTCTCGCTCTGTCGCCCAGGCTGGAGTGCAGTGGCGCGATCTCGGCTCACTGCAAGCTCCGCCTCCTGGGTTCCCGCCATTCTCCCGCCTCAACCTCCCGGGTAGCTGGGACTACAGGTGCCCGCCACCACACCTGGCTGATATTTTGTAGTTTTTAGTAGAGACAGGGTTTCACCGTGTTAGCCAGGATGGTCTTGATCTCCTGACCTCATGATCGGCCTGCTGGGCCTCCCAAAGTGCTGGGATTACAGGCGTAAGCCGCTGTGCCCAGCTGTTTCACTTCTTTTAACTTCTTTTAATACCCATTTTTCTCCACAAAAGTAATTCTAACCCTAAAATAATGTTTCTATAAATCTGTCACTGAATCAGCATGCTTTATTGGAGATGAAATAGAACAGGTTGATGCTCCAGTAATACAATCTAATAAGTCTTTAATTACTTTGAATTTCTTACCACTGTAGTCAAATCACGCCAGCAATTTAAATATTTTCATTGCTCAATATAAAATGCTGTCCAGGCAAATTAAAGAATAACATTAATTATATTCTTATATTTAAGTATTTTTCATATCTAAAGGTACTGAAATTAGCATGCCCTCTAGTTGAAACTTTAGTACTATTACAAGATAGACTGACAAGTCCAGTGTTATCTCTCTCCTATTGCACAACCCCCTGAAACAAGCATACCAAATTATATGAGGTTAAAAAATATCTTCTTGTTCAAAAATTTAACATTTTTTCACTTGAAACAGTGTAAACCTTCAAATTATAGCCATTGATAATTTATTAATGTCATAAACTTACAAGCCTGCACAACACACCCATGTAGGCATGTGTGAGCACACAAATGTGTACATTAATCTCTTTGAATATGTCAAGATTAAAGAAGTTGCAACAAAAGAATAAGGAAGTGGTTAAACATTTCTGGTGTTGGTATGTTTGTTTATTTAGTTTTCCTTAGTCCTTTTTATGTTGCTACTAAATCAATGTATCAGCCAGATTATAGCCTCAACTCTAATGATTTTGGGTGTAATGGAAGGTTTTACTATTTCAATCTGGATTAATTTAACAGCAGTACTCATGAGGCTATACCACTTATTTGAACCTATTGATAAAGTCTCATTATAATTGCCCCATATCTATTTCTTGCAAGAGTTCCACAGTCTGCACTGTTAGTGTGGGAAATTATTTAGTCCTCTGAAAGTAGAATGGCACTGAGTTCTGTTTTGATAGTTGCCTTTTTCTTAATGTGTAAAATTCTCTATAAGGGCAGATCTATTTGTGTTGCTCCTGAAAACATTATACAACAGATTGTGGTGTCCATTAGGTGAGATGCAAAATGTCTTCATTTGACGTTTAATACAAAGTGAAATTCTTTAAAAATTGAATCATTTCAATAACCAAGTAATATGGAACAAATGGCATGAAATCTCTTCATTTAATCATCAAGAAGCTGACAATAGTCCATATGAAAAGTTGCTTCTATGACAAGCAAAGGGTTTGATGGGAGTTTGGAAGAAGCATTCAACATTTTGTCCTCAAATAAATGTCAACAATTTAGTATTAATGTGTCCCTTAATTATCAAGTTTTCTTTTTTTTATTGGATTGACTGGCATTCCCGTTGGTATTACTAGTACAGTTGTGGTAGGGCAACTATTAGCTAAACATGGGTTATTGTTTATTGAGTTGAATTTCTATTTATTATGTAGTAGGAAAGATAAACTCTCACAGTTGATTAATATATGTAAGGGATTTAGCAATATATATTCATTGAACATTTTTTATTTACAATTTGACACATAATTTTCTTGAGTTCTTATTCTGGCTATAGTACTATTACTGAATATTCTTCAGGCTAAATAGAACAATTCCCATCCCTTGCCTGCATGTACTAACTATTCTTTCATGAAATTCTAGTGCCTATATAGAGTTCTACCGTTTACATCAAGTAACTCATCTATTTTGCTTGGCTCGACTTTGCTTCAAACCAGCAGATTTCTCATTGGTAGAATTCAATGTTAAATAGTTTGAACATAACCTTGAAGTGAATTCTTTTCTTTCCTTGTACTCAATTACCCTCTTTGAGCTTTTCATAAAGGACTGTGCAAAGTTGCACTGTCAGTGCAGCCAAGACCAAAGTGATAGAAGTAGAAAATGCTCTGGGGAATACTGCAAATGCAATTTCTGCTTCTTGCTTGGAAGTTTGAAGCCAGCAACAGTATAATAGAAACCCTTTGCTTTCTGGATGATCCATTTACAGAGTGATAAGCACTGCTGTGGAGTTAATATCATTTCCAGAAGCAGACCTTTTCATACAGTTAACTATGTGTAAAATTGTCTTCCTTTTCTTTCTTATTTGATGTATATCCCAAATTTATAACCGGTCTGTCATGTACTACCACTAAACATTCTGATCTTCCTCTTAGTATTTGATTTATGATCACTTGAAAAAGAGATATGTCTAGAATGCTTTATTACATATATCTTCTTGGTACATTTTTGCTTAATTTTTTCATTCTAATGAGATTATTTTCAAATTCATTTTTCTTAATATTTTTATAATTCTAAAGTATGAAGTAATTTATCTGCTTTTTTTTCTATGAATATACTGTCTTAGTGTTTGTATATTTTTCTCCATAGAGCATCATTTTCCTTACCCATAGAGAGTAATATACTGTTAATAACTCTGTGTTGAAATGAACAATACTTTATATCTAAAGTCAGAGTGATCCTGCCCGTGTTTCTCTTTTGTTACATTGTGTCAACTCAGTCTGTTATCAGTAAATCAACTTTGGAAATCTTAGCATACTACATAGTTAATTATTAACCTCATTACTTGCAAAGTTGAAGGTTACTATCAAAATTATTACTTTTGAGTAAGCCATTTATGCCTAGGCTAGCCAAATATAAAAGCTATATCATTGACCCAGTGTGGTGGTTCATGTTGGTAATCCCAGCACTTTGGGAGGCCGAGGTGGGTGGGTCACAAGATTAGGAGATCAAGACCATCCTGGCCAACATGGTGAAACCCCTTCTCTACTAAAAATACAAAAAAAAAAATTAGCCAGGCGTGGTGGTGCACACCTGTAATCCCAGTTACTCAGGAGGGTAAGGCAGGAGACTCACTTGAACCCAGGAGGTGGAGGCTGCAGTGAGCTGAGATCGTGCCACTGCACTCCAGCCTGGGTGACAGAGTGAGACTCTGTCTTACAAAAAACAAAACAAAATAAAACCATATCATTTATTAAATTACAAATTGGGATGCTCTTCACATTGTTAACATTGATGATTGAATTTGTTTTTATACTGGTATCAATTTAATTCAGTAACTGTTAGATTTTTACAAATATGTGACACACATGTACCCTGGAACTATGTACATCTATTATGCATCAATCGACGAATAAATAATCAAATGTGTGAGATACACTATTTTTGTTTATCTTATGTAACTATGCTATAAAAACAGAGCCTATCGCAATGGAAATGTGCAGCTACTTAGTAGTTGTTGAGATCTCTCACAAATTCTATATCCTCATGGAAAATCCTTGTTTAAAGAGAGAAACTTATATTTGAATTCTTAGTCTGCTACACACCTGAGGATTAATGATTCGCTGAAACTTACTTGACTTCAATATTTCCACATATAAAATGTTGGTCAAAATACTACAATGATTAATTTTGCCTGTATTGGCAAAAATAAAATAAAAAAAAAAGAAAATAATCACTCAAGCGCCTTAAACCTAATGGGAAATTATTGTCTTGTTGTTATAGGAGTACTTGTTCTAAGTGTGGCTTCAGAGTGATTGAATGCTGTGAGCTGTCTGCTTCATCAGGGACTCACTTTGCTTTCACTTTTTCTTTTGCATCACCATTTTAACATTCCATCTGTTTTTTTGTTTGTTTGTTTGTTTGTTTGTTTTGTTTTGAGATGGAGTTTCACTCTTGTCACCCAGGCTGGAGTGCAATGGCGCCATCTTGGCTCACTGCAACCTCTGCCTCCTGGGTTCAAGCAATTTTCCTGCCTCAGCCTCCTGAGTAGCTGGAATTACAAGTATGCTCCACCATGCCCGGCTAATTTTTATAGTTTTAGTAGAGACGAGGTTTCTCCCTGTTGACCTGGCTGGCCTCGAACTACTGACCTCAGGGGATCTGCCCGCCTCAGCCTCCCAAAGTGCTGAGATTACAGGCATGAGCCACCACACCCAGCCTCCATCTGGTTTTTAATTTAGTAACATTTACTGATTCAACATGATACAGCAATTTTGATATTTGATTTTTTGCTTCCTATTTTATAAAGTTGAAGAAACCCTTCCCAGAAGCCCTACAGAAAGTTCCTACTAATTACTCCCTAAACAGAATTGCATCACACATTTCACATCTAATCCAATCTCTCTGGCAGGTGTATTGAAACCACAGTGCTTAGCTGAGGTCAGTAAGGACTTGAGAGTGGTGGATGCCCAAACAAACTAGAGCCTCTGGCAGCAGAAACTAAGCAGGGATAGATGCCAGGCAGATAATTAGAAAGACACCCTACAAATATAGTAAGTTTGTTGTCCAAGGTAGAGTGAGTACATCCGTAAGTCACCCAGCAGGGTAGCTATCACATAGTGATGCTTAAAGAAAAAAGTAAACTTAAATTACTGCATTCTACCCCAATATATTGAACTTCTACAATGTTTCAGGTACCCTGAAAGCCACCAGCAACATAAATGTATTGAAGACATTTGCTGAAATCAAACACCTAATGATAGATGAGTCAAAAAACACAGTATACAAATAAAACATACAAACAAATGAACACACTGACTCACAAGTTAATGATACAGATGCTATGATAAAGGGAGATTCATACTGAAATGAACAAAAATAAGAGGGTATTAATCACAGATTTGGATGCAAGAGTGAGAAGCAAGCGGGAGTCAAATTTGAGTGAATACAGTGATGGTGTACTTTATTCTAAAAGTATGTGTTTGCCAGTCAGGGGAAGAAGAATACATTAGATTTTCTGAGGGAAAATCCTACACTATGAATTCTAGGGACAATCCTACTAATAGGAACATACAAGGAGAAAGGATGATTGTAGAGGCATGGGTCCCTGCCTCAGGTCATATTTGGTTAGCAGGGAAGGGCCTCAGAGTCTGGAGAAGAGGTTGTTTGTTTTAGGCTGGAGAATTTAAGCCGTATGACTGGTGAATTAATAACACTTCCCCACTGTTGTCTTGGGTTAGATGCAGTAGCATAATAAAATGGCAGTCCCTTGGCTTCCAGTCTATTTTGCCAACTGAATATTCATGGTTGGAAAACATCAGTGTCTCTTCTGCAGTGTTCAGGCACCAAGACCTAAGCGAACATATAGTATGGTAGACGAGGGACTTGACTTGCTACCTTCAACTCTCTAGTGAACTGGTTGCCTTACAACTTGATTGTTGCATTTTTTAATGGAGCAATTCGGGCAGCCAATCCATTCTTGGGCAAGATGACTTACCTCTCAAAGTGGTAGAACTGTGCTGTTCTAATTTACTCCGATTATTGCGTTGACTATGCTTTGTTACATTTCCTTTCCCATTCCTTGGAAAGGGTCTATAACTTTTGGGAAACTTAGTTTGAGAAAGTTAGTCTTCTCAAAATCAATGAGTTTAAAACTAAATTTGCTCAACCAATTGAATATCCAATCCTATTCTCTATCTCCAAATTTCAGAGAGGTGCCATACCTTAGGAAACAGTGATTGGGCATATGATAGTTATTTTCCTTTTATCTCAATTTCCTTGTAAAAATGTTTTCAACATTTGGCGCATTTGATACTCAAAACGTAAAAAAAAAAAAAAAAAGATTAGGAAAAGTGAAAAATTTTTACCTGACTAGTGGTAAATTCTTACCACTCTTGGCTGTTGTTGCTTACCTGATAATACTTTCCATGCAGTATGCTTGGTTTCTGGTTGCTCACATGTGTGCATTCTTAGAAAAACTCCATGTAAGGGATTTAGCCATTTCTTAGGTTCCTAAGTACCCTGACTTGACCTCTACCTCTTCTCAACTTCCACTTTTGTGTGTGTGTGTGTGATCTGGCTACTGCAGAGGGCCTTCTCTTAGTAGCATGCTCTCTTAATGTCTTGACTTAATGGCTAGCATGCAGTAACCAATGCGTTCTTCTCTTATGAAATAAAGGCATTTAGGCTGACAAGGGAGAGTCTTTTTTCTCCTGCTATACTTTTCCATTTGGCTTATCTCCCTGTTTAAATAATCACAAAAAAGTGGATCATTAATGCCACTATATAAATCAAAGAACCAGGTAGGACAATCGGACAATGAGACTCGGTTCTTTGGTTTATATATAGGATTTACATATATAGGGACTACTCTTCCCTCTGTATAGTCATCACCTGTCTTTATCAGGAATCCTACTATCGGTCATCCTGGGGTTTTAATAAAGATCCTACCAATATGTATGTGACAAGATCTTGGCAGGTCTCCTTACAATAACAAGTAAACATACCCACTGCCTAGTTATGCTTTGAGTTTTAGAGCATAAGCTAGAATGGACTATCGTTTCAAAGGTCTACCTTCCCTCAATAACGCGATTGCACAGTCACATCCTTTTCCATGCACCTTAATTGGGAAATAGTTCTCCACTCCTACAGTTAAAGTTTAGATACAGAATTTGCTTTGGGAATGAACATTCAAGAAGCAAGCCCAGGCTTGAAAAATTATTGTACTATTGCATCTATTCTTGAACATCTGAAATTTTTAAGAGAAAAACATAGTTGATGTAATCTGTTTTCCTCAAGAGGGTAAAAATTTCTCAGGGAGCCGTAACTTGATCAGCTGAACTCTGACTAGTTTCTGCTAAGACCCCACGCACATGTGGTAGGACTACAAAGCTCAGCAGGGCCACCAAACTAAACTCATTCTGTATTAACTAACACTCATTTGATCTGGAAATTAATGAGAATAAATGATTATTATTTTAAGCATGACTTTTAGAATAATTAAGCATGCAGGATTTTTGTGGCCATAGCCAACTAACACAAGGATTTAATCTCAAGTATCAGGTCACAGAAAAAGTCAAATTTAGCAAAATGATATACTAAAATAAAAAAAAATGAATATCTAATATATAACTTTTTTTCCTTTTGCACTCCAAAACTTATTTTAAAACTGGACAAACAATGATGAAATCAGGTTTTACGTTTTATTTTTTCATGAAACATGATTTGCTATCAAGTACATTTGCACTAGTACTGAGTTCGAATTTATTCAGCAATCCCATCAAGTATCTTTTCATACGGATACACAATTCGCTGCATAGTTTGTCATTCTCTACGCAAAAATCCTCTGTAGTTAGAAACTTCACTTTCATTTTGATTACTTATTACAATTATTCCAACATTTATTTTCAGTTTGTTTAAATGTACCTTAAGTGTTTCATTCTTTTTCAAATGTAACAAATTTGTACCGCATGTAATATGTAATATTGAAAAGATTTGTAATTTTGGTAACATTTCAGTAATAGTGAAAAAATTGGCAAACTTAAATTTAGAAAATTCGAAGCAACATTAGGACACATGGTATATGTTTAACATTAAGTTAAATGAGGGTATTAAAGATATAAAAATGGCCAGGCGCGGTGGCTCACGCCTGTAATCCCAGCACTTTGGGAGGCCGAGGTGGGCGGATCACAAGGTCAGGAGATCGAGACCACGGTGAAACCCCGTCTCTACTAAAAATAGAAAAAACTAGCCGGGCGTGGTGGCGGCGCCTGTAGTCCCAGCTACTCGGGAGGCTGAGGCAGGAGAATGGCGGGAACCCGGGAGGCGGAGCTTGCAGTGAGCTGAGATTGTGCCACTGCACCCCAGCCTGGGCGACAGAGCGAGACTCTGTCTCAAAAAAAAAAAAAAAAAAAAGATGTAAGTATGGCTTAAATAGGAAAATAGTATATTCAAAGCAAGAAAATATTTTTCTATTTTGTTGCAGCCATTTTGTAGTTTTTCTTGATAGCAAAGGTTTTCTGATTTCTGAGTTATTTTGTAGAAATTGGAATACATGTCACAGAGGAATTTTGGCCTCATAAAGTATATCAAACACTTTAGGGCTCCTGTTTCATTTTTGTACTTCCTAGTCCTTTTAAACACAACCAACATGCCTTAGGGTTTTTCTTAAAAATCATTTTGAAAGTGTGTTTCTGTTATGAGCCATCGGTATGAAATATGGTTTTCTGATAGCATGATGGCTAAAATAAGTTTTCTTCTTTTTTTCATAGATGGATGACAGGTTGTATATGTGAGGCCCCTTTATATGTCTTTATGTCAAGAATTCAAACATGCTGTTGAGAAATGGTGCTTTGAAATGCAAACATGCAATATAGGTTCAAAAGATCTTTTACCATGGAAGGTTATTTAAGTATATTTCAAAATTAAATAAAAGGTAATTTGTGGCTCAAAGGAAACAGAAGTCAAATCAACCATTAAATTTTTGTTTAACCGATTAATGTATTTACATGTTATAATGAAAACCCAACATTAAACTTAATACTTTTATTTTTCACTTTACATGTAACATACATGTCTCAAGCTCTTTTCTTTTAGGAAGCTCTGATGATTTCGGGTCATGTTCCAGTCTATGTAATGTAATGTGTTAACAAGTACCACACTTTTCTGTAGATCTTGAGGCAATGGCGTGAAATTGCATTTTCCTATCACTTACTATGTATAATTATTAGCCCTAAGTAGCCAGTTAATATTTACATAGGATCCAGTGGCTATTCTTTTTCTGTTTCTTGCACTGCATGTGGGAAGGCATTCTCCTTCGATGCTCATACTGAGACAGGTCTTCGCTAATTTAGACAGTTTATTTTGCCAAGGTTGAGGACACACTCCCATGATACAGTCTCAGGAAATCCTGAGGACATGTGTCCAGGGTTGTCGGGGCACAACTTGGTTTTACACATTTTAGGGGGATATGAGACACCAATCAATATATGTCAGGAGTATGTAGGAAGAATGAGACATGAATGAATATATGTAGGAAGTACACTGATTCGATCTGGAAAGGTGGGAAAACTCAAAGCAAGTCAAAACAAAGGCAGAAAGAAGCGATGAGGGGCTTCCAGGTCACAGATAAGTGAGAGACAAGTAGTTACTGTTTTTGCATTTCTGATTAGCCTTTCCAAAGGAGCCAATCATATATGTACTTATCTCAGTGAGCAGAGAGACAGCTTTAAATAGAACGAGAGGCAAGTTTGCCATAATCAGTTCCCAGCTTGAATTTTCCATTTAGCTTAGTGATTTTGGGGGCCCAAAATATCCTGGGGGCCTAAGATATTTACCTTCCTCTATATAGATAACATATAGATATATAATATGTATGTAAATGTAGATGTAACACACAGTAAACAGATAAGAACACTAAGAACAAGTCTGCAGACATAAATTCAGCCACTGAGATGATAATCAATTTATTAAAAAGTACAAGCTACCAAAACTCAACCAATATAAAGTAAATAATTTAAATTCCCTTGTAGCAATTAAATAAATTGAATTTGTGCTTCAAAATTTCTTCCAAAAATGTATCTCCAAATTGAATTTGTACTTCAAAATTTCTTCCCAAAATATATCTCCAGTTACTAATGGTTGTACCAGAGAATTCTTTTAAAGCTTAGAGAAAAATTACCACTGATTTTATCCATTCTTCTAGAAAATGATGAAGAAAGAACAATTTACAACTCATTTGATGAATCCAGTATTACCCACATATTAAAATCAAACTACCTGGGGAGATGCTGCAAAATCTTCAAAATACCCAACATAAACACCTTTCCAAGATGCCAGGGACCCACATTGGGAAGAAATATCTGCAGAAAGTAGACTGTACATTTAACTGGAGAGAAATATTGAAAATAAAGAAGAGAGAGAAGATGCAGATACAGTGGTTGTCTAGTTGTCTAGAGATTTTTATCTCCAGTTGACTATAAAGAGAGGTGTGATACATATATACATAGACCCAACTAGATGTTTTCTATAGGGAACTTACTATAAAGTAAAGGCTCGGGTAGAGTAAACATAAAAAGGTGGAGATGGATATACCACCATAACATTAACAAAAATAATCCCCTAGTTGCTTTCTTAAATTCAAACACAGTAGAGTTTACAATAAGAAAAATTATCAGTGAGAAAGAGGGGTGTTATGTCATGATAAATGGGTCAGTTTTTCAAGAATACTGTAAAAAATCCTGAAGGTATATGTCCCAACAACAGAGTATCAAATTACATGAGATAACATGGGAAAAAAATTACAAAGAGAAATTCACAAATTAATTATCATTATTTGAGACTTCAATATCTCTCTCAGTAACTGATCGATTAAGCAAGTAGAAAATAAGAATAGTAGTTGACCTCAACAGCATCATCAATTAACTTCATCCAATTGACATTGATAAGAGTATTTCATTCAACAACAATAACATACACATTTGTCTCAATTTCACATGGAACAAACAGCAAGATAGACCATATTGTGGACAATAAAACACCTTAACACAATCGAGGAATGAAAATTATGCAAAGTACGTTCTGAGACCAAAGTGGAATTAAACTAGTAATCAACTACAGAAAGATAGCTGGGAAAATCATCAAATATTTGGAGATTAAAGAACACACTCCTATACAATACACGGATCAAAAATGTCTCAAGAGAAATTTTAAAATATTTCAAACTATTAAAAATGATAAAAACTTATCAAAACTTTCAAGATTTAGCAAAAGTAGTGCTTAGAAAGAAATTTATAGCATTACATGCATATATTAAAAAAGATGAAGGATTGAAAATCAGTCATCTACACTTCCACTTTGGGAATGGAGAGAAAGGAGCAATTAAAACAAAGTGAAAGAAGTAATAAAACATTTTAGTTGGAAACTCGAAGCTTACATTTGGATGCATCTATCTGTTCTGTGAAATTCTTTATTAAATGAACAATATGGATCAAATTTAGTTATATGAGAGTTACCATGATGTAACCATTAAGGAATATGATATTTAGAAAAATATTGCACTAGAAATTGAGTTACCTATTCTGAACACTTAATATTGTGAATGCAAGAGGCTTTTTATTTTTTATTTTTTTGGTACAGAATCTCACTCTGTCGCCTAGGCTGGAGTGCAGTGGTGTGATCCCTGCTCACGGCAATCTCCGCCTCCCGGGTTCAAGCAATTCTTCTGCATTAGCCACCAGAGTAGCTGGGATTACAGGTGCCCGTCATCACGCCTGCCCTGCTAATTTTTGTATTTTTATTAGAGATGGGGTTTCACCATGTTGGCCAGGGTGGTCTCAAACTCCTGACCTCAAGTGATTCACCTGCCTCGGCCTCTCAAAGTGCTGGGATTACAGGCGTGATCCACCGTGCCCAGCCTCAAGAGGTTCTTAAACCCTAAATAATTTCAACTTATTTCTTGGTACTGATCTTGATTAATTTTTATTTTGTCCTATGATCCTTTATCAAATCACATGTATCAATATATGAATAAGGAAATAAATAAATGCACATGTATGTTTACATGTAACTTTGTTATTTTATTACTCTTTTTTTTTTTAACTTAAAGTCCTTTATATCCTCTGAAATTCTAAAGTTGAGAACTTTTGAAAAAAATCTTTAGAACTCCATGCCAGTATCATTGTGTGAGGCAAGTACATAGTACAATAGAGACTAAGGACAACCTATATCTTGAAATAACACCTTTGACTAAGTGTACAGAGATTTCAGAACCTTATGATAAAAGTCATTAGCATGATACAGATTCTTGATTACTTTTGTTTAAAAAAAAGGTTTGAGATTATCTTGCTTAGTGTTTTGGCCAACTCTTTTGATTAGTTTGGGGTTAATCAGTTCTATCTTCATTCTTTTAGTAAAGTGTGTTTTGAAGTTCCTTTTTTATAAAGGGCATTGGTATCAATGCCAGTTCATTTTCTCCTGGGAAGCTATTGCAATTTTGCTGTGCTAAATGTTTGCACTAAGCACTTAGTGAAGGCTGAGGTCACCTCTCTTGTTAAAGAAGAAAAATTGTAACCCTTTAACTCAAAGTTTGCCAAAGTGCGGTGTAAATTGTAATTAAATCCTGGTATTAAATTTTTTTACAACATAGCTATAAATTTTATCTTTACCGTTATCTATTTTTGCTGTGTGGTTAGGTAAATACTAATTTGAAACAGTATATTATGACCCAGAAACATTCATTTTATTCCATTATGGCAAATGCCTCACAAAACGTAGTGATACAGTAAATCAGTTTTCCTTCAGTTGTCCTAAAACAATGCCATGTTTCAAATAAGCACATCTTCTATAAAAATAATGATGAAGTAATTGCCAGTGTTTGGGTTTTCACTAACTGATAGTTTTTTAATATGTGGGGTAGCTAATACTATTGCTGATAGTTCTTAATAGCAGTGTTGCTATGACAAATGTTTGAAATACACATTTAGACTTCTTATGAAATCTGTTGTCTGCTTAGTGCTCTGCATGCATGAGTTGTAGTAACGTTTTACATTTGATCATATGACACTTGCTGATTTGATCTTAGAACTCTTGCCTCTTAGAAAATGCTTTAATTTCTAAAGTAAAGATAATTAACCAACATTAGTATATAGTAATGATTAAAGAAGGTACTCTGAAATAACTTTGCTATGGAGAAAATAATTGGTATGAAATTAGTTCTAGTTGGTTTTTCTTTAGTACCTACACACAATAAGAAATGTAAAGATTTAGATGGTTCTTTCTGTGCAAGGCAATCATTTTTATAAGGCGTATTCTCTAGAATTAGAAAATAAAAATGTGAATTCTTTCTGAGAGTTTAATTTTTAAGTTAATATATTTAGTTAGATTAAAAATATATTTGCTTTAAAATAAAACAATTTCCGGGCAACTGTGCTGGGTCCTCATCTGAAACAAATAACATATATAAAACAGAAATGTATGGTGGAGTAGGGGAACTATTCAACCAGAAAATCATGGAAAAGAACAAGCATTGTTAACATTCATTTAAGAGGACCTTTTAAAAAGGGTAATTCAATCTATTGACTTAAACAAATTGGCGTCACTAGCTGGCCATACCCTGTGAAGGATACGCATGCATTTATGTGACTTAGGCTCTGCCACTAAATATGAAAACAGGCTAACTCAATTTGCTTACACATAGACGCTCCAAGCAACTTATTGCTCCTTTTAGGAAGAAGTTGAGCTCGTCATATACATGTGAGATTAGGTGTGCCAGTGAACTTCACTTTTCATGGTAAAAATATATTTTTAAAAAGCATTCTGATATCATAGAGTTTTGATTTTGTCCCTTAAAAAAGACTGTGACACTTTGGTGCTGTTAAAATGTTAGGACTGGTGGCAAGAACACAGACTGTGGTAAATTTGTTAAAATAATGACAATGGCACCGCGAGGCTTCTTGAGAATCATGCCATAGATACGAGCAAAGGTAATCATTAGGTAACTAGGTACACATGGTTCGTGACAAAAATACACCTATAATTACTCTAACATGCACACAATTGTGAAAACAAAGAAAAATCTCCTTAAGTAGAAAAAAGGGCAGTATTAGCAAAGTGGTAAGCAAATATTGTTACCTCACTAGTCCTAATATGATTTGCAGATCTCTGCAATGTATTAGATCTTCGTGGCTTGGTTTCAGGTTAACAAGGCCTAAACTTCACATAAGCTTGTGCATTGAAAATCAGACACCTCCATAAAACTTGAGATCTTGAAATCTATCTTTTCAGTCAGGGGTCAGAATAGAAAATAAAGTGGCTCATCCAGCAAAGGGGGATGATAGAGACAATACTCTCAAAATGTCTCACAACAGCAATATTTAAAGGACATCCTTTAGTGGAAACGATTACTGAAAAGAGGACACAAAATTGAACAATAAACGCTACTGAGAAGAGAAATTGAAAACCACATGAAGAAATCCAGAGATTGACTATTTCAAATGTTAATACTGCATTACTATTTACTTAGAGACAATAAAAATAAAATAGAAATTAAAAAAAAATTAAAAACTCATTCGAAGGTGTGAGTATGGTGCCTGATATTAACCTTTGTAAAGTTTTTTATTTATCTATTTTTTTTCTTTTTGAGATGGAGTCTCACTCTGTCACCCAGGCTGGAGTGCAGTATTGAGATCTCGGCTCACTGCAACCTTCACCTCCAGAGTTCAAGCAATTCTCCTGCCTCAGTCTCCCAAGTAGCTGGGATTACAGGTGCCTGCCACCACGGCTAATGTTTTTGTATTTTTAGTATAGGCAGGGTTTCACCACGTTAGCCAGGATGGTCTTGAACTCCTGATCTCGTGATCTACCTGCCTCGGCCTCCCAAAGTGTTGGGATTACAGGTGTGAGCCACCTTGCCCAACCTTTAAGGGTTTTTGTTTGTTTGTTTTTTCTTCCTTTTATCATATGAGAAATTGACAAAGATATGTTTTAATTTTAGATTTTGTAAGATTAGGCATCTTTGGTATTTTGGGTTTGGTATTTTGGGTTACCACTAAATAATGAGAAATGGAGTATATTCTTTCCAAACCAAGGAACAAGAAAAAATCATTTTGAAAACAAACCAACCCATATAAGGCAAAACAGAATAAAAACCTTCAATCAAAAAGAAGGAAGGAGAGGAGGAAATAAGAAAGGAACATAAGCCATTTTCTTAGGTTCAGTTCCACAGAAGCAAATCCTATGATGAATATTCCTGTGTAAGTGATATTCTAAATATCAAAGGAGCCCTGTACGTAAGTGGGAGAAGCAAGACAGAAAAAAGAAGGAAACCAAGCAAAGATCTGATTTCAAGCAAAGTCTTACTAAGGGTATCTTCAATGTAATCTTTCATGAGAGCTCTGGGATTATAAGTTACATTTCAGAAATTCCCAGGTGCTCCGAGCTCTGCAATCACAAGCAGAGTGTGCTCCAATGGCCTGAGCATAGTCTTCCAAACATAGTCCTTCAAACGAGCTGCAGATGCAGACTATTGCTAAATCCAAGGGGAAACACAAGTGCTAAAAAGGATCTAAGGGAATCTACACAAGGCTCAAACATCATATGCAGAGACATACAAGGAAAGTGCAACATAAGATGGTTTAAATATTTCAAGTATAGCGATAATCATAAATATAAAAATGGACTTAATTATCCAGTGAAAAGCAGAAATTGCAAAATTGGATTTAAATAAAAACCTAAGTTGCTTTAATATAAATATATATTCTATTTATAAGAGATTCATATAAAATATAAGGATACAGAAAGATTGAAAGTAAAAATTTAGAAAAATTAAAATGAGGAAAATACTAAGATGTGAATATAGCTGTTAATATCAGGTGAAATTTACTGGAACCAGGAGTATTACTGAGGATAAATAGGGTCCTCAGATAATAATTCAGTTAATTTGTTTTTGTAGGAAGAGTATTGTTTTCTTAGTTGAGAAATAACCCTGACTCTTTCCCCACTGATCTGTGATGCCAACTTTGCTGTAACTCCTGTCTTTGCATGTGTGTTTCTATTTCTAAACTTTATTCTGTTATAAAAGATATATATAACAAAAATCATTTATTCTTGTTAAAAATGTGCTCAACAATATTTGCAACAAGTGACAGGACTGTGTAAAAAATTTACAAACTCACTTCAACAGATTTCTTTTATATAAATTTTTAATAATGTAAAATATGCATATTTTAAAAGCATACAAATTTCAAGTTTACAATGGAATGAATTGGCACTCAATGAACACTGCCATGTAGAACGAGGAGATGATTCCATGCAAATCTCTAGGTAAAAATATAGAACATTAAAAATATCCAAGAGGCACTCTCCCTTTATCTCCCAGAAATATCCCCCCCACACACAATCATTTAACTGTTATACTGACATAGCACCATTGGTTCATATCACTTATCTTCTATTTTTTGAATAAAAACATATGCTGCACACCATTATTTTGTTTGGCTTATTTTTTTCAGTAATCCGTGGGATTAATCCATTTTGTAGAGTGTAGAAGTTTTATTGTTCTCAGCATTGTATAGTATTCTATTATATAAATAGAACATTTATCCATTCTCCTATTAATGAATATATGGATATTTCCAGTGTTTTTCTATTACTTTATTATAAATAAAGTTATTATAATCACTTCTGTACATAACTGTAAAGCTGATATACAGGCATGCATCGCTAGTTTTTAGGATGTGTGTAGGTTTACCTTTAGTGGATATCAGTAAGCAGTTTTGGAAATTAAACTTTCCACCAGCATTGTATGAGAATTCCATTTGCTTCATACCCTTACCAACACTTAGCATTGTAAGCCATTTTATATTTAATCAGTCTAGTTATGTAGTTATGTCACACTGAGGTTTTCTTTTGCATTCCCCTACCTGTTAAAGAGGTAAGCACTTCTCATGTGTTTATTGTTAATTTAGATATCTGTTTTTTGGGAGAGGAAATGCCATTCAAAGGTTTTGCCCATTTTCTAATTCTCTATTTTCCTTGTTGAATTTTAGAGTTGTTAAACATTATGGATACTGGAGATTGACTGTATACGTTAAAGCTAACTTTTACTGCTTTGCTCATAGTATTTTTCATCCCCTTAAAAAGTGTTCGATATACATACACTATTAATTTTAATAATTCAATTTATTAATTTGTTTTGCTCATAATTTTTTACTTCTCATAGTTTAAGAACATAGCCTAAGCTTTCTGCTAGAAAATGTACCATTTTAAAGTAAATATTTTGATAAATAATTAAATTATTCAATTAATTAATTTTTTAAGACAAAGGGTCTTGCCGTGTCACACAGGCTGGAGTGCAGTGGTGTGATCCTAGCTCACTGCAGCCTCAAACTCCTGTCTTAAGTGATCCTCCCACCCCAGCCCCCTAAAAGGCCTGGATTATAGATACATGCCACCATGTCCAACCAATTTTTTTCCATATTATTTTAGAAACAGGATCTTGCTATGTTGCCCATGCTGGTCTCAAACTCATAGCCTCAAGAGATCCTCCTGCTTCAGCCTCTCAAAGTGTTGGGATTACAGGTGTGAGTCACTGTGCCTGGCCACAATAAGTATTTTATACTCATTCCACTTGGAACTCATTTCCTTTTGTAGGAAGAGTGAATATTGTCTTCTTAGTTGAGAAATTCACCTGACTCTTTCCCCACTGATCTATAAAGCCAACTTTGTTATAACTCCTGTCCACGCATGTGTGTTTCTATTTCTAAACTTTATTCTGTTTCATTTAGTTATTAGTTTACCCTTGCATGACTAGCACATTTTTATTACAACTATAGCTATTTACTATTAATATCTGGTATTATAAATCTTCTAACCTTTTCTACTTCAAAAACCGGTTTATTTGGGCTATTATTTCCCTTTGCATTTCCACTTACAATTTTGCGTCAACCTGTCCATTTCCTGCAACATAACTACTAAGCTTTTGATTGGTTTATATGAAGGGTCTACATGCCTGTTCGAAAAAAATAAATTTTTAAAAAGTTGAGTTTCTTCAATTTATGAACATCTTATGTTCCTCTATTATTTATACCTCCTTTAATTTCTTTAATTTTTTATATCTTCATAGTGGAAGTATTGCACAATTTTCATTAGATTTATGGGTATTGATTTTTATGCTATTTCAAATGGCATAGTTTTGACATTTTAAGTTTTTGTTGGTATAGAGAATATCATTTTTTTTAAAATATTGATTTTTATCTCAGGGAACTCCTTTAATTCACCTGTTTTTAATTGTGTATATGTTGGGTTTAGTTTTGTGGGGGGTTTTTTTGTATCTATATATTCACAATCATTTTGCATTAAATTATAAAAGGTTTAGTACTCCTTTTGAGTTCCTTGTATTATTTTATTTTCTTGTTTTAAACTTCTTAGTAAAACCTAGAATAAAATATTGAATGAAGACAGAAATTACAAGTATTTTATTTCATTTCTGTCATTTAGAGTAGTATTTTTAATAATTCATAGTCAAGAATGATGTTTTTGCCAGATGTTGTGTAATTACTTTACATGAGATTTAGAAAATTTCTCACAGCCAAAGCAGTTCTATGAGGGATGTTTACAGCATTGAATGCCTACAACAAAAAAGAACAAAATCTGAAATAAACAGCCTAACATTACACCTCAAGGATTAGTAAAACAAGGACAAGCTAAATATAAAGTTAGCAAGAGAGAGAAAATAACAAAGATCAGAGCATAAATAAATAAAATAGAGATTAGAAAAATAATAAAAAAGATAAACTGAGAATTGCTTTTTTGAAAAGTTAAACAAAATTGGCAATCCTTTAGCTAGACTAAGAAAGAAAGAAGACTCAAGTAAATAAGTAAAATGAAAAACAAAACAGGAGACATGATTATTAGTAATACATAAGATACTACAAAAAAAGAAAGTACAGGTCAATATTACTGATGAACATAGATGCAAAAATCCTCCACGAAGTACCAGCAAGTCGTATTGAACATTACATTTCAAGGATCATTCACCATGATCAAGTGGAATTTGGCCCTGGGATCAAAGACAGTTCAAAATGAGCAGATCCATTAACCACCATATTAACAGGATAAAGGACAAAACCCATATGATCATTGCAACAGATAGAGAAAAAGTGTTTGACAAAATGTAGTACTTTTTCATCATAAAACCTCTCAACAAATTAGCCTTAGAAGGAATGGTGCTAAACACAATATATATCATATGACGAGCCCACAGCTAACATCATACTTAAGTATATATGTTAAGTATATATACACTTAATGAATTGCTTGATTCTTTGTGAAACTGAACTTGGACCTTGTCCAAGTATATTATATATGCTTAGTAATTAATAAAGTATATAGATACTTGATAACTACTTAATTGCTTAATTCTTTGTGAAATTGAACTTGGACCTTGCCGCTGACTAGTTCTGCGACATTAGGTATTCCCTCTTCTGCCAGTTTTCTCATTTCTAAAATAAAGATTACAGCTATAGTCATATCATATGCCTGGAGTAAATATTAAATGACAATGTCTGTCTATCTTCTATCTATTATCTATCTATCTATGTATCTATCTATCTATTTATCGTCTATCTATCTACCTATCTATCTGTAGCATTTAGTACACAACTTTTGTTTCCTGTACTTGGTAGCACATTTTCCTATGGTTTTCTGTATGCCAAATAGACAGAGAGGGGAATAAATTACTCTAACCAACATCTTTAGTGAAAGCATGCTCATTGTTCTTTGTCTTATGAACCATGTAGTCAAACTGTTATCACAGTGTATCTGACCTAGAGGCCAAATATCTCAATAAAAAAGCTTTCTTCTAAGAGGGGAGCTTATAAACGATGACACTACTTTCTAGACTTTGTTTACCAGAGTTGTAAGTCAAGGAAAGAGATTTAAAAACTACTGTGAGATTGAGGTAAGTGAGTGCATATTGTGATGGTCCAGTGCATTTCTCTGACTACTGATATCTTGCTGATTATTGGTCGGAAGAATCTGTAGGCAGTCAATAAGGATCAATCAACCACTACAATGAAAGAAAAAACAATTGAAACAAAGCTTTATATGGAGCAACATTAATATGTTGGTCACTTCCATAAAACCAGTCAATGAACAGAATACAAGTATTGCTAATAAAGGATAGTGTTTCTGTATTCACATCAAACAACTTATTTTAAAGACCGTTGTTTACTTGTTAAAGTCAATTAAAAATTTATATATCCAATTAAACTAAATATATAACTATCATCTCCCATGAACTAATGTAGAATTTCTCTTAATTCTATGGCTGCTATTTTAGTCATGAAGCTGTAGAGTCATTATGCAAGGCTATGCGTAAAGATCAATGGAGCATTGCTGTTTTAGTTTTGTGAAGATAATTGTGCTTAATGGAAAGAGAAATTTACAGAAAGTTATTCAGTGATTCCCTACAGATTTTTAGCTTTTTAATTTATTTTTGTTTTTATTTTTTGAGATGGAGTCTTGCTCTGTCACCCAGGCTGGAGTGCAGTAGCATGATCTCGGCTCACTTTGACCTACGTTTCTTGGGTTCAAGCGATTCTCCCACCTAAGCCTCCTGAGTAGCTGGGATTACAGGCATGTGCCACCACCCCCAGCTAATTTTTGTATTTTAGTAGAGAAGGAGTTTCACCATTTTGATCAGGATGGTCTCGAACTCCTGACCTCAAGTGATCTGCCCACTGTGGCCTCCCAACGTGCTGGGATTACAGGGGTGAGTCACCGCGCCTGACCCAGATTTTAAAATATCTTTTCCTTTTTTTTCCCCTTCTGTGTCTAAGTACAAAGAAAACATGGAAAGTTTGAGATAGAGTAACTTGATTAGATTGGCTTTGGAAAACAATTTTATGCGATTTATTTTCCACTAAGCATCAAAAATTCAAAAAGAAAAGGCAAGCATTTAAGCTTGTCCACACTGAATTATATACATTAAACAAACAACTTTGGGAAACACCTCCCAAAGTAAGCAACTTTAAGAGTACAAGAAAAAAGTAGGCAGTTTACAGTCAATTGTTTTACATTTTTATTAAAATGTCGTCTGTCTTTTGGCTAAACCCAGGTAAGGAAATCCAAACAGGAAAAAAAAAAAAAAAAAAAAAACGACAAAAATTCAAGGCATTCGGTGTAAAAAAAAAAAAAATTCTGAAGAAGTAAATTCTTGTAATTAAGATATACATTTGTAAGTTCTAGATGCTCTGTCAGAAATATGGTTTTGTGGTATTGTTTTTTTGAAATTATTAATCTCTTATTAATTTGACATTATCATTATCCATGTCTTCTTATACAATGAGCTATACATATTCTAAAGGTTTCTTCACTTAAAAACGTATATTTTTGTATTTTTAGTTGAATTTGAAGTATTACAATATTTAGTCATCTCTAAATCACATTCAGTGTCACTGCCAGTTCTTATTTAGCACTTACAGAACCTGACTTTTATGTGGTGAGTGTGTGAGTGGGTGTGTGTGTGCATTTTTATTAACGTAAAACATGACACACAAGTTAATTGAAACAGATTTAATTTGCATACGCTTAGATCATAATGAAAATAAGACTAACTTTCTCAGATTTCTGTTATGTACTTCTATTTAGAATTTACAATTTTGTACCCAAATTTGCAAAGAAGTATGAACTTGAAAAATAATAAATTTAATTTTGCATATAACTTTTGCATTTATCCACTTGTAAATTTCATTTTCATTAGTTTTTTTCTATTTCAAACTGTTCTAAAAGGAAGAAACTACTAAATATGTAGTCCATACTGGTAGATTTAGATAAAACAAAAAAGATATCAGAAAGGTAAAAATGTTACCTAGTAAAACTAGTACTTCACATGCTTGTAATTTGCTCTTGCTGTCTCCTTTAAGTGAACTTCTGCTAAATCATAATCTTACAAAGTCCAACACGTTTTCTCCCATGGCAAAACTGAGGAACAAATAAACACATTGATTTTTCCAACATTGTAGATAAATCATTTCTTAGGAATTTTTTTTTCATTTATTCCAAAATCATAAAGAACTCTGTTGTAACAAAACATCGACTGTTTTTGTTGGTGGTTCCTTCATGAAATTGCAGGTAAAGACATTTGACATCAAAATGTAATGAATACATGCCTTGAAGCTAGGATGAATCTTCACAAGTTTGTCTCCTCTGAAACTTAAATTTACTCATGTATTGGAATGATACAGTAATACATGTCTTTGTAAGACAGTATACGTGTAAGACATGTATACAGTCTTATGCAAGACTGTAAAAGATATTTTATATTATCTACTCTCCTTTGAAACTGATCATTCACAGTTTACAACTGTATTCTATCATTTGGTGAATATATTTATGTTACAAGTGAAGCCATGAACTTACTGAAATTGGGTACAAGAACCAGGTGTTAGTTTTATTTAATCCAACCAATTATTGGCCCTGTCCATATGGTTTCCTTTTTTATCTGTAATTGTTTTCCTCCAATCAGCCTTATCTAAAATCCTGATTTTTATTTCTGACATTAAAGTTGGAGTTTTGGATATAGAAATACATGTTTCTGTTTAATTAAAACTGTGTTTTTCTTAGAATTTGCCCATTTTTGCTGAGTGTCTTTTAAAAAAATATTTTACCGGCCGGGCGCGGTGGCTCAAGCCTGTAATCCCAGCACTTTGGGAGGCCGAGGCGGGCGGATCACAAGGTCAGGAGATCGAGACCACAGTGAAACCCCGTCTCCACTAAAAATACAAAAAATTAGCCGGGCGCGGTGGCGGGCGCCTGTAGTCCCAGCTACTCAGGAGGCTGAGGCAGGAGAATGGCGGGAACCCGGGAGGCGGAGCTTGCAGTGAGCCGAGATTGCGCCACTGCACTCCAGCCTGGGCAACAGCGTGAGACTCCGTCTCAAAAAAAAAAAAAAAAAAAAAAATATTTTACCTTTTATGGTCTCAAAAGAAAATTTTATTTAATCCAAATGTCTTAAATGTAAAAATTAAAACAGATACATAAAGTGTGATATAACTGAAATTTTAGTGCTTCAAATAGATTAAAGCCTATTTACTGTAATTCATATGGTCACACCATATACCCATGGGGTATAGATATAAATTTCTACCACAGGGAAACGCAGCAACAATTTTGAACAATTATACAATCTAAATAGAAAAAAATAGAATAATAGAAAAGTAGTTAATTATGTAGATTGAATTAAGGAGTACTGGTGAATTGAAGGGGTATCAGGAGACGTGTGTAATATTTATAGAGGAAATGGGAGTGATGGGACTGGTAAAAGAGACAATATAGGTGAGAAAATGAGAATAAATAGGGATTGATTATTTTCTCCTTATTACTGCACTTTAAAGAGAACAATTATGCATTGGTAATTTTAAGTAACAATACTTTTTAAAAAGATAACTGAAAAATGGAATACATTAGTATGTCTCATTTATAATTCAAACTATTCTTTTCTAATATTTGGCACCATTTTTGCACATTCTTGGTTGCAAAAGAATAGAAATTTTCTGAAAATTAGTGAAACTTTTTATTATTATTTTATTTTATTTTTTTTATTTTTTGAGGCAGAGTCTCTCTCTGTCTCCCAGGCTGGAGTGCAGTGGTGCGATCTCGGCTCACTGCAAGCTCCACCTCCAGGGTTCACACCATTCTCTTGCCTCAGCCTCCCGAGCAGCTGGGACTACAGACGGCCGCCACCACACCCGGCTAATTTTTTGTATTTTTTTTTTTTTTTTTTTTTAGTAGAGACGGGGTTTCACTATGTTAGCCAGGATGGTCTCCATCTCCTGACCTTGTGATCCGCCGGCCTCAGCCTCCCAAAGTGCTGGGATTACAGGCGTGAGCCACCACGCCCAGCCGAAACTTTTTATTAAGGTTGAAATTTATTTCTTAGCCATATGTTTTTGCATTTTTTATAAATAAGCAGAAGACCTTTATAGAATTTAAAAGTTTTTGGATATTCTGGATAATCACATTTCTTTGAGTACAATTTTGTATGTATGGCTCAAAGTTCGAACATTAGGAAATCACATTTCATCAACCTTCCTTCCCTGTGGAGTTTTTCTGAATGTACAGTCATTTTTAAAGTTTATCCTCTGATCAGCTCAGCTGGATACTTGCAAAGATAAGAGTGTAGCAAAAGTTAAAGTCAAAATTCTAGAATTCACAGTTTGCTTCAATGAACTGAAATTTTTCTATTGATTCTGAAACTCTTAAACTAGTCATTGGATCTCATTCTGTTAGCTACATTTTATTATTTTGGTTTGCATAATAAACCAAACGTGAGGTCTTCGATATTACTTGAATAAATTCTTTATATATCAAATAATCAAAATGGGCAAAAGTTGGTATGTATCTGAAACTACTTAACTGTGTATAACAATAAGAAAAATTGAAATAGGCAAACAATGCTATAAAGGACTTTTTTATAAAGTTAGCTATTAAGATGTTTGTCTATCCCAGACCAATGATAGAAAGTACAATTTTACACTTAAATATATATTAACTGTCTCTATTTGTGACAATTAAATAGAGACAAATTGTTAGAGACAATTTTCTCTATCACAGTGTATTCTAAAAGTTTGGTTTCTTTAAAAAGCAATCTCAAGCATTTTGTCCATAAGAATTGTATATCTAATGGATAAATACATATACAATCTATTGGTAGGATAATTAGTGTCATTGAATACATTCATATTTGAGTTTGATACTATAAATATTACCCCCAAATAGGTAGTACACTTACCAGAAATGCATAAGAGTGCATTTTGTTTCCCCCTGCACCATGCATTATCAGCTTTTATTTTTTGGCAAGCATGACAGTGACACATTTATTTTATTCAGATTCCTTGAGAAGTAATTTTTCCCAAGCAAATTCATGTTGATGTTAGTCCCTGTAGGTTGGCTGAGTGGATCTAATCTAGAAAACTTTCACGTCATTTCTATGTATGTTTTTGCTCTGTTGAGCAAAGGAGACAGAAACTGAGTAGATTGGCCCGAACTGTGAACTCATGCTTGTTTTAAAGAGCAGTCCCAAGGAAGACATTGAGGAGAGATAAGCTTGCAAGTCACTTTGTATTTTTCTTTTATCTACAACACACAACTTTAACAGTAATAAAGGTAATATTTTAGAAATTAATAATTATTCTAGTTTATTCATCAAAATTTCAGAAACCGTAAGACTAGGAGTTTTCTTTATCTAAAGTAGTCTTAAAACTCTTAATACCTACTAATTGTAACTTAAATTCAATGATTTTTAATTACTAATGGAGCTGGAGATATATTTATACATTAAATTGTCTCAACCTTTCTTATTTTTGTGTTAAAAAAGCCCTTATATTTTTCCATAGTTTGACTAGACTGACGTTTATTTCTCTGTTTTCTTTTTTTTTTTAATTTTTCTTTTAAGTTCAGCAGTACATTCGTTTGTTTGGTTTGTTACATAGGTAAACTTCTGTTGGGGATTCACGATACAGATTGTTTTGTATCCCAGGTATTAAACCTAGTACCCATCTGCTATTTTTCCTGATCCTCTCCCTCCTTCCACCCTTCACCCTCTGGGAGGCCTCAGTATGTGTTTTTCCCCTCTATGTATCCATGTATTCTCATCACTTAGCTCTCACTTATAAGTGAAAACATTCAGTATTTGGTTTTCTGTTCCTGTGGTAGTTTGCTGAGGAGAATGGCCTCCAAGGTCCATCCAAATGCCTGCCACGGATGGGATTTCTTTCTTTTTTGTGGCTGCATGGTATTCTACGTTGTATATGTACCATATTTTCTTTATCCAGTGTGTCACTGATGGACATTTATGTTGGTTCCATGTCTTTGTTATTGTGAATATGTCTTTCTAATAGAATGATTTACGTTACTTTGGGTATATACCCAGTAATGAGATTGCTGAGTTGAATGATATTTCTATCTTTAAGTCTTTGAGGAATCATTACACTGTCCTCCACAATGGTTGAACAAATTTACACTCCCAAAACAGTGTTTAAGTGTTCTTATTATTGGTATTAAGTAAATTAGCTTTCATCATTCTACGTATTAAAATGTTTCCTAATTTGCTATTTAAATTTATAATATTTTAATAAGCATTTTATGACACTAAGTTAAAACTTGTGACTAAAGTGTATAGAACAATTCCTACTATAATGAAGGAAAAATAACTCATCAGAATACCATTTTTACTTTACATTCTGTATTTTAACTTCAAAAAGAATTCATTTAAGTTCATGAACTTGCTGAACATTTCATGTATTAGAATCTTGTATTCTATCACTGATATTTTGAACTTTAGAACATTAGATACATTTTCCCCATGAAAAAGTTTTGTAATATTTATAGATCTCATTAAATTATTGCACTATACTTTCTAGAAACGGAATCTGAAAATGTTGGCAGCCATCCATGAGGCACTTTAGTGTATAGTCTACTCAAGTTTTTTCTTCAATCATTTTTATCATTAGGCTATTTATAATGAGTAACATATAGTTCCATAACCTAACTGTATAAGCTATCACTGAACCAAGTTTAGTTGACGGTAATAATTTCCTGTGATTCATAATGCAACAAATATATTTGAGTAAGAATTTTTGAGATCACAATTATCTTGGCTCCTAGAAAATTCTTTTCGTTTTCCAATAAAAGGAAATATCTCATTATTCCTTTTCTAAACTACTTAAATAACTTCCATTATGTTTCTGATTTACATATTTATGAATCAATCCCTATTACAAGAAAAACAAACAAAAAACAGTATGGCAATAAGCAATCTATTATGTAATCCTAATTTAGCCATCTGAATTGTATAGTAATTTTTATTTTTTTCAACAGATTTGTTTCCAAAGATGCGTTGGAAAACTACTGTTTACTTCCGGAAAAATAGAACTAAAGAATTTTTAAAGTAAAGAATTTTCTAACCAGTGTTTGTACACTTGCACCAAGCCTATTGTAAGCTCACAAATATTTATCTAGTAATAAATGAATGGGAACCCACATCAAGTGACTTCTTTATTACAAGACCTGTTTTGAACCGTCTTCAAAGAGAAGATCCTCTACCTTTTGAGAAAATGCATTGAAAAGTGAGAGCACATATAGGTAGATAGCTTAGATAGAGATAGATAGATAGATAGATAGATAGATATACAGATGTAGATTAATATTTCCATTCGTGGTCCACAAAGGGAAAACTCATGAGGAACAAAGCCTAAAATATTACAACTCACCGAGCAGAGAATCAATGCGGTCCAATTCTAATAATCCTGATAAACAGGGTCCTACATCTGTTTCTAGGTGGCTGGGACAATTGTACTCGCCTATGTCTGAATTTGGAAATAAGCTGATTCCTCACAATTTTAGGGAAAAACAGTTACTACAAAATCCAAAACTGGATCTTTGTCTCTTGTTAATTCAAGGCTGAAAATGAACTGAGTGTATGATTCAGAGCCCAGAGCTTAGCTGCTAACACAAAACCAGCTTAAAAGCTGTGAACGATGAAGAGCCAAGTCATGGAAAATGTTTGTGCAGTCTCACTGGCAAACCTTCGGGAAGAGAACCTAGCAGAAAGTGAACTGTTACATAAAAAAATTCAAGGCATGTAAGGAAGGTAACCATCATGAAAGCAGAAACAAATTAAACAAAATAGAAGGAGAACAAATCACATTCGATTATCTTAACAAAAATTAAAACAAACAGACTTTAAATTCAACATGGAAACATAAAGTTTCCAAAAGTGTTAAGGCAATTCTAAAAAGAATTATTAGCCAGGCGTGTTGGCGTGCACCTGTCGTCCCCTCTACTCGGGAGACTGAGGCAGGAGAATCCCTTGAACCATAGAGGCAGAGGTTTCAGAGAGCCAAGATTGCACCACTGCACTCTGGCCTGGGCGACAGAGCGAGACTTGGTCTCAAAAAAAAAAAAAAAAAAAAAAATTGAGGGAGACTTGTCAATGGGTTATGTCGCCATTAAATTGTAGGATAACTTATTATACGGCAATAGATAACTTATCCTCTAAGATTCTCATCCTTGTTCTCAAGATTCTAGTCTTCATTCCTGTCCACTAGTTCAGCTGTTTGTTTTGGATATTATTTCTCTTTATACAATCACTACACCTAAAGTAACCTCTAGGAATAATATTAGGCCAATGGAATTTCTTGGCCTAACTATATACTTTATTGCAGCAGAAAATATTTTATGAACATTTTAATAGAACCTCCATACATTTGGAAATAACTATTTGAAATTTTAATTATTTCAAAAGCAATAATTTGATGGTAATTATTTCTGAAAAAGCATCTAGTCTCACACAGCAAAAGACAATTTTCCCATCAACCAGTTTCCATTTATATAAATTACAATTTCCTTAATAATAAAATGATTTATCTAAATCATAAAATGAAACACTATCTTGCCAATAGCTGTATCAATGTCTTATTCTACTTTGCATATGAAAGAAGTATTCTCGGTCTTTGTTTCTATTTCTGTTGATATCCACCACAATTAATAGTGTATTTTAATTTAAATAAGGAAATTGTATTAATAGACAGTAGAGTAATGCATTATTGACACGCATATATATTATGTTTAAAACTTTTCCTTTGTGATTTACTAAAACTTATGAATTATTTTTAAAATCACATAAGCAATATTTAGTAGCATCTGAAACATGTTATTTATGTTTTTATGATGCTTATAACAGAGTAATATAGACTAAAATATACAAAAATCTCAATGGTGTATCAATTTGGAGGATGTGTTCTTAATTGTTCCTATTTTAATGATTATGGATGTGATGTGACTTACTTAAATTGTCTTACTCAGTCTCTGCTGATAGCAATGGCATGAATTTATGAGCTTCCTGCATACTATATTCTGGTAACACAAGAAAGCAAATAGCTTCTTTGTAAGTTAAACTTTTTTTCCTGGCAACATTGACATGGAAACCTTATCAATGAATTAGCTACTCATAGTCTGTAATGATCACCAATCCTCAATGATCTATACTAAATAAATAAGAATATCAGAGAGGAAATGTGTATATGAGTTAAGCTTTTATCCACTTTTAATATATGACAATAAATGCAAATTCTTAAAAGTTTTTAAAAGTTCAGTTTTATAAATATTTTATTTATTTTTCAAAAATGTAATTCTCACCTACTAGACACCAATAATTCAAGCTGTTTGTCATAAAAGAGGATCAAAATCGCAAATTTATTTTCTTGGAATCTACAGTCTATGAAGATAGAACTAACTACAAAAAAAATACCACAAGTAAAAAAATGTTTGCACAGTCAACCAGCTAAATAAATTGTTTACTAAATTTGACAGAAAAATTTTTTGTTTTTAGTTAATCTAACTCCTTATTGATAGAAGTATGTTTTTCATCCTACTACAAGTACTAAAATTGCAGCTAATATTTTATGGAAATAAATTGCTCGGTATTCTAAATATATAAAATATAAGTAGTCTAAAACTGTGTTTAGATTACCTATTTTAGATAGATACAAATACAGATAATCATCAAGGTGCCTATACAATTTATTATTATGTATGAGAAAACATTATTTAAAAATCTCTATTTAAAACCATTTTTTTTAAATTCTAAAATTGTGTGAATGAGATGGCAGTCCCTGTTGAGAACTACAGTCTTTCTGGAAAGGCATAACATTTCAAAGGATAGAAAAATGTTCTTCCAAGAACCATGTGGCCTTTCAAAGTCTTCTCCATCTCAGTGACAAACTGGTAACATCCATCTGACACAACTGTCTTTTTCTTCTTCATAAGGCTGGTTACAATTTACTTCAGAAAGACAAGAAGAACTGTTCTTCACAGTAGCTGCAGTGAAAGAGAATTGTGCCTTTTATCTGTCTTTTCTTTTATAAGATAAATGGAGCAGGTGTAGAGGAATTAATGAAGCAACTGCCAAATTGCAGGGGTCATTGGTGTGTTGAAAGCTATAAATTAGCCAGGTCTTGTGGGAAATTATCCTCTACCTCTATTGAGATTCTGCCATTTCTAAATTCAAGTTCAAGACAAGACAAAAAGCTATTTGAAAGTGGAAAAGAAAAATGCCAGCTAACTTTCATTATTTAGGGTAATTCTAAGAAAAACACATACACCAGAATATATGAATATATATAATGTGTGTGTATACATATATACTGTAAATCTACCTATGTAAATATTGTTAAAATTTTACTTACTGTATAGAAGAAAAAATATATTTGTATTCATGGGAGTAGTTTAAAATTGCTAGGAATACAATCTACACTAGTGTATCCAAATTTACTGATTTTGTAAATTCATATTAAATCCAATGTTTTGCAAGGAATTGTTACAGTATAAAACTAAAGATTTAAAGAAATTTGATTTTAAATATGAGTTCACAGAATATACTTCTCTCATTCTCTGCCTCAGACTCTTACTATCTCATTATTAAATAAAATTTTAAAGGAAAAGTGCTTTCTTTTAAAAACACATAAGAGATAATAGAATAACAGCTCGAAAGATGATCTTAGAAAATCTTTTGAAACATGTTAAATTTTTTTTTTATTTTTAATGTTAGAGAAAGACAAAATAATAAATCTAACGCAGTTGTGTTGTAAGGAAAATATATTTGCACTACAGGTGCATTTGCAAATTATGTCAATTCTTATGGATACTCTGCCATTACAAGAATCTAGGATTTTAGTAAATATTTTGAATATACATAAATTATTGCATTTAATATGCTGATTGATGTGAAAAAATAAAAATAATATATTGCTAAATCATCTCATCAGTAAAGAATTAAAACTCTTCATTTATTCATCATCTTCTATGTATAACAATGAAGTTTTAAATTTACCAGTCATATTAACTTACTGTTTTATGCAATAGTTCCTTCAACATCTGAATTTTCCACTCACCAGTTTGGATCTGATATTTCATAATTCTGAAACTTTACATAACAGTACAACTATCTTGCCACAAATCACTCTTTTAATGATGCAGGTTTGAAAAATCCTAATTCATGTCCACAGCAGGGCAGTTAAATGTGAGTGAATAAAATCTAAAAACTTGTTGAGTAGCCTTATTTTGAATTTAGAAATTGTAACAGCAATTATGCCTTTGCTAATTGATTGGTATCAACTATTCTTGTTAATTTTACTGTATTTCTGCAAGCCCATTTACCCTTCCATTCTCCTATATGCTCCTCTCTCCTTTTCAAATGCTTCCACCCTAAGCCTTGTTCCCAGCTGATGACTGGCCTTCCTGTTTCACCGACAAGATTTAAAAGAATAAGAAAAAAATTGTGAATGACCCCACCAACCCTTTACAATCACAGATTTCTTTGTTGATTTACCTTTATTTCTCAGGATTCAAACATTGGAGCATAACATGGAGCCATCTTCAGCCTTCATCCCTTCCAATGCGCCTTGGGTAGATGATTTTAAGTATCATTTGGATGCTAGTTTGTCCTCAATTTTATGAGTTGCCTAGCTTTCTTCCTTAATTGAAGACATATGCATCAAGTGGCTTTTCAAAATGTCCACTTGGACATCTAATAGGTTTCTCAAGCTTTACATGCTCAAAATGAGTTTGTCCTCAATTTTATGAGTTGCCTAGCTTTCTTCCTTAATTGAAGACATATGCATCAAGTGGCTTTTCAAAATGTCCACCTGGACATCTAATAGGTTTCTCAAGCTTTACATGCTCAAAATGAAAGTCCTAATTTTTTTTTCTCACACTAACCAGTTCCTTTGGCATTCTTCTTGGTAAATTACACTTGCATTCAGTTACTTAAGCTGTGGTAGAAACTGGCCATCTGACTAAACAATATCCTCTTGCGGAAAATACACCACAATTTCCACCGTGGTAGTTGAGGACATGTTACTAATTCTAGCCACTAGAATGTGTACAGGAGTGATGTGTATCACTTTAAGTCCTATCCTGGAAATAAACACTACTTGCAGTCCTCCTTATTCCTTTCTGCTCTTGTGATGGGGATGGAGGCCATCCTAGGTCAAACTTGGAAGCCACATGCAGAAAAGGAAGAGCCATAATATAGAAAGAGGTGGGACTCCTCATTCTCTTCTTGAACGAGGTTTTCCTCACCAAGAAAATACAGAGCGGATAAATATGTGTGCAAGAAATGTACAAATGTTATGTCCTTGATATTGCTAGAATTTGTTTCAGAAAATAGAATCATCATGCATCTCAAATATATTGAACCATCTTAGTTATCTGTACTGCATATTCATTTATTAACTATATTCATAATTCAGCTATTTTTACAACTTCTCTGTTGTAAGAGGCCATCCTGTTCTAAGCCCCTGTTATGACTCAATAGGATTGCTTCAGTTCTGCAGAAATATTTCCCTTGAAAACACACTTACATCCTTTCTCCTATCATAGTTTTGTTTTGAAATGATTCTGTTAAAACTTGTCAGATAACGTCACACTCCTGCTCAAAATTATACAGTGAATTCTCTTCTTAAAATAAGCAACATAGATTTGTGTGAAATATCTCTCTCTCACTACCACTGTGAACCTTCTTTTCCACTGTTTTGTTCTTCACACTGTGCTGAAGTTCTGTGAACACTTCTAGATCTTCTGATTTACTAAATGTAGTCACTCACTTGTGTCTTTATTTTACTTAATCCTTCTGCTTGGAAGGCTTTTCCCCAAGATACATGAAAAGCTTTCTTATCTCATTCATTCAGCACCTACTCAAAGTTTGGAGGGTTAGAATATAACAATGCATTTATATCTTTTATCTTAGTAATTTCTATTTTGTGGCATATGAGCTGTTTTCACTTTTTATGGTTTTATAAGCAATGCATGTCCATGAGCATATTTGAATGTCTTTCAATATAATATTTACCAAGGTTTATATGTATTGTATTATAGTTTAATTGCAGAGTGATGAGATGTGAGATGGTTATAATATGCCAGACAGTCCAAAATGATAGTACCAATTTTTATTCCCAACAGATGAGAATTCCAAAATTCAAACTATTTACGAAAACCTAGACTGATCCATTTTTATTTTTTTAACTTTTGCATTTTTCCTTATAATCTAATGAATGTGGTTTTAATTATCAGTTCCCTGGTCATTAAAACGTTTGGAAAAGTTTTTATACATTTATGGACCATTTATGTGACAAATTTTGTCACATGACTGTTCCAATTTTTAGCTTATTTTATTCCTGTGATATTTGATCTATCAACTGTATGAGTTTCTTTTGTTACTAGTTATTTATGTGGCATAATAGTTGGACATATTTTCCCTCAAGTTGTAGCTGGTCTTTTAAATTTTGCTCTCTCTTTGTGTAACACATGTTAAGATGTTAACAATCATAAATACTTAGTTTATCAATTATTGTATTTTTGTACTTTTCAGTTTTTGTGCTCTAATGCATTGTTTTTCTTTTTGATCCGAGGGGCTTATTACATTTATTGGCATATAATTTTAAAGTATCATTTATCTTTCAAATATCTGCAGCAACTTTAAATGTGCCTTTTTTTACCCACTCCTGATGTTTAAAAATATTTTCCATTATCTCTTAAATGTAAATCCTAAATTTATACAAAACCTTAAAGAAAACCTACAAAATGCCATTCTAGACGTAGATTCTGGGAAAGATTTTGTGATGAAGATGACAAAAGAAATTGCAACATAAACAACCTTGGGACCTAATTAAACTAAGGGACTTCTGCACAGCAAAAGAAACTATCAAGGAAATAAAAAACTTACAAAATTAGGGAAAATATTTGCAAACTATGCATCTGATAAAGTCTAATATCCAGAGTCTATAAGAAACTTAAACAAATTAACAATCAAAAATTAAGCATTAAAAAAATTAAAAATGTCCATTAAACATGGAAAAGAACATGGACACTTTTCAAAAGAAGACACACAAGTGACCAACAAGCATATGAAAAAAATTCTCAATATCACTAATCATTAAATAAATGCAAATCAATACCACAAAGATACCATCTCACACCAGTCAGAAAGGTTATTATTAAAAAGCCAAAAAATAACAGATGCTGGCCTGGCTGTAGAGAAAATGTAAAGCTTATATGCTGTTGGTGGGAAGGTAAGTTAGTTCATTCACGGTGGAAAGCAGTTTGGAGATTTCTCAAAGAAATTAGAACAGAACTACCATTTGACTCAGCAAGCTAATTACTGGGTATATACCCAAAGGAATATAATTTGTTCTGCCATAAAGACACATGTGCAAGTATGTTCATTGCAGCACTATTCACAGTAACAAAGACCTGGAATCAATCTAGATGCCCATCAGTGGTGGACTGGATAAAGAAACTGGCACATATACACCATAAAATAATACACAGCAATAAAAAAGAACAAAATCATGTTCTTTTCAGCAATTTGGATGCAGTTGGTGGTCATTATCCAGAGCAAATTAATGCAGGAACAGAAAACCAAATACCATCTATTCTCCCTTATAAGTGGGAGCTAAACATTGAGTACATGGGGACATTAAGAAGGTAACAGTAGATGCTAGGCCATACATAAGGGTGGAGGGTGGGAGGAGGATGAGGAATGAAAAACTACTATCAGGTACTGTGTTCATTATCTGTATGATGAAATAATACAAACACAAAACCACATGACACACAATTTACCCATGTAACAAACCTGCACGTGTACCTCCTAAACCTAAAATAAAAGTTGTAGGGGAAAGAAAAAGAATAGTTTCCATCGTGTCTTGTCTGCACGTTGTTTCTCTTAAGAAGTCAGCCATAGGTGAAAACACATCTTTTCTTTTGGGTATTTTTATGATTTAAAAATAAAACAAAAAACAATCCTTCCTTCCTTCCTTCCTTCCTTCCTTCCTTCCTTCCTTCCTTCCTTCCTTCCTTCCTTCCTTCCTTCCTTTCCTTCCTTCCTTCTTTTTTGAGACAGAGTCTCATTCTGTCACTCAGGTTGGAGTGCAGTGGCACAATCTTGGCTCACTGCAGCCTCCGCTCCCCAGGTTCAAGCAATTCTCCTGCCTCAGCCTCCTGAGTAGCTGGGACTACAGGCATGTACCACCACGCCTGGTTAATTTTTGTATTTTTAGTAGAGATGGGGTTTCCTCATGTTGGCCAGGCTGGTCTCAAACTCCTGACCTCAGGTAATCCACCCTCCTAGGCCTCCCAAAGTGCTGGGATTACAGGCGTGAGCCACCACGCCTGGCCAAAACTTTGATTTTTCATTAATTTTTTGGTGTTTGTTTGACAGGGTCTCATTCGCTGCTCGGGCTGGAGTGAGTGGTGAAATCTTGACTCACTGAAACTCTTTTAGAAAATTTAAGTGGTTTTTTTTTTAAAATAATTCATTCTATAGTATGTTTACTGATCCTGAATCAATTGTTTTTCTCATCTATTACCTTTTTGAATGCTCTTTCATCATAATTTTTTTTTTTTTATTTTTTCTCTTGCTTCTTTAGGTTGGGAAAATTTTAGCCTGTCAATTTATATTTTTTATGTGCCCACTTACAGTTAATTCTATACACTAGCTAATTCCAGATACTGTATTTTTCCATTCTATAATATGGCTATGATTATTCTAAAGCTGTTAAATTTCTGGAAAGATTCTCCTTTCTTTTGTCTATTTTAGCCACTAGTCATTATCTATATTTTCACCATATTTGGCACAGTTATAGTCAGTTTTTTTCTTGCTACTCCAATCTCTTGACAATTTTCACAGTATTATTTTTCTCAAAATTTTCTGTCATATTTTGGTCTATTTGAGTTTCTAGTAATTTTATGCAACTTCTAAATTTTGTACTGCAGAGACTTTAAATATTTTCTTTCACTAGAAAAGGCTCTTTTATTCCTCTGTTATGCAGCTAGAGTGAGAGCATGATCATTTCTCTCCAAACATGGATAGAGTTGGATGAGTACTAGACTGAAATTTGAGGAATACTTGGTATACTCTGCTTCATTCCTGTTCTTTAAGCATGGGCTCCTGGGCTTTTGATTGAGAGAGGCTATCTGATGTTTGCAAGCTCAACCCTGAAAAACTACAGAATATCATTGTTATCCTTTGATATTTTCCTAGTTTATATGTCTAATCTCCTAATCCAGTGCAGAATAAATACTGGCATATCTCTGTAGGTGAAACCACTGCTTTATTCCTTGAGCACAATGGAGGAAATTTTATTCCACCTTTAGAAAGGCTCTTTCTTGCTCTTTAGCCTCCTGCACAGTCCCAAGATTCAGATAATATTTTCTGGTGATATCTAGGCATGTGGATGATGCTCCTCAAATTGTAACATTTTGATTATTTAAAAAGCATCATTGCTTTTTGTTTTTTCCTTTCTCCAGCATAGTTTGTCTGCTAAGGTGAGCCCAACTCTATGGCCAATTCTAGAAGTGGAAAAGACATCCAGCTTCATAAGGAAAACAAAAACAACATTGGTGAGCATCAGCTTAACTCTAACAGTTCTAACCTCTCGAGTAAGATATAAAATTCTAAAATCCATTAATATCTAGTGAAATCTCTAGCAATGCAACTATATTAGGTAGATAAGCATTATTATTAGCTTTATATCAGTTTAGCTCAGGATTTTACACCAAATGAGGTGGCACTAATTTTGTTAATGGCCACCATTAACAAAATGTTAAAAATATGTGTTTTTAGAGTTCACTTATTTTGATATTTGTGGATAAGTGGCTTTGGATCTGCTAGTATTCCCACTAATTTTCTGATTAACACAAAAATAGTAAAGTACTTTAATCCCACTCACCCCTTGTTAATGCATATAATATTTTTTGCTGTGTATTTTAATTTCAATTTATTTTTAATATCAAAATCATTATTAATGTCATTTAAAAATGATTATTTATGTCATCTGTACATTTTTTCTATTATTTTCTTCTTCAATCTGACCTTCCATATGAAATAATTTTTTTTCTTAAAGTCTTTATTTATTTATTTAATTCATTTCTATTTAGTGAGATTTTGCTAAGAGAAAATTATTTCTATTTTCCTTTGGTAAAAATGTCTAGCTAATATTCTTAAGATATATTTGCATTGGGTACAGAATTCTAGCTAGACATTTTTATTACAGAAAATAAAATTCCATTTTTCTAATTTTATTTTTGATTTTGAAATATTAGTATAATTTATCATTAAAGGTAAACTAACGTTTCCTTTTTCACACTTTTATATTCTTCTTTACATTCTTTCTAAAACTCAATATAGTCTTTAGGTTTTCAACAATTTTACCTTACATGTTTTACTTTAATTACCCTGATCAGGATTTATAGGTATTCTTAGGTATTTGAATGGAAATTTTTAAACATTCTGAGAGACAGGAGTTGCTGGAATTTCCTAGGCCGACTAAGAATCCCTAAGCCTAGCTGGGAAGCTGACCACATCCACCTTTAAACAGGGGGATTGCAACTTAGCCCACACCGGACCAATCAGACAGCTCACTAAAATGCTAATTAGGCAAAAACAAGAGGTAAAGAAATAGCCAATCATCTATTGCCTGAGAGCACAGCGGGAGGTACAAAGACCAGGCATTGGAGCCGGCAATGCCAACCCCCTTTGCGTCCCCTCCCCTTATATGGGAGCTCTGTCTTCACTGTATTTCACTCTATTAAATCCCGGAACTGCACTCTTCTGGTCCGTGTTTTGTTACCGCTCCAGCTGAACTTTCGCTGGCCTCCACCACTGCCGTTTGCTGCCCTCGCAGACCCGCCGCTGACTTCCATCCCTCCGGATCCAGCAGGGTGTTTACTGTGCTCCTGACCAAGGAGGCGCCCATTGCCACTCCCCATCGGGCTAAAGTCTTGCTGTTGTTCCTGCGTGGCTAAGTGCCTGGGTTCGTCCTAATGGAGCTGAACACTAGTCACTGGGTTCCATGGTTCTCTTCCATGACCCACAGCTTCTAATAGCGTTATAACATTCACTGTATGGCCCATGATTCCGTTCCTTGGAATCTGTGAGGCCAAGAACACAGGTCAGAGAACGCGAGGCTTGCCACCATCTTGGAAGTGGCCCGCGGTGTTTTTGAAGAGGCCCACCATCATCTTGGAAGCGGCCCACCACCATCTTGGGAGCTGTGGGAGCAAGGACCCCCGGTAACAATTCTTCATCATTTTTTTCTTCTAGTGTGCGTCTGTCTCATTCTCCCACTCTTTCCTAAGCCCAGGTAGACTTGTATGATTTCTTACAATTTATCATTCCTTATAAGATCACGTTCATATTTTTCATTTACTTGTCTCTTGAAAATTATATATATTGTATTTAATTTTGTCTCATTTCTCTAATTACCTCATGAATTTATCTATTTTGTTTTGAGTTTTTAATTTGTATTAAATCAAGTTAAAATACACATAAACACACAAATCTGAAGTTTCTAATTAAATGAGTTAAAGTAAATAAGTGCACCTATGTATCCACAAATGTAATTAAGATACAGAAAATTTCTTTTACCCGAAAATTCACTTACGTCCTTGTCAGTCGTTTCCTACAACCTATAAACAAAACACAATTTTGCATTTTATGACTATAGGTTGTCTTAGTACATTCAGGCTTATATAACAATATATCATAAACTGGATGGATTATAAACAACATAAATATATGTCTCACAATTCTTGAGGCTGGAAATTCTAAGATGGAGGCACTGACAAATTGGGTGAAGGTGAGGGCTCACTTCCTGGTTCGTAGACAGCCATCTTTTCACTGCGTCTTCACATGTCAGAAAGTGTGAGAGAGCTCCCTGAGATCTCTTCTTAAAAGGACACCAGTCACATTCATAAGGACTCTGCTGTCAGGCAAATTATCCCCCAAAGTCCCCACTAGCTAATACAATCACCTTAAAGGTTAGGATTTCAAGCTATGAATGTTGGGGTGATACAAACATTCAGACCATAGCGATTAGTTTGATTTCTAAATTATATAGTAAGTTGCTTAATTTTAAATCTATTTCTTTACTACACTTTAAATTAATAAATACAGGAAGAGTTAGAGAAAATGCTGTTTGGCTAAAATCATTTTGGAATTTATCTCAACTATTGTATTTTTATTATAACATATTTCTCACGTGTAGTATCTTCAATTGGCTTTACAAATGCCTTTGTGCTTTACATTATTCACATATCTTTGAATGCTTTAAGTTATGATGGCTTTTTACTTTTATTGTTTGGTTTGTTAATTTTGTTTATATGTTACAAGTAGCCTACTGACTGGTAATTTTCCTCAAAGAAGTCATTTTATCGTGGAGTTATTAACTGTTAATATGCAGAGCCCTTGCGACCCACCCAACCAACAGCCTGGTGCCAATTTTATTAACTGGTAAGGGAACGTCATAAGCAATATTTTAACTATTTTTTCAGGTCCTTGCCTCTATTTTGATTTTGCAGACTTAGATTATGAAGGAAAACCCAGTAGTCCATGTTAGTTTGCCATACTCTTAAGAAACTATATAAATCATATTTATGGAGTGAATTGTATGCCACATACTGTGGGAAATAAATAATAAGTCAGATATGATTCCTATAAATATGCTGGGTTTCCAACTCTTGATGAAACAGTAGGTAACTATGATAGCTAGTAAAGAAAGGAGAAAAAATTTCATCTTCAAAATTTCTGTAGGCTATATAATCCCTTAAATAAGTATGACAACAAGTTATAAAAATTTCTAAGTCTTCAATACCTCAACTACAGAAAAGGATCTTTTCATTCTAAACTATCTGATAATAAGTGATATCCATTTCACTACTTCAGTAGTGAAATTATTTACTACAGAATGAATAATTATGAATGATTACTAACTTGAAATAAATATGTGTTATCAGGGTTTCTATTTCTACATGTAGCTTATTTATTTTTTAGAGACAGGGTTTCACTATTTGCCCAGGTTGGCCTAAAACTCCTGGGCTCAAGTTATCCTTACATCTCGGCCTCTTTAGTATCTGAGACTACAGACGTGCATCACTGTGCTAGCTGTGTTAACTTTTAAAGTACCTTTAGATTAATTATATTATATTTAGTTAACACTCTAGTGAATTATATGTGGCAAAACACTTGATTTGAAATAGTTGTCATTTTTACTAATAAATGTCAAAAAAAAAAGCTTCTTATACTACAAATGTGGGAAAAAGTCAATAAAATGGCACCATAACATTAAGACAGATACATTTCTCTATTTTCTGGGTTTCAAAATACATTTTTTAACTATGTACCTTACTAATTTAGAGTTATTGAAAATGCAAATCTGGCCTCCAAAAATCCTAAGGGTTACTTATTTGTTTAAGTTTCATAGCACTGTCCTGTTTATTTCATGGTTTGCATTGTTCCAAATTTAGATATAATTTCTCTATTATTTTTATCTGAAATTGGAAGTATTCAAGCAGTAACACACTTTATAAGGAAGTATCCCTGAGAGAATTTCACTGATTGTGTTTTGCTTTAATAAGATGAGATATACTAAGATTTCAGTTCCATATTATTGTCTTGATGCAGAAACTGTCCTTATTCAACGATGCAGAAAATATTTAGTTTCCTCTTAAATTCATAGATTCCTATTGAGATACAAATGAATTGGATCTGACCTTAGAGTTTTAATATTCATATTTTAATTTATGAATGTGCTTTTCCCCTATTAATCTCTTCTTGCTTTCAGCACACATTTTCATTAATACTAAGTAACAACTTTTGTCTTAATAGCATCCATACTTGCTAATGACAGATAGATTAGCATAGAAAATCACTAATAAAATAACTTAATAAAAGTGTTCTCAAAGTATATGACTTAGACACTAACAAGTGTTTAAAAAGTGAGACGCCCTTAGATGGCAGGGCAGTTGGGGTGGGGGGTTGCAGAAATGTAGAAAACCGGCTCTTAAGTAGATTTTTTTCCGCAAGAAAGACAAAAATATCCTAATTTGCTAATGGGTATTGAAAATAGACAGTTGAAAAAACAGTATTTCACATTTTCTAAACAAATTTACAATACCTCATATGACTAGCTCTAGTTCCCATTTTGAAGAATGCTAATGGCAAAAAAAAAAAAAAAAATCAGGAAAGTGTGGTTTTCACTAAAAATAAGGAAAATAGTAAAGGCACTTAAATATACTGACATATTGTAATACAAATATCAAACACTTTCTATTACGTGATATGGATAACATACAGGAGGCCATAATTCTAACATCCCTTGTATCATTAGTTAAGAAAGGAATCTTGGACAGGACTTAAATGAATTGAGCCCTTGGAAATATAATAAATGTAATAGTTGTACTAGATTAATTTTTTCCTAGTCCTCTTTTTGTATATGTGTTTAACAACTCTATAGAAATAGTGTTAAAATAAAGATCCCTCAAGGGCTATCTTTTCACATCTTAGTTGAGAATATCTGGGTAAGCTTCCAGCACCTGTACTTTTAAGTTATTAGGTGATTTGGGGATTCTCGTGCCCAACAATGTTTGAAAATCAATTGTCTAAAAAATCAAGAGTAGAGTAACTACAGCCTGCAGGCCAAATCTATCCTACAGCCTGTTTTAGTATGCTTACCAAGCAAAGAATGATTTTTAGACTGTTTTGATGTGTAAAAAATAAAACAGAAGAGAAAAATATGTAATAGACACCATACGTAGCCCATAAAGTCTAAAATATTTACTTTATGGTCATTTATTTTAAAGGGGTGGTGATCTCTGACTTAGATACTATTTTTAGTAACAGTTTCACTGAAATATAATTTTCATACTATACAATTCACTGGTTTAAATGTATATCCTGGTGGTGTTTAGTATATCACACAAATGTGCAATCATCAATATCAGATTTTAGAATGCGTACTTAACACTAAAAAATAAAAACTCATACTTATGAGGAGTCATTCTTGATCTCTCCCCCTCTCTTGACCCAGACCCTGGAAACCACTAATCAACTTTCTGTTCCTATGGAATTACCTAGTATGAACATTTTATACAAACAGAATGATGCAATATGTAAACTTATGTGCCTGGCTTCTTTCACTTGGCATGATGTTTTCAAGGTTCCTTCATGGTGCAGAATGTATTTCATTCCTTTTTTTGCTGGATAATTTTCTATTGCATGAGTATGCTACCTCTTGTCTCTTCCAGTAATTGCTTAAGGGACATTTGTTTTTTTTCAACTTTCTGGCTATGATGAATAGTATAGCTATAAACATTCATGTATGAATTTGTGTTTGGGCATATATTTATTTTGGGATATATATTCAAATCCCATTGCCTATTCAAGTCTTTTGTACATTCTTAAACTACATTTAAATTTTTTTGCATTGCTCTTTATATATTTCTTGTATATTCTGGATTCAAGTCTCCTATCAAATATATCATTTGCAAATATTTTCTTGCACTGTATGGTCTGTTTATTTTCACTTTATTGATGTTCTCTGCAGCATAAAAGTTTATTTTAATTGACTTTTTGTCAATTGCGTTTGTTTAATTTTTGGTGACAAAGTTTTACTCCCATATTTTCTTCTAAGAGTTTCATAGTTTTAGCTCTTATATTCAGGTCTATGATTCATTTGGAATTAATTTTTGTTTAGAGTATGAAGTAAGGACCTCGCTTCATTCTTTTGCATGAGGATATCTGTTTTTTCTGGTACCATTTGTAGTCTAGAGCATTTTTTGCTACCATCTGATTCTGTTATGTGATATATATTTATGTTACACATGAAAAGCTTTGTATATTAACATATCTTCTTGTCTGACATAAATTACAGTCTGTCTAGGTATGTTAAAGTATTTCATGATAATCGGGGCAGAAGTATCATATTGTTAAGCCACTATTATAATGCAAAATCTAATGTTTCCCATAACAAACTAGTTTGAATGTTTCTCTGCTGTGTCTAGTCTAAAAAAGAACAAAAATGTCTAAGATAGAACACATCAAAGTTATTGCATTTATATATGCCAAAGTTATATGGAAAAGTAGGTAAGACAAAATGTGTATGGCAGCTATTGTGCATATATTAAGCGCAAACTTCAACTCTTTTCAGTTTAAGTAATAGAATTTTAAAACAAATAAAAATCATGGTGAACATATTATCCTGGAGGAAAGAATAATAGTACTTGATGTCAGCTATTTTATTGTTGCCATGTTCTTATTTTTTTCTTTTGACTCCTACCAAGTATTTTGATATCTTTCTACTGTAGATCACTTTTACCTGTTTGAAATGTCCTGTTTCTGCTGTGGTTTATTAGTGAGTTTATATTCTACACAAACTTATACTTATTGAATTATAGTTAATTCAATAGAGTTTGAGTTTATTATGGAATACAACCACATCACAGCACCAAGCTTTGTGGACTGGATTGTAGCTGATACAAAAGGAATGTAAGAGTATTTTATTTGATGTTTAGTAGCATGTCTTATATTTTTTTCCTACATGCTAGGGTTTTCATGGCTTGTTCCAAATGTATAAAAGGATTTCTAAAACCCCATTGTCTGAAGTTGTTAGTTTCTGAAAGAAAAATATGTGAAGTATTTCACTGAATATGTTAATTTGCTACAATTTTTTATACTAAGATCACTCATTGATGTGTTGAAAATTATTTCAACTTAGCAATTCCATTTTTATATGCCATGACAACAAGGGTTAAATAAATGTAATACTTCTCAAAACAACCTAATGAGGTATTAAATGGACTTCTTATAGTGAGCAAAAATGTAATATGTCAAAGGTCGCAGAGTAAAAAGGTAAATGTAGTTGTGAACGAAGACTCAGTTTCCCAAAGTCTCAGCTGCTGCACCAGAAAATGATGGTGAAAGTAAAATCCAACTTTATTTAAACAGAGAGAGTGAATTTGTTTTGCAGACCATCCAGCAAGGGTTGTAAAAACTTTTTTTTTGTTTGTTTTCGTTTCCAATCTCTAATAAAATACACATTTATTCTTTAACTTAATTACAAGCTTCAGCGTTATTGGAGCATGATTTCTCCATGATCACTGTAAGTATATTTAAGTGATAGAATATAATGAATGCCAGAATTTTTTCTCACTTGAGGTACACACCAGATAAAAGCTGTAAGAGAGGAACACAGCCAGAACCTGAGTTCAGAAACAATGCCTTGGGAATTATCATTTAGGTTTTCTTACATACCAAAGCAGCTACAAGAAACATAAAAGAAGTGAGGGACAGGGCCCCACTATCATTGATGTCTGGCCAAATATTATTAGGACAACTTGAAATTCTGAAATTCTACAATGGATAGAGGGAGAGGCAGATTAATGAAAGGCTATTTAAAAAGGAAAAATTAAAATAATGGAAACTAAAGATAAATTCACTTCTCATGCTTTGCCTTGTAAGTGTCACTCAAAGCAATTGCAAAACATTTGAATAGAATGAATATCACTTATGAAAATTTTCAAGTACTGCAAAAAGATAATACTCTTTCTGCAACCCATTTTTATTCAAAGTCATTACTCTTAGCACAGGTTGCTGTGTTGTGTTTTATTCCTGTTTCTATGCATCAGTTATAGAAATGCTGATGCAGATTTATATAGATAGATTCATACACTTTGATATCTTAAGATCTAGCAATTCTGCTATTGATAGTTAATTAATTTCTTCCATGGTTTTGTTGCTTAAAATCTGCTATGCACATTTTATCTGTACTAGTATAGTGACATCATTTCTATTATAGATACTTAAAAGGAATAACTTAGGAAGGGATTTCTGTATACTCACTGTCATTAACTCAATTGCTAAATCTGTCTCTCATAGGGATTTTGAAATGTTGCAAATGATTTGCTTTAGAAAATTGAGGCACTTAAATGAAAAAAAAGTACACTATTTAAAAAGTACTCTACAATCTATGATTAATGAGGTAAAAACTGACTTCATCTGACACAAAATCAAGGCATGATATTGATCCCAAATGTGAGATCATCTATCGGTATAATTTGTGTCCTTTTTGTGATTATGACATGAGATGTGCATGTGTGTGTGAGAGAGAACAAAAAGAGACAATCACTTTGAAAATTTTGTTCACATAACTTTGTAGAGCTCAGTATTTCTTTTACTCCTAAACATTAGTTTGGGTTCTATTCCAAGTATAAAATATCACATGCTTTGAAAATAAAATGTAAACTAACTTGGAGTCATTGACAGTAATCACTCTGATTGATCAAATCCATTTTCAGCATCAGCAAATGGCAAGAATAAATGTCATCTTTCCCAAGAAGAAAACTTCTACTCTTCTGTATTTATCTTTTTCTCAGATCAGCTATACATGCCAAATAGATATTTATCTGTATCAAGATGATAAAAAGAGCAGAATTATCAATTCTGCTTTTCTTCAGTGATTAACTAAAGGAGCTATTGATAATACCAATTCCCATTCAGGCATCATTAAGAGGCCACCTTTGTCTATGCTATTTAATGTTTGATCTAGTCAAATAATTTCAATATTTTCTAATAAAGTTTCCTTCTGAATAATGGTATTAAAATTGAGGAACCTATTTCACAGAGATTTATGAAATGAGTCTAAGCCTTTTAAATTAAATTTCAAGAAAATAAAACAAAATGTGCAGAAGTCTCAGCAAGTTGAAAAACAAAATTAATATAATAATATATAAATTTGGATGCCTTACTTTACTCTCACAAAATAAAATCAGTGTTTCTAATATTTTAAAATTAGAGAGTAGTAATTTGTGGACATAAAACTGCTGATGTGGAATTAATTAGTCCCTCCACATGACCTTCAGAAAAATGTGTCCCGTTCCTAAAGACTGAGACACAATGCTATGGGTTGAATGTTTGCCCCCCAAAATTCAGGTATTGCCATTGTGAAGGTATTAAGAAGAGAAGTGAGACCTTGAAGAAGTGAGGAAACCATGAGGGATCCTCCGTCATGAATGGGATTAGGCATCCTTAAAAAGGGACTTGACTGAGGGAGTTGGTCTTTCTCTCTCCCACTGCTTTCTCCTCACCTACTGCCCGGTGAGGATACAGTAAGAAGGCCCACACCAGACGCAGGCACCTTGATCTTAGACTTCCCAGATCCATGTGTGAATGGCATGTTGGGAGTTTAATAAAAATCCCTATCACTTCAGTGTTAGTGTTTATTGAAAAGAAATGATTTAAAATTTGAAACCAGAGTGTGAGGGGCATTTAAAAACTGTAAGATGTATTTGCATTTAAGAACATAAATATTCTGAAACCACAGCAGGTCTCTCAGCAACAACGTTTTATGATTAAAACCATGATTTGAGAACATATCCAGCTTTTTTAAGAGAAAATAATTGGGGAAATAAATAATGCCTGGAAACAGAAGAGACCAGCCATACTATTGCATAAGATTCTTAGAGCTACCATAGTGTTTAAAAAAAAAAGTAATACACTTGAAAGATACCTTCAGGAATAGTGATTTTTAACCAGGTGCTATGGTTTTTGCTTGTAATCTCAGCTACTCCGGAGGCAGGAGCAGGTTCTTGAGCTTGGGAGTTTGAGACCAGCCTGGGCAACATATTGAGATCCCCATCTAAAGCAGTAATCATAATCATCATAAAATAATGGTAATAATTTTTGTGGTAATAAAGATAGAAGCTGAAAGAGAAATGGCAGCAAGTACTTCTTTAATATGTTTTTTAATATTACAGAACATGATAACATCAGGTATAAATGTTCCGCTTAAAACAATAGAAATTAAACCATTAAAATGTCTCATTTGTAGTTAAAGAGTGAACTGTACTTCAGGTAATAAAGCACAAATGAGGTAGATAATTGGGGAGTAATTCTCAATAAAAACAAATATCATAACAAATATAAATAAGGCTAATTGGAAATTAGAATTTACAGAATGCAGTAGAAGAAAAAGAGGCAGTGATTTTGGAAAAAAGATAGAGAAATGGTTGTCATGAATGCGGTTGTCAAACATCAATGAAATCAAAACAAGAGTGTTACCAGCAATATCGAATGCTTCAGAGTAAACCTAGAATGAGAACAAATAAAATTGGAAAATACAGAGTTCAAGTAGAATGAGCCAAAAATTCAGGGGTGAAGCCAGGAGAAAGTGGAGTCATGGAATTTCTTACATGAGATGTTTTCAAGAAGACAACACTGATCAGAAAAACTCAAACTTAGTTAGATTAGAGGGTGGTTTGGGGTCATAAAAAAAAGTAGGTAACAATCAAATCAGCAATCAAAATAACTATTTTCAGAATATCCAATTGATCACTAACCACATACAAAATACTGTTGTTATGATATGATATCTCTTCCCTTGCTTGGAAGTCTTCATGTGGATTAAAAGGAGCTAGGGCTCATATGGAAGGCATTGGCTTCAGGTTCTGAAAACAAAAATTCTCTGCTTGCTGTCAGTCACTGAGGAAGCACAGTCATTTTTAAGGGGAGAAATTTCCTTATTCGGAATTGTTTACTCTTTAGGTAAATTTCCCTGGCTTTGATTTTTTTTCAAATACATTAATACTCTGTAAACCAATCAAATACCATTTTCAGAAGTCCCAACATTTTCCAATCAAGAAAAAAAAAAAATCTACTGAATTTGGTTTTGGTAATAAGTAAATAAGTGCATTACTTTTAAAAATATGTGAAGAATAATACATATTCATTTTAAAGACTCATGAAAATGAAAGAAAAAAAGTCAGCACAATTGATCATTTTCTGAATTGAAACACACCCTTCAGGCCAATCTTTCTTGCTCTCTCGTATTGGCTCTTCCTCACATCCTGTCCTCATAACACCCAACTGCTCTAAGGGACAGCCCACCAACCTCTCCTGTTTCTATGTATTCTCACTCTATTGATGTTTTACCGCATTTAGTGGCTTTATGTATTCTGCCTACATTGGTGATTCTCAAGTTTTCTCTGCTGCTCTGACATCTCCATTGTATACCAGTAATATATCTCATTGTGTATTCCATATCCATTTTAATAAATAATAGCTAACTTGGCATGTCCAAAAGTCAGCTTCTAATCCTTCTCCCGACAAATTACTCCCTTACCATAGTGCTCCTTTTCTCAGTTAATCAAAAGGCAGTTTTGCCAGTGTCTTAGACCAGACATATTAGAGTCATCATTGACTCCATTCTCTCCCACCCCATACATCATCTCTCCATAAATACTAGGGAGGCTTTTACAGAATCTCACCACCTATTGCTTCTTTGACTGCCTCCAGCCTGCTGCTAGCTTCTGTTATCTCTTTACTATATCACACAATTACCTTACAGCTGATCTCCCCTTTTTTCTTTTTCTCCTTCAATTATTCTGACCCCAGTGTCCACAGTAAGCCCGGAAAATGGAAATCATTCCTTTTCTTTTAACCCTCTGCTACATTCAAACTCACAGTCAAAACCAAAGTTTTTAAACCGATTTGCCTCCTCTTCATTTCTGGAGCTCATACACCACTACTCTTTCCATCACTCATGTTATTTTAGTCACAGTGGCCTTGGAATAGATTCTTGAATATGCCAGCTGCATTCCTATATCAAGGCTTTCACCAGCTGCAAATTTTCTGGGAACCCTCCCCTGAAAATATTCACATAGGCTTTCCCCGAACTCCTGCACCATTCTTTGCTCTAATTGAACTCTGTACTTGACCACTCCCCATACTCATTGCTCTCTATACCTTTTTTTTTCCTTTCTTTTTCTCCATAGTACTGACTCACATCTATCTGTGTTTTGCTTATTTGCTACCTAAAAAAAAAGTAGGTAATATGGTTTTCTCTCTTCCATTAGAATGTAAAACCTATAAGGTGTACTAGTTTTGTGTCACTGCTATAACAAATTACCACACAATTATCAACTTAAAGCACCACAGATTTGTTATGTCAGTTTTTGTAGGTCAGAAGTCCAGGGGTAGCGTAGATCTGCTGTGTCTTCTGCTTAGAGTCTAATGAGGCAGAAATCAAGGTGCCAGCAAGGTTGCCTTTCTTTCTGGAGACTCTGGATATGTACGTACCTGCTTTCAAACATGTTCAGGTTGTGGGAAGATTTCAGTTGCATGCCGCTGTCAGACCAAGGGTTCTTTTCCTTTGGTAGTTGTCAGCGGAGGGTATTTTTTCATTTCCAGAAGCTTCTTTAATTTCCTGAATCACAACCACTTTCATCTTCAATCAATGCCAGCTTGGTGGCTTGAGTTCCTCTTATGTTTTAAGTCTTTCAGACCTCTTCTTCTGCCTCATGTCTACCACTTCCAGCTAGAGAAAATTCTCTTCTTTTGAGTTCATGTTTGGGCCCACCCCAGTAGTCCAGAATCTTCTCACTATTTTAAGTTCTACAACCCTCATTGTATCTCTGAAGTCCGTTTTGCCGTGTAATATAACATATTCCAAATCTCCACGGATTAGAATTTAGAATTTAGACATGGTTTCTTTTGGGTGTGGGGGGATACATTATCCTGCCTACCACTAAGGTTATGAATTTGTGAGCGTATGCATATATATTTTTTCACAATCCCTGGCTCAGATTCAGTGTGAATTAATACGTGCTTTATACATTTTAAATAGTCAACTTTGATGAATCCTCAGTTTGACATGGAAATAGCAATGTAATATATCCTAGTATGTTTAAAATAATGTTGCCAATTAAAGAACTATATTGTTTCTAACATATGCCCAAATATTTTAGATTCCTTTTAGTCCTATTATTTGTCTTAGAAGCTTCAAGAATTATAACCAAATTTAATACATACTTGGCATTGTTACTACAAAATGTATAATCTACTTAATGGCATAAAGGAAGGTCAGAAATCACTATGAAATAATAAGTAATATGATATGTCATGAAAAGATTTATGCCTATTGAAAATTATGAAAATATATAGTGACAGTGGTAGAAAGAATCAGAGAAACTTTCGTGAAGAAACGAGACTTGAAGTATTAAAATAATTTCAATTATATGTTATGCCTGTGGAAGAAACCATGTTGGGAGCAAGCCCCCTAGTCTGGCCATAAACTGGCCCTAAAACTGGCCATAAATAAAATCTCTGCAGCATTTTATCATGTCCATAATGGCCATATCGCCCAAGCTGGAAGGTTGTGGGTTTACGGGAATGAGGGCCGGGAACACATGGCCTGCCCAGGGCAGAAAACCGCTTAAGCCACAAACAAAAGCCTGAGCGATCTGTGTCTTAAGGGCGTGTTCCTGCTGCAATTAATTCGGCCCATCCCTTCCCTTCCCTCAAGGGATACTTTTAGTTAATTTGATATCTATAGAAACAATGTTAATGACTGGTTTGCTGTTAAAAAATATGTGGGTAAATCTCTGTTCTGGGCTCTCAGCTCTGAAGGCTGTGAGACCCCTGATATCCCACTTCACACCTCTCTTTTTCTGTGTGTGTGTCTTTAATTCCTCCAGCGCCGCTGGGTTAGGGTCTCCCCAGCCGAGCTGGTCTCGGCAAAAATCATAAATAAAATATGACAAAGGTATAGATGTAAGAAAGCATATGGCCTATTTAAATGAGAACAAACAGAGTATGTAGATTTTCCTGAAAATAAATGGTATAAAGGGGGACAGAAAGAAATAAGCCAGGACACAATAGCATTAGTAACTTCAATTTATTAAGCATAATGAAGAACCGTGGACGCAAAGTTCCAATGGGTGCACCCAGAAAATAAACAAATACAAAAGTATATAACCTATCAGTTGGTGGCAAATGTTGTGGAAAACTAAAGCCTGGAAGGAAAGATTGAGTAGGTAAGGAAGGTACCCTTCAGATAACATATTTTAAGGACATATCTGAAAAAAATGTGAAAGATGGATCTGTGCTGATCTCTGAGGGAATAATCTTCTAAGAGAAGAAAGATAATATGCAAAGATCTGCTGTAGGATGGGCCAAGAGCAAATTTAATTTATTTTAGAAACAGGAAGAAGGCCCCTATATGAGGAACAGAAAGAGTATGTGGGGGGAAGAAGAGTGGTAGGAGATGCCGTTATAAAGGGATTTACGACCTCATGGTAGAGGGCCTTGACCGAAACATTGAAGAATTCTGACTAGATTCAATGGATTGACACTGAAAACCTCCAGAGTTTCATGGAAATAATTTGGAGTTTGTTTGTTTTGTCTTTTTAAAAGATGGCTCTGGAAGTGAAATATAGTGTGAAGCCGAGCTGGAGGAGATTAAGGGTGAGAGACTTGTTACAGGGCTATTGAAATAATCTGGTGGGGAAGCAGAATATTTGTACTTGCAGATGTGGTGATTGTGTTGAAGCCAAACAGGGTGTTGGAACCGAACTGTCGATTCCCTCCTGGGCAGGGGTCGCCGCGAAGGATCACCGACACGAGATTCACAGCAGAGAGTTATTTATTACTAGCGCACTAGGGTCCCAAGCTCTAAGTTGGCCCTGGGACCCCGAGTGCTTGTTACAGGTTGTTTATAGAGGCAAACACAAGTTCAAACACAGCTTAAGGCGCGAAATTCAAACAAAGCTTTAGGCGCGTGGTAATTGGGTCTAGCTATGGCCTGAGCAAGGTGTCTTGTTCTAATTGGTTAGAGCAGGACCTTATGAGGTTTTTTCTTGGAGTTGCTGATTCCGGAACTTCGAGGCAGGGTGGGACCCCCGGAATTGGCAGGGTGGGACCCCATGAGGTTGTTTCCCGGAATTGGCAGGGTGGGACCCTATCAGGTTGGGACCCTATCGAGGCAGGGTGGGACCCTATCCAGAGCCACCTGGTGTTAAATTTTTTTTTTTTTTATATGAGGCCTAGTTTCTAAGTTTTATGAGGCCTAGTTTCATTCCCTCCTCTTTTTGTGTCAGAGGCTCAATCTTGAGCCTTTTCTTCAGTCCTGAGGGTCTGGTATTGTTGGATCAGAACCATAGCATGTACTATGTTTAATCTATTTTTAATAAGGGTGAGTAAGCAGTTAAGTATGCATGGCCCGAAAGTCAGGATGAGCATGAGCAGGATGAAGGGTCCTAAGATGGTGGAGATTAGGGTGCTAAACCAAGGGGATCGGTTGTACCAATTTTCAAACCAATTTTGCTGAGATTCTCTCTCTTTTTTTCTCTTGTCTAATCTTTCTCTTAGTTTTGCCATAGAATCTTTAACTACCCCTGAATGATCTGCATAAAAACAACATTGCTCTTTCAGGGCTGCACAGAGCCCGCCCTCTTTCAGAAAGACAATTTCTAGTCCTCGTCGGTTTTGTAATACAACTTCAGACAGAGAAGTCAAGGACTCTTCAAGTTTTGTGATAGATTGTTCTATGGCTCTAAGGTCTTCATCTATGGCTATTCTAAGTTGTTGCAGATGATGGTTACCATGCACTAGGGCTGCTGTCCCGGTCCCAACTCCAGCCGCTACCCCAATTCCTAACATAACGGCGAGGGTGAGGGAGATAGGTTCTCTCTTTGGTCTAGTATGAGTTTTTTGCTCATACCGGAGATCAAAGGAGTCTCCAGAGTGATAGTATACTCGGGGAACAACTTGTACCAATACGCAATAGTGGGTGCCGCTGCTAAAAACGGCTGTGGATACACAGGGGGTGAGCCCAGTGTTGCAAGCCCACCAGTCCGTCTCGGAGGGGACCAAATAGTGATTGGAGCTGGGTACTGTCAAGGTTACATTACAAAGATGCTGGTGACTAGGGGGCACTCGGCCTATGCAGGTCCCCGACCCAGAAACCTCAGCCAGGGTTAGTTTTCTTTGTTGTTCCCATGCGCATCCAGTAGGATTGGCGGAGTTAGTGAAATTATTAGTGGAGGCGATGCCTTCATAGTACGGGGGGCCTGTTGCCAGACATAGCCAGCAAGAGGAGGTAAATTCTGGCTTTGTCTGGTTTAAAGCGAAATAGGAGCCTTTTATGAGATTTAGGAGCCTGTCACCTATTCCCAAGTCAAGGGGCCCGCGGGTGACGTTTTGGGCTGAGGGTGTGTATTTAGAGGAGGTGGAGATTAAGGGCGGGGAAGTGCTTTTAGGAGCTCTTGGTTGGAGCTCTCTCGATGCAGGAACCAGGGGCTTCCCTGTTTCTGATAAAACTTGGTTTGGTCCTACTGCGACAGGGGCTGTGATAGGGTTGACTATTAATTTGATTTGAATAGGGATTCCATACAGTGGCTTTTGGTATAAATATAGGCCCCATGTTAACCCGGATATCCAACGGTTATCAGATTTTGCTGCATCTTCAAACTTGATGTGGACCAGATTGCAAGTTTTTGAATATTGGGTTCTGGTGCAGCGCTGGACAAAGGACATGGTTATGTACCAGGGTTTCGTGGCCCATTTCCATTCTCCATCATTAGTAGTTACACAGGACCAACTAGCGCAAAACAGGGCATCTATTTCTCCACAAGTTTTCCTCATTTCTCCTGTCCTGAATCCGGGACAGGCATAGAACCCGTTCCGGCTTACGGACACCCTTCTAGCCTGTTTTCTCCATTCTCCCCCTTCCATGTCATCTATCTTTGCTATGTTGTCTAGGTTGAAATAGAGGTCAGGGAACCAAGTCCCTATAGGAGCAATTTTTGAGGTTTTATCTAAGACCTCATGAGTACTAAAATCAGTTACCTGCCAGGTCAGGTTATATGGCTGGTGGGCTTTATTACTGCCAGCGACGCAGGGAAGGAGAGCTAGTAACAAGCAAGGGGCTAGATACGAGAGAGTCTTATCTTGAGCGGGTCCTCGGAGCGTCGGAGTCTCCATGTCTCAGGTGGTGTTGGTCCGGGCGTCCCTGGAGCAGCCTTGGCGTGGGATGCGTGGATCCAAGTGGAGATTCCGTCAACCTTTATGGCTGTGGGCGTGGTCAGGAGAACAATGTAGAGTCCTTTCCACCGAGGCTCTAGTCCTTGAGTGCGATGCCGTCTAACGTAGACAGAGTCTCCCACCTGGAAGGGGTGACTGGTTTGTGGATGTCCTGGTTGGTACAGTTCTGCCAAGGGGGCCCAGATTTGGGCCTGTACTGCTTGGAGTCCTTTTAGCCGGGCCTGTAGGTCAGTCTTAGGATCGGAGGGGGAGAAGGAGTTAAGCAAGGTTGACAAAGGGGGAGGTCCTCCGTATAGGATTTCATATGGAGTGAGCCTAAAACGGTTAGGCGTATTTCGGGCCCTTAACAGAGCTAAGGATAGGAGGCGTCTCCAATCTTTTAAACCAGTCTCTAAGGTCAATTTAGTAAGGGTCTCTTTTATTGTTCTATTCATTCTTTCTACCTGTCCTGAGCTCTGGGGTCTATAGGCACAATGTAATTTCCAATTAATCCCCAATATCCTGGCGAGCCCCTGACTTACCTGAGAAACGAAGGCCGGCCCGTTATCTGACCCAATTACCTTGGGAAGTCCGAATCTAGGAAAGATTTCTTCCAAAATTTTCTTGGCTACTATGTGTGCCGTTTCTTGCTGGGTGGGGTAGGCTTCTACCCATCCTGAAAAGGTATCTACAAACACCGGTAAGTACTTATATCCAGCATAGTGAGGTTTTACTTCAGTGAAGTCTATTTCCCAATAGACTCCTGGGCGGTTACCACGAGTTCGTTTCCCTTCTGGCACTCGGGTAGCCCCAGCGTTTACCTGCTGACAGACCTTACAGGCAGATGTCACTTGTTCTACGAGGGTACTTGCCTTTGGGATTAGAAAGTCAGTTTTTTCAATCAGTAATTTTAGCTTTCGACTACTCAAGTGTGTCCAGGCATGCATCTGCTGGATCATTGCCAGGGCCTCCTTTTGGGGAACGACTATTTTTCCTCCTTTTTCCCAGTTTTTAGTGTCTTTGTTTTCTATAGCCCCTATGGCTTTTGCTTTTTCCTGGTCTTCTGGGGTATAAGTATGTTCAATAGTTATATGGCTGGTTTCGTCAGGTTCTGTGGCTAGGGTCAGTACTTCCGCCATGGCGGCTTGCCTGCCGCTTGGTCAGCCTGTCTATTTCCTACTGCGACTGGATCCTGTCCTTGCTGATGCCCGGGGCAGTGAATTATAGCCACTTCTTGAGGAAGAAAAAGGGCTTTCAATAAGGCGATTATTTCAGCTTTGTTCTTGATTTCCTTTCCTTCTGAGGTTAGGAGACCTCTTCTTTCATAGATACTTCCATGAGTATGAGCCGTTGCAAAGGCATACCGGCTATCAGTATAAATGTTAGCTTTCTTTCCCTTGGACAGCTCTAGGGCCTTGGTTAGTGCTATTAACTCAGCCTTCTGTGCAGACGTGCCAGGAGGTAATGATTGTGCCCAAATGGTGTTGTGACCATCTACTACCGCCGCTCCCGCCCTCCGGGTACCTGAGTCAAGGTAACTGCTGCCGTCTGTGTACCAGGTGTGATCCGCGTCTGGGAGTTTTTGGTCTTTAAGGTCTTCTCGTGTTCCATGGGTCTCAGCCAGTACTTGCCGACAATCGTGTGGGCTTGGTTGGTCTTCTGGTACCGGCAGCAGCGTAGCAGGGTTTAGGGTGACCGGAGGGCCAAACTGGACGCGATCCGTGTCCAGTAGGAGGGCCTGGTAGTGGGTTAGGCGTGCGTTGGTTATCCGCCGGTCCGGAGGCTGCCGCACTATGGCCTCTAGAGCATGTGGGGTAATAACAGTCAGTCGCTGCCCAAGGGTTAACTTAGCAGAGTCCTTGACCAGCATAGCGGTGGCTGCCATGATACGGAGACACGGGGGCCAGCCGGCCACTACAGGGTCTAGCTTCTTAGACAGGCATGCTACCGGTCTTTTCCAAGGCCCTAATTTTTGGGTCAAGACCCCTTTGGCAATTCCTTGCCTCTCGTCCAGGAAGAGGGTAAAGGGCTTTGAGGTGTCCGGTAACCCAAGGGCCGGGGCAGACAAGAGTGCTTGTTTTAGTGCCTCAAAAGCCAATTGATGCTCTGTCTGCCAGGTGAAAGGGGTGCTCTCCTTGGTGAGTGCATAAAGGGGGGTGGCCAGTTCAGCAAAACCGGGTATCCACAAGCGACAGAACCCAGCATTTCCCAAGAATTCACGTACCTCCCTGGGATTTCGTGGTGGTGGAAGGCGAGCCACTGTCTCTATGCGCCCAGGGGTGAGCCACCTTTTCCCTTCACTCAGGATATACCCCAGATATGTTACCTTGGTCTGACAGAGCTGTGCCTTCTTGGCGGATGCCCGGTATCCTTTTTCACCCAGTGCCTGGAGTAGATGCCTGGTACCTTGTATACAGGTTGCTTTTGTAGGAGCAGCCAAGAGGAAGTCATCCACATACTGGAGTAGGGTCACTTCTGGATTTTGGGTCCGGAAGTCGGTCAGGTCTCGATGAAGAGCCTCATCGAAGAGAGTGGGAGAGTTCTTGAATCCTTGGGGAAGCCGGGTCCAGGTCAATTGGCGTGAAATTCCTTTCTCAGGATCCTTCCACTCAAAGGCAAAGAGTTCTTGGCTTTGGGGGGCCAGAGGTAAACAGAAGAAAGCATCTTTTAAATCTAATACTGTATACCAGTCATAGCCTGGTTTTAAGGTGCTGAGTAAGTTGTAAGGATTGGGGACCGTGGGATGGATGTCCATGGTTCTTTTGTTGATTTCTCTCAAGTCTTGGACAGGCCTGTAATCCTGAGTACCAGGCTTTTTTACTGGCAGAAGAGGAGTGTTCCAGGGCGAGCGACAAGGTCGCAACACTCCGAGTTCTAGAAATTTGTTAATGTGCTGCCGAATTCCTATATGAGCCTCTCGGCTCATGGGATATTGCTTGATAGACACGGGCACCGCCGTGGGCTTTAGATCAATTATGATTGGGGCTTGATACTTAGCTAGCCCGAGTCCTCCCGTTTCCGCCCAAGCTTGGGGAAAATCTCGCAACCAAACATCAGGGAGGCTAGTGATGATCGGAGCGTCGAAAAGCCGATGCTCATCTTGCAGAGACACAGTTAAGATTTGGATGGGCTGACCGTCCCGATTTAATACCTGGGCCCCTGTCTCGGAGAAATGGATTTGGGCTCCGAGCTTGGTCAGAAGATCTCGCCCTAGGAGGGGGTAGGGGCATTCAGGTACCACCAAGAAGGAATGTGTCACCATTCCTTGTCCAAGATTAACTGTCCGGTGGTTAGTCCACTTGTGCAATTTTCCCCCTGTTGCCCCCTGGACCCAGGATGTGCGGGAAGACAGGGGCCCGTCTGCCTTCGTCAAAACTGAATGTTGGGCGCCTGTGTCCACCAAGAAGGTGGTGGGTTGCCCCCCTACAGAGAGAGTTAGCCAGGGCTCGGGGAGGGCTCCAGAGCCTTGACACCCCTATTCGCTATCTTCACCTAGGGTGAGGAGAGCGGCAGGTTTCTTTTGGTCTTTAGGACGCTTGGGGCAATCTTTGATCCAATGTCCCCGTTCTTTGCAGTAGGCACACCGGTCTTTTTCCACTTTTGGCCGCCTCCGCTTCTCTCCCTCTCTCCCTGGTCCTTTCTCTTTCACAATGCCGCCAGGATTTTTGTTAAATGCTTATTTCTCACTCGGTCCCTACGATCCTCTCGCTCCATCTGTTCCTTCGCTAACCTGGCTTCCCTTTCCTCAGGGGTTTCTCTCTTATTATATACTTTTTCTGCCTCCCTAACCAATTCCTGTAATCCATAGGTTTGGATTCCATCTAGTCTTTGGAGTTTTCCTTTGATATCTAATGCAGCTTGATCTATGAATGCCATAGCTACGGTAGCCTTATGTTCTAGGGCCTCTGGATCGAATGGGGTATACATTCGGAACCCTTCCAGAAGCCTTTCCATGAAGGCTGCCGGGCTTTCATCCCTTTCCTGAGTTATGGTCCTTACCTTGGCCAAATTTGTGGGGTGCTTTCCTGCCCCTTTGAGACCCGCCAACAGAGCCTGGCGATAGATTCGGAGACTCTCCCTACCAGGTGCCGTTTCATAGTCCCAGTCTGGGCGGGTGAGGGGAAATCCCTCGTCTATTTCATTGGGAAGTTGGGTTGGGAGGCCTCCTGGTCCTGGCACATTTTTCCGGGCCTCCAGGAGGACTCGCTGCCTTTCTTCAGTGGTTAGGAGGACCTGCAAGAGTTGCTGGCAATCATCCCAAGTGGGCTGGTGAGTGAGGAGAATGGATTCTATTAACGAGGTTAGGGCCTGGGGGTCTTGGGAAAAGGAAGGGTTATGGGTTTTCCAGTTGTAGAGGTCAGAGGCAGAGAAGGGCCAGTACTGGACCGTGCGATTGACAGTATGGAGGGGAAAAAGGGAGGATTGCCAAGTAGAAGGGCCCTCTGGGTCCTCAGTCCGCCGCAAGCGGAGACGAGGAGGTGTTGCGGCGGCGTCCGAGGGGTGAGTTTGGGCGGGGCTGGAGAAGGAGACGGGGTGGAGGGAGGGGCCGAGGGAGAAGTTGGAGAAAGGGTAGGGGCCGAGGTGGTAAAGAGCTGGGGACAAGACAGGGGGCAAGGGTGAAGCGTAAGGTGGAGGTCCCAGAAGGGGGTTTTGAGGTGGAGGAGGCAGGGGGTCAAGAAGGAGGAGGTCCCTCTGGGGTTCGTCTGGGAGGACTGGCTTATGCGGGTCGGGATCCCGATTCTTTGGGGCTTCTAAGGCAAGGAGGGTAGATTGGGATGGGGAAGGGGGATGGAGGAAGGGTTTCACCCAAGAGGGAGGATTTCGGACCAGATCCTCCCAAATAGTTATGTAGGCCACCTGGTCTGGGTGTCCGAGTGGCCCAGGATCCATCACTTTTGCTTTAACCTGCAAGATAATTGAGAGGTTAAATATTCCGTCCCGGGGCCACTCCCCATGGAGGGTTGGCCATTCGGACGAGCAGAATGTTTTCCATCGTCCCTTACGGACTTCTACAGAGAGATGGTGTGCTCGAGCCTGGACGTCAGGGAAGTGAGTCAAGGTTAGAGACAAAGGAGTCGTCAACGTCTGTCCCATTCCGTCCACGTATAACAAGGACAAAACGAAAGAAACAAAAACAAAGACCAGACAAGTAAGGAGAAGCCGCGCGGCCAGAGAGTGGCGCCACAGGATCACAAAATATTCAGATGGCAGGAGCGACCTGCCTAAGGATTTAAGAAGGCTGACTGAGTCGTCAGCCTTTCCCCAGACTACCGCCAGGGCGTCCCCTGGGGGCATAAGTGGGAAGGTGCTGGACACGTCTGTCCCCCTTCCCCACTTAATTCAGAAGGAGTACTCCCCAGAGCTCAGAGTTAGCCGGCAAAACAGACAGAACAAAACGAAAGTACCTGGTGGGTCCGTTCAGTCAGCAGTCCGTGGCCCGGGCCAGATGGGTCTCCGCCGGATGGGTCGGGGGTCCTCGGATGACCCCACTTCCCGGCCCATGCACCAAATGTTGGAACCGAACTGTTGATTCCCTCCTGGGCAGGGGTCGCCGCGAAGGATCACCGACACGAGATTCACAGCAGAGAGTTATTTATTACTAGCACGCTAGGGTCCCAAGCTCTAAGTTGGCCCTGGGACCCTTGTTACAGGTTGTTTATAGAGGCAAACACAAGTTCAAACACAGCTTAAGGCGCGAAATTCAAACAAAGCTTTAGGCGTGTGGTAATTGGGTCTAGCTATGGCCTGAGCAAGGTGTCTTGTTCTAATTGGTTAGAGCAGGACCTTATGAGGTTTTTTCTTGGAGTTGCTGATTCCGGGAACTTCGAGGCAGGGTGGGACCCCCGGAATTGGCAGGGTGGGACCCCATGAGGTTGTTTCCCGGAATTGGCAGGGTGGGACCCTATCAGGTTGGGACCCTATCGAGGCAGGGTGGGACCCTATCCAGAGCCACCTGGTGTTAAATTTTTTTTTTTTTTTATATGTGGCCTAGTTTCTAAGTTTTATGAGGCCTAGTTTCAAGGGTATGAGATGCTGTAAAAGAACAATGGAGGGGAGACAGAGGGAAAAAAACAGGAATAGAATTTGATATAGAATTGCCAAACTTAAGTAAATAAAAGGAAGAAAAATCATTCGTGGGGGATAAAATATACTTCAATTAAAAAATATTTTATGTGTCACTGTTTGGATGTTGTATATAACCACACTTATGGGATGCCTCAGATTCTCCAGGTCTTGCCTGTATCTAGAGTTTTCTTGACTTGATTCACCCAGCAGCAGCTACAACAACCAACTCACTATGCTTCTGAGGTTGTGGCACCTGCGAAGTCCTACCATCCGAGGCTGCTGAATCACATCTTGAGCTCCTCCTCCTCAAGAAAACTCCATTTTGACATAAGAATTTTAATTATCTCCTACTCTCTAGTTAAATGAATTAAGAAGCAAACGAACTAATCACTACCCTAATTTCATGTCTCAAATGATTTAAAGAGTTTATATAGAAAGAATAAAAATGAATGCATTGAGAGCAAAACAAGGCACAAAGCACAGATTGTAATAGGAGTTACACACCTGAAGAGACAGAGAGGGAGACAAAGGCACCATGGCTGAGTCACATACTTGAATCTTAGCTTACTGGCAGCCTAAATAAAAAGATTAACAAAAGCAATAATAATAATGTCATTGCTTATAGAGTAAGAACACTGTGTTCCTCTGGGGGACACGAAGCTTTCCTGGAATAATTTCTGATTTGTTTTTCTTTCGAGGACCTTACATCAGAGACAATCTATGACATAAAGCTCAATGGACTCAACCACATTTCCTCAGCAAATGTAATTGTGGGTTTTAAAACCTGATTTTGATAGGTCCTTTGAAGAAAGATGAGACTATGACACCGAAGTGAAACTCTGATAAATTTGGGGAATGGATGACAAGGAATGCAAGAAAATAATCTACACCTTTTTCTAGTAGAAATTTCAAATAAAATTACAAATAGCACACAAGTTTATAGCTTTCCAAAGGTTAGCTTATTCTTTTCTAGTGGAATGGATGTACAATTATGGAATCATATGTCTCTGCTATTGGTGGTTTGGACATAAGGTTTTTGGTCTATTTTTTTTTTTCTTTTGGGGGATTGGTGAGGACACCAGGGAACTCACAAATCTTTGACATTCCTTAATATGCAGGACAACATTTCTCAGTCACTGCTGCTTCCACACTGGTGAATTTGTCCTGACCCAACATTGACAGGCCGCTTTGTTCTAAAACACTTTAAAATCTCTTCCCAGAAATATTATCTATAGATATAAGAACTATGTATAGAAAAAAATATATAAAGATATATAGATATAAGAACTAATATCTAAGATTACAAAGGCATTTCTCAATGGCTACAATTATTCTTTTTTTCTGCTTTGCAATTTTTTTTCCTTTGGATTCACTTTCGCTGGCATATAACATTCTGTAGTTCTTCCACTGAAGGCTGAGGATAGTTACATTTCATTCTGTTTGTATGTTGAGGTTGATTTTAAGTAATATGCTTTTTATCATTCTCATGTTTTTAATGTTTCCTTATTAATGTACGTTAGTATTATGACTACACATCTAGAACTGAATGTAAAATATTTTATTTATTTTTAACTTAATTAAGAGTATTACTATTTTAGAGACAAGCTTTCACTTTGTCACTCAGGCTGGTGTGCAGTGGCATTGTCACAGTCCACTGTAGCCTCAGACTCCTAGGCTCAAATGATTCTCCCACTTCAGCCTCCTGAGTAGCTGGGATTACAGGGGTGTGCCACCCTGCCTGGCTAATTGTTTTGTGGAGATGAGGTCTCACTATGTTGCCCAGTCTGGTCTTTAACTCCTGGCCTCAAGCAATCCTCCTTCCTCAGTCTCCCAAAGTTGTGGGATTATAGGCTTAAGCCATTGTGCCTGTTCTCAGTTTATAATCTTGAGAATGCATGTCTTTTCTGGGACCCTTTTTCCAGACTAGTTTTAATTTTTATTTACTAGCAAATCAAATTAGAATGGTCTCTGAACCATATATTCAGCAAGTTAGTAGTTTAAGCTCCCAATCTTTGTTTCTTATTTCAGAAGAAGTTAAATTTTGATTTTCCATTCAGATATACTTTCTTTCTTGTCTATCATTACAATGTATTTGGAGATATGGGTGAGGTTGAAAGCATTAACTCAAAAAATTCGTTTTGAATGATAAATGCCTTAGTAATAAAGCTAATTTTGTTGTAAATGCACAAAAGTGATTTTGAGTGAAAGAACTCAATATTTACTTTTTGAAATGTTTCATCATTTTTTAATGTTAACAATAGTATTTTAAAAGGTTAAAAAATAAACATTTTAAGGTAAAAATTATGAATGCAAATATGTTGGGGAAACATATTTTTTCAGGGGAAAGGATTTGCCATCATGGAATTCCACTCAGTATTAATGGCAAGCCTTCCCTTCTCCACTGCCTTTGATCTTCTGTGTATCAGGTAGCTAAGCATTTAATCTGTATTAAATTAAGTGTAAAGATTTGAGTGACTGGGTTATTAAAAATACATGTCTAGTTACAGCATTTCAGATGGGTTTCAGTCAGCTTCTGGGGCACTGACAGACATTATTCTGTTAAAAAATTTAAAATCAAATTACAGAAAACCATTGATGGAAGACACACATCCCGCAGTGAACGTGGGTTCTAATGATAGACTATTATTATACTTGGAGGCACTGGTCAGATGAAGTGTTTATGGTGTTTCCAGGTATAGTCATCTTGTCTCTGGCTTCAAATTCTAAAGCAGACCTATACCTAAAGAGTCCATCATTTATTTCCCTGAAACCAGAAAGTCTAGCTGGTTTTATATTTTATTTACAATTCTACTTTTGTAACATAAACTGAATGCTTGTTTCTTTCAGTTCATCCCTTTTAATTCCCAGCAGTTTCTCTTGCAAGTCAAAACCTAGACAGCAGTTTTTATGTCTCCTTTAGGTTCCAGCTTTAATGATCCTTCTGCAGGTAATGTGGGCATCGCTGACTGATTTGCTCTAACTCCAAGGTTCATATATTTCCCATCATGCCATGCTCCCTTCTTCTTGTCTAGCCCTGTAGTGAATCAGGAAAAGGTTACCTACAAGCTACATGGTTTGGAAAATAAAGTTTAATATTCCAGGTTATTGTCTCTCTTCACATTTAATTTGAATATATATAAAAACATACTCATAACAAGCAGTCTCTAAATGATATAGATATGTATGGACAATTGTGTTTTTATATACTCTCATTCTTCCAGCAAGACGAAACTTTCATTGGCTCCTTTTAGACTGAAATTCTGGAAATAGCATAAGTATGCATTTTAGAAACAATGAAGCAAATTTCTAAAATCAAAGGAAGAGTGCTCTTACATAATCATTTAACTCGTCACTCTGCTGAGTAGAACTACAACTAAAACACAGATAGGAAACATTTTTTTTTTCTTTAAAATTAGATCAAATGCATCGGCATTTTTGCAGATTCAGCACAGATGTTAGCATTTCCCAGACAGAGCTTATGAGACACATACAGCTATTTTACACTCTGGAGGGTTTCCAATATCACTACTTACCTAAATGACATTTGAGATGGTGGCACTTAATGAGGTACACGTAATGTAGTACTTAACTCATGACATCTACCAGGCAGAAAATACTTTATTCGCTGATCCTGTTCTATGAATATAAATTGATTTTTCCTCATGGTTAGGAAAATTGGCTCTTCAGCTATACTTCAAGATAGAGTTAACTGGGTCCATCTAGCAAATTAGAGTAGGTTTCCTTGCATAAATGACGGCGTAAATGGGAAGGGGTACTTAAGGCTAGTGATCTTTGTCCCTAGGCATCATGTTTATCGATTGCCCTACATTCAGGTCAGGAAGAAAGGTCTTACCTTACAGTTTGTAGAGACGCTGGAGTTTAATCACTGTGCTACAAAGCATTAGGTAATTCTGTTTTGTTCAATAAATGAATTCTTTAAATGTCAGGTTTTTAGCAGACTAGGACCTTGAAGAAAGTAAATTTTCTTTCATGTTCCTTGTTTCCGAATCACACTGTCTTTGATCCAGAAATACAAATATGTTTTAGTTGTTGTTAGAGTAACTGATATTGTTGAGTACATGGCGAAGGCCTAGGGCTGTGTCATTGAAAATGGAGTAGGTCAAAGATGCATGAGGCTGCTCCTACTTTTTAAAATAAAAAAAAACTTCCAGAAAAGGAAGATAGATAGAAGTAGAGGTAAAGAGAAAGACAGACATTGAGAGAGATGGAAAAAAGAGACAGAGGGTAGAGATGAGAAGGGAAAAGAGAGAAAGAAGTATTGAATACAAATAGTAAAAATTTTGTAATTCAAGCTTAATGGGTCTTCAGAAAAGGAGAATTTTCATCTAGGTATAGTAAAGAGGAAATGCTGACAGAGGAAATATGACTTGAGTCCAGTTTTAAGGATATATAGAATTGGCTTAATTGGAGAGCAAAGATAAATTGCTTCCAGTTTGGTAAAGAGAGTAAGTAAACTTCCTGAGGTAGATAAAGAATTAATTTGTAAGTAACAGAAATGAAAGCCACTTGAATAAATGAAGTGGAAGCCAGTATGAGACATAGCACTACTAGGCTGTAGTTTTTAAAAATTATTTTAAATTATTTAGAGACGGGGTCACTATGTTTGCCCAGGCTTGACTTGATTCTTCTGCCGCAGCCTCCCAAATAGCTGGGACTCTAGGCATCCTGCTGGAGCCAGCTCAGATGTGCTATTTGTCAACTATGTTATATATTTTATACTTTCATATTTTCTTTTAATTTCATATTTGAAGACTTACAAAGAAAATGTAAACTTTTTGTTATCAGGATCATGAAGAAAATCTAGATATTATGTGGAATAAATCAAAGATAAGGCAATTTTTTTGAAAGTTAAAATTATATTTATTCCCTTTTTCTGTGAAATAATTTTTAGTTACAATATTTATAGTTTTTCTGGAAAGATAAGATTAAGAAGAAATATAAAACTTGGTATTAACATGTGAAAAGGATTATGTTGCTATGGATGGTGCCAAAGGGAAAAATCAAAACAACTGGATAAGAATTACATGCAATTTAGTTTCCAGTAAAAGTAATAACATAGAGTGAAACATTAGAAATGGCATTATAATAAGGACATAGTATCCCATTACTGAATATATTCAAATACAATATGCATGCTCCTTAGACAATGGGTGCTATAGATGATATCTTATGTTATTTTGTATAGCATCTAGGGTTGTTACTCTAAAAATGTACTATCATGTAAATGAATTCACTAGGCCAGGTAAATTCAAATTATAGAAGTCTTGGGAATAGACCTGGTGTGGTGGCTCATGCCTGTAATCCCAGAACTTTGGGATGCCGAGGCGGGCAGATCACTTGAGGCCAAGACTTCAAGACCAGCCTGGCCAACATGGTGACATTCCATCTCTACTGAAAATACAAAAATTAGCTGGGCGTGGTGGTGCACACCTGTAGTCCTAGTTACTTGGGAGACTGAGGCAGGAAAATTGCTTGAATCCGAGAGGTGGAGGTTGCAATGAGCCAAGATCATGCCACTGCACTCCAGACTGGGCAACAGAGCCAGATTCTGTCTCAAAATAAAAAAAAAGTATTGAAAATAAATGTTCTTGATGATATGGCCACAGAAAAAGAAACTATTTCACAAGATAGATAAAACGTGTTTGTAGTTATTAAGGTACTATTACTCTAGAAGTGATACAAGAAATTAAAAAAATAAAATTTCTTTTGGGAATTCTTATTAAAGTCTTCTGAAAGATTAATAGATTATATAACTTTGGCATAGGGTATCTTTCTTTAGAGCTTGGGAGTAAGTTAAAAGATTGGTCCATAAGGAAAAAATTTATTATTTGGTATTATTAACATGGTTTTGTTCAATATTTTTTTTTAGGTCTAAAAATGTCATGAAGCCAAATATATATCATTTTTTTCTGATTTTAAAAAGATATTTTTCAGGATTTTTAAAAATAACATTCTTTCTGGTTACTTTTAGTTTAAAAAATGGAAGAGTAGAGACTGAATTCATAGAAAAGTGTACATGGACACACTGGGTCATACCTAAGAGGTATTTCAATTAGAAAACATTAACTGCATGTAGTAGAAAATGCAAGTTAAAGTGGTTTAAACAATGACAACATTCATTGTCACATACTGAAACTAGGCCTCATAAAACTTAGAAACTAGGCCTCATAAAAAAAAAAAAAAAATTAACACCAGGTGGCTCTGGATAGGGTCCCACCCTGATAGGGTCCCATCCTGCCAATTCCGGGAAACAACCTCATGGGGTCCCACCCTGCCAATTCCGGGTGTCCCACCCTGCCTCGAAATTCCCGGAATCAACAACTCCAGGAAAAAACCTCATAAGGTCCTGCTCTAACCAATTAGAACAAGACACCTTGCTCAGGCCATAGCTAGACCCAATTACCACGCGCCTAAAGCTTTGTTTGAATTTCGCGCCCTAAGCTGTGTTTGAACTTGTGTTTGCCTATATAAACAACCTGTAACAAGCACTCGGGGTCCCAGGGCCAACTTAGAGCTTGGGACCCTAGCGCGCTAGTAATAAATAACTCTCTGCTGTGAATCTCGTGTCGGTGATCCTTCGCGGCGACCCCTGCCCACTAGGGAATCGACAGTTCGGTTCCAACAATATAACAAGAAGCTCTAGAATATTTATATTATTCAGTCTACTAATTAGGCATTTTGTCAACATCATGCTATAATCAGAAGAGCTTTTCATCTTTGTAGTGTCTTATGTTCAGTGCATTGGTTTGATCTTCAGGCTATTTTCCTTTATGTTTGCAACATGCCACATCAAGACATTATTCTGGGATAAGAAAAAGATTATA